>NW_026061952.1:0-600000 GCF_023897955.1 Schistocerca gregaria | reverse complement strand
CGGTTACATTTATTGTCTACAAAGCTATGTCGCGTGCTGCGGTATGCGGAAACACTAAAAGCACCATAGTAGAACACAGAAGAAGCTTCTATGTTGACGTAACAGCCAGTAAGAAGTAGTACAATTGAAGTTTTGGTTGCCGATTATTTACTTTTTAGCCGGCTTTGGTGGCTTGGACATGACCTAGGACCTTATGATTTTGCCTGAAATGAGGACTAGCAGCCACGTTGCATGGGAGAATATGAAAGGTGTTCATATGTAGTAAAAACCTGAGAAATCCGTCCGTTTTCGTCATTTGTTATCGAATCGACTCAAAGCCAGATCGTTACATTGGCCGCCTTTCACTCTGAGAAGGTTACATTTATTGTCTGCAAAGCTATGTCGCGTGCTGCGGTATGCGAAGACACTAAAAGCAACATAGAAGAACACAGAAGATGCTTCTATGTTGAAGTAATAGCCAGTAAGAAGTAGTACAATTCATGTTTTTAGTTGTCGATTATTCACTTTTTAGACGGCTTTGGTGGCTTGGACATCACCTAGGACGTTAAGATTATGCATGAAAGGAGGACTGGAAGCCGCGTTGCACGGGAGAATGTGAAAAGTGTTCATATGTAGTAAAAACCTGAGAAATGCGTCCGTTTTCATCATTTGTTATCGAATCGACTTAAAGCCAGATCGTCACATTGGCCGCTATTCTCTCTGAGACGGTTACATTTATCGTCTTTAACGCTATGTCACGTGCTGCGGTATACGGAGACACTAAAAGCACCATAGTAGAACACAGGAGAAGCTTCTAAGTTGAAGTAATAGCCAGTAAGAAGTAGTACAATTCAAGTTTTAGTTATTGATTAGTAACTTTTTAGCCGGCTTTGGTGGCTTGGACATGACCTAGGACATTAAGATTTTGCATGAAAGGAAGACTAGCAGCCGCGTTGCACGGGAGAATGTGAAAAGTGTTCATATGTAGTAAAAACCTGAGAAATCCGTCCGGTTTCGTCTTTGTTATTGAATCGACTTAAAGCCAGATCGTCACATGGTCGCTCTTCTCTCTGAGACGGTTACATTTATCGTCTGCAAAGCTATGTCGCGTGCTGCGGTATGCGGAGACACTAAAAGCACGATAGTAGAACACAGAAGAAGCTTCTAAGTTGAAGTAAAAGCGAGTAAGAAGTAGTACAATTCAAGTTTTAGTTGTCGATTATTCACTCTTTAGCAGGCTTTGGTGGCTTGGACATGACCTAGGACCTTAAGATTTTGCATGAAAGGAGGACTAGCAGCTGCGTTGCACGGGAGAATGTGAAAAGTGTTCATATGTAGTAAAAACCTGAGAAATCCGTCCGTTTTCGTCATTTGTTATCGAATCGACTTAAAGCCAGATCGTCACATTGGCCGCTCTTCTCTCTGAAACGGTTACATTTATCGCCTGCAAAGCTATGTCGCGTGCTGCGGTATGCGGAAACACTGAAAGCACCATAGTAGAACACAGAAGAAGCTTTTATGTTGAAGTAACAGCCAGTAAGAAGTAGTACAATTGAAGTTTTGGTTGTCGATTATTCACTTTTTAGCCGGCTTTGGTGGCTTGGACATGACCTAGGACCTTAAGATTTTGCATGAATTGAGGACTAGCAGCCACGTTGCATGGGAGAATGTGAAAAGTGTTCATATGTAGTAAAAACCTGAGAAATCCGTCCGTCTTCGTCATTTGTTATCGAATCGACTTAAAGCCAGATCGTCACATTGGCCGCTTTTCTCTCTGAGACGGTTACAATTATCGCCTGCAAAGCTATGTCGCGTGCTGCGGTATGCGGAGACACTAAAAGCACCATAGTAGAACACAGAAGAAGCTTCTAAGTTGAAGTAATAGCCAGTAAGATGTAGTACTATTCAAGTTTTAGTTGTCGATTATTCACTTTTTAGCCGGCTTTGGTGGCTCGGACATGAGGTGGAACCTTAAGATTTTGCATCAAAGGAGGACTAGCAGCCGCGTTGCACGGGAGAATGTGAAAAATGTTCATATGTAGTAAAAACATAAGAAATCTATCCGTTTTCGTCATTTGTTATCGAATCGACTTAAAGCCAGATCGTCACATTGGCCGCTTTTCTCTCTGAGACGGTTTTATTTATCGTCTGCAAAACTACGTCGCGTGCTGCGGTGTGCGGAGACACTAAAAGCACCATAGTAGAACACAGAAGAAGCTTCTAAGTTGAAGTAATAGCCAGTAAGAATTAGTACAATTCAAGTTTTAGTTGTCGATTATTCACTTTTTAGCCGGCTTTGGTGGCTTGGACATGACCTAGGACCTTAAGATTTTGCATGAAAGGAGGAATAGCAACCGCGTTGCACGGGAAAATGTGAAAAGTGTTCATATGTAGTAAAAACCTGAGAAATCCGTCCGTTTTCGTCTTTTGTTATCGAATCGACTTAAAGCCAGATCGTCACATAGGCCGCTTTTCTCTCTGAGAAGGTTACATATACTGTCTGCAAAGCTATGTCGCGTGCTGCGGTTTGCGGAAACACTAAAAGCACCATAGTAGAACACAGAAGAAGCTTTTATGTTGAAGGAACAGCCAGTACGAAGTAGTACAATTGAAGTTTTGGTTGTCGATTATTCACTTTTTAGCCGGCTTTGGTGGCTTGGACATGACCTATCACCTTAAGATTTTGCATGAAAGGAGGACTAGCAGCCACGTTGCATGGGAGAAAGTGAAAAGTGTTCATATGTAGTGAAAACCTGAGAAATCCGTCCGTCTTCGTCATTTGTTATCGCATCGACTTAAAGCCAGATCGTCACATTGGCCGCTTTTCTCTCTGAGACGGTTACATTTATCGCCTGCAAAGCTATGTCGCGTGCTGCGGTATGCGGAGACACTAAAAGCACCATAGTAGAACACAGAAGAAGCTTCTAAGTTGAAGTAATAGCCAGTAAGAAGTAGTACTATTCAAGTTTTAGTTGTCGATTATTCACTTTTTAGCCGGCTTTGGTGGCTTGGACATGAGGTGGAACCTTAAGATTTTGCATCAAAGGAGGACTTGCAGCCGCGTTGCAAGGGAGAATGTGAAAAGTGTTCATATGTAGTAAAAACCTGAGAAATCCGTCCGTTTTCGTCATTTGTTATCGAATCGACTTAAAGCCAGATCGTCACATTGGCCGCTCTTCTCTCTGAAATGGTTACATTTATCGTCTGCAAAGCTATGTCGCGTGCTGCGGTATGGGGAAACACTTAAAGCACCATAGTAGAGCACAGAAGAAGCTTCTAAGTTGAAGTAATAGCCAGTAAGAAGTAGTACCATTCAAGTTTTAGTTGTCGATTATTCACATTTTAGCCGGCTTTGGTGGCTTGGACATGACCTAGGACCTTACGATTTTGCATGAAAGGAGGACTAGCAGCCGCGTTGCATGGGAGAATGTGAAAAGTGTTCATATGTAGTAAAAACCTGAGAAATCCGCCCGTTTTCGTCATTTGTTATCGAATCGACTTAAAGCCAGATCCTCACATTGGCCCCCTTTTCTCTCTGAGACAGTTACAATTGTTGTCTGCAAAGCTATGTCGCGTGCTGCGGTATGCGGAGACACTAAAAGCACCATAGTAGAACACAGAAGAACCTTCTAAGTTGAAGTAATAGGCAGTAATAAGTAGTACTATTCAAGTTTTAGTTGTCGATTATTCCCTTTTTAGCCGGCTTTGGTGGCTTGGACATGACCTAGGACCTTAAGATTTTGCATGAAAGGAGAACTTGCAGCCGCGTTGCACGGGAAAATGTGAAATGTGTTCATATGTAGTAAAAACCTGAGAAATCCGTCCGTTTTCGTCATTTGTTATCGAATCGACTTAAAGCCAGATCGTCTCATTGGCCGCTTTTCTCTCTGAGACGGTCACATTTATCGTCTGCAAAGCTATGTCGCGTGCTGCGGTATGCGGAGACACTAAAAGCACCATTGACGAACCCAGAAGATGCTTCTAAGTTGAAGTAATAGCCAGTAAGAAGTAGTACAATTCAAGTTTTAGTTATTGATTATTCACTTTTTAGCCGGCTTTGGTGGCTTGGACATGAGGTGGAACCTTAAGATTTTGCATGAAAGGAGGTCTAGCAGTCGCGTTGCACGGGAGAATGTGAAAAGTGTTCATATGTAGTACAAACCTGAGAAATCCGGCCGTTTTCATCATTTGTTATCGAATCGACTTAAAGCCAGATCGTCACATTATCCGCTCTTCTCTCTGAAATGGTACATTTATCGTCTACAAAGCTATGTCGAGTGCTGCGGTATGCGGAAACACTAAAAGCACCATAGTAGAACACTGAAGGAGCTTCTAAGTTGAAGTAAAAGCCAGTAAGAAGTAGTACAATTCAAGTTTTAGTTGTCGATTGTTCACTTTTTAGCCGGCTTTGGTGGCTATGACATGACCTAGGATCATAAGATTTTGCATGAAAGGAGGACTAGCAGCCGCGTTGCACGGGAGAATGTGAAAAGTGTTCATATGTAGTACAAACCTGAGAAATCCGTCCGTTTTCATCATTTGTTATCGAATCGACTTAAAGCCAGATCGTCACATTGGCCGCTCTTCTCTCTGAAATGGTACATTTATCGTCTACAAAGCTATGTCGCGTGCTGCGGTATGCGGAAACACTAAAAGCACCATAGTAGAACACAGAAGAAGCTTCTATGTTGAAGTAATAGCCAGTAAGAAGTAGTACAATAGAAGTTTTAATTAACAATTATTCACTTTTTAGCCGCCTTTGTTGGCTTGAACATGCCCTAGGACCTTAAGATTTTGCATGAAAGGAGGACTAGCAGCCGCGTTGCACGGGAGAATGTGAAGAGTGTTCATATGTAGTAAAAACCTGAGAAATCTGACCGTTTTCGTCATTTTTTATCGAATCGACTTATAGCCAGATCGTCACATTGGCCGCTTTTCTCTCTGACACGGTCACATTTATCGTCTGCAAAGCTATGTCGCGTGCTGCGGTATGCGGAGACACTAAAAGCACGATAGTAGAACACAGAAGAAGCTTCTAAGTTGAAGTAAAAGCCAGTAAGAAGTAGTACAATTCAAGTTTTAGTTGTCGATTGTTCACTTTTTAGCCGGCTTTGGTGGCTACGACATGACCTAGGATCATAAGATTTTGCATGAAAGGAGGACTAGCAGCCGCGTTGCACGGGAGAATGTGAAAAGTGTTCATATGTAGTACAAACCTGAGAAATCCGTCCGTTTTCATCATTTGTTATCGAATCGACTTAAAGCCAGATCGTCACATTGGCCGCTCTTCTCTCTGAAATGGTACCTTTATCGTCTACAAAGCTATGTCGCGTGCTGCGGTATGCGGAAACACTAAAAGCACCATAGTAGAACACTGAAGAAGCTTCTATGTTGAAGTAATATCCAGTAAGATGTAGTACAATTGAAGTTTTAGTTGTCAATTATTCACTTTTTAGCAGCCTTTGTTGGCTTAGACATGCCCTAGGACCTTAAGATTTTGCATGAAAGGAGGTCTAGCAGCCGCGTTGCATGGGAGAATGTGAAAAGTGTTCATATGTAGTAAAACCTGTGAAATCCGTCCGTTTTCGTCATTTGTTATCGAATCGACTTAAAGCCAGATCGTCACATTGGCCGCTTTTCTCTCTGAGACGGTTACATTTGTTGTCTGCAAAGCTATGTCGCGTGCTGCGGTATGCGGAAACACTAAAAGCACCATAGTAGAACACAGAAGAAGCTTCTATGTTGAAGTAATAGCCAGTAAGAAGTAGTACAATTCAAGTTTTAGTTGTCGATTATTCACTTTTTAGCCGGCTTTGGTGGCTTGGACATGACCTGGGACCTTACGATTTAGCATGAAAGGAGGACTAGCAGCCGCGTTGCACGGGAGAATGTGAAGAGTGTTCATATGTAGTAAAAACCTGAGAAATCCGTCCGTTTTCGTCATTTGTTATCGAATCGACTTAAAGCCAGATCGTCACATTGGCCGCTTTTCTCTCTGAGACGGTTACATTAATCGTCTGCAAAGCTATGTCGCGAACTGCGGTATGCGGAGACACTAATAGCACCATAGTAGAACACAGAAGAAGCTTCTAAGTTGAAGTGATAGCCAGTAAGAAGTTGTGCAATTCAAGTTTTAGTTATCGATTATTCACTTTTTAGCCGGCTTTGGAGGCTTGGACATGAGGTGGAACGTTAAGATTTTGCAGGAAAGGAGGACTAGCAGCCACGTTGCACGGGAGAATTTGAAAAGTGTTCATATGTAGTAAAAACCTGAGAAATCTGTCCGTTTTCGTCATTTGTTATCGAATCGACTTATAGCCAGATCGTCACATTGGCCGTTCTTCTCTCTGAAACGGTTACATTTATCGTCTGCAAAGCTATGTCGCGTGCTGTGGTATGCGGAGACACTAAAAGCACCATAGAAGAACACAGAAGAAGCCCCTACGTTGAAGTAACAGCCAGTAAGACGTAGTACAATTCAAGTTTTAGTTGTCGATTATTCACTTTTTAACCTTCTTTGGTGGCTTGGACATGACCTAGGACCTTAAGATTTTCCATGAAAGGAGGACTTGCAGCCGCGTTGCACGGGAGAATGTGAAAAGTGTTCATATGTAGTAAAAACCTGAGAAATCCGTCCGTTTTCGTCATTTGTTATCGAATCGACTTAAAGCCAGATCGTCACATTGGCCGTTCTTCTCTCTGAAACGGTTACATTTATCGTCTGCAAAGCTATGTCGCGTGCTGTGGTATGCGGAGACACTAAAAGCACCATAGAAGAACACAGAAGAAGCTCCTACGTTGAAGTAATAGCCAGTAAGACGTAGTACAATTCAAGTTTTAGTTGTCGATTATTCACTTTTTAGCCGGCTTTGGTGGCTTGGACATGACCTAGGACCTTAAGATTTTGCATGGAAGGAGGACTATCAGCCGCGTTGCATGGGAGAATGTGAAAAGTGTTCATATGTAGTAAAAACCTGAGAAATCCGTCCGTTTTCGTCATTTGATATCGAATCGACTTAAAGCCAGATCGCTCTTCTCTCTGAAACGGTTACACTTATCGGCTGCAAAGCTATTTTGCCTGCTGCGGTATGCGGAAACACTAAAAGCACCTTAGAACAACACAGAAGAAGCTTCTAAGTTGATGTAATAGCCAGTAAGAAGTTGTACAATTCAAGTTTTAGTTGTCGATTATTTACTTTTTAGCCGGTTTTGGTGGCTTGGACATGACCTAGGACCTTAAGATTTTGCATGAAAGGAGGACTAGCAGCCGAGTTGCACGGGAGAATGTGAAAAGTGTTCATATGCAGTAAAAACCTGAGAAATACGTCCGTTTTCGTCATTTTTTATCGAATCGACTTAAAGCCAGATCTTCACATTGGCCGCTTTTCTCTCTGAGACGGTTACATTTGTTGTCTGCAAAGCTATGTCGCGTGCTGCGGTATGCGGAGACACTAAAAGCACGATAGTAGAACACAGAAGAAGCTTCTAAGTTGAAGTAAACGCCAGTAAGAAGTAGTAAAATTCAAGTTTTAGTTGTCGATTGTTCACTTTTTAGCCGGATTTGGTGGCTATGACATGACCTAGGATCATAAGATCTTGCATGAAAGAAGGGACTAGCAGCCGCGTTGCACGGGAGAATGTGAAAAGTGTTCATATGTAGTACAAACCTGAGAAATCCGGCCGTTTTCATCATTTGTTATCGAATCGACTTAAAGCCAGATCGTCACATTGGCCGCTCTTCTCTCTGAAATGGTACATTTATCGTCTACAAAGCCATGTCGCGTGCTGCGGTATGCGGAAACACTAAAAGCACCATAGTAGAACACAGAAGAAGCTTCTATGTTGAAGTAATAGCCAGTAAGAAGTAGTACAATTGAAGTTTTAGTTGTCAATTATTCAGTTTTTAGCCGCCTTTGTTGGCTTGAACATGCCCTAGGACCTTAAGATTTTGCATGAAAGGAGGACTAGCAGCCGCGTTTCATGGGAGAATGTGAAAAGTGTTCATATGTAGTAAAAACCTGAGAAATCCGTACGTTTTCGTCATTTGTTATCGAATCGACTTAAAGCCAGATCGTCACATAGGCCGCTTTTCTCTCTAAGACGGTTACATTTATCGTCTGCAAAGCTATGTCGTGTGCTTCGTTATGCGGAAACACTAAAAGCACCATAGTAGAACACAGAAGAAGCTTCTAAGTTGATGCAATAGCCAGTAAGAAGTAGTACAATTCAAGTTTTAGTTATCGATTATTCACCTGATAGCCGGCTTTGGTGGCTTGGACATGACCTAGGACCTTAAGATTTTGCATGAAAGGAGGACTAGCAGCCGCGTTGCATGGGAGAATGTGAAATGTGTTCATATGTAGTAAAAACCTGAGAAATCCGTCCATTTTCGTCATTTGTTATCGAATCGCCTTAAAGCCAGATCGTCACATTGGCCGCTCTTCTCTCTGAGACGGTTACATTAATCGTCTGCAAAGCTATGTCGCGAACTGCGGTATGCGGAGACACTAAAAGCACCATAGTAGAACACAGAAGAAGCTTCTAAGTTGAAGTGATAGCCAGTAAGAAGTTGTACAATTCAAGTTTTAGTTATCGATTATTCACTTTTTAGCCGGCTTTGGAGGCTTGGACATGAGGTGGAACGTTAAGATTTTGCATGAAAGGAGGACTAGCAGCCACGTTGCACGGGAGAATGTGAAAAGTGTTCATATGTAGTAAAAACCTGAGAAATCTGTCCGTTTTCGTCATTTGTTATCGAATCGACTTATAGCCAGATCGTCACATTGGCCGCTTTTCTCTCTGAGACGGTCACATTTATCGTCTGCAAAGCTATGTCGCGTGCTGCGGTATGCGGAGACACTAAAAGCACGATAGTAGAACACAGAAGAAGCTTCTAAGTTGAAGTAAAAGCCTGTAAGAAGTAGTACAATTCAAGTTTTAGTTGTCGATTGTTCACTTTTTAGCCGGCTTTGGTGGCTATGACATGACCTGGGACCTTACGATTTAGCATGAAAGGAGGACTAGCAGCCGCGTTGCACGGGAGAATGTGAAGAGTGTTCATACGTAGTAAAAACCTGAGAAATCCGTCCGTTTTCGTCATTTGTTATCGAATCGACTTAAAGCCAGATCGTCACATTGGCCGTTCTTCTCTCTGAAACGGTTACATTTATCGTCTGCAAAGCTATGTCGCGTGCTGCGGTATGCGGAGACACTAAAAGCACCATAGAAGAACACAGAAGAAGCTTCTACGTTGAAGTAATAGCCAGTAAGACGTAGTACAATTCAAGTTTTAGTTGTCGATTATTCACTTTTTAGCCGGCTTTGGTGGCTTGGACATGACCTAGGACCTTAACATTTTGCATGGAAGGAGGACTATCAGCCGCGTTGCACGGGAGAATGTGAAAAGTGTTCATATGTAGTAAAAACCTGAGAAATCCGTCCGTTTTCGTCATTTGATATCGAATCGACTTAAAGCCAGATCGCTCTTCTCTCTGAAACGGTTACACTTATCGGCTGCAAAGCTATTTTACCTGCTGCGGTATGCGGAAACACTAAAAGCACCATAGAACAACACAGAAGAAGCTTCTAAGTTGAAGTAATAGCCAGTAAGAAATAGTACAATTCAAGTTTTAGTTGTCGATTATTTACTTTTTAGCCGGTTTTGGTTGCTTGGACATGACCTAGGACCTTAAGATTTTGCATGAAAGGAGGACTAGCAGCCGAGTTGCACGGGAGAATGTGAAAAGTGTTCATATGCAGTAAAAACCTGAGAAATCCGTCCGTTTTCGTCATTTTTTATCGAATCGACTTAAAGCCAGATCTTCACATTGGCCGCTTTTCTCTCTGAGACGGTTACATTTGTTGTCTGCAAAGCTATGTCGCGTGCTGCGGTATGCGGATACACTAAAAGCACCATAGTAGAACACAGAAGAAGCTTCTAAGTTGAAGTAATAGCCAGTAAGAAGTAGTACAATTCAAGTTTTAGCTGTCGATTATTCACTTTTTAGCCGGCTTTGGTGGCTTGGACATGACCTAAGACCTTACGATTTAGCATGAAAGGAGGACTAGCAGCCGCGTTGCATGGGAGAATGTGAAAAGTGTTCATATGTAGTAAAAACCTGAGAAATCCGTCCGTTTTCGTCATTTTTTATCGAATCGACTTAAAGCCAGATCGCTCTTCTCTCTGAAACGGTTACACTTATCGGCTGCAAAGCTATTTTGCGTGCTGCGGTATGCGGAAACACTAAAAGCACCATAGAACAACACAGAAGAAGCTTCTAAGTTGAAGTAATAGCCAGTAAGAAGTAGTACAATTCAAGTTTTAATTATCGATTATTCACTTTTTAGCCGTCTTTGGTGGCTTGGACATAACCTAGGACCTTAAGATTTTCCATGAAAAGAGGACTAGCAGCAGCGTTGCATGGGAGAATGTGAAAAGTGTTCATATGTAATAAAAACCTGAGAAATCCGTGGGTTTTCGTCATTTGTTATCGTATCGACTTAAAGCCAGATCGTCACATTGGCCGCTTTTCTCTCTGAGACGGTTACATTTATCGTCTGCAAAACTATGTCGCGTGCTGCGGTATGCCGAAACACTAAAAGTACCATAGTAGAACACAGAAGAAGCTTCTAATTTGAAGTAATAGCCAGTAAGAAGTAGTACAATTCAAGTTTTAGTTGTCGATTATTCACTTTTTAGCCGGCTTTGGTGGCTTTGACATTAGGTGGAACCTTAAGATTTTGCATGAAAGGAGGACTAGCAGCCGCGTTGCACGCGGGAATGTGAAAAGTGTTCATATGTAGTAAAAACCTGAGAAACCCGTCCGCTTTCGTCATTTGTTATCGAATCGACTTAAAGCCAGATCGTCACATTGGCCGCTCTTCTCTCTGAAACGGTTACATTTATCGTCTGCAAAGCTATGTCGCGTGCTGCGGTATGCGGAAACACTAAAAGCACCATAGTAGAACACAGAAACGCTTCTAACTTGAAGTAATAGCCAGAAAGAAGTAGTACAATTCAAGTTTTAGTTGTCGATTATTCACTTTTTAGCCGGCTTTGGTGGCTTGGACATGACCTAGGACCTTAAGATTTTGCATGAAAGGAGGACTAGCATCCGCGTTGCATGGGAGAATGTGAAAAGTGTTCATATGTAGTAAAAACCTGAGAAATCAGTCCGTTTTCGTCATTTGTTATAGAATCGACTTAAAGCCAGATCGTCACATTGGGCGCTTTTCTCTCTGAGACGGTTACACTGATCGTCTGCAAAGCTATGTCGCGTGCTGCGGTATGCCGAAACACTAAAAGCACCATAGGAGAACACAGAAGAAGCTTCTAATTTGAAGTAATAGCCAGTAAGAAGTAGTACAATTCAAGTTTTAGTTGTCGATTATTCACATTTTGCCGGCTTTGGTGGCTTGGACATTAGGTGGAACCTTAAGATTTTGCATGAAAGGAGGACTAGCAGCCGCGTTGCACGCGAGAATGTGAAAAGTGTTCATATGTAGTAAAAACCTGAGAAATCCGTCCGTTTTCGTCATTTGTTATCGAATCGACTTAAAGCCAGATCGTCACATTGGCCGCTTTTCTCTCAGAGACGGTTACATTTATCGTCTGCAAAGCTATGTCGCGTGCTGCGGTATGCGGAAACACTAAAAGCACCATAGTAGAAGACAGAAGAAGCTTCTAAGTTGAAGTAATAGCCAGTAAGAAGTAGTACAATTCAAGTTTTAGTTGTCGATTATTCACTTTTTAGCCTTCTTTGGTGGCTTGGACATGACATGGGACCTTAAGATTTTCCATGAAAGGAGGACTTGCAGCCGCGTTGCACGGGAGAATGTGAAAAGTGTTCATATGTAGTAAAAACCTGAGAAATCCGTGGGTTGTCGTCATTTGTTATAGTATCGACTTACAGCCAGATCGTCACATTGGCCGCTTTTCTCTCTGAGACGGTTACATTTATCGTCTGCAAAGCTATGTCGCGTGCTGCGGTATGACGAAACACTAAAAGCACCATAGTAGAACACAGAAGAAGCTTCTAATTTGAAGTAATAGCCAGTAAGAAGTAGTAGAATTCAAGTTTTAGCTGTCGATTATTCACTTTTTAGCCGGCTTTGGTGGCTTGGACATGACCTAAGACCTTACGATTTAGCATGAAAGGAGGACTAGCAGCCGCGTTGCATGGGAGAATGTGAAAAGTGTTCATATGTAGTAAAAACCTGAGAAATCCGTCCGTTTTCGTCATTTTTTATCGAATCGACTTAAAGCCAGATCGCTCTTCTCTCTGAAACGGTTACACTTATCGGCTGCAAAGCTATTTTGCGTGCTGCGGTATGCGGAAACACTAAAAGCACCATAGAACAACACAGAAGAAGCTTCTAAGTTGAAGTAATAGCCAGTAAGAAGTAGTACAATTCAAGTTTTAGTTATCGATTATTCACTTTTTAGCCGTCTTTGGTGGCTTGGACATAACCTAGGACCTTAAGATTTTCCATGAAAAGAGGACTAGCAGCAGCGTTGCATGGGAGAATGTGAAAAGTGTTCATATGTAATAAAAACCTGAGAAATCCGTGGGTTTTCGTCATTTGTTATTGTATCGACTTAAAGCCAGATCGTCACATTGGCCGCTTTTCTCTCTGAGACGGTTACATTTATCGTCTGCAAAACTATGTCGCGTGCTGCGGTATGCCGAAACACTAAAAGTACCATAGTAGAACACAGAAGAAGCTTCTAATTTGAAGTAATAGCCAGTAAGAAGTAGTACAATTCAAGTTTTAGTTGTCGATTATTCACTTTTTAGCCGGCTTTGGTGGCTTTGACATTAGGTGGAACCTTAAGATTTTGCATGAAAGGAGGACTAGCAGCCGCGTTGCACGCGGGAATGTGAAAAGTGTTCATATGTAGTAAAAACCTGAGAAACCCGTCCGCTTTCGTCATTTGTTATCGAATCGACTTAAAGCCAGATCGTCACATTGGCCGCTCTTCTCTCTGAAACGGTTACATTTATCGTCTGCAAAGCTATGTCGCGTGCTGCGGTATGCGGAAACACTAAAAGCACCATAGTAGAACACAGAAACGCTTCTAACTTGAAGTAATAGCCAGAAAGAAGTAGTACAATTCAAGTTTTAGTTGTCGATTATTCACTTTTTAGCCGGCTTTGGTGGCTTGGACATGACCTAGGACCTTAAGATTTTGCATGAAAGGTGGACTAGCATCCGCGTTGCATGGGAGAATGTGAAAAGTGTTCATATGTAGTAAAAACCTGAGAAATCAGTCCGTTTTCGTCATTTGTTATCGAATCGACTTAAAGCCAGATCGTCACATTGGGAGCTTTTCTCTCTGAGACGGTTACACTGATCGTCTGCAAAGCTATGTCGCGTGCTGCGGTATGCCGAAACACTAAAAGCACCATAGGAGAACACAGAAGAAGCTTCTAATTTGAAGTAATAGCCAGTAAGAAGTAGTACAATTCAAGTTTTAGTTGTCGATTATTCACATTTTGCCGGCTTTGGTGGCTTGGACATTAGGTGGAACCTTAAGATTTTGCATGAAAGGAGGACTAGCAGCCGCGTTGCACGCGAGAATGTGAAAAGTGTTCATATGTAGTAAAAACCTGAGAAATCCGTCCGTTTTCGTCATTTGTTATCGAATCGACTTAAAGCCAGATCGTCACATTGGCCGCTTTTCTCTCCGAGACGGTTACATTTATCGTCTGCAAAGCTATGTCGCGTGCTGCGGTATGCGGAAACACTAAAAGCACCATAGTAGAAGACAGAAGAAGCTTCTAAGTTGAAGTAATAGCCAGTAAGAAGTAGTACAATTCAAGTTTTAGTTGTCGATTATTCACTTTTTAGCCTTCTTTGGTGGCTTGGACATGACATGGGACCTTAAGATTTTCCATGAAAGGAGGACTTGCAGCCGCGTTGCACGGGAGAATGTGAAAAGTGTTCATATGTAGTAAAAACCTGAGAAATCCGTGGGTTTTCGTCATTTGTTATAGTATCGACTTACAGCCAGATCGTCACATTGGCCGCTTTTCTCTCTGAGACGGTTACATTTATCGTCTGCAAAGCTATGTCGCGTGCTGCGGTATGACGAAACACTAAAAGCACCATAGTAGAACACAGAAGAAGCTTCTAATTTGAAGTAATAGCCAGTAAGAAGTAGTAGAATTCAAGTTTTAGTTGTCGATTATTCACTATTTAGCCGGCTTTGGTGGCTTTGACATTAGGTGGAACCTTAAGATTTTGCATGAAAGGAGGACTAGCAGCCGCGTTGCACGCGAGAATGTGAAAAGTGTTCATATGTAGTAAAAACCTGAGAAATCCGTCAGCTTTCGTCATTTGTTATCGAATTGACTTAAAGCCAGATCGTCACATTGGCCGCTCTTCTCTCTGAAACGGTTACATTTATCGTCTGCAAAGCTATGTCGCGTGCTGCGGTATGCGGAAGCACTAAAAGCACCATAGTAGAACACAGAAAGGCTTCTAAGTTGACGTAATAGCCAGAAAGAAGTAGTACTATTCAAGTTTTAGTTGTCGATTATTCACTTTTTAGCCGGCTTTGGTGGCTTGGACATGACCTAGGACCTTAAGATTTTGCATGAAAGGAGGACTAGCAGCCGCGTTGCATGGGAGAATGTGAAAAGTGTTCATATGTAGTAAAAACCTGAGAAATCCGTCCGTTTTCCTCATTTGTTATCGAATCGACTTAAAGCCAGATCGTCACATTGGGCGCTTTTCTCTCTGAAACGGTTACATTTATCGTGTGCAAAGCTATGTCGCGTGCTGCGGTATGCGTCAACACTAAAAGCACAATAGTAGAACACAGAAGAAGCTTCTAATTTGAAGTAATAGCCAGTAAGAAGTAGTACAATTAAAGTTTTAGTTGTCGATTATTCACTTTTTAGCCGGCTTTGGAGGCTTGGACATGACCTAGGACCTTAAGATTTTGCATGAAAGGAGGAGTAGCAGCCGCGTTGCCCGCAAGAATGTGAAAAGTGTTCATATGTAGTAAAAACCTGAGAAATCCGTCCGTTTTCGTCATTTGTAATCGAATCGACTTAAAGACAGATCGTCACATTGGCCGCTTTTCTCTCTGAGGCGGTTACATTTATCGTCTGCAAAGCTATGTCGCGTGCTGCGGTATGCGGAGACACTAAAAGCACCATAGTAGAACACAGAAGAAGCTTCTAAGTTGAAACAATGGCCAGTAAGAAGTAGTACAATTCAAGTTTTAGTTGTCAATTATTCACTTTTTAGCCGGCTTTGGTGGCTTGGACATCACTTAGGACCTTAAGATTTTGCATGAAAGGAGGACTTGCACCCGCGTTGCAAGGGAGAATGTGAAAAGTGTTCATATGTAGTAAAAACCTGAGAAATCCGTCCGTTTTCGTCATTTGTTATCGAATCGACTTAACGCCAGATCGTCACATTGGCCGCTCTTCTCTCTGAAACGGTTACATTTATCGTCTGCAAAGCTATGTCGCGTACTGCGGTATGCGGAAACACTAAAAGCACCATAGTAGAACACAGAAGAAGCTTCTATGTTGAAGTAATAGCCTGTAAGAAGTAGTACAATTCAAGTTTTAGTTGTCGATTATTCACTTTTTAGCCTGCTTTGGTGGCTTGGACATGACCTAGGACCTTAAGATTTTGCATGAAAGGAGGACTAGCAGGCGCGTTGCATGGGAGAATGTGAAAAGTGTGCATTTGTAGTAAAAACCTGAAAAATCCGTCCGCTGTCGTCACTTGTTATCGAATCGACTTAAAGTCAGATCGTCACATTGGCCGCTTTTCTCCCTGAGACGGTTACATTTATCGTCTGCAAAGCTATGTCGCGTGCTGCGGTATGCGGAGACACTAAAAGCACCATAGTAGAACACAGAAGAAGCTTCTAAGTTGAAGCGATAGCCAGTAAGAAGTAGTACAATTCAAGTTTTAGTTGTCGATTATTCACTTTTTAGCCGGCTTTGGTGGTTTGGACATCACCTAGGACCTTAAGATTTTGCAGGAAAGGAGGACTTGCAGCCGCGTTGCAAGGGAGAATGTGAAAAGTGTTCATATGTAGAAAAACCTGAGAAATCCGTCCGTTTTCGTCATTTGTTATCGAATCGACTTAAAGCCAGATCGTCACATTGGCCGCTTTTCTCTCTGAGACGGTTACATTTATCGTCTGCAAAGCTATGTCGCGTGCTGCGGTATGCGGAGACACTAAAAGCACCATAGTAGAACACAGAAGAAGCTTCTAAGTTGAAGCGATAGCCAGTAAGAAGTAGTACAATTCAAGTTTTAGTTGTCGATTATTCACTTTTTAGCCGGCTTTGGTGGTTTGGACATCACCTAGGACCTTAAGATTTTGCAGGAAAGGAGGACTTGCAGCCGCGTTGCAAGGGAGAATGTGAAAAGTGTGCATTTGTAGTAAAAACCTGAAAAATCCGTCCGCTGTCGTCACTTGTTATCGAATCGACTTAAAGTCAGATCGTCACATTGGCCGCTTTTCTCTCTGAGACGGTTACATTTATCGTCTGCAAAGCTATGTCGCGTGCTGCGGTATGCGGAGACACTAAAAGCACCATAGTAGAACACAGAAGAAGCTTCTAAGTTGAAGCGATAGCCAGTAAGAAGTAGTACAATTCAAGTTTTAGTTGTCGATTATTCACTTTTTAGCCGGCTTTGGTGGTTTGGACATCACCTAGGACCTTAAGATTTTGCAGGAAAGGAGGACTTGCAGCCGCGTTGCAAGGGAGAATGTGAAAAGTGTTCATATGTAGAAAAACCTGAGAAATCCGTCCGTTTTCGTCATTTGTTATCGAATCGACTTAAAGCCAGATCGTCACATTGGCCGCTTTTCTCTCTGAGACGGTTACATTTATCGTCTGCAAAGCTATGTCGCGTGCTGCGGTATGCGGAGACACTAAAAGCACCATAGTAGAACACAGAAGAAGCTTCTAAGTTGAAGCGATAGCCAGTAAGAAGTAGTACAATTCAAGTTTTAGTTGTCGATTATTCACTCTTTAGCCGGCTTTGGTGGTTTGGACATCACCTAGGACCTTAAGATTTTGCAGGAAAGGAGGACTTGCAGCCGCGTTGCAAGGGAGAATGTGAAAAGTGTTCATATGTAGTAAAAACCTGAGAAATCCGTCCGTTTTCGTCATTTGTTATCGAATCGACTTAAAGCCAGATCGTCACATTGGCCGCTTTTCTCTCAGAGACGGTTACATTTATCGTCTGCAAAGCTATGTCGCGAGCTGCGGTATGCGGAAACACTAAAAGCACCATAGTAGAAGACAGAAGAAGCTTCTAAGTTGAAGTAATAGCCAGTAAGAAGTAGTACAATTCAAGTTTTAGTTGTCGATTATTCACTTTTTAGCCGGCTTTGGTGGCTTGGACATGACCTAGGACCTTAAGATTTTGCATGAAAGGTGGACTAGCATCCGCGTTGCATGGGAGAATGTGAAAAGTGTTCATATGCAGTAAAAACCTGAGAAATCAGTCCGTTTTCGTCATTTGTTATCGAATCGACTTAAAGCCAGATCGTCACATTGGGAGCTTTTCTCTCTGAGACGGTTACACTGATCGTCTGCAAAGCTATGTCGCGTGCTGCGGTATGCCGAAACACTAAAAGCACCATAGGAGAACACAGAAGAAGCTTCTAATTTGAAGTAATAGCCAGTAAGAAGTAGTACAATTCAAGTTTTAGTTGTCGATTATTCACATTTTGCCGGCTTTGGTGGCTTGGACATTAGGTGGAACCTTAAGATTTTGCATGAAAGGAGGACTAGCAGCCGCGTTGCACGCGAGAATGTGAAAAGTGTTCATATGTAGTAAAAACCTGAGAAATCCGTCCGTTTTCGTCATTTGTTATCGAATCGACTTAAAGCCAGATCGTCACATTGGCCGCTTTTCTCTCAGAGACGGTTACATTTATCGTCTGCAAAGCTATGTCGCGTGCTGCGGTATGCGGAAACACTAAAAGCACCATAGTAGAAGACAGAAGAAGCTTCTAAGTTGAAGTAATAGCCAGTAAGAAGTAGTACAATTCAAGTTTTAGTTGTCGATTATTCACTTTTTAGCCTTCTTTGGTGGCTTGGACATGACATGGGACCTTAAGATTTTCCATGAAAGGAGGACTTGCAGCCGCGTTGCACGGGAGAATGTGAAAAGTGTTCATATGTAGTAAAAACCTGAGAAATCCGTGGGTTTTCGTCATTTGTTATAGTATCGACTTACAGCCAGATCGTCACATTGGCCGCTTTTCTCTCTGAGACGGTTACATTTATCGTCTGCAAAGCTATGTCGCGTGCTGCGGTATGACGAAACACTAAAAGCACCATAGTAGAACACAGAAGAAGCTTCTAATTTGAAGTAATAGCCAGTAAGAAGTAGTAGAATTCAAGTTTTAGTTGTCGATTATTCACTATTTAGCCGGCTTTGGTGGCTTTGACATTAGGTGGAACCTTAAGATTTTGCATGAAAGGAGGACTAGCAGCCGCGTTGCACGCGAGAATGTGAAAAGTGTTCATATGTAGTAAAAACCTGAGAAATCCGTCAGCTTTCGTCATTTGTTATCGAATTGACTTAAAGCCAGATCGTCACATTGGCCGCTCTTCTCTCTGAAACGGTTACATTTATCGTCTGCAAAGCTATGTCGCGTGCTGCGGTATGCGGAAGCACTAAAAGCACCATAGTAGAACACAGAAAGGCTTCTAAGTTGACGTAATAGCCAGAAAGAAGTAGTACTATTCAAGTTTTAGTTGTCGATTATTCACTTTTTAGCCGGCTTTGGTGGCTTGGACATGACCTAGGACCTTAAGATTTTGCATGAAAGGAGGACTAGCAGCCGCGTTGCATGGGAGAATGTGAAAAGTGTTCATATGTAGTAAAAACCTGAGAAATCCGTCCGTTTTCCTCATTTGTTATCGAATCGACTTAAAGCCAGATCGTCACATTGGGCGCTTTTCTCTCTGAAACGGTTACATTTATCGTCTGCAAAGCTATGTCGCGTGCTGCGGTATGCGTCAACACTAAAAGCACAATAGTAGAACACAGAAGAAGCTTCTAATTTGAAGTAATAGCCAGTAAGAAGTAGTACAATTAAAGTTTTAGTTGTCGATTATTCACTTTTTAGCCGGCTTTGGAGGCTTGGACATGACCTAGGACCTTAAGATTTTGCATGAAAGGAGGAGTAGCAGCCGCGTTGCCCGCAAGAATGTGAAAAGTGTTCATATGTAGTAAAAACCTGAGAAATCCGTCCGTTTTCGTCATTTGTAATCAAATCGACTTAAAGACAGATCGTCACATTGGCCGCTTTTCTCTCTGAGGCGGTTACATTTATCGCCTGCAAAGCTATGTCGCGTGCTGCGGTATGCGGAGACACTAAAAGCACCATAGTAGAACACAGAAGAAGCTTCTAAGTTGAAACAATGGCCAGTAAGAAGTAGTACAATTCAAGTTTTAGTTGTCAATTATTCACTTTTTAGCCGGCTTTGGTGGCTTGGACATCACTTAGGACCTTAAGATTTTGCATGAAAGGAGGACTTGCACCCGCGTTGCAAGGGAGAATGTGAAAAGTGTTCATATGTAGTAAAAACCTGAGAAATCCGTCCGTTTTCGTCATTTGTTATCGAATCGACTTAACGCCAGATCGTCACATTGGCCGCTCTTCTCTCTGAAACGGTTACATTTATCGTCTGCAAAGCTATGTCGCGTACTGCGGTATGCGGAAACACTAAAAGCACCATAGTAGAACACAGAAGAAGCTTCTATGTTGAAGTAATAGCCTGTAAGAAGTAGTACAATTCAAGTTTTAGTTGTCGATTATTCACTTTTTAGCCTGCTTTGGTGGCTTGGACATGACCTAGGACCTTAAGATTTTGCATGAAAGGAGGACTAGCAGGCGCGTTGCATGGGAGAATGTGAAAAGTGTGCATTTGTAGTAAAAACCTGAAAAATCCGTCCGCTGTCGTCACTTGTTATCGAATCGACTTAAAGTCAGATCGTCACATTGGCCGCTTTTCTCCCTGAGACGGTTACATTTATCGTCTGCAAAGCTATGTCGCGTGCTGCGGTATGCGGAGACACTAAAAGCACCATAGTAGAACACAGAAGAAGCTTCTAAGTTGAAGCGATAGCCAGTAAGAAGTAGTACAATTCAAGTTTTAGTTGTCGATTATTCACTTTTTAGCCGGCTTTGGTGGTTTGGACATCACCTAGGACCTTAAGATTTTGCAGGAAAGGAGGACTTGCAGCCGCGTTGCAAGGGAGAATGTGAAAAGTGTTCATATGTAGAAAAACCTGAGAAATCCGTCCGTTTTCGTCATTTGTTATCGAATCGACTTAAAGCCAGATCGTCACATTGGCCGCTTTTCTCTCTGAGACGGTTACATTTATCGTCTGCAAAGCTATGTCGCGTGCTGCGGTATGCGGAGACACTAAAAGCACCATAGTAGAACACAGAAGAAGCTTCTAAGTTGAAGCGATAGCCAGTAAGAAGTAGTACAATTCAAGTTTTAGTTGTCGATTATTCACTTTTTAGCCGGCTTTGGTGGTTTGGACATCACCTAGGACCTTAAGATTTTGCAGGAAAGGAGGACTTGCAGCCGCGTTGCAAGGGAGAATGTGAAAAGTGTGCATTTGTAGTAAAAACCTGAAAAATCCGTCCGCTGTCGTCACTTGTTATCGAATCGACTTAAAGTCAGATCGTCACATTGGCCGCTTTTCTCTCTGAGACGGTTACATTTATCGTCTGCAAAGCTATGTCGCGTGCTGCGGTATGCGGAGACACTAAAAGCACCATAGTAGAACACAGAAGAAGCTTCTAAGTTGAAGCGATAGCCAGTAAGAAGTAGTACAATTCAAGTTTTAGTTGTCGATTATTCACTTTTTAGCCGGCTTTGGTGGTTTGGACATCACCTAGGACCTTAAGATTTTGCAGGAAAGGAGGACTTGCAGCCGCGTTGCAAGGGAGAATGTGAAAAGTGTTCATATGTAGAAAAACCTGAGAAATCCGTCCGTTTTCGTCATTTGTTATCGAATCGACTTAAAGCCAGATCGTCACATTGGCCGCTTTTCTCTCTGAGACGGTTACATTTATCGTCTGCAAAGCTATGTCGCGTGCTGCGGTATGCGGAGACACTAAAAGCACCATAGTAGAACACAGAAGAAGCTTCTAAGTTGAAGCGATAGCCAGTAAGAAGTAGTACAATTCAAGTTTTAGTTGTCGATTATTCACTCTTTAGCCGGCTTTGGTGGTTTGGACATCACCTAGGACCTTAAGATTTTGCAGGAAAGGAGGACTTGCAGCCGCGTTGCAAGGGAGAATGTGAAAAGTGTTCATATGTAGTAAAAACCTGAGAAATCCGTCCGTTTTCGTCATTTGTTATCGAATCGACTTAAAGCCAGATCGTCACATTGGCCGCTTTTCTCTCAGAGACGGTTACATTTATCGTCTGCAAAGCTATGTCGCGAGCTGCGGTATGCGGAAACACTAAAAGCACCATAGTAGAAGACAGAAGAAGCTTCTAAGTTGAAGTAATAGCCAGTAAGAAGTAGTACAATTCAAGTTTTAGTTGTCGATTATTCACTTTTTAGCCTTCTTTGGTGGCTTGGACATGACATGGGACCTTAAGATTTTCCATGAAAGGAGGACTTGCAGCCGCGTTGCACGGGAGAATGTGAAAAGTGTTCATATGTAGTAAAAACCTGAGAAATCCGTGGGTTTTCGTCATTTGTTATAGTATCGACTTACAGCCAGATCGTCACATTGGCCGCTTTTCTCTCTGAGACGGTTACATTTATCGTCTGCAAAGCTATGTCGCGTGCTGCGGTATGACGAAACACTAAAAGCACCATAGTAGAACACAGAAGAAGCTTCTAATTTGAAGTAATAGCCAGTAAGAAGTAGTAGAATTCAAGTTTTAGTTGTCGATTATTCACTATTTAGCCGGCTTTGGTGGCTTGGACATGACCTAGGACCTTAAGATTTTGCATGAAAGGAGGACTAGCTGCCGCGTTGCACGCGAGAATGTGAAAAGTGTTCATATGTAGTAAAAACCTGAGAAATCCGTCAGCTTTCGTCATTTGTTATCGAATTGACTTAAAGCCAGATCGTCACATTGGCCGCTCTTCTCTCTGAAACGGTTACATTTATCGTCTGCAAAGCTATGTCGCGTGCTGCGGTATGCGGAAGCACTAAAAGCACCATAGTAGAACACAGAAAGGCTTCTAAGTTGACGTAATAGCCAGAAAGAAGTAGTACTATTCAAGTTTTAGTTGTCGATTATTCACTTTTTAGCCGGCTTTGGTGGCTTGGACATGACCTAGGACCTTAAGATTTTGCATGAAAGGAGGACTAGCAGCCGCGTTGCATGGGAGAATGTGAAAAGTGTTCATATGTAGTAAAAACCTGAGAAATCCGTCCGTTTTCTTCATTTGTTATCGAATCGACTTAAAGCCAGATCGTCACATTGGGCGCTTTTCTCTCTGAAACGGTTACATTTATCGTCTGCAAAGCTATGTCGCGTGCTGCGGTATGCGTAAACACTAAAAGCACAATAGTAGAACACAGAAGAAGCTTCTAATTTGAAGTAATAGCCAGTAAGAAGTAGTACAATTAAAGTTTTAGTTGTCGATTATTCACTTTTTAGCCGGCTTTGGAGACTTGGACATGACCTAGGACCTTAAGATTTTGCATGAAAGGAGGAGTAGCAGCCGCGTTGCCCGCAAGAATGTGAAAAGTGTTCATATGTAGTAAAAACCTGAGAAATCCGTCCGTTTTCGTCATTTGTAATCGAATCGACTTAAAGACAGATCGTCACATTGGCCGCTTTTCTCTCTGAGGCGGTTACATTTATCGTCTGCAAAGCTATGTCGCGTGCTGCGGTATGCGGAGACACTAAAAGCACCATAGTAGAACACAGAAGAAGCTTCTAAGTTGAAACAATGGCCAGTAAGAAGTAGTACAATTCAAGTTTTAGTTGTCAATTATTCACTTTTTAGCCGGCTTTGGTGGCTTGGACATCACTTAGGACCTTAAGATTTTGCATGAAAGGAGGACTTGCACCCGCGTTGCAAGGGAGAATGTGAAAAGTGTTCATATGTAGTAAAAACCTGAGAAATCCGTCCGTTTTCGTCATTTGTTATCGAATCGACTTAAAGCCAGATCGTCACATTGGCCGCTCTTCTCTCTGAAACGGTTACATTTATCGTCTGCAAAGCTATGTCGCGTACTGCGGTATGCGGAAACACTAAAAGCACCATAGTAGAACACAGAAGAAGCTTCTATGTTGAAGTAATAGCCTGTAAGAAGTAGTACAATTCAAGTTTTAGTTGTCGATTATTCACTTTTTAGCCTGCTTTGGTGGCTTGGACATGACCTAGGACCTTAAGATTTTGCATGAAAGGAGGACTAGCAGGCGCGTTGCATGGGAGAATGTGAAAAGTGTGCATTTGTAGTAAAAACCTGAGAAATCAGTCCGTTTTCGTCATTTGTTATCGAATCGACTTAAAGCCAGATCGTCACATTGGCCGTTCTTCTCTCTGAAACGGTTACATTTATCGTCTGCAAAGCTATGTCGCGTGCTGCGGTATGCGGAGACACTAAAAGCACCATAGTAGAACACAGAAGAAGCTTCGAAGTTGAAGTAATAGCCATTAAGAAGTAGTACAATTCAAGTTTTAGTCGTCTTTGGTGGTTTGGACATGACCTAGGACCTTAAGATTTTGCATGAAAGGAGGAGTAGCAGCCGCGTTGCCCGCGAGAATGTGAAAATTGTTCATATGTAGTGAAAACCTGAGAAATCCGTCCGCTTTCGTCACTTGTTATCGAATCGACTTAAAGTCAGATCGTCACATTGGCCGCTCTTCTCTCTGAAACGGTTACATTTATCGTCTGCAAAGCTATGTCGCGTGCTGCGGTAAGCGGAGACACTAAAAGCACCATAGTAAAACACAGAAGAAGCTTCTAAGTTGAAGTAATAGCCAGTAAGAAGTAGTACAATTCAAGTTTTAGTTGTCGATTATTCACTTTTTAGCCGGCTTTGGTGGCTTGGACATCACCTAGGACCTTAAGATTTTGCAGGAAAGGAGGACTTGCAGCCGCGTTGCAAGGGAGAATGTGAAAAGTGTTCATATGTAGAAAAACCTGAGAAATCCGTCCGTTTTCGTCATTTGTTATCGAATCGACTTAAAGCCAGATCGTCACATTGGCCGCTCTTCTCTCTGAAACGGTTACATTTATCTTCTGCAACGTTATGTCGCGTGCTGCAGTATGCGGAAACACTAAAAGCACCATAGTAGAACACAGAAGAAGCTTCTAATTTGAAGTAATAGCCAGTAAGATGTAGTACAATTCAAGTTTTAGTTGTCGATTATTCACTTTTTAGCCGGCTTTGGTAGCTTTGACATTAGGTGGAACCCTAAGGTTTTGCATGAAAGGTGGACTAGCTGCCGCAATGCACGCGAGAATGTGAAAAGTGTTCATATGTAGTAAAAACCTGAGAAATCCGTCCGTTTTCGTCATTTGTTATCGAATCGACTTAAAGCCAGATCGTCACATTGGCCGTTCTTCTCTCTGAAACGGTTACATTTATCGCCTGCAAAGCTATGTCGCGTGCTGCGGTATGCCGAAACACTAAAAGCACCATAGTAGAACACAGAAGAAGCATGTAATTTGAAGTAATAGCCAGTAAGAAGTAGTACAATTCAAGTTTTAGTTGTCGATTATTCACTTTTTAGCCGGCTTTGGTGGCTTTGACATTAGGTGGAACCTTAAGATTTTGCATGGCTGCCGCGTTGCACGCGAGAATGTGAAAAGTGTTCATATGTAGTAAAAACCTGAGAAATCCGTCCGCTTTCGTCATTTGTTATCGAATTGACTTAAAGCCAGATCGTCACATTGGCTGTTCCTCTCTCTAAAACGGTTACATTTATTGTCTGCAAAGCTATGTCGCGTGCTGCGGTATGCGGAAACACTAAAAGCACCATAGTAGAACACAGAAGAAGCTTCTATGTTGAAGTAATAGCCAGTAAGAAGTAGTACAATTGAAGTTTTTGTTGTCGATTATTCACTTTTTAGCCGGCTTTGGTGGCTGGGACATGACCTAGGACCTTAAGGTTTTGCATGAAAGGAGGAGTAGCAGCCGCGTTGCCCGCGAGAATGTGAAAATTGTTCAGATGTAGTAAAAAACTGAGAAATCCGTCCGCTGTCGTCACTTGTTATCGAATCGACTTAAAGCCAGATTGTCACATTGGCCGTTCTTCTCTCTGAAACGGTTACATTTATCGTCTGCAAAGCTATGTCGCGTGCTGCGGTATGCCGAAACACTAAAAGCACCATAGTAGAACACAGAAGAAGCTTCTAATTTGAAGTAATAGCCAGTAAGAAGTAGTACAATTCAAGTTTTAGTTGTCGATTATTCACTTTTTAGCCGGCTTTGGTGGCTTGGACATGACCTAAGACCTTAAGATTTTGCATGAAAGGAGGGGTAGCAGCCGCGTTGCCCGCGAGAATGTGAAAAGTGTTCATATGTAGTAAAAACCTGAGAAATCAGTCCGTTTTCGTCATTTGTTATCGAATCGACTTAAAGTCAGATCGTCACATTGGCCGCTTTTCTCTCTGAGACGGTTACATTTATCGTCTGCAAAGCTATGTCGCGTGCTGCGGTATGCGGAGACACTAAAAGCACCATAGTAGAACACAGAAGAAGCTTCGAAGTTGAAGTAATAGCCATTAAGAAGTAGTACAATTCAAGTTTTAGTCGTCTTTGGTGGTTTGGACATGACCTAGGACCTTAAGATTTTGCATGAAAGGAGGAGTAGCAGCCGCGTTGCCCGCGAGAATGTGAAAATTGTTCATATGTAGTGAAAACCTGAGAAATCCGTCCGCTTTCGTCACTTGTTATCGAATCGACTTAAAGTCAGATCGTCACATTGGCCGCTCTTCTCTCTGAAACGGTTACATTTATCGTCTGCAAAGCTATGTCGCGTGCTGCGGTAAGCGGAGACACTAAAAGCACCATAGTAAAACACAGAAGAAGCTTCTAAGTTGAAGTAATAGCCAGTAAGAAGTAGTACAATTCAAGTTTTAGTTGTCGATTATTCACTTTTTAGCCGGCTTTGGTGGCTTGGACATCACCTAGGACCTTAAGATTTTGCAGGAAAGGAGGACTTGCAGCCGCGTTGCAAGGGAGAATGTGAAAAGTGTTCATATGTAGAAAAACCTGAGAAATCCGTCCGTTTTCGTCATTTGTTATCGAATCGACTTAAAGCCAGATCGTCACATTGGCCGCTCTTCTCTCTGAAACGGTTACATTTATCTTCTGCAAAGTTATGTCGCGTGCTGCAGTATGCGGAAACACTAAAAGCACCATAGTAGAACACAGAAGAAGCTTCTAATTTGAAGTAATAGCCAGTAAGATGTAGTACAATTCAAGTTTTAGTTGTCGATTATTCACTTTTTAGCCGGCTTTGGTGGCTATGACATGTCCTTGGACCATAAGATTTTGCATGAAAGGAGGACTAG
The DNA here is from genome assembly GCF_023897955.1 of Schistocerca gregaria. NCBI lineage: Eukaryota > Metazoa > Arthropoda > Insecta > Orthoptera > Acrididae > Schistocerca > Schistocerca gregaria. The sequence continues at coordinate 573,503 of NW_026061952.1, read as the reverse complement.
CAGCCGCGTTGCACGGGAGAATGTGAAAAGTGTTCATATGTAGTAAAAACCTTAGAAATCCGTTCGTTTTCGTCACTTGCTGTCGAATGGACTTAAAGCCAGATCGTCACATTGGCCGCTCTTCTGTCTGAAACGGTTACATTTATCGTCTGCAAAGCTATGTCGCGTGCTGCGGTATGCGGAGACACAAAAAGCACCATAGTAGAACACAGAAGAAGCTTCTAAGTTGAACTAATAGCCAGTAAGAAGTAGTAAAATTCAAGTTTTAGTTATCGATTATTCACTTTTTAGCCGTCTTTGGTAGCTTGGACATGACCTAGGACCTTAAGATTTTGCATGAAAGGCGGACTAGCAGCAGCGTTGCATGGGAGAATGTGAAAAGTGTTCATATGTAGTAAAAACCTGAGAAATCCGTCCGTTTTCGTCATTTATTATCGAATTGACTTAAAGCCAGATCGTCACATTTGCCGCTTTTCGCTCTGAGACGGTTACATTTATCGTCTGCAAAGCTAAGTCGCTTGCTGCGGTATGCGGAAACACTAAAAGCACCATAGTAGAACACAGAAGAAGCTTCTAATTTGAAGTAATAGCCTGTAAGAAGTAGTACAATTCAAGTTTTAGTTGTCGATTATTCACTTTTTAGCCGGCTTTGGTAGCTTTGACATTAGGTGGAACCCTAAGGTTTTGCATGAAAGGTGGACTAGCTGCCGCAATGCACGCGAGAATGTGAAAAGTGTTCATATGTAGTAAAAACCTGAGAAATCCGTCCGTTTTCGTCATTTGTTATCGAATCGACTTAAAGCCAGATCGTCACATTGGCCGTTCTTCTCTCTGAAACGGTTACATTTATCGCCTGCAAAGCTATGTCGCGTGCTGCGGTATGCCGAAACACTAAAAGCACCATAGTAGAACACAGAAGAAGCATGTAATTTGAAGTAATAGCCAGTAAGAAGTAGTACAATTCAAGTTTTAGTTGTCGATTATTCACTTTTTAGCCGGCTTTGGTGGCTTTGACATTAGGTGGAACCTTAAGATTTTGCATGGCTGCCGCGTTGCACGCGAGAATGTGAAAAGTGTTCATATGTAGTAAAAACCTGAGAAATCCGTCCGCTTTCGTCATTTGTTATCGAATTGACTTAAAGCCAGATCGTCACATTGGCTGTTCCTCTCTCTAAAACGGTTACATTTATTGTCTGCAAAGCTATGTCGCGTGCTGCGGTATGCGGAAACACTAAAAGCACCATAGTAGAACACAGAAGAAGCTTCTATGTTGAAGTAATAGCCAGTAAGAAGTAGTACAATTGAAGTTTTTGTTGTCGATTATTCACTTTTTAGCCGGCTTTGGTGGCTGGGACACGACCTAGGACCTTAAGGTTTTGCATGAAAGGAGGAGTAGCAGCCGCGTTGCCCGCGAGAATGTGAAAATTGTTCAGATGTAGTAAAAAACTGAGAAATCCGTCCGCTGTCGTCACTTGTTATCGAATCGACTTAAAGCCAGATTGTCACATTGGCCGTTCTTCTCTCTGAAACGGTTACATTTATCGTCTGCAAAGCTATGTCGCGTGCTGCGGTATGCCGAAACACTAAAAGCACCATAGTAGAACACAGAAGAAGCTTCTAATTTGAAGTAATAGCCAGTAAGAAGTAGTACAATTCAAGTTTTAGTTGTCGATTATTCACTTTTTAGCCGGCTTTGGTGGCTTGGACATGACCTAAGACCTTAAGATTTTGCATGAAAGGAGGGGTAGCAGCCGCGTTGCCCGCGAGAATGTGAAAAGTGTTCATATGTAGTAAAAACCTGAGAAATCAGTCCGTTTTCGTCATTTGTTATCGAATCGACTTAAAGTCAGATCGTCACATTGGCCGCTTTTCTCTCTGAGACGGTTACATTTATCGTCTGCAAAGCTATGTCGCGTGCTGCGGTATGCGGAGACACTAAAAGCACCATAGTAGAACACAGAAGAAGCTTCGAAGTTGAAGTAATAGCCATTAAGAAGTAGTACAATTCAAGTTTTAGTCGTCTTTGGTGGTTTGGACATGACCTAGGACCTTAAGATTTTGCATGAAAGGAGGAGTAGCAGCCGCGTTGCCCGCGAGAATGTGAAAATTGTTCATATGTAGTGAAAACCTCAGAAATCCGTCCGCTGTTGTCACTTGTTATCGAATCGACTTAAAGCCAGATTGTCACATTGGCCGCTTTTCTCTCTGAGACGGTAACATTTATCGTCTGCAAAGCTATGTCGCGTGCTGCGGTATGCGGAGACACTAAAAGCACCATAGTAGAACACAGAAGAAGCTTCTAAGTTGAAGCAATAGCCAGTAAGAAGTAGTACAATTCAAGTTTTAGTTGTCGATTATTCACTTTTTAGCCGGCTTTGGTGGCTTGGACATCACCTAGGACCTTAAGCTTTTGCAGGAAAGGAGGACTTGCAGCCGCGTTGCAAGGGAGAATGTGAAAAGTGTTCATATGTAGTAAAAACCTGAGAAATCCGTCCGTTTTCGTCATTTGTTATCGAATCGACTTAAAGCCAGATCGTCACATTGGCCGCTTTTCTCTCTGAGACGGTTACATTTATCGTCTGCAAAGCTATGTCGCGTGCTGCGGTATGCGGAAACACTAAAAGCACCATAGTAGAACACAGAAGAAGCTTCTAAGTTGAAGTAATAGCCAGTAAGAAGTAGTACAATTGAAGTTTTAGTTGTTGATTATTCACTTTTTAGCCTGCTTTGGTGGCTTGGACATGACCTATGACCTTAAGATTTTGCATGAAAGGAGGACTAGCAGCCGCGTTGCATGGGAGAATGTGAAATGTGTTCATATGTAGTAAAAACCTGAGAAATCCGTCCGTTTTCGTCATTTGTTATCGAATCGACTTAAAGCCAGATCGTCACATTGGCCGCTTTTCTCTCTGAGACGGTTACATTTATCGTCTGCAAAGCTATGTCGCGTGCTGCGGTATGCGGAAACACTTAAAGCACCATAGTAGAACACAGAAGAAGCTTCTAAGTTGAAGTAATAGCCAGTAAGAAGTAGTACAATTCAAGTTTTAGTTGTCGATTATTCACATTTTAGCCGGCTTTGGTGGCTTGGACATGACCTAGCACCTTAAGAATTTGCATGAAAGGAGGACTAGCAGCCGCGTTGCACGGGAAAATGTGAAAAGTGTTCATATGTAGTACAAACCTGATAAATCCGTCCGTTTCGTCATTTGTTATCGAATCGACTTAAAGCCAGATCGTCACATTGGCCGTTCTTCTCTCTGAAACGGTTACATTTATCGTCTGCAAAGCTATGTCGCGTGCTGCGGTATGCCGAAACACTAAAAGCATCATAGTAGAACACAGAAGAAGCTTCTAATTTGAAGTAATAGCCAGTAAGAAGTAGTACAATTCAAGTTTTAGTTGTCGATTATTCACTTTTTAGCCGGCTTTGGTGTCTTCGACATTAGGTGGAACCTTAATATTTTGCAAGAAAGGAGGAGTAGCAGCCGCGTTGCACGGGAGAATGTGAAAAGTGTTCATATGTAGAAAAACCTGAGAAATCCGTCCGTTTTCGTCATTTGTTATCGAATCGACTTAAAGCCAGATCGTCACATTGGCCGCTCTTCTCTCTGAAACGGTTACATTTATCGTCTGCAAAATTATGTCGCGTGCTGCAGTATGCGGAAACACTAAAAGCACCATAGTAGAACACAGAAGAAGCTTCTAATTTGAAGTAATAGCCAGTAAGATGTAGTACAATTCAAGTTTTAGTTGTCGATTATTCACTTTTTAGCCGGCTTTGGTGGCTATGACATGTCCTTGGACCATAAGATTTTGCATGCAAGGAGGACTAGCAGCCGCGTTGCACGGGAGAAAGTGAAAAGTGTTCATATGTAGTAAAAACCTTAGAAATCCGTTCGTTTTCGTCACTTGTTGTCGAATCGACTTAAAGCCAGATCGTCACATTGGCCGCTCTTCTGTCTGAAACGGTTACATTTATCGTCTGCAAAGCTATGTCGCGTGCTGCGGTATGCGGAGACACAAAAAGCACCATAGTAGAACACAGAAGAAGCTTCTAAGTTGAACTAATAGCCAGTAAGAAGTAGTAAAATTCAAGTTTTAGTTATCGATTATTCACTTTTTAGCCGTCTTTGGTAGCTTGGACATGACCTAGGACCTTAAGATTTTGCATGAAAGGCGGACTAGCAGCAGCGTTGCATGGGAGAATGTGAAAAGTGTTCATATGTAGTAAAAACCTGAGAAATCCGTCCGTTTTCGTCATTTATTATCGAATTGACTTAAAGCCAGATCGTCACATTTGCCGCTTTTCGCACTGAGACGGTTACATTTATCGTCTGCAAAGCTAATTCGCCTGCTGCGGTATGCGGAAACACTAAAAGCACCATAGTAGAACACAGAAGAAGCTTCTAATTTGAAGTAATAGCCAGTAAGAAGTAGTACAATTCAAGTTTTAGTTGTCGATTATTCACTTTTTAGCCGGCTTTGGTAGCTTTGACATTAGTTGGAACCTTAAGATTTTGCATGAAAGGAGGACTAGCTGCCGCGTTGCACGCGAGAATGTGAAAAGTGTTCATATGTAGTAAAAACCTGAGAAATCCGTCCGTTTTCGTCATTTGTTATCGAATCGACTTAAAGCCAGATCGTCACATTGGCCGTTCTTCTCTCTGAAACGGTTACATTTATCGCCTGCAAAGCTATGTCGCGTGCTGCGGTATGCCGAAACACTAAAAGCACCATAGTAGAACACAGAAGAAGCATGTAATTTGAAGTAATAGCCAGTAAGAAGTAGTACAATTCAAGTTTTAGTTGTCGATTATTCACTTTTTAGCCGGCTTTGGTGGCTTTGACATTAGGTGGAACCTTAAGATTTTGCATGAAAGGAGGACAAGCTGCCGCGTTGCACGCGAGAATGTGAAAAGTGTTCATATGTAGTAAAAACCTGAGAAATCAGTCCGTTTTCGTCATCTGTTATCGAATCGACTTAAAGTCAGATCGTCACATTGGCCGCTTTTCTCTCTGAGACGGTTACATTTATCGTCTGCAAAGCTATGTCGCGTGCTGCGGTATGCGGAGACACTAAAAGCACCATAGTAGAACACAGAAGAAGCTTCGAAGTTGAAGTAATAGCCATTAAGAAGTAGTACAATTCAAGTTTTAGTCGTCTTTGGTGGTTTGGACATGACCTAGGACCTTAAGATTTTGCATGAAAGGAGGAGTAGAAGCCGCGTTGCCCGGGAGAATTTGAAAATTGTTCATATGTAGTGAAAACCTGAGAAATCCGTCCGCTTTCGTCACTTGTTATCGAATCGACTTAAAGTCAGATCGTCACATTGGCCGCTCTTCTCTCTGAAACGGTTACATTTATCGTCTGCAAAGCTATGTCGCGTGCTGCGGTATGCGGAAACACTAAAAGCACCATAGTAGAACACAGAAGAAGCTTCTATGTTGAAGTAATAGCCAGTAAGAAGTAGTACAATTGAAGTTTTAGTTGTCGATTATTCACTTTTTAGCCGGCTTTGGTGGCTGGGACATGACCTAGGACCTTAAGATTTTGCATGAAAGCAGGAGTAGCAGCCGCGTTGCCCGCGAGAATGTGAAAATTGTTCAGATGTAGTAAAAACCTGAGAAATCCGTCCGCTGTCGTCACTTGTTATCGAATCGACTTAAAGCCAGATTGTCACATTGGCCGCTTTTCTCTCTGAGACGGTAACATTTATCGTCTGCAAAGCTATGTCGCGTGCTGCGGTATGCGGAGACACTAAAAGCACCATAGTAGAGCACAGAAGAAGCTTCTAAGTTGAAGCAATAGCCAGTAAGAAGTAGTACAATTCAAGTTTTAGTTGTCGATTATTCACTTTTTAGCCGGCTTTGGTGGCTTGGACATCACCTAGGACCTTAAGATTTTGCAGGAAAGGAGGACTTGCAGCCGCGTTGCAAGGGAGAATGTGAAAAGTGTTCATATGTAGTAAAAACCTGAGAAATCCGTCCGTTTTCGTCATTTGTTATCGAATCGACTTAAAGCCAGATCGTCACATTGGCCGCTTTTCTCTCTGAAACGGTTACATTTATCGTCTGCAAAGCTATGTCGCGTGCTGCGGTATGGGGAAACACTAAAAGCACCATAGTAGAACACAGAAGAAGCTTCTATGTTGAAGTAATAGCCAGTAAGAAGTAGTACAATTGAAGTTTTAGTTGTTGATTATTCACTTTTTAGCCTGCTTTTGTGGCTTGGACATGACCTATGACCTTAAGATTTTGCATGAAAGGAGGACTAGCAGCCGCGTTGCATGGGAGAATGTGAAATGTGTTCATATGTAGTAAAAACCTGAGAAATCCGTCCGTTTTCGTCATTTGTTATCGAATCGACTTAAAGCCAGATCGTCACATTGGCCGCTTTTCTCTCTGAGACGGTTACATTTATCGTCTGCAAAGCTATGTCGCGTGCTGCGGTATGCGGAAACACTTAAAGCACCATAGTAGAACACAGAAGAAGCTTCTAAGTTGAAGTAATAGCCAGTAAGAAGTAGTACAATTCAAGTTTTAGTTGTCGATTATTCACTTTTTAGCCGGCTTTGGTAGCTTTGACATTAGGTGGAACCTTAAGATTTTGCATGAAAGGACGACTAGCTGCCGCGTTGCACGCGAGAATGTGAAAAGTGTTCATATGTAGTAAAAACCTGAGAAATCCGTCCGTTTTCGTCATTTGTTATCGAATCGACTTAAAGCCAGATCGTCACATTGGCCGTTCTTCTCTCTGAAACGATTACATTTATCGCCTGCAAAGCTATGGCGCGTGCTGCGGTATGCCGAAACACTAAAAGCACCATAGTAGAACACAGAAGAAGCATGTAATTTGAAGTAATAGCCAGTAAGAAGTAGTACAATTCAAGTTTTAGTTGTCGATTATTCACTTTTTAGCCGGCTTTGGTGGCTTTGACATTAGGTGGAACCTTAAGATTTTGCATGATAGGAGGACAAGCTGCCGCGTTGCACGCGAGAATGTGAAAATTGTTCATATGTAGTAAAAACCTGAGAAATCCGTCCGCTTTCGTCACTTGTTATCGAATCGACTTAAAGTCAGATCGTCACATTGGCCGCTTTTCTGTCTGAGACGGTTACATTTATCGTATGCAAAGCTATGTCGCGTGCTGCGGTATGCGGAGACACTAAAAGCACCATAGTAGAACACAGAAGAAGCTTCTAAGTTGAAGCAACAGCCAGTGAGAAGTAGTACAATTCAAGTTTTAGTTGTCGATTATTCACTTTTTAGCCCTCTTTGGTGGCTTGGGCATGACATAGGACCTTAACATTTTGCATGAAAGGAGGACTAGCAGCCGCGTTGCACGGGAGAATGTGAAAAGTGTTCATATGCAGTAAAAACCTGAGAAATCCGTCCGTTTTCGTCATTTGTTATCGAATCGACTTAAAGCCAGATCGTCACATTGGCCGCTCTTCTCTCTGAAACGGTTACATTTATCGTCTGCAAAGCTATGTCGCGTGCTGCGGTATGCGGAAACACTAAAAGCACCATAGTAGAACACAGAAGAAGCTTCTATGTTGAAGTAGTAGTACAATTCAAGTTTTAGTTGTCGATTATTCACTTTTTAGACGGCTTTGGTGGATTGGACATGACCTAGGACTTTAAGATTTTGCATGAAAGGAGGACTAGCAGCCGCGTTGCCCGCGAGAATGTGAAAAGTGTTCATATGTAGTAAAAACCTTAGAAATCCGTTCGTTTTCGTCACTTGTTGTCGAATCGACTTAAAGCCAGATCGTCACATTGGCCGCTATTCTGTCTGAAACGGTTACATTTATCGTCTGCAAGCTATGTCGCGTGCTGCGGTATGCGGAGACGCAAAAAGCACCATAGTAGAACACAGAAGAAGCTTCTAAGTTGAACTAATAGCCAGTGAGAAGTAGTACAATTCAAGTTTTAGTTGTCGATTATTCACTTTTTAGCCCTCTTTGGTGGCTTGGGCATGACATAGGACCTTAACATTTTGCATGAAAGGAGGACTAGCAGCCGCGTTGCACGGGAGAATGTGAAAAGTGTTCATATGCAGTAAAAACATAAGAAATCTATCCGTTTTCGTCATTTGTTATCGAATCGACTTAAAGCCAGATCGTCACATTGGCCGCTTTTCTCTCTGAGACGGTTTTATTTATCGTCTGCAAAACTACGTCGCGTGCTGCGGTGTGCGGAAACACTAAAAGCACCATAGTAGAACACAGAAGAAGCTTCTATGTTGAAGTAATAGCCAGTAAGAAGTAGTACAATTGAAGTTTTAGTTGTTGATTATTCACTTTTTAGCCTGCTTTTGTGGCTTGGACATGACCTATGACCTTAAGATTTTGCATGAAAGGAGGACTAGCAGCCGCGTTGCATGGGAGAATGTGAAAAGTGTTCATATGTAGTAAAAACCTGAGAAATCCGTCCGTTTTCGTCATTTGTTATCGAATTGACTTAAAGCCAGATCGTCACATTGGCTGCTCTTCTCTCTAAAACGGTTACATTTATTGTCTGCAAAGCTATGTCGCGTGCTGCGGTATGCGGAAACACTAAAAGCACCATAGTAGAACACAGAAGAAGCTTCTATGTTGAAGTAATAGCCAGTAAGAAGTAGTACAATTGAAGTTTTAGTTGTCGATTATTCACATTTTAGCCGGCTTTGGTGGCTTGGACATGACCTAGGACCTTAAGATTTTGCATGAAAGGAGGACTAGCAGCCGCGTTGCCCGGGAGAATGTGAAAAGTGTTCATATGCAGTAAAAACCTGAGAAATCCGTCCGTTTTCGTCATTCGTTATCGAATCGACTTAAAGCCAGATTGTCACATTGGCCGCTCTTCTCTCTGAAACGGTTACATTTATCGTCTGCAAAGCTATGTCGCGTGCTGCGGTATGCGGAAACACTAAAAGCACCATAGTAGAACACAGAAGAAGCTTCTATGTTGAAGTAATAGCCAGTAAGAAGTAGTACAATTCAAGTTTTAGTTGTCGATTATTCACTTTTTAGCCGGCTTTGGTGGCTTTGACATTAGGTGGAACCTTAAGATTTTGCATGATAGGAGGACAAGCTGCCGCGTTGCACGCGAGAATGTGAAAATTGTTCATATGTAGTAAAAACCTGAGAAATCCGTCCGCTTTCGTCACTTGTTATCGAATCGACTTAAAGTCAGATCGTCACATTGGCCGCTTTTCTGTCTGAGACGGTTACATTTATCGTATGCAAAGCTATGTCGCGTGCTGCGGTATGCGGAGACACTAAAAGCACCATAGTAGAACACAGAAGAAGCTTCTAAGTTGAAGCAACAGCCAGTGAGAAGTAGTACAATTCAAGTTTTAGTTGTCGATTATTCACTTTTTAGCCCTCTTTGGTGGCTTGGGCATGACATAGGACCTTAACATTTTGCATGAAAGGAGGACTAGCAGCCGCGTTGCACGGGAGAATGTGAAAAGTGTTCATATGCAGTAAAAACCTGAGAAATCCGTCCGTTTTCGTCATTTGTTATCGAAGCGACTTAAAGCCAGATCGTCACATTGGCCGCTCTTCTCTCTGAAACGGTTACATTTATCGTCTGCAAAGCTATGTCGCGTGCTGCGGTATGCGGAAACACTAAAAGCACCATAGTAGAACACAGAAGAAGCTTCTATGTTGAAGTAGTAGTACAATTCAAGTTTTAGTTGTCGATTATTCACTTTTTAGCCGGCTTTGGTGGATTGGACATGACCTAGGACTTTAAGATTTTGCATGAAAGGAGGACTAGCAGCCGCGTTGCCCGCGAGAATGTGAAAAGTGTTCATATGTAGTAAAAACCTTAGAAATCCGTTCGTTTTCGTCACTTGTTGTCGAATCGACTTAAAGCCAGATCGTCACATTGGCCGCTATTCTGTCTGAAACGGTTACATTTATCGTCTGCAAGCTATGTCGCGTGCTGCGGTATGCGGAGACGCAAAAAGCACCATAGTAGAACACAGAAGAAGCTTCTAAGTTGAACTAATAGCCAGTGAGAAGTAGTACAATTCAAGTTTTAGTTGTCGATTATTCACTTTTTAGCCCTCTTTGGTGGCTTGGGCATGACATAGGACCTTAACATTTTGCATGAAAGGAGGACTAGCAGCCGCGTTGCACGGGAGAATGTGAAAAGTGTTCATATGCAGTAAAAACATAAGAAATCTATCCGTTTTCGTCATTTGTTATCGAATCGACTTAAAGCCAGATCGTCACATTGGCCGCTTTTCTCTCTGAGACGGTTTTATTTATCGTCTGCAAAACTACGTCGCGTGCTGCGGTGTGCGGAAACACTAAAAGCACCATAGTAGAACACAGAAGAAGCTTCTATGTTGAAGTAATAGCCAGTAAGAAGTAGTACAATTGAAGTTTTAGTTGTCGATTATTCACTTTTTAGCCGGCTTTGGTGGCTGGGACATGACCTAGGACCTTAAGATTTTGCATGAAAGGAGGAGTAGCAGCCGCGTTGCCCGCGAGAATGTGAAAATTGTTCAGATGTAGTAAAAACCTGAGAAATCCGTCCGCTGTCGTCACTTGTTATCGAATCGACTTAAAGCCAGATTGTCACATTGGCCGCTTTTCTCTCTGAGACGGTAACATTTATCGTCTGCAAAGCTATGTCGCGTGCTGCGGTATGCGGAAACACTAAAAGCACCATAGTAGAACACAGAAGAAGCTTCTATGTTGAAGTAATAGCCAGTAAGAAGTAGTACAATTGAAGTTTTAGTTGTTGATTATTCACTTTTTAGCCTGCTTTGGTGGCTTGGACATGATCTATGACCTTAAGATTGTGCATGAAAGGAGGACTAGCAGCCGCGTTGCATGGGAGAATGTGAAATGTGTTCATATGTAGTAAAAACCTGAGAAATCCGTCCGTTTTCGTCATTTGTTATCGAATCGACTTAAAGCCAGATCGTCACATTGGCCGCTTTTCTCTCTGAGACGGTTACATTTATCGTCTGCAAAGCTATGTCGCGTGCTGCGGTATGCGGAAACACTTAAAGCACCATAGTAGAACACAGAAGAAGCTTCTAAGTTGAAGTAATAGCCAGTAAGAAGTAGTACAATTCAAGTTTTAGTTGTCGATTATTCACATTTTAGCCGGCTTTGGTGGCTATGACATGTCCTTGGACCATAAGATTTTCCATGAAAGGAGGACTAGCAGCCGCGTTGCACGGGAGAATGTGAAAAGTGTTCATATGTAGTAAAAACCTTAGAAATCCGTTCGTTTTCGTCACTTGTTGTCGAATCGACTTAAAGCCAGATCGTCACATTGGCCGCTATTCTCTCTGAAACGGTTACATTTATCGCCTGCAAAGCTATGTCGCGTGCTGCGGTATGCCGAAACACTAAAAGCACCATAGTAGAACACAGAAGAAGCATGTAATTTGAAGTAATAGCCAGTAAGAAGTAGTACAATTCAAGTTTTAGTTGTCTATTATTCACTTTTTAGCCGGCTTTGGTGGCTTTGACATTAGGTGGAACTTTAAGATTTTGCATGAAAGGAGGACAAGCTGCCGCGTTGCACGCGAGAATGTGAAAAGTGTTCATATGTAGTAAAAACCTGAGAAATCCGTCCGCTTTCGTCATTTGTTATCGAATTGACTTAAAGCCAGATCGTCACATTGGCTGCTCTTCTCTCTAAAACGGTTACATTTATTGTCTGCAAAGCTATGTCGCGTGCTGCGGTATGCGGAAACACTAAAAGCACCATAGTAGAACACAGAAGAAGCTACTATGTTGAAGTAATAGCCAGTAAGAAGTAGTACAATTGAAGTTTTAGTTGTCGATTATTCACTTTTTAGCCGGCTTTGGTGGCTTGGACATGACCTAGGACCTTAAGATTTTGCATGAAAGGAGGACTAGCAGCCGCGTTGCCCGGGAGAATGTGAAAAGTGTTCATATGCAGTAAAAACCTGAGAAATCCGTCCGTTTTCGTCATTCGTTATCGAATCGACTTAAAGCCAGATTGTCACATTGGCCGCTCTTCTCTCTGAAACGGTTACATTTATCGTCTGCAAAGCTATGTCGCGTGCTGCGGTATGCGGAAACACTAAAAGCACCATAGTAGAACACAGAAGAAGCTTCTATGTTGAAGTAGTAGTACAATTCAAGTTTTAGTTGTCGATTATTCACTTTTTAGCCGGCTTTGGTGGATTGGACATGACCTAGGACTTTAAGATGTTGCATGAAAGGAGGACTAGCAGCCGCGTTGCATGGGAGAATGTGAAAAGTGTTCATATGTAGTAAAAACCTGAGAAATCAGTCCGTTTTCGTCATTTGTTATCGAATCGACTTAAAGCCAGATCGTCACATTGGCCGCTTTTCTCTCTGAGACGGTTACATTTATCGTCTGCAAAGCTATGTCGCGTGCTGCGGTATGCGGAGACACTGAAAGCACCATAGTAGAGCACAGAAGAAGCTTCTAAGTTGAAGTAATAGCCAGTAAGAAGTAGTACAATTCAAGTTTTAGTTATCGATTATTCACTTTTTAGCCGTCTTTGGTGGCTTGGACATGACCTAGGACCTTAAGATTTTGCATGAAAGGAGGAGTAGCAGCCGCGTTGCCCGCGAGAATGTGAAAAGTGTTCATATGTAGTAAAAACCTGAGAAATCCGTCCGCTTTCGTCACTTGTTATCGAATCGACTTAAAGTCAGATCGTCACATTGGCCGCTTTTCTCTCTGAGACGGTTACATTTATCGTATGCAAAGCTATGTCGCGTGCTGCGGTATGCGGAGACACTAAAAGCACCATAGTAGAAGACAGAAGAAGCTTCTAAGTTGAAGCAACAGCCAGTAAGAAGTAGTACAATTCAAGTTTTAGTTGTCGATTATTCACTTTTTAGCCGGCTTTGGTGGCTTGGGCATGACCTAGGACCTTAACATTTTGCATGAAACGAGGACTAGCAGCCGCGTTGCACGGGAGAATGTGAAAAGTGTTCATATGCAGTAAAAACCTGAGAAATCCGTCCGTTTTCGTCATTTGTTATCGAATCGACTTAAAGCCAGATCGTCACATTGGCCGCTCTTCTCTCTGAAACGGTTACATTTATCGTCTGCAAAGCTATGTCGCGTGCTGCGGTATGCGGAAACACTAAAAGCACCATAGTAGAACACAGAAGAAGCTTCTATGTTGAAGTAATAGACAGTAAGAAGTAGTACAATTCAAGTTTTAGTTGTCGATTATTCACTTTTTAGCCGGCTTTGGTGGATTGGACATGACCTAGGACTTTAAGATGTTGCATGAAAGGAGGACTAGCAGCCGCGTTGCATGGGAGAATGTGAAAAGTGTTCATATGTAGTAAAAACCTTAGAAATACGTTCGTTTTCGTCACTTGTTGTCGAATCGACTTAAAGCCAGATCGTCACATTGGCCGCTCTTCTGTCTGAAACGGTTACATTTATCGTCTGCAAAGCTATGTCGCGTGCTGCAGTATGCGGAGACGCAAAAAGCACCATAGTAGAACACAGAAGAAGCTTCTAAGTTGAACTAATAGCCAGTAAGAAGTAGTAAAATTCAAGTTTTAGTTGTCGATTATTCACTTTTTAGCCGGCTTTGGTGGCTTGGGCATGACCTAGGACCTTAAGATTTTGCATGAAAGGAGGACTAGCAGCCGCGTTGCACGGGAGAATGTGAAAAGTGTTCATATGCAGTAAAAACCTGAGAAATCCGTCCGTTTTCGTCATTTGTTATCGAATCGACTTAAAGCCAGATCGTCACATTGGCCGCTCTTCTGTCTGAAACGGTTACATTTATCGTCTGCAAAGCTATGTCGCGTGCTGCGGTATGCGGAAACACTAAAAGCACCATAGTAGAACACAGATGAAGCTTCTATGTTGAAGTAATAGACAGTAAGAAGTAGTACAATTCAAGTTCTAGTTGTCGATTATTCACTTTTTAGCCGGCTTTGGTGGATTGGACATGACCTACGACTTTAAGATGTTGCATGAAAGGAGGACTAGCAGCCGCGTTGCATGGGAGAATGTGAAAAGTGTTCATATGTAGTAAAAACCTGAGAAATCAGTTCGTTTTCGTCATTTGTTATCGAATCGACTTAAAGCCAGATCGTCACATTGGCCGCTTTTCTCCCTGAGACGGTTACATTTATCGTCTGCTAAGCTATGTCGCGTGCTGCGGTATGCGGAGACACTAAAAGCACCATAGTAGAGCACAGAAGCAGCTTCTAAGTTGAAGTAATAGCCAGTAAGAAGTAGTACAATTCAAGTTTTAGTTATCGATTATTCACTTTTTAGCCGTCTTTGGTGGCTTGCACATGCCCTAGGTCCTTAAGATTTTGCATGAAAGGAGGAGTAGCAGCGGCGTTGCCCGCGAGAATGTGAAAAGTGTTCATATGTAGTAAAAACCTGAGAAATCCGTCCGCTTTCGTCACTTGTTATCGAATCGACTTAAAGTCAGATCGTCACATTGGCCGCTTTTCGCTCTGAGACGGTTACATTTATCGTATGCAAAGCTATGTCGCGTGCTGCGGTATGCTGAGACAATAAAAGCACCATAGTAGAACACAGAAGAAGCTTCTACGTTGAAGCAATAGCCAGTGAGAAGTAGTACAATTCAAGTTTTAGTTGTCGATTATTCACTTTTTAGCCGACTTTAGTGGCTTGGGCATGACCTAGGACCTTAAGATTTTGCATGAAAGGAGGACTAGCAGCCGCTTTGCACGCGGGATGTGAAAAGTGTTCATATGCAGTAAAAACCTGAGAAATCCGTCCGTTTTCGTCATTTGTTATCGAATCGACTTAAAGCCAGATCGTCACATTGGCCGCTCTTCTCACTGAAATGGTTACATTTATCGTCTGCAAAGCTATGTCACGTGCTGCGGTATGCGGAAACACTAAAAGCACCATAGTAGAACACAGAAGAAGCTTCTATGTTGAAGTAATAGACAGTAAGAAGTAGTACAATTCAAGTTTTAGTTGTCGATTATTCTCTTTTTAGCCGGCTTTGGTGGATTGGACATGACCTAGGACTTTAAGATGTTGCATGAAAGGAGGACTAGCAGCCGCGTTGCATGGGAGAATGTGAAAAGTGTTCATATGTAGTAAAAACCTTAGAAATCCGTTCGTTTTCGTCACTTGTTGTCCAATCGACTTAAAGCCAGATCGTCACATTGGCCGCTTTTCTGTCTGAATCGGTTACATTTATCGTCTGCACATCTATGTCGCTTGCTGCGGTATGCTTAGACGCAAAAAGCACCGTAGTAGAACACAGAAGAAGCTTCTAAGTTGAACTAATAGCCAGTAAGAAGTAGTAAAATTCAAGTTTTAGTTGTCGATTATTCACTTTTTAGCCGGCTTTGGTGGCTTGGACATGACCTACGTCTTTAAGATGTTGCATGAAAGGAGGACTAGCAGCCGCGTTGCATGGGAGAATGTGAAAAGTGTTCATATGTAGTAAAAACCTGAGAAATCAGTCCGTTTTCGTCATTTGTTATCGAATCGACTTAAAGCCAGATCGTCACATTGGCCGCTTTTCTCTCTGAGACGGTTACATTTATCGTCTGCAAAGCTATGTCGCGTGCTGCGGTATGCGGAGACACTAAAAGCACCATAGTAGAGCACAGAAGAAGCTTCTAAGTTGAAGCAATAGCCAGTAAGAAGTAGTACAATTCAAGTTTTAGTTATCGATTATTCACTTTTTAGCCGTCTTTGGTGGCTTGGACATGACCTAGGACCTTAAGATTTTGCATGAAAGGAGGACTAGCAGCCGCGTTGCCCGCGAGAATGTGAAAAGTGTTCATATGTAGTAAAAACCTGAGAAATCCGTCCGCTTTCGTCACTTGTTATCGAATCGACTTAAAGTCAGATCGTCACATTGGCCGCTTATCTCTCTGAGACGGTTACATTTATCGTATGCAAAGCTATGTCGCGTGCTGCGGTATGCGGAGACACTAAAAGCACCATAGTAGAACACAGAAGAAGCTTCTAAGTTCTAGCAATAGCCAGTAAGAAGTAGTACAATTCAAGTTTTAGTTGTCGATTATTCACTTTTTAGCCAGCTTTGGTGGCTTGGGCATGACCTAGGACCTTAACATTTTGCATGAAAGGAGGACTAGCAGCCGCGTTGCACGGGAGAATGTGAAAAGTGTTCACATGCAGTAAAAACCTGAGAAATCCGTCCGTTTTCGTCACTTGTTATCGAATCGACTTAAAGCCAGATCGTCACATTGGCCGCTCTTTTCTCTGAAACGGTTACATTTATCGTCTGCAAAGCTATGTCGCGTGCTGCGATATGCGGAAACACTAAAAGCACCATAGTAGAACACAGAACAAGCTTCTATGTTGAAGTAATAGACAGTAAGAAGTAGTACAATTCAAGTTTTAGTTGTCGATTATTCACTTTTTAGCCGGCTTTGGTGGCTTGGACATCACCTAGGACCTTAAGATTTTGCGTGAAAGGAGGACTTGCAGCCGCGTTGCAAGGGAGAATGTGAAAAGTGTTCATATGTAGTAAAAACCTGAGAAATCCGTCCGTTTTCGTCATTTGTTATCGAATCGACTTAAAGCCAGATCGTCACATTGGCCGTTCTTCTCTCTGAAACGGTTACATTTATCGTCTGCAAAGCTATGTCGCGTGCTGCGTTATGCGGAAACACTAAAAGCATCATAGTAGAACACAGAAGAAGCTTCTATGTTGAAGTAATAGCCAGTAAGAAGTAGTACAATTGAAGTTTTAGTTGTCGATTATTCACTTTTTAGCCTGCTTTGGTGGCTTGGACATTACCAAGGACCTTAAGATTTTGCATGAAACTAGGACTAGCAGCCGCGTTGCATGGGAGAAAGTGAAAAGTGTTCATATGTAGTAAAAACCTGAGAAATCCGTCCGTTTTCGTCATTTGTTATCGAATCGACTTAAAGCCAGTTCGTCACATTGGCCGCTCTTCTCTCTGAAACGGTTACATTTATCGTCTGCAAAGCTATGTCGCGTGCTGCGGTATGCGGAGACACTAAAAGCACCATAGTAGAGCACAGAAGATGCTTCTAAGTTGAAGTAATAGCCAGTAAGAAGTAGTACAATTCAAGTTTTAGTTATCGATTATTCACTTTTTAGCCGTCTTTGGTGGCTTGGACATGACCTAGGACCTTAAGATTTTGCATGAAAGGAGGAGTAGCAGCCGCGTTGCCCGCGAGAATGTGAAAAGTGTTCATATGTAGTAAAAACCTAAGAAATCCGTCCGCTTTCGTCTCTTGTTATCGAATCGACTTAAAGTCAGATCGTCACATTGGCCGCTTTTCTCTCTGAGACGGTTACATTTATCGTATGCAAAGCTATGTCGCGTGCTGCGGTATGCGGAGACACTAAAAGCACCATAGTAGAACACAGAGGAAGCTTCTAAGTTGAAACAATAGCCAGTAAGAAGTAGTACAATTCAAGTTTTAGTTGTCGATTATTCACTTTTTAGCCGGCTTTGGTGGATTGGGCATGACCTAGGACCTTAAGATTTTGCATGAAAGGAGGACTAGCAGCCGCGTTGCACGGGAGAATGTGAAAAGTGTTCATATGTAGTAAAAACCTGAGAAATCTGTCCGTTTTCGTCATTCGTTGTCGAATCGACTTAAAGCCAGATCGTCACATTGGCCGTTCTTCACTCTGAAACGGTTACATTTATCGTCTGCAAAGCTATGTCGCGTGCTGCAGTATACCGAAACACTAAAAGCACCATAGTAGAACACAGAAGAAGCTTCTAATTTGAAGTAATAGCCAGTAAGAAGTAGTACAATTCAAGTTTTAGTTTCCGATTATTCACTTTTTAGCCGGCTTTGGTGGGTTGGACATGACCTAGGACCTTAAGATGTTCATGAAAGGAGGACTAGCAGCCGCGTTGCATGGGAGAATGTGAAAAGTATTCATATGTAGTAAAAACCTGAGAAATCCGTCCGTTTTCTTCATTTGTTATCGAATCGACTTAAAGCCAGATCGTCACATTGGCCGTTCTTCTCTCTGAAACGGTTACATTTATCGTCTGCAAAGCTATGTCGCGTGCTGCGGTATGCCGAAACACTAAAAGCACCTTAGTAGAACACAGAAGAAGCTTCTAATTTGAAGTAATAGCCAGTAAGAAGTAGTACAATTCAAGTTTTAGTTGTCGATTATTCACTTTTTAGCCGGCTTTGGTGGCTTGGACATTAGGTGGAACCTTAATATTTTGCATGAAAGGAGGACTAGCAGCCGCGTTGCACGGGAGAATGTGAAAAGTGTTCATATGTAGTAAAAACCTGAGAAATCCGTCCGTTTTCGTCATTCGTTGTCGAATCGACTTAAAGCCAGATCGTCACATTGGCCGTTCTTCACTCTGAAACGGTTACATTTATCGTCTGCAAAGCTATGTCGCGTGCTGCAGTATACCGAAACACTAAAAGCACCATAGTAGAACACAGAAGAAGCTTCTAATTTGAAGTAATAGCCAGTAAGAAGTAGTACAATTCAAGTTTTAGTTTTCGATTATTCACTTTTTAGCCGGCTTTGGTGGGTTGGACATGACCTAGGACCTTAAGATGTTCATGAAAGGAGGACTAGCAGCCGCGTTGCATGGGAGAATGTGAAAAGTATTCATATGTAGTAAAAACCTGAGAAATCCGTCCGTTTTCTTCATTTGTTATCGAATCGACTTAAAGCCAGATCGTCACATTGGCCGTTCTTCACTCTGAAACGGTTACATTTATCGTCTGCAAAGCTATGTCGCGTGCTGCAGTATACCGAAACACTAAAAGCACCATAGTAGAACACAGAAGAAGCTTCTAATTTGAAGTAATAGCCAGTAAGAAGTAGTACAATTCAAGTTTTAGTTTTCGATTATTCACTTTTTAGCCGGCTTTGGTGGGTTGGACATGACCTAGGACCTTAAGATGTTCATGAAAGGAGGACTAGCAGCCGCGTTGCATGGGAGAATGTGAAAAGTATTCATATGTAGTAAAAACCTGAGAAATCCGTCCGTTTTCTTCATTTGTTATCGAATCGACTTAAAGCCAGATCGTCACATTGGCCGTTCTTCTCTCTGAAACGGTTACATTTATCGTCTGCAAAGCTATGTCGCGTGCTGCGGTATGCCGAAACACTAAAAGCACCATAGTAGAACACAGAGGAAGCTTCTAAGTTGAAACAATAGCCAGTAAGAAGTAGTACAATTCAAGTTTTAGTTGTCGATTATTCACTTTTTAGCCGGCTTTGGTGGATTGGGCATGACCTAGGACCTTAAGATTTTGCATGAAAGGAGGACTAGCAGCCGCGTTGCACGGGAGAATGTGAAAAGTGTTCATATGTAGTAAAAACCTGAGAAATCCGTCCGTTTTCGTCATTTGTTATCGAATCGACTTAAAGCCAGTTCGTCACATTGGCCGCTCTTCTCTCTGAAACGGTTACATTTATCGTCTGCAAAGCTATGTCGCGTGCTGCAGTATGCGGAAACACTAAAAGCACCATAGTAGAACACTGAGGAAGCTTCTAAGTTGAAGTAATAGCCAGTAAGAAGTATTTCAATTCAAATTTAGTTGTCGATTATTCACTATTTAGCCGGCTTTGGTGGCTTGGACATGACCTAGGACCTTAAGATTTTGCATGAAAGGAGGACTAGCAGACGCGTTGCACGGGAGAATGTGAAAAGTGTTCATATGTAGTAAAAACCTGAGAAATCCGTCCGTTTTCGTCATTTGTTATCGAATCGACTTAAAGCCACATTGTCACATTGGCCGCTCTACTCTCTGAAACGGTTACATTTATCGTCTGCAAAGCTATGTCGCGTGCTGCAGTATACCGAAACACTAAAAGCACCATAGTAGAACACAGAAGAAGCTTCTAATTTGAAGTAATAGCCAGTAAGAAGTAGTACAATTGAAGTTTTAGTTGTCGATTATTCACTTTTTAGCCGGCTTTGGTGGCTTGGACATGACCTAGGACCTTAAGATTTTGCATGAAAGGAGGAGTAGCAGCCGCGTTGCCCGCGAGAATGTGAAAAGTGTTCATATGTAGTAAAAACCTGAGAAATCCGTCCGCTTTCGTCATTTGTTATCGAATCGCCTTAAAGACAGATCGTCACATTGGCCGCTTTTCTCTCTGAGACGGTTACATTTATCGTCTGCAAAGCTATGTCGCGTGCTGCAGTATACCGAAACACTAAAAGCACCATAGTAGAACACAGAAGAAGCTTCTAATATGAAGTAATAGCCAGTAAGAAGTAGTACAAATCAAGTTTTAGTTGTCGATTAATCACTTTTTAGCCGGCTATGGTGGCTTGGACATGACCTAGGAAGTTAAGATGTTGCATGAAAGGAGGACTAGCAGCCGCGTTGCATGGGAGAATGTGAAAAGTGTTCATATGTAGTAAAAACCTGAGAAATCCGTCCGTTTTCGTCATTTGTTATCGAATCGACTTAAAGCCAGATCGTCACATTGGCCGCTTTCTCTCTGAGACGGTTACATTTATCGTCTGCAAAGCTATGTCGCGTGCTGCGGTTTGCGGAGACACTAAAAGCACCATAGTAGAGCACAGAAGAAGCTTCTAAGTTGAAGCAATAGCCAGTAAGAAGTAGTACAATTGAAGTTTTAGTTGTCGATTGTTCACTTTTTAGCCGGCTTTGGTGGCTTGGACATCACTTGGACCTTAAGATTTTGAGTGAAAGGAGGACTTGCAGCCGCGTTGCAAGGGAGAATGTGAAAAGTGTTCATATGTAGTAAAAACCTGAGAAATCCGTCCGTTTTCGTCATTCGTTGTCGAATCGACTTAAAGCCAGATCGTCACATTGGCCGTTCTTCACTCTGAAACGGTTACATTTATCGTCTGCAAAGCTATGTCGCGTGCTGCAGTATACCGAAACACTAAAAGCACCATAGTAGAACACAGAAGAAGCTTCTAATTTGAAGTAATAGCCAGTAAGAAGTAGTACAATTCAAGTTTTAGTTTTCGATTATTCACTTTTTAGCCGGCTTTGGTGGGTTGGACATGACCTAGGACCTTAAGATGTTCATGAAAGGAGGACTAGCAGCCGCGTTGCATGGGAGAATGTGAAAAGTATTCATATGTAGTAAAAACCTGAGAAATCCGTCCGTTTTCTTCATTTGTTATCGAATCGACTTAAAGCCAGATCGTCACATTGGCCGTTCTTCACTCTGAAACGGTTACATTTATCGTCTGCAAAGCTATGTCGCGTGCTGCAGTATACCGAAACACTAAAAGCACCATAGTAGAACACAGAAGAAGCTTCTAATTTGAAGTAATAGCCAGTAAGAAGTAGTACAATTCAAGTTTTAGTTTTCGATTATTCACTTTTTAGCCGGCTTTGGTGGGTTGGACATGACCTAGGACCTTAAGATGTTCATGAAAGGAGGACTAGCAGCCGCGTTGCATGGGAGAATGTGAAAAGTATTCATATGTAGTAAAAACCTGAGAAATCCGTCCGTTTTCTTCATTTGTTATCGAATCGACTTAAAGCCAGATCGTCACATTGGCCGTTCTTCTCTCTGAAACGGTTACATTTATCGTCTGCAAAGCTATGTCGCGTGCTGCGGTATGCCGAAACACTAAAAGCACCATAGTAGAACACAGAGGAAGCTTCTAAGTTGAAACAATAGCCAGTAAGAAGTAGTACAATTCAAGTTTTAGTTGTCGATTATTCACTTTTTAGCCGGCTTTGGTGGATTGGGCATGACGTAGGACCTTAAGATTTTGCATGAAAGGAGGACTAGCAGCCGCGTTGCACGGGAGAATGTGAAAAGTGTTCATATGTAGTAAAAACCTGAGAAATCCGTCCGTTTTCGTCATTCGTTGTCGAATCGACTTAAAGCCAGATCGTCACATTGGCCGTTCTTCACTCTGAAACGGTTACATTTATCGTCTGCAAAGCTATGTCGCGTGCTGCAGTATACCGAAACACTAAAAGCACCATAGTAGAACACAGAAGAAGCTTCTAATTTGAAGTAATAGCCAGTAAGAAGTAGTACAATTCAAGTTTTAGTTTTCGATTATTCACTTTTTAGCCGGCTTTGGTGGGTTGGACATGACCTAGGACCTTAAGATGTTCATGAAAGGAGGACTAGCAGCCGCGTTGCATGGGAGAATGTGAAAAGTATTCATATGTAGTAAAAACCTGAGAAATCCGTCCGTTTTCTTCATTTGTTATCGAATCGACTTAAAGCCAGATCGTCACATTGGCCGTTCTTCACTCTGAAACGGTTACATTTATCGTCTGCAAAGCTATGTCGCGTGCTGCAGTATACCGAAACACTAAAAGCACCATAGTAGAACACAGAAGAAGCTTCTAATTTGAAGTAATAGCCAGTAAGAAGTAGTACAATTCAAGTTTTAGTTTTCGATTATTCACTTTTTAGCCGGCTTTGGTGGGTTGGACATGACCTAGGACCTTAAGATGTTCATGAAAGGAGGACTAGCAGCCGCGTTGCATGGGAGAATGTGAAAAGTATTCATATGTAGTAAAAACCTGAGAAATCCGTCCGTTTTCTTCATTTGTTATCGAATCGACTTAAAGCCAGATCGTCACATTGGCCGTTCTTCTCTCTGAAACGGTTACATTTATCGTCTGCAAAGCTATGTCGCGTGCTGCGGTATGCCGAAACACTAAAAGCACCATAGTAGAACACAGAGGAAGCTTCTAAGTTGAAACAATAGCCAGTAAGAAGTAGTACAATTCAAGTTTTAGTTGTCGATTATTCACTTTTTAGCCGGCTTTGGTGGATTGGGCATGACCTAGGACCTTAAGATTTTGCATGAAAGGAGGACTAGCAGCCGCGTTGCACGGGAGAATGTGAAAAGTGTTCATATGTAGTAAAAACCTGAGAAATCCGTCCGTTTTCGTCATTTGTTATCGAATCGACTTAAAGCCAGTTCGTCACATTGGCCGCTCTTCTCTCTGAAACGGTTACATTTATCGTCTGCAAAGCTATGTCGCGTGCTGCAGTATGCGGAAACACTAAAAGCACCATAGTAGAACACTGAAGAAGCTTCTAAGTTGAAGTAATAGCCAGTAAGAAGTATTTCAATTCAAATTTAGTTGTCGATTATTCACTATTTAGCCGGCTTTGGTGGATTGGACATGACCTAGGACCTTAAGATTTTGCATGAAAGGAGGACTAGCAGACGCGTTGCACGGGAGAATGTGAAAAGTGTTCATATGTAGTAAAAACCTGAGAAATCCGTCCGTTTTCGTCATTTGTTATCGAATCGACTTAAAGCCACATTGTCACATTGGCCGCTCTACTCTCTGAAACGGTTACATTTATCGTCTGCAAAGCTATGTCGCGTGCTGCAGTATACCGAAACACTAAAAGCACCATAGTAGAACACAGAAGAAGCTTCTAATTTGAAGTAATAGCCAGTAAGAAGTAGTACAATTGAAGTTTTAGTTGTCGATTATTCACTTTTTAGCCGGCTTTGGTGGCTTGGACATGACCTAGGACCTTAAGATTTTGCATGAAAGGAGGAGTAGCAGCCGCGTTGCCCGCGAGAATGTGAAAAGTGTTCATATGTAGTAAAAACCTGAGAAATCCGTCCGCTTTCGTCATTTGTTATCGAATCGCCTTAAAGACAGATCGTCACATTGGCCGCTTTTCTCTCTGAGACGGTTACATTTATCGTCTGCAAAGCTATGTCGCGTGCTGCAGTATACCGAAACACTAAAAGCACCATAGTAGAACACAGAAGAAGCTTCTAATATGAAGTAATAGCCAGTAAGAAGTAGTACAAATCAAGTTTTAGTTGTCGATTAATCACTTTTTAGCCGGCTATGGTGGCTTGGACATGACCTAGGAAGTTAAGATGTTGCATGAAAGGAGGACTAGCAGCCGCGTTGCATGGGAGAATGTGAAAAGTGTTCATATGTAGTAAAAACCTGAGAAATCCGTCCGTTTTCGTCATTTGTTATCGAATCGACTTAAAGCCAGATCGTCACATTGGCCGCTTTCTCTCTGAGACGGTTACATTTATCGTCTGCAAAGCTATGTCGCGTGCTGCGGTTTGCGGAGACACTAAAAGCACCATAGTAGAGCACAGAAGAAGCTTCTAAGTTGAAGCAATAGCCAGTAAGAAGTAGTACAATTGAAGTTTTAGTTGTCGATTGTTCACTTTTTAGCCGGCTTTGGTGGCTTGGACATCACTTGGACCTTAAGATTTTGCGTGAAAGGAGGACTTGCAGCCGCGTTGCAAGGGAGAATGTGAAAAGTGTTCATATGTAGTAAAAACCTGAGAAATCCGTCCGTTTTCGTCATTTGTTATCGAATCGACTTAAAGCCAGATCGTCACATTGGCCGCTCTTCTCTCTGAAACGGTATTATTTATCGTCTGCAAAGCTATGTCGCGTGCTGCGGTATGCCGAAACACTAAAAGCATCATAGTAGAACACAGAAGAAGCTTCTAATTTGAAGTAATAGCCAGTAAGAAGTAGTACAATTCAAGTTTTAGTTGTCGATTATTCACTTTTTAGCCTGCTTTGGTGGCTTGGACATGACCTAGGACCTTAAGATTTTGCATGAAAGGAGGAGTAGCAGCCGCGTTGCACGGGAGAATGTGAAAAGTGTTCATATGTTTTAAAAACCTGAGAAATCCGTCCGTTTTCGTCATTTGTTATCGAATCGACTTAAAGCCAGATCGTCACATTGGCCGTTCTTCTCTCTGAAACGGTTACATTTATCGTCTGCAAAGCTATGTCGCGTGCTGCAGTATACCGAAACACTAAAAGCACCATAGTAGAACACAGAAGAAGCTTCTAATTTGAAGTAATAGCCAGTAAGAAGTAGTACAATTCAAGTTTTAGTTGTCGATTATTCACTTTTTAGCCGGCTTTGGTGGATTGGACATGACCTAGGACTTTAAGATGTTGCATGAAAGGAGGACTAGCAGCTGCGTTGCATGGGAGAATGTGAAAAGTGTTCATATGTAGTAAACACCTGAGAAATCAGTCCGTTTTCGTCATTTGTTATCGAATCGACTTAAAGCCAGATCGTCACATTGGCCGCTTTTCTCTCTGAGACGGTTACATTTATCGTCTGCAAAGCTATGTCGCGTGCTGCGGTATGCGGAGACACTAAAATAAAAGCACCATAGTAGAGCACAGAAGAAGCTTCTAAGTTGAAGTAATAGCCAGTAAGAAGTAGTACAATTCAAGTTTTAGTTATCGATTATTCACTTTTTAGCCGTCTTTGGTGTCTTGGACATGACCTAGGACCTTAAGATTTTGCATGAAAGGAGGAGTAGCAGCAGCGTTGCCCGCGAGGATGTGAAAAGTGTTCATATGTAGTAAAAACCTGAGAAATCCGTCCGCTTTCGTCACTTGTTATCGAATCGACTTAAAGTCAGATCGTCACATTGGCCGCTTTTCTCTCTGAGTCGGTTACATTTATCGTATGCAAAGCTATGTCGCGTGCTGCGGTATACGGAGACACTGAAAGCACCATAGTAGAACACAGAAGAAGCTTCTACGTTGAAGCAATAGCCAGTAAGAAGTAGTACAATTGAAGTTTTAGTTGTCGATTGTTCACTTTTTAGCCGGCTTTGGTGGCTTGGACATCACTTGGACCTTAAGATTTTGCGTGAAAGGAGGACTTGCAGCCGCGTTGCAAGGGAGAATGTGAAAAGTGTTCATATGTAGTAAAAACCTGAGAAATCCGTCCGTTTTCGTCATTTGTTATCGAATCGACTTAAAGCCAGATCGTCACATTGGCCGCTCTTCTCTCTGAAACGGTATTATTTATCGTCTGCAAAGCTATGTCGCGTGCTGCGGTATGCCGAAACACTAAAAGCATCATAGTAGAACACAGAAGAAGCTTCTAATTTGAAGTAATAGCCAGTAAGAAGTAGTACAATTCAAGTTTTAGTTGTCGATTATTCACTTTTTAGCCTGCTTTGGTGGCTTGGACATGACCTAGGACCTTAAGATTTTGCATGAAAGGAGGAGTAGCAGCCGCGTTGCACGGGAGAATGTGAAAAGTGTTCATATGTTTTAAAAACCTGAGAAATCCGTCCGTTTTCGTCATTTGTTATCGAATCGACTTAAAGCCAGATCGTCACATTGGCCGTTCTTCTCTCTGAAACGGTTACATTTATCGTCTGCAAAGCTATGTCGCGTGCTGCAGTATACCGAAACACTAAAAGCACCATAGTAGAACACAGAAGAAGCTTCTAATTTGAAGTAATAGCCAGTAAGAAGTAGTACAATTCAAGTTTTAGTTGTCGATTATTCACTTTTTAGCCGGCTTTGGTGGATTGGACATGACCTAGGACTTTAAGATGTTGCATGAAAGGAGGACTAGCAGCTGCGTTGCATGGGAGAATGTGAAAAGTGTTCATATGTAGTAAACACCTGAGAAATCAGTCCGTTTTCGTCATTTGTTATCGAATCGACTTAAAGCCAGATCGTCACATTGGCCGCTTTTCTCTCTGAGACGGTTACATTTATCGTCTGCAAAGCTATGTCGCGTGCTGCGGTATGCGGAGACACTAAAATAAAAGCACCATAGTAGAGCACAGAAGAAGCTTCTAAGTTGAAGTAATAGCCAGTAAGAAGTAGTACAATTCAAGTTTTAGTTATCGATTATTCACTTTTTAGCCGTCTTTGGTGTCTTGGACATGACCTAGGACCTTAAGATTTTGCATGAAAGGAGGAGTAGCAGCAGCGTTGCCCGCGAGGATGTGAAAAGTGTTCATATGTAGTAAAAACCTGAGAAATCCGTCCGCTTTCGTCACTTGTTATCGAATCGACTTAAAGTCAGATCGTCACATTGGCCGCTTTTCTCTCTGAGTCGGTTACATTTATCGTATGCAAAGCTATGTCGCGTGCTGCGGTATACGGAGACACTAAAAGCACCATAGTAGACCACAGAAGAAGCTTCTACGTTGAAGCAATAGCCAGTAAGAAGTAGTACAATTCAAGTTTTAGTTGTCGATTATTCACTTTTTAGCCGGCTTTGGTGGCTTGGGCATGACCTAGGACCTTAAGATTTTGCATGAAAGGAGGACTAGCAGCCGCGTTGCATGGGAGAATGTGAAAAGTGTTCATATGTAGTAAAAACCTGAGAAATCCGTCCGTTTTCGTCATTTGTTATCGAATCGACTTAAAGCCAGATCGTCACATTGGCCGCTTTCTCTCTGAGACGGTTACATTTATCGTCTGCAAAGCTATGTCGCGTGCTGCGGTTTGCGGAGACACTAAAAGCACCATAGTAGAGCACAGAAGAAGCTTCTAAGTTGAAGCAATAGCCAGTAAGAAGTAATACAATTCAAGTTTTAGTTGTCGATTGTTCACTTTTTAGCCGGCTTTGGTGGCTTGGACATCACTTGGACCTTAAGATTTTGCGTGAAAGGAGGACTTGCAGCCGCGTGGCAAGGGAGAATGTGAAAAGTGTTCATATGTAGTAAAAACCTGAGAAATCCGTCCGTTTTCGTCATTTGTTATCGAATCGACTTAAAGCCACATCGTCACATTGGCCGCTCTTCTCTCTGAAACGGTTACATTTATCGTCTGCAAAGCTATGTCGCGTGCTGCGGTATGCCGAAACACTAAAAGCATCATAGTAGAACACAGAAGAAGCTTCTAATTTGAAGTAATAGCCAGTAAGAAGTAGTACAATTCAAGTTTTAGTTGTCGATTATTCACTTTTTAGCCGGCTTTGATGGATTGGACATGACCTAGGACTTTAAGATGTTGCATGAAAGGAGGACTAGCAGCCGCGTTGCATGGGAGAATGTGAAAAGTGTTCATATGTAGTAAACACCTGAGAAATCAGTCCGTTTTCGTCATTTGTTATCGAATCGACTTAAAGCCAGATCGTCACATTGGCCGCTTTTCTCTCTGAGACGGTTACATTTATCGTCTGCAAAGCTATGTCGCGTGCTGCGGTATGCGGAGACACTAAAATAAAAGCACCATAGTAGAGCACAGAAGAAGCTTCTAAGTTGAAGTAATAGCCAGTAAGAAGTAGTACAATTCAAGTTTTAGTTATCGATTATTCACTTTTTAGCCGTCTTTGGTGTCTTGGACATGACCTAGGACCTTAAGATTTTGCATGAAAGGAGGAGTAGCAGCAGCGTTGCCCGCGAGGATGTGAAAAGTGTTCATATGTAGTAAAAACCTGAGAAATCCGTCCGCTTTCGTCACTTGTTATCGAATCGACTTAAAGTCAGATCGTCACATTGGCCGCTTTTCTCTCTGAGTCGGTTACATTTATCGTATGCAAAGCTATGTCGCGTGCTGCGGTATACGGAGACACTAAAAGCACCATAGTAGAACACAGAAGAAGCTTCTACGTTGAAGCAATAGCCAGTAAGAAGTAGTACAATTCAAGTTTTAGTTGTCGATTATTCACTTTTTAGCCGGCTTTGGTGGCTTGGGCATGACCTAGGACCTTAAGATTTTGCATGAAAGGAGGACTAGCAGCCGCGTTGCATGGGAGAATGTGAAAAGTGTTCATATGTAGTAAAAACCTGAGAAATCCGTCCGCTTTCGTCACTTGTTATCGAATCGACTTAAAGTCAGATCGTCACATTGGCCGCTTTTCTCTCTGAGACGGTTACATTTATCGTATGCAAAGCTATGTCGCGTGCTGCGGTATGCGGAGACACTAAAAGCACCATAGTAGAACACAGAAGAAGCTTCTACGTTGAAGCAATAGCCAGTAAGAAGTAGTACAATTCAAGTTTTAGTTGTCGATTATTCACTTTTTAGCCGGCTTTGGTGGCTTGGGCATGACCTAGGACCTTAAGATTTTGCATGAAAGGAGGACTAGCAGCCGCGTTGCACGGAAGAATGTGAAAAGTGTTCATATGTAGTAAAAACCTGATAAATCCGTCCGTTTTCGTCATTCGTTATCGAATCGACTTAAAGCCAGATCGTCACATTGGCCGTTCTTCTCTCTGAAACGGTTACATTTATCGTCTGCAAAGCTATGTCGCGTGCTGCAGTATACCGAAACACTAAAAGCACCATAGTAGAACACAGAAGAAGCTTCTAATTTGAAGTAATAGCCAGTAAGAAGTAGTACAATTCGAGTTTTAGTTTTCGATTATTCACTTTTTAGCCGGCTTTGGTGGCTTGGACATGACCTAGGACCTTAAGATGTTGCATGAAAGGAGGACTAGCAGCCGCGTTGCATGGGAGAATGTGAAAAGTGTTCATATGTAGTAAAAACCTGAGAAATCCGTCCGTTTTCGTCATTTGTTATCGAATCGTCTTAAAGCCAGATCGTCACATTGGCCGTTCTTCTCTCTGAGACGGTTACATTTATCGTCTGCAAAGCTATGTCGCGTGCTGCGGTATGCGGAGACACTAAAAGCACCATAGTAGAGCACAGAAGAAGCTTCTAAGTTGAAGCAATAGCCAGTAAGAAGTAGTACAATTCAAGTTTTAGTTGTCGATTATTCACTTTTTAGCCGGCTTTGGTGGCTTGGACATCACCTAGGACCTTAAGATTTTGCGTGAAAGGAGGACTTGCAGCCGCGTTGCAAGGGAGAATGTGAAAAGTGTTCATATGTAGTAAAAACCTGAAAAATCCGTCCGTTTTCGTCATTTGTTATCGAATCGACTAAAAGCCAGATCGTCACATTGGCCGCTCTTCTCTCTGAAACGGTTACATTTATCGTCTGCAAAGCTATGTCGCGTGCTGCGGTATGCGGAAACACTAAAAGCACCATAGTAGAACACAGAAGAAGCTTCTATGTTGAAGTAATAGCCAGCAAGAAGTAGTACAATTGAAGTTTTAGTTGTCGATTATTCACTTTTTTGCCTGCTTTGGTGGCTTGGACATGACCTAGGACCTTAAGATGTTGCATGAAAGGAGGACTAGCAGCCGCGTTGCATGGGAGAAAGTGAAACGTGTTCATATGTAGTAAAAACCTGAGAAATCCGTCCGTTTTCGTCATTTGTTATCGAATCGACTTAAAGCCAGTTCGTCACATTGGCCGCTCTTCTCTCTGAAACGGTTACATTTATCGTCTGCAAAGCTATGTCGCGTGCTGCGGTATGCCGAAACACTAAAAGCACCTTAGTAGAACACAGAAGAAGCTTCTAATTTGAAGTAATAGCCAGTAAGAAGTAGTATAATTCAAGTTTTAGTTGTCGATTATTCACTTTTTAGCCGGCTTTGGTGGCTTGGACATTAGGTGGAACCTTAATATTTTGCATGAAAGGAGGAGTAGCAGCCGCGTTGCACGGGAGAATGTGAAAAGTGTTCATATGTAGTAAAAACCTGAGAAATCCGTCCGTTTTCGTCATTTGTTATCGAATCGACTTAAAGCCAGTTCGTCACATTGGCCGCTCTTCCCTCTGAAACAGTTACATTTATCGTCTGCAAAGCTATGTCGCGTGCTGCGGTATGCGGAAACACTAAAAGCACCATAGTAGAACACAGAAGAAGCTTCTATGTTGAAGTAATAGCCAGTAAGAAGTAGTACAATTGAAGTTTTAGTTGTCGATTATTCACTTTTTAGCCTGCTTTGGTGGCTTGGACATGACCTAGGACCTTAAGATTTTGCATGAAAGGAGGACTAGCAGCCGCGTTGCACGGGAGAATGTGAAAAGTGTTCATATGTAGTAAAAACCTGGTAAATCCGTCCGTTTTCGTCATTTGTTATCGAATCGACTTAAAGCCAGATCGTCACATTGGCCGTTCTTCTCTCTGAAACGGTTACATTTATCGTCTGCAAAGCTATGTCGCGTGCTGCAGTATACCGAAACACTAAAAGCACCATAGTAGAACACAGAAGAAGCTTCTAATTTGAAGTAATAGCCAGTAAGAAGTAGTACAATTCAAGTTTTAGTTGTCGATTATTCACTTTTTAGCCGGCTTTGGTGGCTTGGACATGACCTAGGACCTTAAGATTTTGCATGATAGGAGGAGTAGCAGCCGCGTTGCCCGCGAGAATGTGAAAAGTGTTCATATGTAGTAAAAACCTGAGAAATCCGTCCGCTTTCGTCATTTGTTATCGAATCGCCTTAAAGACAGATCGTCACATTGGCCGCTTTTCTCTCTGAGACGGTTACATTTATCGTATGCAAAGCTATGTCGCGTGCTGCGGTATGCGGAGACACTAAAAGCACCATAGTAGAACACAGAAGAAGCTTCTACGTTGAAGCAATAGCCAGTAAGAAGTAGTACAATTCAAGTTTTAGTTGTCGATTATTCACTTTTTAGCCGGCTTTGGTGGCTTGGGCATGACCTAGGACCTTAAGATTTTGCATGAAAGGAGGACTAGCAGCCGCGTTGCATGGGAGAATGTGAAAAGTGTTCATATGTAGTAAAAACCTGAGAAATCCGTCCGTTTTCGTCATTTGTTATCGAATCGACTTAAAGCCAGATCGTCACATTGGCCGCTTTCTCTCTGAGACGGTTACATTTATCGTCTGCAAAGCTATGTCGCGTGCTGCGGTTTGCGGAGACACTAAAAGCACCATAGTAGAGCACAGAAGAAGCTTCTAAGTTGAAGCAATAGCCAGTAAGAAGTAATACAATTCAAGTTTTAGTTGTCGATTGTTCACTTTTTAGCCGGCTTTGGTGGCTTGGACATCACTTGGACCTTAAGATTTTGCGTGAAAGGAGGACTTGCAGCCGCGTGGCAAGGGAGAATGTGAAAAGTGTTCATATGTAGTAAAAACCTGAGAAATCCGTCCGTTTTCGTCATTTGTTATCGAATCGACTTAAAGCCACATCGTCACATTGGCCGCTCTTCTCTCTGAAACGGTTACATTTATCGTCTGCAAAGCTATGTCGCGTGCTGCGGTATGCCGAAACACTAAAAGCATCATAGTAGAACACAGAAGAAGCTTCTAATTTGAAGTAATAGCCAGTAAGAAGTAGTACAATTCAAGTTTTAGTTGTCGATTATTCACTTTTTAGCCGGCTTTGATGGATTGGACATGACCTAGGACTTTAAGATGTTGCATGAAAGGAGGACTAGCAGCCGCGTTGCATGGGAGAATGTGAAAAGTGTTCATATGTAGTAAACACCTGAGAAATCAGTCCGTTTTCGTCATTTGTTATCGAATCGACTTAAAGCCAGATCGTCACATTGGCCGCTTTTCTCTCTGAGACGGTTACATTTATCGTCTGCAAAGCTATGTCGCGTGCTGCGGTATGCGGAGACACTAAAATAAAAGCACCATAGTAGAGCACAGAAGAAGCTTCTAAGTTGAAGTAATAGCCAGTAAGAAGTAGTACAATTCAAGTTTTAGTTATCGATTATTCACTTTTTAGCCGTCTTTGGTGTCTTGGACATGACCTAGGACCTTAAGATTTTGCATGAAAGGAGGAGTAGCAGCAGCGTTGCCCGCGAGGATGTGAAAAGTGTTCATATGTAGTAAAAACCTGAGAAATCCGTCCGCTTTCGTCACTTGTTATCGAATCGACTTAAAGTCAGATCGTCACATTGGCCGCTTTTCTCTCTGAGTCGGTTACATTTATCGTATGCAAAGCTATGTCGCGTTGTGCGGTATACGGAGACACTAAAAGCACCATAGTAGAACACAGAAGAAGCTTCTACGTTGAAGCAATAGCCAGTAAGAAGTAGTACAATTCAAGTTTTAGTTGTCGATTATTCACTTTTTAGCCGGCTTTGGTGGCTTGGGCATGACCTAGGACCTTAAGATTTTGCATGAAAGGAGGACTAGCAGCCGCGTTGCATGGGAGAATGTGAAAAGTGTTCATATGTAGTAAAAACCTGAGAAATCCGTCCGTTTTCGTCATTTGTTATCGAATCGACTTAAAGCCAGATCGTCACATTGGCCGCTTTCTCTCTGAGACGGTTACATTTATCGTCTGCAAAGCTATGTCGCGTGCTGCGGTTTGCGGAGACACTAAAAGCACCATAGTAGAGCACAGAAGAAGCTTCTAAGTTGAAGCAATAGCCAGTAAGAAGTAATACAATTCAAGTTTTAGTTTTCGATTGTTCACTTTTTAGCCGGCTTTGGTGGCTTGGACATCACTTGGACCTTCAGATTTTGCGTGAAAGAGGACTTGCAGCCGCGTGGCAAGGGAGAATGTGAAAAGTGTTCATATGTAGTAAAAACCTGAGAAATCCGTCCGTTTTCGTCATTTGTTATCGAATCGACTTAAAGCCACATCGTCACATTGGCCGCTCTTCTCTCTGAAACGGTTACATTTATCGTCTGCAAAGCTATGTCGCGTGCTGCGGTATGCCGAAACACTAAAAGCATCATAGTAGAACACAGAAGAAGTTTCTAATTTGAAGTAATAGCCAGTAAGAAGTAGTACAATTCAAGTTTTAGTTGTCGATTATTCACTTTTTAGCCGGCTTTGATGGATTGGACATGACCTAGGACTTTAAGATGTTGCATGAAAGGAGGACTAGCAGCCGCGTTGCATGGGAGAATGTGAAAAGTGTTCATATGTAGTAAACACCTGAGAAATCAGTCCGTTTTCGTCATTTGTTATCGAATCGACTTAAAGCCAGATCGTCACATTGGCCGCTTTTCTCTCTGAGACGGTTACATTTATCGTCTGCAAAGCTATGTCGCGTGCTGCGGTATGCGGAGACACTAAAAGCACCATAGTAGAGCACAGAAGAAGCTTCTAAGTTGAAGTAATAACCAGTAAGATGTAGTACAATTCAAGTTTTAGTTATCGATTATTCACTTTTTAGCCGTCTTTGGTGTCTTGGACATGACCTAGGACCTTAAGATTTTGCATGAAAGGAGGAGTAGCAGCAGCGTTGCCCGCGAGAATGTGAAAAGTGTTCATATGTAGTAAAAACCTGAGAAATCCGTCCGCTTTCGTCACTTGTTATCGAATCGACTTAAAGTCAGATCGTCACATTGGCCGCTTTTCTCTCTGAGACGGTTACATTTATCGTATGCAAAGCTATGTCGCGTGCTGCGGTATGCGGAGACACTAAAAGCACCATAGTAGAACACAGAAGAAGCTTCTACGTTGAAGCAATAGCCAGTAAGAAGTAGTACAATTCAAGTTTTAGTTGTCGATTATTCACTTTTTAGCCGGCTTTGGTGGCTTGGGCATGACCTAGGACCTTAAGATTTTGCATGAAAGGAGGACTAGCAGCCGCGTTGCACGGAAGAATGTGAAAAGTGTTCATATGTAGTAAAAACCTGATAAATCCGTCCGTTTTCGTCATTCGTTATCGAATCGACTTAAAGCCAGATCGTCACATTGGCCGTTCTTCTCTCTGAAACGGTTACATTTATCGTCTGCAAAGCTATGTCGCGTGCTGCAGTATACCGAAACACTAGAAGCACCATAGTAGAACACAGAAGAAGCTTCTAATTTGAAGTAATAGCCAGTAAGAAGTAGTACAATTCGAGTTTTAGTTTTCGATTATTCACTTTTTAGCCGGCTTTGGTGGCTTGGACATGACCTAGGACCTTAAGATGTTGCATGAAAGGAGGACTAGCAGCCGCGTTGCATGGGAGAATGTGAAAAGTGTTCATATGTAGTAAAAACCTGAGAAATCCGTCCGTTTTCGTCATTTGTTATCGAATCGTCTTAAAGCCAGATCGTCACATTGGCCGTTCTTCTCTCTGAGACGGTTACATTTATCGTCTGCAAAGCTATGTCGCGTGCTGCGGTATGCGGAGACACTAAAAGCACCATAGTAGAGCACAGAAGAAGCTTCTAAGTTGAAGCAATAGCCAGTAAGAAGTAGTACAATTCAAGTTTTAGTTGTCGATTATTCACTTTTTAGCCGGCTTTGGTGGCTTGGACATCACCTAGGACCTTAAGATTTTGCGTGAAAGGAGGACTTGCAGCCGCGTTGCAAGGGAGAATGTGAAAAGTGTTCATATGTAGTAAAAACCTGAAAAATCCGTCCGTTTTCGTCATTTGTTATCGAATCGACTAAAAGCCAGATCGTCACATTGGCCGCTCTTCTCTCTGAAACGGTTACATTTATCGTCTGCAAAGCTATGTCGCGTGCTGCGGTATGCGGAAACACTAAAAGCACCATAGTAGAACACAGAAGAAGCTTCTATGTTGAAGTAATAGCCAGCAAGAAGTAGTACAATTGAAGTTTTAGTTGTCGATTATTCACTTTTTTGCCTGCTTTGGTGGCTTGGACATGACCTAGGACCTTAAGATGTTGCATGAAAGGAGGACTAGCAGCCGCGTTGCATGGGAGAAAGTGAAACGTGTTCATATGTAGTAAAAACCTGAGAAATCCGTCCGTTTTCGTCATTTGTTATCGAATCAACTTAAAGCCAGTTCGTCACATTGGCCGCTCTTCTCTCTGAAACGGTTACATTTATCGTCTGCAAAGCTATGTCGCGTGCTGCGGTATGCCGAAACACTAAAAGCACCTTAGTAGAACACAGAAGAAGCTTCTAATTTGAAGTAATAGCCAGTAAGAAGTAGTATAATTCAAGTTTTAGTTGTCGATTATTCACTTTTTAGCCGGCTTTGGTGGCTTGGACATTAGGTGGAACCTTAATATTTTGCATGAAAGGAGGAGTAGCAGCCGCGTTGCACGGGAGAATGTGAAAAGTGTTCATATGTAGTAAAAACCTGAGAAATCCGTCCGTTTTCGTCATTTGTTATCGAATCGACTTAAAGCCAGTTCGTCACATTGGCCGCTCTTCCCTCTGAAACAGTTACATTTATCGTCTGCAAAGCTATGTCGCGTGCTGCGGTATGCGGAAACACTAAAAGCACCATAGTAGAACACAGAAGAAGCTTCTATGTTGAAGTAATAGCCAGTAAGAAGTAGTACAATTGAAGTTTTAGTTGTCGATTATTCACTTTTTAGCCTGCTTTGGTGGCTTGGACATGACCTAGGACCTTAAGATTTTGCATGAAAGGAGGACTAGCAGCCGCGTTGCACGGGAGAATGTGAAAAGTGTTCATATGTAGTAAAAACCTGGTAAATCCGTCCGTTTTCGTCATTTGTTATCGAATCGACTTAAAGCCAGATCGTCACATTGGCCGTTCTTCTCTCTGAAACGGTTACATTTATCGTCTGCAAAGCTATGTCGCGTGCTGCAGTATACCGAAACACTAAAAGCACCATAGTAGAACACAGAAGAAGCTTCTAATTTGAAGTAATAGCCAGTAAGAAGTAGTACAATTCAAGTTTTAGTTGTCGATTATTCACTTTTTAGCCGGCTTTGGTGGCTTGGACATGACCTAGGACCTTAAGATTTTGCATGATAGGAGGAGTAGCAGCCGCGTTGCCCGCGAGAATGTGAAAAGTGTTCATATGTAGTAAAAACCTGAGAAATCCGTCCGCTTTCGTCATTTGTTATCGAATCGCCTTAAAGACAGATCGTCACATTGGCCGCTTTTCTCTCTGAGACGGTTACATTTATCGTATGCAAAGCTATGTCGCGTGCTGCGGTATGCGGAGACACTAAAAGCACCATAGTAGAACACAGAAGAAGCTTCTACGTTGAAGCAATAGCCAGTAAGAAGTAGTACAATTCAAGTTTTAGTTGTCGATTATTCACTTTTTAGCCGGCTTTGGTGGCTTGGGCATGACCTAGGACCTTAAGATTTTGCATGAAAGGAGGACTAGCAGCCGCGTTGCACGGAAGAATGTGAAAAGTGTTCATATGTAGTAAAAACCTGATAAATCCGTCCGTTTTCGTCATTCGTTATCGAATCGACTTAAAGCCAGATCGTCACATTG
The DNA here is from genome assembly GCF_023897955.1 of Schistocerca gregaria. Classification (NCBI taxonomy): domain Eukaryota; kingdom Metazoa; phylum Arthropoda; class Insecta; order Orthoptera; family Acrididae; genus Schistocerca; species Schistocerca gregaria. The sequence continues at coordinate 536,885 of NW_026061952.1, read as the reverse complement.
GCCGTTCTTCTCTCTGAAACGGTTACATTTATCGTCTGCAAAGCTATGTCGCGTGCTGCAGTATACCGAAACACTAAAAGCACCATAGTAGAACATAGAAGAAGCTTCTAATTTGAAGTAATAGCCAGTAAGAAGTAGTACAATTCAAGTTTTAGTTTTCGATTATTCACTTTTTAGCCGGCTTTGGTGGCTTGGACATGACCTAGGACCTTAAGATGTTGCATGAAAGGGGGACTAGCAGCCGCGTTGCATGGGAGAATGTGAAAAGTGTTCATATGTAGTAAAAACCTGAGAAATCCGTCCGTTTTCGTCATTTGTTATCGAATCGTCTTAAAGCCAGATCGTCACATTGGCCGTTCTTCTCTCTGAGACGGTTACATTTATCGTCTGCAAAGCTATGTCGCGTGCTGCGGGATGTGGAGACACTAAAAGCACCATAGTAGAGCACAGAAGAAGCTTCTAAGTTGAAGCAATAGCCAGTAAGAAGTAGTACAATTCAAGTTTTAGTTGTCGATTATTCACTTTTTAGCCGGCTTTGGTGGCTTGGACATCACCTAGGACCTTAAGATTTTGCGTGAAAGGAGGACTTGCAGCCGCGTTGCAAGGGAGAATGTGAAAAGTGTTCATATGTAGTAAAAACCTGAGAAATCCGTCCGTTTTCGTCATTTGTTATCGAATCGACTTAAAGCCAGATCGTCACATTGGCCGCTCTTCTCTCTGAAACGGTTACATTTATCGTCTGCAAAGCTATGTCGCGTGCTGCGGTATGCGGAAACACTAAAAGTACCATAGAAGAACACAGAAGAAGCTTCTATGTTGAAGTAATAGCCAGTAAGAAGTAGTACAATTGAAGTTTTAGTTGTCGATTATTCACTTTTTAGCCTGCTTTGGTGGCTTGGACATGACCTAGGACCTTAAGATGTTGCATGAAAGGAGGACTAGCAGCCGCGTTGCATGGGAGAAAGTGAAAAGTGTTCATATGTAGTAAAAACCTGAGAAATCCGTCCGTTTTCGTCATTTGTTATCGAATCGACTTAAAGCCAGTTCGTCACATTGGCCGCTCTTCTCTCTGAAACGGTTACATTTATCGTCTGCAAAGCTATGTCGCGTGCTGCGGTATGCCGAAACACTAAAAGCACCTTAGTAGAACACAGAAGAAGCTTCTAATTTGAAGTAATAGCCAGTAAGAAGTAGTACAATTCAAGTTTTAGTTGTCGATTATTCACTTTTTAGCCGGCTTTGGTGGCTTGGACATGACCTAGGACCTTAAGATTTTGCATGATAGGAGGAGTAGCAGCCGCGTTGCTCGCGAGAATGTGAAAAGTGTTCATATGTAGTAAAAACCTGAGAAATCCGTCCGCTTTCGTCATTTGTTATCGAATCGCCTTAAAGACAGATCGTCACATTGGCCGCTTTTCTCTCTGAGACGGTTACATTTATCGTATGCAAAGCTATGTCGCGTGCTGCGGTATGCGGAGACACTAAAAGCACCATAGTAGAACACAGAAGAAGCTTCTACGTTGAAGCAATAGCCAGTAAGAAGTAGTACAATTCAAATTTTAGTTGTCGATTATTCACTTTTTAGCCGGCTTTGGTGGCTTGGGCATGACCTAGGACCTTAAGATTTTGCATGAAAGGAGGACTAGCAGCCGCGTTGCACGGAAGAATGTGAAAAGTGTTCATATGTAGTAAAAACCTGATAAATCCGTCCGTTTTCGTCATTCGTTATCGAATCGACTTAAAGCCAGATCGTCACATTGGCCGTTCTTCTCTCTGAAACGGTTACATTTATCGTCTGCAAAGCTATGTCGCGTGCTGCAGTATACCGAAACACTAAAAGCACCATAGTAGAACACAGAAGAAGCTTCTAATTTGAAGTAATAGCCAGTAAGAAGTAGTACAATTCAAGTTTTAGTTTTCGATGATTCACTTTTTAGCCGGCTTTGGTGGCTTGGACATGACCTAGGACCTTAAGATGTTGCATGAAAGGAGGACTAGCAGCCGCGTTGCATGGGAGAATGTGAAAAGTGTTCATATGTAGTAAAAACCTGAGAAATCCGTCCGTTTTCGTCATTTGTTATCGAATCGACTAAAAGCCAGATCGTCACATTGGCCGCTCTTCTCTCTGAAACGGTTACATTTATCGTCTGCAAAGCTATGTCGCGTGCTGCGGTATGCGGAAACACTAAAAGCACCATAGTAGAACACAGAAGAAGCTTCTATGTTGAAGTAATAGCCAGCAAGAAGTAGTACAATTGAAGTTTTAGTTGTCGATTATTCACTTTTTTGCCTGCTTTGGTGGCTTGGACATGACCTAGGACCTTAAGATGTTGCATGAAAGGAGGACTAGCAGCCGCGTTGCATGGGAGAAAGTGAAACGTGTTCATATGTAGTAAAAACCTGAGAAATCCGTCCGTTTTCGTCATTTGTTATCGAATCGACTTAAAGCCAGTTCGTCACATTGGCCGCTCTTCTCTCTGAAACGGTTACATTTATCGTCTGCAAAGCTATGTCGCGTGCTGCGGTATGCCGAAACACTAAAAGCACCTTAGTAGAACACAGAAGAAGCTTCTAATTTGAAGTAATAGCCAGTAAGAAGTAGTACAATTCAAGTTTTAGTTGTCGATTATTCACTTTTTAGCCGGCTTTGGTGGCTTGGACATTAGGTGGAACCTTAATATTTTGCATGAAAGGAGGAGTAGCAGCCGCGTTGCACGGGAGAATGTGAAAAGTGTTCATATGTAGTAAAAACCTGAGAAATCCGTCCGTTTTCGTCATTTGTTATCGAATCGACTTAAAGCCAGTTCGTCACATTGGCCGCTCTTCCCTCTGAAACGGTTACATTTATCGTCTGCAAAGCTATGTCGCGTGCTGCGGTATGCGGAAACACTAAAAGCACCATAGTAGAACACAGAAGAAGCTTCTATGTTGAAGTAATAGCCAGTAAGAAGTAGTACAATTGAAGTTTTAGTTGTCGATTATTCACTTTTTAGCCTGCTTTGGTGGCTTGGACATGACCTAGGACCTTAAGATTTTGCATGAAAGGAGGACTAGCAGCCGCGTTGCACGGGAGAATGTGAAAAGTGTTCATATGTAGTAAAAACCTGATAAATCCGTCCGTTTTCGTCATTTGTTATCGAATCGACTTAAAGCCAGATCGTCACATTGGCCGTTCTTCTCTCTGAAACGGTTACATTTATCGTCTGCAAAGCTATGTCGCGTGCTGCAGTATACCGAAACACTAAAAGCACCATAGTAGAACACAGAAGAAGCTTCTAATTTGAAGTAATAGCCAGTAAGAAGTAGTACAATTCAAGTTTTAGTTGTCGATTATTCACTTTTTAGCCGGCTTTGGTATCTTGGACATGACCTAGGACCTTAAGATTTTGCATGATAGGAGGAGTAGCAGCCGCGTTGCCCGCGAGAATGTGAAAAGTGTTCATATGTAGTAAAAACCTCAGAAATCCGTCCGCTTTCGTCATTTGTTATCGAATCGCCTTAAAGACAGATCGTCACATTGGCCGCTTTTCTCTCTGAGACGGTTACATTTATCGTATGCAAAGCTATGTCGCGTGCTGCGGTATGCGGAGACACTAAAAGCACCATAGTAGAACACAGAAGAAGCTTCTACGTTGAAGCAATAGCCAGTAAGAAGTAGTACAATTCAAGTTTTAGTTGTCGATTATTCACTTTTTAGCCGGCTTTGGTGGCTTGGGCATGACCTAGGACCTTAAGATTTTGCATGAAAGGAGGACTAGCAGCCGCGTTGCACGGAAGAATGTGAAAAGTGTTCATATGTAGTAAAAACCTGATAAATCCGTCCGTTTTCGTCATTCGTTATCGAATCGACTTAAAGCCAGATCGTCACATTGGCCGTTCTTCTCTCTGAAACGGTTACATTTATCGTCTGCAAAGCTATGTCGCGTGCTGCAGTATACCGAAACACTAGAAGCACCATAGTAGAACATAGAAGAAGCTTCTAATTTGAAGTAATAGCCAGTAAGAAGTAGTACAATTCAAGTTTTAGTTTTCGATTATTCACTTTTTAGCCGGCTTTGGTGGCTTGGACATGACTTAGGACCTTAAGATGTTGCATGAAAGGAGGACTAGCAGCCGCGTTGCATGGGAGAATGTGAAAAGTGTTCATATGTAGTAAAAACCTGAGAAATCCGTCCGTTTTCGTCATTTGTTATCGAATCGTCTTAAAGCCAGATCGTCACATTGGCCGTTCTTCTCTCTGAGACGGTTACATTTATCGTCTGCAAAGCTATGTCGCGTGCTGCGGTATGCGGAGACACTAAAAGCACCATAGTAGAGCACAGAAGAAGCTTCTAAGTTGAAGCAATAGCCCGTAAGAAGTAGTACAATTCAAGTTTTAGTTGTCGATTATTCACTTTTTAGCCGCCTTTGGTGGCTTGGACATCACCTAGGACCTTAAGATTTTGCGTGAAAGGAGGACTTGCAGCCGCGTTGCAAGGGAGAATGTGAAAAGTGTTCATATGTAGTAAAAACCTGAGAAATCCGTCCGTTTTCGTCATTTGTTATCGAATCGACTTAAAGCTAGATCGTCACATTGGCCGCTCTTCTCTCTGAAACGGTTACATTTATCGTCTGCAAAGCTATGTCGCGTGCTGCGGTATGCGGAAACACTAAAAGCACCATAGTAGAACACAGAAGAAGCTTCTATGTTGAAGTAATAGCCAGTAAGAAGTAGTACAATTGAAGTTTTAGTTGTCGATTATTCACTTTTTAGCCTGCTTTGGTGGCTTGGACATGACCTAGGACCTTAAGATGTTGCATGAAAGGAGGACTAGCAGCCGCGTTGCATGGGAGAAAGTGAAAAGTGTTCATATGTAGTAAAAACCTGAGAAATCCGTCCGTTTTCGTCATTTGTTATCGAATCGACTTAAAGCCAGATCGTCACATTGGCCGCTTTTCTCTCTGAGACGGTTACATTTATCGTCTGCAAAGCTATGTCGCGTGCTGCGGTATGCGGAGACACTAAAAGCACCATAGTAGAACACAGAAGAAGCTTCTAAGTTGAAGCAATAGCCAGTAAGAAGTAGTACAATTCAAGTTTTAGTTGTCGATTATTCACTTTTTAGCCGGCTTTGGTGGCTTGTGCATGACCTAGGACCTTAAGATTTTGCATCAAAGGAGGACTAGTAGCCGCGTTGCACGGGAGAATGTGAAAAGTGTTCATATGTAGTAAAAACCTGATAAATCCGTCCGTTTTCGTCATTCGTTATCGAATCGACTTAAAGCCCGATCGTCACATTGGCCGTTCTTCTCTCTGAAACGGTTACATTTATCGTCTGCAAAGCTATGTCGCGTGCTGCAGTATACCGAAACACTGAAAGCACCATAGTAGAACAAAGAAGAAGCTTCTAATTTGAAGTAAAAGCCAGTAAGAAGTAGTACAAATCAAGTTTTAGTTTTCGATTATTCACTTTTTAGCCGGCTATGGTGGCTTGGACATGACCTAGGACCTTAAGATGTTGCATGAAAGGAGGACTAGCAGCCGCGTTGCATGGGAGAATGTGAAAAGTGTTCATATGTAGTAAAAACCTGAGAAATCCGTCCGCTTTCGTCATTTGTTATCGAATCGACTTAAAGACAGATCGTCACATTGGCCGCTTTTCTCTCTGAGACGGTTACATTTATCGTCTGCAAAGCTATGTCACGTGCTGCGGTATGCGGAGACACTAAAAGTACCACAGTAGAACACAGAAGAAGCTTCTAAGTTGAAGCAATAGCCAGTAAGAAGTAGTACAATTCAAGTTTTAGTTATCGATTATTCACTTTTTAGCCGGCTTTGGTGGCTTGGACATCACCTAGGACCTTAAGATTTTGCATGAAAGGAGGACTTGCACCCGCGTTGCAAGGGAGAATGTGAAAAGTGTTCATATGTAGTAAAAACCTGAGAAATCCGTCCGTTTTCGTCATTTGCTATCGAATCGACTTAAAGCCAGATCGTCACATTGGCCGTTCTTCCCTCTGAGACGGTTACATTTATCGTCTGCAAAGCTATGTCGCGTGCTGCGGTATGCGGAGACACTGATAGCACCATAGTAGAGCACAGAAGAAGCTTCTAAGTTGAAGCAATAGCCAGTAAGAAGTAGTACAATTCAAGTTTTAGTTGTCGATTATTCACTTTTTAGCCGGCTTTGGTGGCTTGGACATCACCTAGGACCTTAAGATTTTGCACGAAAGGAGGACTAGCAGCCGCGTTGCATGGGAGAAAGTGAAAAGTGTTCATATGTAGTAAAAACCTGAGAAATCCGTCCGTTTTCGTCATTTGTTATCGAATCGACTTAAAGCCAGATCGTCACATTGGCCGCTCTTCTCTCTGAAACGGTTACATTTATCGTCTGCAAAGCTATGTCGCGTGCTGCGGTATGCGGAAACACTAAAAGCACCATAGTAGAACACAGAAGAAGCTTCTATGTTGAAGTAATAGCCAGTAAGAAGTAGTACAATTGAAGTTTTAGTTGTCGATTATTCACTTTTTAGCCTGCTTTGGTGGCTTGGACATGACCTAGGACCTTAAGATTTTGCATGAAAGGAGGACTAGCAGCCGCGTTGCATGGGAGAAAGTGAAAAGTGTTCATATGTAGTAAAAACCTGAGAAATCCGTCCGTTTTCGTCATTTGTTATCGAATCGACTTAAAGCCAGTTCGTCACATTGGCCGCTCTTCTCTCTGAAACGGTTACATTTATAGTCTGCAAAGCTATGTCGCGTGCTGCGGTATGCGGAAACACTAAAAGCACCATAGTAGAACACAGAAGAAGCTTCTATGTTGAAGTAATAGCCAGTAAGAAGTAGTACAATTGAAGTTTTAGTTGTCGATTATTCACTTTTTTGCCTGCTTTGGTGGCTTGGACATGACCTAGGACCTTAAGATTTTGCATGAAAGGAGGACTAGCAGCCGCGTTGCACGGGAGAATGTGAAAAGTGTTCATATGTAGTAAAAACCTGATAGATCCGTCCGTTTTCGTCATTTGTTATCGAATCGACTTAAAGCCAGATCGTCACATTGGCCGTTCTTCTCTCTGAAACGGTTACATTTATCGTCTGCAAAGCTATGTCGCGTGCTGCAGTATACCGAAACACTAAAAGCACCATAGTAGAACACAGAAGAAGCTTCTAATTTGAAGTAATAGCCGGTAAGAAGTAGTACAATTCAAGTTTTAGTTGTCGATTAATCACTTTTTAGCCGGCTTTGGTGGCTTGGACATGACCTAGGACCTTAAGATTTTGCATGAAAGGAGGAGTAGCAGCCGCGTTGCCGGCGAGAATGTGAAAAGTGTTCCTATGTAGTAAAAACCTGAGAAATCCGTCCGCTTTCGTCATTTGTTATCTAATCGATTTAAAGACAGATCGTCACATTGGCCGCTTTTCTCTCTGAGACGGTTACATTTATCGTCTGCAAAGCTATGTCACGTGCTGCGGTATGCGGAGACACAAAAAGTACCATAGTAGAACACAGAAGAAGCTTCTAAGTTGAAGTAATAGCCAGTAAGAAGTAGTACAATTCAAGTTTTAGTTACCGATTATTCACTTTTTAGCCGGCTTTGGTGGCTTGGACATCACCTAGGACCTTAAGATTTTTGCATGAAAGGAGGACTTGCACCCGCGTTGCAAGGGAGAATGTGAAAAGTGTTCATATGTAGTAAAAACCTGATAAATCCGTCCGTTTTCGTCATTCGTTATCGAATCGACTTAAAGCCAGATCGTCACATTGGCCGTTCTTCTCTCTGAAACGGTTACATTTATCGTCTGCAAAGCTATGTCGCGTGCTGCAGTATACCGAAACACTAAAAGCACCATAGTAGAACATAGAAGAAGCTTCTAATTTGAAGTAATAGCCAGTAAGAAGTAGTACAATTCAAGTTTTAGTTTTCGATTATTCACTTTTTAGCCGGCTTTGGTGGCTTGGACATGACCTAGGACCTTAAGATGTTGCATGAAAGGGGGACTAGCAGCCGCGTTGCATGGGAGAATGTGAAAAGTGTTCATATGTAGTAAAAACCTGAGAAATCCGTCCGTTTTCGTCATTTGTTATCGAATCGTCTTAAAGCCAGATCGTCACATTGGCCGTTCTTCTCTCTGAGACGGTTACATTTATCGTCTGCAAAGCTATGTCGCGTGCTGCGGTATGCGGAGACACTAAAAGCACCATAGTAGAGCACAGAAGAAGCTTCTAAGTTGAAGCAATAGCCAGTAAGAAGTAGTACAATTCAAGTTTTAGTTGTCGATTATTCACTTTTTAGCCGGCTTTGGTGGCTTGGACATCACCTAGGACCTTAAGATTTTGCGTGAAAGGAGGACTTGCAGCCGCGTTGCAAGGGAGAATGTGAAAAGTGTTCATATGTAGTAAAAACCTGAGAAATCCGTCCGTTTTCGTCATTTGTTATCGAATCGACTTAAAGCCAGATCGTCACATTGGCCGCTCTTCTCTCTGAAACGGTTACATTTATCGTCTGCAAAGCTATGTCGCGTGCTGCGGTATGCGGAAACACTAAAAGTACCATAGAAGAACACAGAAGAAGCTTCTATGTTGAAGTAATAGCCAGTAAGAAGTAGTACAATTGAAGTTTTAGTTGTCGATTATTCACTTTTTAGCCTGCTTTGGTGGCTTGGACATGACCTAGGACCTTAAGATGTTGCATGAAAGGAGGACTAGCAGCCGCGTTGCATGGGAGAAAGTGAAAAGTGTTCATATGTAGTAAAAACCTGAGAAATCCGTCCGTTTTCGTCATTTGTTATCGAATCGACTTAAAGCCAGTTCGTCACATTGGCCGCTCTTCTCTCTGAAACGGTTACATTTATCGTCTGCAAAGCTATGTCGCGTGCTGCGGTATGCCGAAACACTAAAAGCACCTTAGTAGAACACAGAAGAAGCTTCTAATTTGAAGTAATAGCCAGTAAGAAGTAGTACAATTCAAGTTTTAGTTGTCGATTATTCACTTTTTAGCCGGCTTTGGTGGCTTGGACATGACCTAGGACCTTAAGATTTTGCATGATAGGAGGAGTAGCAGCCGCGTTGCCCGCGAGAATGTGAAAAGTGTTCATATGTAGTAAAAACCTGAGAAATCCGTCCGCTTTCGTCATTTGTTATCGAATCGCCTTAAAGACAGATCGTCACATTGGCCGCTTTTCTCTCTGAGACGGTTACATTTATCGTATGCAAAGCTATGTCGCGTGCTGCGGTATGCGGAGACACTAAAATCACCATAGTAGAACACAGAAGAAGCTTCTACGTTGAAGCAATAGCCAGTAAGAAGTAGTACAATTCAAGTTTTAGTTGTCGATTATTCACTTTTTAGCCGGCTTTGGTGGCTTGGGCATGACCTAGGACCTTAAGATTTTGCATGAAAGGAGGACTAGCAGCCGCGTTGCACGGAAGAATGTGAAAAGTGTTCATATGTAGTAAAAACCTGATAAATCCGTCCGTTTTCGTCATTCGTTATCGAATCGACTTAAAGCCAGATCGTCACATTGGCCGTTCTTCTCTCTGAAACGGTTACATTTATCGTCTGCAAAGCTATGTCGCGTGCTGCAGTATACCGAAACACTAAAAGCACCATAGTAGAACACAGAAGAAGCTTCTAATTTGAAGTAATAGCCAGTAAGAAGTAGTACAATTCAAGTTTTAGTTTTCGATGATTCACTTTTTAGCCGGCTTTGGTGGCTTGGACATGACCTAGGACCTTAAGATGTTGCATGAAAGGAGGACTAGCAGCCGCGTTGCATGGGAGAATGTGAAAAGTGTTCATATGTAGTAAAAACCTGAGAAATCCGTCCGTTTTCGTCATTTGTTATCGAATCGTCTTAAAGCCAGATCGTCACATTGGCCGTTCTTCTCTCTGAGACGGTTACATTTATCGTCTGCAAAGCTATGTCGCGTGCTGCGGTATGCGGAGACACTAAAAGCACCATAGTAGAGCACTGAAGAAGCTTCTAAGTTGAAGCAATAGCCAGTAAGAAGTAGTACAATTCAAGTTTTAGTTGTCGATTATTCACTTTTTAGCCGGCTTTGGTGGCTTGGACATCACCTAGGACCTTAAGATTTTGCGTGAAAGGAGGACTTGCAGCCGCGTTGCAAGGGAGAATGTGAAAAGTGTTCATATGTAGTAAAAACCTGAGAAATCCGTCCGTTTTCGTCATTTGTTATCGAATCGACTAAAAGCCAGATCGTCACATTGGCCGCTCTTCTCTCTGAAACGGTTACATTTATCGTCTGCAAAGCTATGTCGCGTGCTGCGGTATGCGGAAACACTAAAAGCACCATAGTAGAACACAGAAGAAGCTTCTATGTTGAAGTAATAGCCAGCAAGAAGTAGTACAATTGAAGTTTTAGTTGTCGATTATTCACTTTTTTGCCTGCTTTGGTGGCTTGGACATGACCTAGGACCTTAAGATGTTGCATGAAAGGAGGACTAGCAGCCGCGTTGCATGGGAGAAAGTGAAACGTGTTCATATGTAGTAAAAACCTGAGAAATCCGTCCGTTTTCGTCATTTGTTATCGAATCGACTTAAAGCCAGTTCGTCACATTGGCCGCTCTTCTCTCTGAAACGGTTACATTTATCGTCTGCAAAGCTATGTCGCGTGCTGCGGTATGCCGAAACACTAAAAGCACCTTAGTAGAACACAGAAGAAGCTTCTAATTTGAAGTAATAGCCAGTAAGAAGTAGTACAATTCAAGTTTTAGTTGTCGATTATTCACTTTTTAGCCGGCTTTGGTGGCTTGGACATTAGGTGGAACCTTAATATTTTGCATGAAAGGAGGAGTAGCAGCCGCGTTGCACGGGAGAATGTGAAAAGTGTTCATATGTAGTAAAAACCTGAGAAATCCGTCCGTTTTCGTCATTTGTTATCGAATCGACTTAAAGCCAGTTCGTCACATTGGCCGCTCTTCCCTCTGAAACGGTTACATTTATCGTCTGCAAAGCTATGTCGCGTGCTGCGGTATGCGGAAACACTAAAAGCACCATAGTAGAACACAGAAGAAGCTTCTATGTTGAAGTAATAGCCAGTAAGAAGTAGTACAATTGAAGTTTTAGTTGTCGATTATTCACTTTTTAGCCTGCTTTGGTGGCTTGGACATGACCTAGGACCTTAAGATTTTGCATGAAAGGAGGACTAGCAGCCGCGTTGCACGGGAGAATGTGAAAAGTGTTCATATGTAGTAAAAACCTGATAAATCCGTCCGTTTTCGTCATTTGTTATCGAATCGACTTAAAGCCAGATCGTCACATTGGCCGTTCTTCTCTCTGAAACGGTTACATTTATCGTCTGCAAAGCTATGTCGCGTGCTGCAGTATACCGAAACACTAAAAGCACCATAGTAGAACACAGAAGAAGCTTCTAATTTGAAGTAATAGCCAGTAAGAAGTAGTACAATTCAAGTTTTAGTTGTCGATTATTCACTTTTTAGCCGGCTTTGGTATCTTGGACATGACCTAGGACCTTAAGATTTTGCATGATAGGAGGAGTAGCAGCCGCGTTGCCCGCGAGAATGTGAAAAGTGTTCATATGTAGTAAAAACCTCAGAAATCCGTCCGCTTTCGTCATTTGTTATCGAATCGCCTTAAAGACAGATCGTCACATTGGCCGCTTTTCTCTCTGAGACGGTTACATTTATCGTATGCAAAGCTATGTCGCGTGCTGCGGTATGCGGAGACACTAAAAGCACCATAGTAGAACACAGAAGAAGCTTCTACGTTGAAGCAATAGCCAGTAAGAAGTAGTACAATTCAAGTTTTAGTTGTCGATTATTCACTTTTTAGCCGGCTTTGGTGGCTTGGGCATGACCTAGGACCTTAAGATTTTGCATGAAAGGAGGACTAGCAGCCGCGTTGCACGGAAGAATGTGAAAAGTGTTCATATGTAGTAAAAACCTGATAAATCCGTCCGTTTTCGTCATTCGTTATCGAATCGACTTAAAGCCAGATCGTCACATTGGCCGTTCTTCTCTCTGAAACGGTTACATTTATCGTCTGCAAAGCTATGTCGCGTGCTGCAGTATACCGAAACACTAGAAGCACCATAGTAGAACATAGAAGAAGCTTCTAATTTGAAGTAATAGCCAGTAAGAAGTAGTACAATTCAAGTTTTAGTTTTCGATTATTCACTTTTTAGCCGGCTTTGGTGGCTTGGACATGACTTAGGACCTTAAGATGTTGCATGAAAGGAGGACTAGCAGCCGCGTTGCATGGGAGAATGTGAAAAGTGTTCATATGTAGTAAAAACCTGAGAAATCCGTCCGTTTTCGTCATTTGTTATCGAATCGTCTTAAAGCCAGATCGTCACATTGGCCGTTCTTCTCTCTGAGACGGTCACATTTATCGTCTGCAAAGCTATGTCGCGTGCTGCGGTATGCGGAGACACTAAAAGCACCATAGTAGAGCACAGAAGAAGCTTCTAAGTTGAAGCAATAGCCAGTAAGAAGTAGTACAATTCAAGTTTTAGTTGTCGATTATTCACTTTTTAGCCGGCTTTGGTGGCTTGGACATCACCTAGGACCTTAAGATTTTGCGTGAAAGGAGGACTTGCAGCCGCGTTGCAAGGGAGAATGTGAAAAGTGTTCATATGTAGTAAAAACCTGAGAAATCCGTCCGTTTTCGTCATTTGTTATCGAATCGACTTAAAGCCAGATCGTCACATTGGCCGCTCTTCTCTCTGAAACGGTTACATTTATCGTCTGCAAAGCTATGTCGCGTGCTGCGGTATGCGGAAACACTAAAAGCACCATAGTAGAACACAGAAGAAGCTTCTATGTTGAAGTAATAGCCAGTAAGAAGTAGTACAATTGAAGTTTTAGTTGTCGATTATTCACTTTTTAGCCTGCTTTGGTGGCTTGGACATGACCTAGGACCTTAAGATGTTGCATGAAAGGAGGACTAGCAGCCGCGTTGCATGGGAGAAAGTGAAAAGTGTTCATATGTAGTAAAAACCTGAGAAATCCGTCCGTTTTCGTCATTTGTTATCGAATCGACTTAAAGCCAGATCGTCACATTGGCCGCTTTTCTCTCTGAGACGGTTACATTTATCGTCTGCAAAGCTATGTCGCGTGCTGCGGTATGCGGAGACACTAAAAGCACCATAGTAGAACACAGAAGAAGCTTCTAAGTTGAAGCAATAGCCAGTAAGAAGTAGTACAATTCAAGTTTTAGTTGTCGATTATTCACTTTTTAGCCGGCTTTGGTGGCTTGTGCATGACCTAGGACCTTAAGATTTTGCATCAAAGGAGGACTAGTAGCCGCGTTGCACGGGAGAATGTGAAAAGTGTTCATATGTAGTAAAAACCTGATAAATCCGTCCGTTTTCGTCATTCGTTATCGAATCGACTTAAAGCCCGATCGTCACATTGGCCGTTCTTCTCTCTGAAACGGTTACATTTATCGTCTGCAAAGCTATGTCGCGTGCTGCAGTATACCGAAACACTGAAAGCACCATAGTAGAACAAAGAAGAAGCTTCTAATTTGAAGTAAAAGCCAGTAAGAAGTAGTACAAATCAAGTTTTAGTTTTCGATTATTCACTTTTTAGCCGGCTATGGTGGCTTGGACATGACCTAGGACCTTAAGATGTTGCATGAAAGGAGGACTAGCAGCCGCGTTGCATGGGAGAATGTGAAAAGTGTTCATATGTAGTAAAAACCTGAGAAATCCGTCCGCTTTCGTCATTTGTTATCGAATCGACTTAAAGACAGATCGTCACATTGGCCGCTTTTCTCTCTGAGACGGTTACATTTATCGTCTGCAAAGCTATGTCACGTGCTGCGGTATGCGGAGACACTAAAAGTACCACAGTAGAACACAGAAGAAGCTTCTAAGTTGAAGCAATAGCCAGTAAGAAGTAGTACAATTCAAGTTTTAGTTATCGATTATTCACTTTTTAGCCGGCTTTGGTGGCTTGGACATCACCTAGGACCTTAAGATTTTGCATGAAAGGAGGACTTGCACCCGCGTTGCAAGGGAGAATGTGAAAAGTGTTCATATGTAGTAAAAACCTGAGAAATCCGTCCGTTTTCGTCATTTGTTATCGAATCGACTTAAAGCCAGATCGTCACATTGGCCGCTCTTCTCTCTGAAACGGTTACATTTATCGTCTGCAAAGCTATGTCGCGTGCTGCGGTATGCGGAAACACTAAAAGCACCATAGTAGAACACAGAAGAAGCTTCTATGTTGAAGTAATAGCCAGTAAGAAGTAGTACAATTGAAGTTTTAGTTGTCGATTATTCACTTTTTAGCCTGCTTTGGTGGCTTGGACATGACCTAGGACCTTAAGATTTTGCATGAAAGGAGGACTAGCAGCCGCGTTGCATGGGAGAAAGTGAAAAGTGTTCATATGTAGTAAAAACCTGAGAAATCCGTCCGTTTTCGTCATTTGTTATCGAATCGACTTAAAGCCAGATCGTCACATTGGCCGTTCTTCTCTCTGAAACGGTTACATTTATCGTCTGCAAAGCTATGTCGCGTGCTGCAGTATACCGAACCACTAAAAGCACCATAGTAGAACACAGAAGAAGCTTCTAATTTGAAGTAATAGCCGGTAAGAAGTAGTACAATTCAAGTTTTAGTTGTCGATTAATCACTTTTTAGCCGGCTTTGGTGGCTTGGACATGACCTAGGACCTTAAGATTTTGCATGAAAGGAGGAGTAGCAGCCGCGTTGCCGGCGAGAATGTGAAAAGTGTTCCTATGTAGTAAAAACCTGAGAAATCCGTCCGCTTTCGTCATTTGTTATCTAATCGATTTAAAGACAGATCGTCACATTGGCCGCTTTTCTCTCTGAGACGGTTACATTTATCGTCTGCAAAGCTATGTCACGTGCTGCGGTATGCGGAGACACAAAAAGTACCATAGTAGAACACAGAAGAAGCTTCTAAGTTGAAGTAATAGCCAGTAAGAAGTAGTACAATTCAAGTTTTAGTTACCGATTATTCACTTTTTAGCCGGCTTTGGTGGCTTGGACATCACCTAGGACCTTAAGATTTTTGCATGAAAGGAGGACTTGCACCCGCGTTGCAAGGGAGAATGTGAAAAGTGTTCATATGTAGTAAAAACCTGAGAAATCCGTCCGTTTTCGTCATTTGCTATCGAATCGACTTAAAGCCAGATCGTCACATTGACCGTTCTTCTCTCTGAGACGGTTACATTTATCGTCTGCAAAGCTATGTCGCGTGCTGCGGTATGCGGAGACACTGATAGCACCATAGTAGAGCACAGAAGAAGCTTCTAAGTTGAAGCAATAGCCAGTAAGAAGTAGTACAATTCAAGTTTTAGTTGTCGATTATTCACTTTTTAGCCGGCTTTGGTGGCTTGGACATCACCTAGGACCTTAAGATTTTGCGTGAAAGGAGGACTTGCAGCCGCGTTGCAAGGGAGAATGTGAAGAGTGTTCATATGTAGTAAAAACCTGAGAAATCCGTCCGTTTTCGTCATTTGTTATCGAATCGACTTAAAGCCAGATCGTCACATTGGCCGCTCTTCTCTCTGAAACGGTTACATTTATCGTCTGCAAAGCTATGTCGCGTGCTGCGGTATGCGGAAACACTAAAAGCACCATAGTAGAACACAGAAGAAGCTTCTATGTTGAAGTAATAGCCAGTAAGAAGTAGTACAATTGAAGTTTTAGTTGTCGATTATTCACTTTTTAGCCTGCTTTGGTGGCTTGGACATGACATAGGACCTTAAGATTTTGCACGAAAGGAGGACTAGCAGCCGCGTTGCATGGGAGAAAGTGAAAAGTGTTCATTTGTAGTAAAAACCTGAGAAATCCGTCCGTTTTCGTCATTTGTTATCGAATCGACTTAAAGCCAGATCGTCACATTGGCCGCTCTTCTCTCTGAAACGGTTACATTTATCGTCTGCAAAGCTATGTCGCGTGCTGCGGTATGCGGAAACACTAAAAGCACCATAGTAGAACACAGAAGAAGCTTCTATGTTGAAGTAATAGCCAGTAAGAAGTAGTACAATTGAAGTTTTAGTTGTCGATTATTCACTTTTTAGCCTGCTTTGGTGGCTTGGACATGACCTAGGACCTTAAGATTTTGCATGAAAGGAGGACTAGCAGCCGCGTTGCATGGGAGAAAGTGAAAAGTGTTCATATGTAGTAAAAACCTGAGAAATCCGTCCGTTTTCGTCATTTGTTATCGAATCGACTTAAAGCCAGTTCGTCACATTGGCCGCTCTTCTCTCTGAAACGGTTACATTTATAGTCTGCAAAGCTATGTCGCGTGCTGCGGTATGCGGAAACACTAAAAGCACCATAGTAGAACACAGAAGAAGCTTCTATGTTGAAGTAATAGCCAGTAAGAAGTAGTACAATTGAAGTTTTAGTTGTCGATTATTCACTTTTTGGCCTGCTTTGGTGGCTTGGACATGACCTAGGACCTTAAGATTTTGCATGAAAGGAGGACTAGCAGCCGCGTTGCACGGGAGAATGTGAAAAGTGTTCATATGTAGTAAAAACCTGATAGATCCGTCCGTTTTCGTCATTTGTTATCGAATCGACTTAAAGCCAGATCGTCACATTGGCCGTTCTTCTCTCTGAAACGGTTACATTTATCGTCTGCAAAGCTATGTCGCGTGCTGCAGTATACCAAAACACTAAAAGCACCATAGTAGAACACAGAAGAAGCTTCTAATTTGAATTAATAGCCAGTAAGAAGTAGTACAATTCAAGTTTTAGTTGTCGATTAATCACTTTTTAGCCGGCTTTGGTGGCTTGGACATGACCTAGGACCTTAAGATTTTGCATGAAAGGAGGAGTAGCAGCCGCGTTGCCCGCGAGAATGTGAAAAGTGTTCATATGTAGTAAAAACCTGAGAAATCCGTCCGGTTTCGTCTTTGTTATTGAATCGACTTAAAGCCAGATCGTCACATTAGTCGCTCTTCTCTCTGAGACGGTTACATTTATCGTCTGCAAAGCTATGTCGCGTGCTGCGGTATCCGGAGACACTAAAAGCACGATAGTAGAACACAGAAGATGCTTCTAAGTTGAAGTAAAAGCCAGTAAGAAGTAGTTCACTTCAAGTTTTAGTTGTCGATTATTCACTCTTTAGCCGGCTTTGGTGGCTTGGACATGACCTAGGACCTTAAGATTTTGCATGAAATGATGACTAGCAGCCGCGCTGCACGGGAGAATGTGAAAAGTGTTCATATGTAGTAAAAACCTGAGAAATCCGTAGGTTTTCGTCATTTGTTATCGAATCGACAAAGCCAGATCGTCACATTGGCCGTTCTTCTCTCTGAGACGGTTACATTTATCGTCTGCAAAGCTATGTCGCGTGCTGCGGTATGCGGAGACACTGATAGCACCATAGTAGAGCACAGAAGAAGCTTCTAAGTTGAAGCAATAGCCAGTAAGAAGTAGTACAATTCAAGTTTTAGTTGTCGATTATTCACTTTTTAGCCGGCTTTGGTGGCTTGGACATCACCTAGGACCTTAAGATTTTGCGTGAAAGGAGGACTTGCAGCCGCGTTGCAAGGGAGAATGTGAAAAGTGTTCATATGTAGTAAAAACCTGAGAAATCCGTCCGTTTTCGTCATTTGTTATCGAATCGACTTAAAGCCAGATCGTCACATTGGCCGCTCTTCTCTCTGAAACGGTTACATTTATCGTCTGCAAAGCTATGTCGCGTGCTGCGGTATGCGGAAACACTAAAAGCACCATAGTAGAACACAGAAGAAGCTTCTATGTTGAAGTAATAGCCAGTAAAAAGTAGTACAATTGAAGTTTTAGTTGTCGATTATTCACTTTTTAGCCTGCTTTGGTGGCTTGGACATGACCTAGGACCTTAAGAGTTTGCATGAAAGGAGGACTAGCAGCCGCGTTGCATGGGAGAAAGTGAAAAGTGTTCATATGTAGTAAAAACCTGAGAAATCCGTCCGTTTTCGTCATTTGTTATCGAATCGACTTAAAGCCAGTTCGTCACATTGGCCGCTCTTCTCTCTGAAACGGTTACATTTATAGTCTGCAAAGCTATGTCGCGTGCTGCGGTATGCGGAAACACTAAAAGCACCATAGTAGAACACAGAAGAAGCTTCTATGTTGAAGTAATAGCCAGTAAGAAGTAGTACAATTGAAGTTTTAGTTGTCGATTATTCACTTTTTGCCCTGCTTTGGTGGCTTGGACATGACCTAGGACCTTAAGATTTTGCATGAAAGGAGGACTAGCAGCCGCGTTGCACGGGAGAATGTGAAAAGTGTTCATATGTAGTAAAAACCTGAGAAATCCGTCCGCTTTCGTCATTTGTTATCTAATCGATTTAAAGACAGATCGTCACATTGGCCGCTTTTCTCTCTGAGACGGTTACATTTATCGTCTGCAAAGCTATGTCACGTGCTGCGGTATGCGGAGACACTAAAAGTACCATAGTAGAACACAGAAGAAGCTTCTAAGTTGAAGTAATAGCCAGTATGAAGTAGTAGAATTCAAGTTTTAGTTATCGATTATTCACTTTTTAGCCGGCTTTGGTGGCTTGGACATCGCCTAGGACCTTAAGATTTTGCATGAAAGGAGGACTTGCACCCGCGTTGCAAGGGAGAATGTGAAAAGTGTTCATATGTAGTAAAAACCTGAGAAATCCGTCCGTTTTCGTCATTTGCTATCGAATCGACTTAAAGCCAGATCGTCACATTGGCCGTTCTTCTCTCTGAGACGGTTACATTTATCGTCTGCAAAGCTATGTCGCGTGCTGCGGTATGCGGAGACACTGATAGCACCATAGTAGAGCACAGAAGAAGCTTCTAAGTTGAAGCAATAGCCAGTAAGAAGTAGTACAATTCAAGTTTTAGTTGTCGATTATTCACTTTTTAGCCGGCTTTGGTGGCTTGGACATCACCTAGGACTTTAAGATTTTGCGTGAAAGGAGGACTTGCAGCCGCGTTGCAAGGGAGAATGTGAAAAGTGTTCATATGTAGTAAAAACCTGAGAAATCCGTCCGTTTTCGTCATTTGTTATCGAATCGACTTAAAGCCAGATCGTCACATTGGCCGCTCTTCTCTCTGAAACGGTTACATTTATCGTCTGCAAAGCTATGTCGCGTGCTGCGGTATGCGGAAACACTAAAAGCACCATAGTAGAACACAGAAGAAGCTTCTATGTTGAAGTAATAGCCAGTAAGAAGTAGTACAATTGAAGTTTTAGTTGTCGATTATTCACTTTTTAGCCTGCTTTGGTGGCTTGGACATGACCTAGGACCTTAAGATTTTGCATGAAAGGAGGACTAGCAGCCGCGTTGCATGGGAGAAAGTGAAAAGTGTTCATATGTAGTAAAAACCTGAGAAATCCGTCCGTTTTCGTCATTTGTTATCGAATCGACTTAAAGCCAGTTCGTCACATTGGCCGCTCTTCTCTCTGAAACGGTTACATTTATAGTCTGCAAAGCTATGTCGCGTGCTGCGGTATGCGGAAACACTAAAAGCACCATAGTAGAACACAGAAGAAGCTTCTATGTTGAAGTAATAGCCAGTAAGAAGTAGTACAATTGAAGTTTTAGTTGTCGCTTATTCACTTTTTGGCCTGCTTTGGTGGCTTGGACATGACCTAGGACCTTAAGATTTTGCATGAAAGGAGGACTAGCAGCCGCGTTGCACGGGAGAATGTGAAAAGTGTTCATATGTAGTAAAAACCTGATAGATCCGTCCGTTTTCGTCATTTGTTATCGAATCGACTTAAAGCCAGATCGTCACATAGGCCGTTCTTCTCTCTGAAACGGTTACATTTATCGTCTGCAAAGCTATGTCGCGTGCTGCAGTATACCGAAATACTAAAAGCACCATAGTAGAACACAGAAGAAGCTTCTAATTTGAAGTAATAGCCGGTAAGAAGTAGTACAATTCAAGTTTTAGTTGTCGATTAATCACTTTTTAGCCGGCTTTGGTGGCTTGGACATGACCTATGACCTTAAGATTTTGCATGAAAGGAGGAGTAGCAGCCGCGTTGCCCGCGAGAATGTGAAAAGTGTTCCTATGTAGTAAAAACCTGAGAAATCCGTCCGCTTTCGTCATATGTTATCTAATCGATTTAAAGACAGATCGTCACATTGGCCGCTTTTCTCTCTGAGACGGTTACATTTATCGTCTGCAAAGCTATGTCACGTGCTGCGGTATGCGGAGACACTAAAAGTACCATAGTAGAACACAGAAGAAGCTTCTAAGTTGAAGCAATAGCCAGTAAGAAGTAGTACAATTCAAGTTTTAGTTATCGATTATTCACTTTTTAGCCGGCTTTGGTGGCTTGGACATCACCTAGGACCTTAAGATTTTGCATGAAAGGAGGACTTGCTCCCGCGTTGCAAGGGAGAATGTGAAAAGTGTTCATATGTAGTAAAAACCTGAGAAATCCGTCCGTTTTCGTCATTTGCTATCGAATCGACTTAAAGCCAGATCGTCACATTGGCCGTTCTTCTCTCTGAGACGGTTACATTTATCGTCTGCAAAGCTATGTCGCGTGCTGCGGTATGCGGAGACACTGATAGCACCATAGTAGAGCACAGAAGAAGCTTCTAAGTTGAAGCAATAGCCAATAAGAAGTAGTACAATTCAAGTTTTAGTTGTCGATTATTCACTTTTTAGCCGGCTTTGGTGGCTTGGACATCACCTAGGACCTTAAGATTTTGCGTGAAAGGAGGACTTGCAGCCGCGTTGCAAGGGAGAATGTGAAAAGTGTTCATATGTAGTAAAAACCTGAGAAATCCGTCCGTTTTCCTCATTTGTTATCGAATCGACTTAAAGCCAGATCGTCACATTGGCCGCTCTTCTCTTTGAAACGGTTACATTTATCATCTGCAAAGCTATGTCGCGTGCTGCGGTATGCGGAAACACTAAAAGCACCATAGTAGAACACAGAAGAAGCTTCTATGTTGAAGTAATAGCCAGTAAGAAGTAGTACAATTGAAGTTTTAGTTGTCGATTATTCACTTTTTAGCCGGCTTTGGTGGCTTGGACATGACCTAGGACCTTACGATTTTGCATGAAAGGAGGACTAGCAGCCGCGTTGCATGGGAGAAAGTGAAAAGTGTTCATATGTAGTAAAAACCTGAGAAATCCGTCCGTTTTCGTCATTTGTTATCGAATCGACTTAAAGCCAGTTCGTCACATTGGCCGCTCTTCTCTCTGAAACGGTTACATTTATAGTCTGCAAAGCTATGTCGCGTGTTGCGGTATGCGGAAACACTAAAAGCACCATAGCAGAACACAAAAGAAGCTTCTATGTTGAAGTAATAGCCAGTAAGAAGTAGTACAATTGAAGTTTTAGTTGTCGATTATTCACTTTTTGGCCTGCTTTGGTGGCTTGGACATGACCTAGGACCTTAAGATTTTGCATGAAAAGAGGACTAGCAGCCGCGTTGCACGGGAGAATGTGAAAAGTGTTCATATGTAGTAAAAACCTGATAGATCCGTCCGTTTTCGTCATTTGTTATCGAATCGACTTAAAGCCAGATCGTCACATTGGCCGTTCTTCTCTCTGAAACGGTTACATTTATCGTCTGCAAAGCTATGTCGCGTGCTGCAGTATACCGAAACACTAAAAGCACCATAGTAGAACACAGAAGAAGCTTCTAATTTGAAGTAATAGCCAGTAAGAAGTAGTACAATTCAAGTTTTAGTTGTCGATTAATCACTTTTTAGCCGGCTTTGGTGGCTTGGACATGACCGAAGACCTTAAGATTTTGCATGAAAGGAGGAGTAGCAGCCGCGTTGCCCGCGAGAATGAGAAAAGTGTTCATATGTAGTAAAAACCTGAGAAATCCGTCCGCTTTCGTCATTTGTTATCGAATCGTCTTAAAGACAGATCGTCACATTGGCCGCTTTTCTCTCTGAGACGGTTACATTTATCGTCTGCAAAGCTATGTCACGTGCTGCGGTATGCGGAGACACTAAAAGTACCATAGTAGAACACAGAAGAAGCTTCTAAGTTGAAGCAATAGCCAGTAAGAAGTAGTACAATTCAAGTTTTAGTTATCGATTATTCACTTTTTAGCCGGCTTTGGTGGCTTGGACATCACCTAGGACCTTAAGATTTTGCATGAAAGGAGGACTTGCACCCGCGTTGCAAGGGAGAATGTGAAAAGTGTTCATATGTAGTAAAAACCTGAGAAATCCGTCCGTTTTCGTCATTTGCTATCGAATCGACTTAAAGCCAGATCGTCACATTGGCCGCTCTTCTCTCTGAAACGGTTACATTTATCGTCTGCAAAGCTATGTCGCGTGCTGCGGTATGCGGAAACACTAAATAAACCATAGTAGAACACAGAATAAGCTTCTATGTTGAAGTAATAGCCAGTAAGAAGTAGTACAATTCAAGTTTTAGTTGTCGATTATTCACTTTTTAGCCGGCTTTGGTGGATTGGACATGACCTAGGACTTTAAGATGTTGCATAAAAAGAAGGACTAGCAGCCGCGTTGCATGGGAGAATGTGAAAAGTGTTCATATGTAGTAAAAACCTGAGAAATCAGTACGTTTTCGTCATCTGTTATCGAATCGACTTAAAGCCAGATCGTCACATTGGCCGCTTTTCTCTCTGAGACGGTTACATTTATCGTCTGCAAAGCTATGTCGCGTGCTGCGGTATGCGGAGACACTAAAAGCACCATAGTAGAGCACAGAAGAAGCTTCTAAGTTGAAATAATAGCCAGTAAGAAGTAGTACAATTCAAGTTTTAGTTATCGATTATTCATTTTTTAGCCGTCTTTGGTGGCTTGGGCATGACCTAGGACCTTAAGATTTTGCATGAAAGGAGGACTAGCAGCCGCGTTGCACGGGAGAATGTGAAAAGTGTTCATATGCAGTAAAAACCTGAGAAATCCGTACGTTTTCGTCATTTGTTATCGAATCGACTTAAAGCTAGATCGTCACATTGGCCGCTCTTCTCTCTGAAACGGTTACATTTATCGTCTGCAAAGCTATGTCGCGTGCTGCAGTATACCGAAACACTAAAAGCACCATAGTAGAACACAGAAGAAGCTTCTAATTTGAAGTAATAGCCAGTGAGAAGTAGTACAATTCAAGTTTTAGTTGTCGATTATTCACTTTTTAGCCGGCTTTGGTGGCTTGGACATGACCTAGGACCTTAAGATGTTGCATGAAAGGAGGAGTAGCAGCCGCGTTGCCCGCGAGAATGTGAAAAGTGTTCAAATGTAGTAAAAACCTGAAAAATCCGTCCGTTTTCGTCATTTGTTATCGAATCGACTTAAAGCCAGATCGTCACATTGGCCGCTCTTCTCTCTGAAACGGTTACATTTATCGTCTGCAAAGCTATGTCGCGTGCTGCGGTATGCGGAAACACTAAAAGCACCATAGTAGAACACAGAAGAAGCTTCTATGTTGAAGTAATAGCCAGTAAGAAGCAGTACAATTGAAGTTTCAGTTGTCGATTATTCACTTTTTAGCCGGCTTTGGTGGCTTGGACATGACCTAGGACCTTAAGATGTTGCATGAAAGGAGGAGTAGCAGCCGCGTTGCCCGCGAGAATGTGAAAAGTGTTCAAATGTAGTAAAAACCTGAAAAATCCGTCCGTTTTCGTCATTTGTTATCGAATCGACTTAAAGCCAGATCGTCACATTGGCCGCTCTTCTCTCTGAAACGGTTACATTTATCGTCTGCAAAGCTATGTCGCGTGCTGCGGTATGCGGAAACACTAAAAGCACCATAGTAGAACACAGAAGAAGCTTCTATGTTGAAGTAATAGCCAGTAAGAAGCAGTACAATTGAAGTTTCAGTTGTCGATTATTCACTTTTTAGCCTGCTTTGGTGGCTTGGACATGACCTAGGACCCTAAGATTTTGTATGAAAGGAGGACTAGCAGCCGCGTTGCATGGGAGAAAGTGAATAGTGTTCATATGTAGTAAAAACCTGAGAAATCCGTCTGTTTTCGTCATTTGTTATCGAATCGACTTAAAGCCAGTTCGTCACATTGGCCGCTCTTCTCTCTGAAATGGTTACATTTATCGTCTGCAAAGCTATGTCGCGTGCTGCGGTATGCGGAAACACTAAAAGCACCATAGTAGAACACAGAAGAAGCTTCTATGTTGAAGTAATAGCCAGTAAGAAGTAGTATAATTGAAGATTTAGTAGTCGATTATTCACTTCTTAGCCTGCTTTGGTGGCTTGGACATGACCTAGGACCTTAAGATTTTGCATGAAAGGAGGACTAGAAGCCGCGTTGCACGGGAGAATGTGAAAAGTGTTCATATGTAGTAAAAACCTGATAAATCCGTCCGTTTTCGTCATTTGTTATCGAATCGACTTAAAGCCAGATCGTCACATTGGCCGTTCTTCTCTCTGAAACGGTTACATTTATCGTCTGCAAAGCTATGTCACGTGCTGCGGTATGCGGAGACACTAAAAGCACCATAGTAGAACACAGAAGAAGCTTCTAAGTTGAAGCAATAGCCAGTAAGAAGTAGTACAATTCAAGTTTTAGTTATCGATTATTCACTTTTCAGCCGGCTTTGGTGGCTTGGACATCACCTAGGACCTTAAGATTTTGCATGAAAGGAGGACTTGCACCCGCGTTGCAAGGGAGAATGTGAAAAGTGTTCATATGTAGTAAAAACCTGAGAAATCCGTCCGTTTTCGTCATTTGTTATCGAATCGACTTAAAGCCAGATCGTCACATTGGCCGCTCTTCTCTCTGAAACGGTTACATTTATCGTCTGCAAAGCTATGTCGCGTGCTGCGGTATGCGGAAACACTAAAAGCACCATAGTAGAACACAGAAGAAGCTTCTATGTTGAAGTAATAGCCAGTAACAAGTAGTACAATTCAAGTTTTAGTTGTCGATTATTCACTTTTTAGCCGGCTTTGGTGGATTGGACATGACCTAGGACTTTAAGATGTTGCATGAAAGGAGGACTAGCAGCCGCGTTGCATGGGAGAATGTGAAAAGTGTTCATATGTAGTAAAAACCTGAGAAATCAGTCCGTTTTCGTCATTTGTTATCGAATCGACTTAAAGCTAGATCGTCACATTGGCCGCTTTTCTCTCTGAGACGGTTACATTTATCGTCTGCAAAGCTATGTCGCGTGCTGCGGTATGCGGAGACACTAAAAGCACCATAGTAGAGCACAGAAGAAGCTTCTAAGTTGAAGTAATAGCCAGTAAGAAGTAGTACACTTCAAGTTTCAGTTATCGATTATTCACTTTTTAGCCGTCTTTGGTGGCTTGAACATGACCTAGGACCTTAAGATTTTGCATGAAAGGAGGAGTAGCAGCCGCGTTGCCCGCGAGAATGTGAAAAGTGTTCATATGTAGTAAAAACCTGAGAAATCCGTCCGCTTTCGTCACTTGTTATCGAATCGACTTAAAGTCAGATCGTCACATTGGCCGCTTTTCTCTCTGAGACGGTTACATTTATCGTATGCAAAGCTATGTCGCGTGCTGCGGTATGCGGAGACACTAAAAGCACCATAGTAGAACACTGAAGAAGCTTCTAAGTTGAAGCAATAGCCAGTAAGAAGTAGTACAATTCAAGTTTTAGTTGTCGATTATTCACTTTTTAGCCGGCTTTGGTGGCTTGGGCATGACCTAGGACCTTAAGATTTTGCATGAAAGGAGGACTAGCAGCCGCGTTGCACGGGAGAATGTGAAAAGTGTTCATATGCAGTAAAAACCTGAGAAATCCGTCCGTTTTCGTCATTTGTTATCAAATCGACTTAAAGCCAGATCGTCACATTGGCCGCTCTTCTCTCTGAAACGGTTACATTTATCGTCTGCAAAGCTATGTCGCGTGCTGCGGTAGGCGGAAACACTAAAAGTACCATAGTAGAACACAGAAGAAGCTTCTAAGTTGAAGCAATAGCCAGTAAGAAGTAGTACAATTCAAGTTTTAGTTATCGATTATTCACTTTTTAGCCGGCTTTGGTGGCTTGGACATCACCTAGGACCTTAAGATTTTGCATGAAAGGAGGACTTGCACCCGCGTTGCAAGGGAGATTGTGAAAAGTGTTCATATGTAGTAAAAACCTGAGAAATCCGTCCGTTTTCGTCATTTGCTATCGAATCGACTTAAAGCCAGATCGTCACATTGGCCGTTCTTCTCTCTGAGACGGTTACATTTATCGTCTGCAAAGCTATGTCGCGTGCTGCGGTATGCGGAGACACTGATAGCACCATAGTAGAGCACAGAAGAAGCTTCTAAGTTGAAGCAATAGCCAGTAAGAAGTAGTACAATTCAAGTTTTAGTTGTCGATTATTCACTTTTTAGCCGGCTTTGGTGTCTTGGACATCACCTAGGACCTTAAGATTTTGCGTGAAAGGAGGACTTGCAGCCGCGTTGCAAGGGAGAATGTGAAAAGTGTTCATATGTAGTAAAAACCTGAGAAATCCGTCCGTTTTCGTCATTTGTTATCGAATCGACTTAAAGCCAGATCGTCACATTGGCCGCTCTTCTCTCTGAAACGGTTACATTTATCATCTGCAAAGCTATGTCGCGTGCTGCGGTATGCGGAAACACTAAAAGCACCATAGTAGAACACAGAAGAAGCTTCTATGTTGAAGTAATACCCAGTAAGAAGTAGTACAATTGAAGTTTTAGTTGTCGATTATTCACTTTTTAGCCTGCTTTGGTGGCTTGGACATGACCTAGGACCTTACGATTTTGCATGAAAGGAGGACTAGCAGCCGCGTTGCATGGGAGAAAGTGAAAAGTGTTCATATGTAGTAAAAACCTGAGAAATCCGTCCGTTTTCGTCATTTGTTATCGAATCGACTTAAAGCCAGTTCGTCACATTGGCCGCTCTTCTCTCTGAAACGGTTACATTTATCGTCTGCAAAGCTATGTCGCGTGCTGCGGTAGGCGGAAACACTAAAATCACCATAGTAGAACACAGAAGAAGCTTCTAAGTTGAAGCAATAGCCAGTAAGAAGTAGTACAATTCAAGTTTTAGTTGTCGATTATTCACTTTTTAGCCGGCTTTGGTGTCTTGGACATCACCTAGGACCTTAAGATTTTGCGTGAAAGGAGGACTTGCAGCCGCGTTGCAAGGGAGATTGTGAAAAGTGTTCATATGTAGTAAAAACCTGAGAAATCCGTCCGTTTTCGTCATTTGCTATCGAATCGACTTAAAGCCAGATCGTCACATTGGCCGTTCTTCTCTCTGAGACGGTTACATTTATCGTCTGCAAAGCTATGTCGCGTGCTGCGGTATGCGGAGACACTGATAGCACCATAGTAGAGCACAGAAGAAGCTTCTAAGTTGAAGCAATAGCCAGTAAGAAGTAGTACAATTCAAGTTTTAGTTGTCGATTATTCACTTTTTAGCCGGCTTTGGTGTCTTGGACATCACCTAGGACCTTAAGATTTTGCGTGAAAGGAGGACTTGCAGCCGCGTTGCAAGGGAGAATGTGAAAAGTGTTCATATGTAGTAAAAACCTGAGAAATCCGTCCGTTTTCGTCATTTGTTATCGAATCGACTTAAAGCCAGATCGTCACATTGGCCGCTCTTCTCTCTGAAACGGTTACATTTATCATCTGCAAAGCTATGTCGCGTGCTGCGGTATGCGGAAACACTAAAAGCACCATAGTAGAACACAGAAGAAGCTTCTATGTTGAAGTAATACCCAGTAAGAAGTAGTACAATTGAAGTTTTAGTTGTCGATTATTCACTTTTTGGCCTGCTTTGGTGGCTTGGACATGACCTAGGACCTTAAGATTTTGCATGAAAGGAGGACTAGCAGCCGCGTTGCACGGGAGAATGTGAAAAGTGTTCATATGTAGTAAAAACCTGATAGATCCGTCCGTTTTCGTCATTTGTTATCGAATCGACTTAAAGCCAGATCGTCACATTGGCCGTTCTTCTCTCCGAAACGGTTACATTTATCGTCTGCAAAGCTATGTCGCGTGCTGCAGTATACCGAAACACTAAAAGCACCATAGTAGAACACAGAAGAAGCTTCTAATTTGAAGTAATAGCCAGTAAGAAGTAGTACAATTCAAGTTTTAGTTGTCGATTAATCACTTTTTAGCCGGCTTTGGTGGCTTGGACATGACCTAAGACCTTAAGATTTTGCATGAAAGGAGGAGTAGCAGCCGCGTTGCCCGCGAGAATGAGAAAAGTGTTCATATGTAGTAAAAACCTGAGAAATCCGTCCGCTTTCGTCATTTGTTATCGAATCGACTTAAAGACAGATCGTCACATTGGCCGCCTTTCTCTCTGAGACCATTACATTTATCGTCTGCAAAGCTATGTCACGTGCTGCGGTATGCGAAGACACTAAAAGTACCATAGTAGAACACAGAAGAAGCTTCTAAGTTGAAGCAATAGCCAGTAAGAAGTAGTACAATTCAAGTTTTATTTATCGATTATTCACTTTTTAGCCGGCTTTGGTGGCTTAGACATCACCTAGGACCTTAAGATTTTGCATGAAAGGAGGACTTGCACCCGCGTTGCAAGGGAGAATGTGAAAAGTGTTCATATGTAGTAAAAACCTGAGAAATCCGTCCGTTTTCGTCATTTGCTATCGAATCGACTTAAAGCCAGATCGTCACATTGGCCGCTCTTCTCTCTGAAACGGTTACATTTATCGTCTGCAAAGCTATGTCGCGTGCTGCGGTATGCGGAAACACTAAATAAACGATAGTAGAACACAGAATAAGCTTCTATGTTGAAGTAATAGCCAGTAAGAAGTAGTACAATTCAAGTTTTAGTTGTCTATTATTCACTTTTTAGCCGGCTTTGGTGGATTGGACATGACCTAGGACTTTAAGATGTTGCATGAAAGGAGGACTAGCAGCCGCGTTGCATGGGAGAATGTGAAAAGTGTTCATATGTAGTAAAAACCTGAGAAATCAGTACGTTTTCGTCATTTGTTATCGAATCGACTTAAAGCCAGATCGTCACATTGGCCGCTTTTCTCTCTGAGACGGTTACATTTATCGTCTGCAAAGCTATGTCGCGTGCTGCGGTATGCGGAGACACTAAAAGCACCATAGTAGAGCACAGAAGAAGCTTCTAAGTTGAAGTAATAGCCAGTAAGAAGTAGTACAATTGAAGTTTTAGTTATCGATTATTCATTTTTTAGCCGTCTTTGGTGGCTTGGGCATGACCTAGGACCTTAAGATTTTGCATGAAAGGAGGACTAGCAGCCGCGTTGCACGGGAGAATGTGAAAAGTGTTCATATGCAGTAAAAACCTGAGAAATCCGTACGTTTTCGTCATTTGTTATCGAATCGACTTAAAGCTAGATCGTCACATTGGCCGCTCTTCTCTCTGAAACGGTTACATTTATCGTCTGCAAAGCTATGTCGCGTGCTGCAGTATACCGAAACACTAAAAGCACCATAGTAGAACACAGAAGAAGCTTCTAATTTGAAGTAATAGCCAGTAAGAAGTAGTACAATTCAAGTTTTAGTTGTCGATTATTCACTTTTTAGCCGGCTTTGGTGGCTTGGACATGACCTAGGACCTTAAGATGTTGCATGAAAGGAGGAGTAGCAGCCGCGTTGCCCGCGAGAATGTGAAAAGTGTTCATATGTAGTAAAAACCTGAGAAATCCGTCCGTTTTCGTCATTTGTTATCGAATCGACTTAAAGCCAGATCGTCACATTGGCCGCTCTTCTCTCTGAAACGGTTACATTTATCGTCTGCAAAGCTATGTCGCGTGCTGCGGTATGCGGAAACACTAAAAGCACCATAGTAGAACACAGAAGAAGCTTCTATGTTGCAGTAATAGCCAGTAAGAAGCAGTACAATTGAAGTTTCAGTTGTCGATTATTCACTTTTTAGCCTGCTTTGGTGGCTTGGACATGACCTAGGACCTTAAGATTTTGTATGAAAGGAGGACTAGCAGCCGCGTTGCATGGGAGAAAGTGAATAGTGTTCATATGTAGTAAAAACCTGAGAAATCCGTCCGTTTTCGTCATTTGTTATCGAATCGACTTAAAGCCAGTTCGTCACATTGGCCGCTCTTCTCTCTGAAATGGTTACATTTATCGTCTGCAAAGCTATGCCGCGTGCTGCGGTATGCGGAAACACTAAAAGCACCATAGTAGAACACAGAAGAAGCTTCTATGTTGAAGTAATAGCCAGTAAGAAGTAGTATAATTGAAGTTTTAGTAGTCGATTATTCACTTTTTAGCCTGCTTTGGTGGCTTGGACATGACCTAGGACCTTAAGATTTTGCATGAAAGGAGGACTAGCAGCCGCGTTGCACGGGAGAATGTGAAAAGTGTTCATATGTAGTAAAAACCTGATAAATCCGTCCGTTTTCGTCATTTGTTATCGAATCGACTTAAAGCCAGATCGTCACATTGGCCGTTCTTCTCTCTGAAACGGTTACATTTATCGTCTGCAAAGCTATGTCACGTGCTGCGGTATGCGGAGACACTAAAAGCACCATAGTAGAACACAGAAGAAGCTTCTAAGTTGAAGCAATAGCCAGTAAGAAGTAGTACAATTCAAGTTTTAGTTATCGATTATTCACTTTTTAGCCGGCTTTGGTGGCTTGGACATCACCTAGGACCTTAAGATTTTGCATGAAAGGAGGACTTGCACCCGCGTTGCAAGGGAGAATGTGAAAAGTGTTCATATGTAGTAAAAACCTGAGAAATCCGTCCGTTTTCGTCATTTGTTATCGAATCGACTTAAAGCCAGATCGTCACATTGGCCGCTCTTCTCTCTGAAACGGTTACATTTATCGTCTGCAAAGCTATGTCGCGTGCTGCGGTATGCGGAAACACTAAAAGCACCATAGTAGAACACAGAAGAAGCTTCTATGTTGAAGTAATAGCCAGTAACAAGTAGTACAATTCAAGTTTTAGTTGTCGATTATTCACTTTTTAGCCGACTTTGGTGGATTGGACATGACCTCGGACTTTAAGATGTTGCATGAAAGGAGGACTAGCAGCCGCGTTGCATGGGAGAATGTGAAAAGTGTTCATATGTAGTAAAAACCTGAGAAATCAGTCCGTTTTCGTCATTTGTTATCGAATCGACTTAAAGCCAGATCGTCACATTGGCCGCTTTTCTCTCTGAGACGGTTACACTTATCGTCTGCAAAGCTATGTCGCGTGCTGCGGTATGCGGAGACACTAAAAGCACCATAGTAGAGCACAGAAGAAGCTTCTAAGTTGAAGTAATAGCCAGTAAGAAGTAGTACAATTCAAGTTTTAGTTATCGATTATTCACTTTTTAGCCGTTTTTGGTGGCTTGAACATGACCTAGGACCTTAAGATTTTGCATGAAAGGAGGAGTAGCAGCCGCGTTGCCCGCGAGAATGTGAAAAGTGTTCATATGTAGTAAAAACCTGAGAAATCCGTCCGCTTTCGTCACTTGTTATCGAATCGACTTAAAGTCAGATCATCACATTGGCCGCTTTTCTCTCTGAGACGGTTACATTTATCGTACGCAAAGCTATGTCGCGTGCTGCGGTATGCGGAGACACTAAAATCACCATAGTAGAACACAGATGAAGCTTCTATGTTGAAGTAATAGACAGAAAGAAGTAGTACAATTCAAGTTTTAGTTGTCGATTATTCACTTTTTAGCCGTCTTTGGTGGCTTGGACATGACCTGGGACCTTAAGATTTTGCATGAAAGGAGGAGTAGCAGCCGCGTTGCCCGCGAGAATGTGAAAAGTGTTCATATGTAGTAAAAACCTGAGAAATCCGTCCGTTTTCGTCATTTGTTATCGAATCGACTTAAAGCCAGATCGTCACATTGGCCGCTCTTCTCTCTGAAATGGTTACATTTATCGTCTGCAAAGCTATGCCGCGTGCTGCGGTATGCGGAAACACTAAAAGCACCATAGTAGAACACAGAAGAAGCTTCTATGTTGAAGTAATAGCCAGTAAGAAGTAGTATAATTGAAGTTTTAGTAGTCGATTATTCACTTTTTAGCCTGCTTTGGTGGCTTGGACATGACCTAGGACCTTAAGATTTTGCATGAAAGGAGGACTAGCAGCCGCGTTGCACGGGAGAATGTGAAAAGTGTTCATATGTAGAAAAAACCTGATAAATCCGTCCGTTTTCGTCATTTGTTATCGAATCGACTTAAAGCCAGATCGTCACATTGGCCGTTCTTCTCTCTGAAACGGTTACATTTATCGTCTGCAAAGCTATGTCACGTGCTGCGGTATGTGGAGACACTAAAAGCACCATAGTAGAACACAGAAGAAGCTTCTAAGTTGAAGCAATAGCCAGTAAGAAGTAGTACAATTCAAGTTTTAGTTATCGATTATTCACTTTTTAGCCGGCTTTGGTGGCTTGGACATCACCTAGGACCTTAAGATTTTGCATGAAAGGAGGACTTGCACCCGCGTTGCAAGGGAGAATGTGAAAAGTGTTCATATGTAGTAAAAACCTGAGAAATCCGTCCGTTTTCGTCATTTGTTATCGAATCGACTTAAAGCCAGATCGTCACATTGGCCGCTCTTCTCTCTGAAACGGTTACATTTATCGTCTGCAAAGCTATGTCGCGTGCTGCGGTATGCGGAAACACTAAAAGCACCATAGTAGAACACAGAAGAAGCTTCTATGTTGCAGTAATAGCCAGTAAGAAGCAGTACAATTGAAGTTTCAGTTGTCGATTATTCACTTTTTAGCCTGCTTTGGTGGCTTGGACATGACCTAGGACCTTAAGATTTTGTATGAAAGGAGGACTAGCAGCCGCGTTGCATGGGAGAAAGTGAATAGTGTTCATATGTAGTAAAAACCTGAGAAATCCGTCCGTTTTCGTCATTTGTTATCGAATCGACTTAAAGCCAGTTCGTCACATTGGCCGCTCTTCTCTCTGAAATGGTTACATTTATCGTCTGCAAAGCTATGCCGCGTGCTGCGGTATGCGGAAACACTAAAAGCACCATAGTAGAACACAGAAGAAGCTTCTATGTTGAAGTAATAGCCAGTAAGAAGTAGTATAATTGAAGTTTTAGTAGTCGATTATTCACTTTTTAGCCTGCTTTGGTGGCTTGGACATGACCTAGGACCTTAAGATTTTGCATGAAAGGAGGACTAGCAGCCGCGTTGCACGGGAGAATGTGAAAAGTGTTCATATGTAGTAAAAACCTGATAAATCCGTCCGTTTTCGTCATTTGTTATCGAATCGACTTAAAGCCAGATCGTCACATTGGCCGTTCTTCTCTCTGAAACGGTTACATTTATCGTCTGCAAAGCTATGTCACGTGCTGCGGTATGCGGAGACACTAAAAGCACCATAGTAGAACACAGAAGAAGCTTCTATGTTGAAGTAATAGCCAGTAACAAGTAGTACAATTCAAGTTTTAGTTGTCGATTATTCACTTTTTAGCCGGCTTTGGTGGATTGGACATGACCTCGGACTTTAAGATGTTGCATGAAAGGAGGACTAGCAGCCGCGTTGCATGGGAGAATGTGAAAAGTGTTCATATGTAGTAAAAACCTGAGAAATCAGTCCGTTTTCGTCATTTGTTATCGAATCGACTTAAAGCCAGATCGTCACATTGGCCGCTTTTCTCTCTGAGACGGTTACACTTATCGTCTGCAAAGCTATGTCGCGTGCTGCGGTATGCGGAGACACTAAAAGCACCATAGTAGAGCACAGAAGAAGCTTCTAAGTTGAAGTAATAGCCAGTAAGAAGTAGTACAATTCAAGTTTTAGTTATCGATTATTCACTTTTTAGCCGTTTTTGGTGGCTTGAACATGACCTAGGACCTTAAGATTTTGCATGAAAGGAGGAGTAGCAGCCGCGTTGCCCGCGAGAATGTGAAAAGTGTTCATATGTAGTAAAAACCTGAGAAATCCGTCCGCTTTCGTCACTTGTTAACGAATCGACTTAAAGTCAGATCATCACATTGGCCGCTTTTCTCTCTGAGACGGTTACATTTATCGTATGCAAAGCTATGTCGCGTGCTGCGGTATGCGGAAACACTAAAAGCACCATAGTAGAACACAGAAGAAGCTTCTATGTTGAAGTAATAGCCAGTAAGAAGTAGTACAATTGAAGTTTTAGTTGTCGATTATTCACTTTTTAGCCTGCTTTGGTGGCTTGGACATGACCTAGGACCTTAAGATTTTGCATGAAAGGAGGACTAGCAGCCGCGTTGCCCGGGAGAATGTGAAAATTGTTCATATGTAATAAAAACCTGATAAATCCGTCCGTTTTCGTCATTTGTTATCGAATCGACTTAAAGCCAGATCGTCACATTGGCCGTTCTTCTCTCTGAAACGGTTACATTTATCGTCTGCAAAGCTATGTCGCGTGCTGCAGTATACCGAAACACTAAAAGCACCATAGTAGAACACAGAAGAAGCTTCTATGTTGAAGTAATAGCCAGTAAGAAGTAGTACAATTCAAGTTTTAGTTGTCGATTATTCACTTTTTAGCCGGCTTTGGTGGATTGGACGTGACCTAGGACTTTAAGATGTTGCATGAAAGGAGGACTAGCAGCCGCGTTGCATGGGAGAATGTGAAAAGTGTTCATATGTAGTAAAAACCTGAGAAATCAGTCCGTTTTCGTCATTTGTTATCGAATCGACATAAAGCCAGATCGTCACATTGGCCGCTTTTCTCTCTGAGACGGTTACATTAATCGTATGCAAAGCTATGTCGCGTGCTGCGGTATGCGGAGACACTAAAAGCACCATAGTAGAACACAGAAGAAGCTTCTACGTTGAAGCAATAGCCAGTAAGAAGTAGTACAATTCAAGTTTTAGTTGTCGATTATTCACTTTTTAGCCGGCTTTGGTGGCTTGGACATCACCTAGGACCTTAAGATTTTGCGTGAAAGGAGGACTTGCAGCCGCGTTGCAAGGGAGAATGTGAAAAGTGTTCATATGTAGTAAAAACCTGAGAAATCCGTCCGTTTTCGTCATTTGTTATCGAATCGACTTAAAGCCAGATCGTCACATTGGCCGCTCTTCTCTCTGAAACGGTTACATTTATCGTCTGCACACCTATGTCGCGTGCTGCGGTATGCGGAAACACTAAAACCACCATAGTAGAACACAGAAGAAGCTTCTATGTTGAAGTAATAGCCAGTAAAAAGTAGTACAATTGAAGTTTTAGTTGTCGATTATTCACTTTTTAGCCTGCTTTGGTGGCTTGGACATGACCTAGGACCTTAAGATGTTGCATGAAAGGAGGACTAGCAGCCGCGTTGCATGGGAGAATGTGAAAAGGGTTCATATGTAAAAAAAACCTGTGAAATCCCTCCGTTTTCGTCATTTGTTATCGAATCGACTTAAAGCCCGATCGTCACATTGGCCGCTTTTCTCTCTGAGACGGTTACATTTATCGTCTGCAAAGCTATGTCGCGTGCTGCGGTAAGCGGAGACACTAAAAGCACCATAGTAAAACACAGAAGAAGCTTCTAAGTTGAAGTAATAGCCAGTAAGAAGTAGTACAATTCAAGTTTTAGTTGTCGATTATACACTATTTAGCCGGCTTTGGTGGCTTTGACATTTGGTGGAACCTTAATATTTTGCATGAAAGGAGGAGTAGCAGCCGCGTTGCACGCGAGAATGTGAAAAGTGTTCATATGTAGTAAAAACCTGAGAAATCCGTCCGCTTTCGTCATTTGTTATCGAATCGACATAAAGACAGATCGTCACATTGGCCGCTTTTCTTTCTGAGACGGTTACAATTATCGTCTGCAAAGCTATGTCGCGTGCTGAGGTATGCGGAGACACTAAAAGCACCGTAGTAAAACACAGAAGAAGCTTCTAAGTTGAAGTAATAGCCAGTAAGAAGTAGTACAATTCAAGTTTTAGTTGTCGATTATTCACCTTTTAGCCGGCTTTGATGGCTTGGACATGAGGTGGAACCTTAAGATTTTGCATGAAAGGAAGACTAGCAGCCGCGTTGCACGAGAGAGTGTGAAAAGTGTTCATATGTAGTAAAAACCTGAGAAATCCGTCCGTTTTCGTCATTTGTTATCGAATCGACTTAAAGCCAGATCGTCACATTGGCCGCTCTTCTCTCTGAAACGGTTACACTTATCGTCTGCAAAGCTATGTCGCGTGCTGCGGTATGCCGAAACACTAAAAGCACCATAGTAGAACACAGAAGAAGCTTCTAAGTTAAAGTAATAGCCAGTAAGATGTAGTACAATTCAAGTTTTAGTTGTCGATTATTTACTTTTTTCCGGCTTTGGTGGCTTGGACATGACGTAGGACCATAAGATTTTGCTTGAAAGGAGGACTAGCAGCCGCGTAGCACGGGAGAATGTGAAAAGTGTTCATATGTAGTAAGAACCTGAGAAATCCGTCCGTTTTCGTCATTTGTTATCGAATCGACTTAAAGCCAGATCGTCACATTGGCCGCTCTTCTCTCTGAAACGGTTACATATATCGTCTGCAAAGCTATGTCGCGTGCTGCGGTAAGCGGAGACACTAAAAGCACCATAGTAAAACACAGAAGAAGCTTCTAAGTTGAAGTAATAGCCAGTAAGAAGTAGTACAATTCAACTTTTAGTTGTCGATTATACACTATTTAGCCGGCTTTGGTGGCTTTGACATTAGGTGGAACCTTAATATTTTGCATGAAAGGAGGAGTAGCAGCCGCGTTGCACGCGAGAATGTGAAAAGTGTTCATATGTAGTAAAAACCTGAGAAATCCGTCCGTTTTCGTCATTTGTTATCGAATCGACTTAAAGCCAGATCGTCACATTGGCCGCTCTTCTCTCTGACACGGTTACATTTATCGTCTGCAAAGCTATGTCGCGTGCTGCGGTAAGCGGAAACACTAAAATCACCATAGTAGAACACAGAAGAAGCTTCTATGTTGAAGTAATAGACAGTAAGAAGTAGTACAATTCAAGTTTTAGTTGTCGATTATTCACTTTTTAGCCGGCTTTGGTGGCTTGGACATCACCTAGGACCTTAAGATTTTGCGTGAAAGGAGGACTTGCAGCCGCGTTGCAAGGCAGAATATGAAAAGTGTTCATATGTAGTAAAAACCTGAGAAATCCGTCCGTTTTCGTCATTTGTTATCGAATCGACTTAAAGCCAGATCGTCACATTGGCCGCTTTTCTCTCTGAAACGGTTACATTTATCGTCTGCAAAGCTATGTCGCGTGCTGCGGTATGCGGAAACACTAAAAGCACCATAGTAGAACACAGAAGAAGCTTCTATGTTGAAGTAATAGCCAGTAAGAAGTAGTACAATTGAAGTTTTAGTTGTCGATTATTCACTTTTTAGCCTGCTTTGGTGGCTTGGACATGACCTAGGACCTTAAGATTTTGCATAAAAGGAGGACTAGCAGCCGCGTTGCACGGGAGAATGTGAAAATTGTTCATATGTAATAAAAACCTGATAAATCCGTCCGTTTTCGTCATTTGTTATCGAATCGACTTAAAGCCAGGTCGTCACATTGGCCGTTCTTCTCTCTGAAACGGTTACATTTATCGTCTGCAAAGCTATGTCGCGTGCTGCGGTAGGCGGAAACACTAAAAGCACCATAGTAGAACACAGAAGAAGCTTCTATGTTGAAGTAATAGCCAGTAAGAAGTAGTACAATTCAAGTTTTAGTTGTCGATTATTTACTTTTTAGCCGGCTTTGGTGGATTGGACGTGACCTAGGACTTTAAGATGTTGCATGAAAGGAGGACTAGCAGCCGCGTTGCATGGGAGAATGTGAAAAGTGTTCATATGTAGTAAAAACCTGAGAAATCAGTCCGTTTTCGTCATTTGTTATCGAATCGACTTAAAGCCAGATCGTCACATTGGCCGCTTTTCTCTCTGAGACGGTTACATTTATCGTATGCAAAGCTATGTCGCGTGCTGCGGTATGCGGAGACACTAAAAGCACCATAGTAGAACACAGAAGAAGCTTCTACGTTGAAGCAATAGCCAGTAAGAAGTAGTACAATTCAAGTTTTAGTTGTCGATTATTCACTTTTTAGCCGGCTTTGGTGGCTTGGACATCACCTAGGACCTTAAGATTTTGCGTGAAAGGAGGACTTGCAGCCGCGTTGCAAGGGAGAATGTGAAAAGTGTTCATATGTAGTAAAAACCTGAGAAATCCGTCCGTTTTCGTCATTTGTTATCGAATCGACTTAAAGCCAGATCGTCACATTGGCCGCTCTTCTCTCTGAAACGGTTACATTTATCGTCTGCAAAGCTATGTCGCGTGCTGCGGTATGCGGAAACACTAAAACCACCATAGTAGAACACAGAAGAAGCTTCTATGTTGAAGTAATAGCCAGTAAAAAGTAGTACAATTGAAGTTTTAGTTGTCGATTATTCACTTTTTAGCCTGCTTTGGTGGCTTGGACATGACCTAGGACCTTAAGATTTTGCATGAAAGGAGGACTAGCAGCCGCGTTGCATGGGAGAATGTGAAAAGGGTTCATATGTAGTAAAAACCTGAGAAATCCCTCCGTTTTCGTCATTTGTTATCGAATCGACTTAAAGCCCGATCGTCACATTGGCCGCTTTTCTCTCTGAGACGGTTACATTTATCGTCTGCAAAGCTATGTCGCGTGCTGCTGTATGCCGAAACACTAAAAGCACCATAGTAGAACACAGAAGAAGCTTCTAAGTTAAAGTAATAGCCAGTAAGATGTAGTACAATTCAAGTTTTAGTTGTCGATTATTTACTTTTTTCCGGCTTTGGTGGCTTGGACATGACGTAGGACCATAAGATTTTGCTTGAAAGGAGGACTAGCAGCCGCGTAGCACGGGAGAATGTGAAAAGTGTTCATATGTAGTAAGAACCTGAGAAATCCGTCCGTTTTCGTCATTTGTTATCGAATCGACTTAAAGCCAGATCGTCACATTGGCCGCTCTTCTCTCTGAAACGGTTACATATATCGTCTGCAAAGCTATGTCGCGTGCTGCGGTAAGCGGAGACACTAAAAGCACCATAGTAAAACACAGAAGAAGCTTCTAAGTTGAAGTAATAGCCAGTAAGAAGTAGTACAATTCAACTTTTAGTTGTCGATTA
Source organism: Schistocerca gregaria (assembly GCF_023897955.1). NCBI lineage: Eukaryota > Metazoa > Arthropoda > Insecta > Orthoptera > Acrididae > Schistocerca > Schistocerca gregaria. The sequence goes on along the minus strand of NW_026061952.1, from coordinate 498,002 downwards.
TACACTATTTAGCCGGCTTTGATGGGTTGGACATGAGGTGGAACCTTAAGATTTTGCATGAAAGGAAGACTAGCAGCTTGCACGAGAGAGTGTGAAAAGTGTTCATATGTAGTAAAAACCTGAGAAATCCGTCCCTTTTTGGTCATTTGTTATCGAATCGACTTAAAGCCAGATCGTCACATTGGCCGCTCTTCTCTCTGAAACGGTTACACTTATCGTCTGCAAAGCTATGTCGCGTGTTGCGGTATGCCGAAACACTAAAAGCACCATAGTAGAACACAGACGAAGCTTCTAAGTTGAAGTAATAGCCAGTAAGAAGTAGTACAATTCAAGTTTTAGTTGTCGATTATTCACGTTTTTCCGGCTTTGGTGGCTTGGACATGACGTAGGACCATAAGATTTTGCTTGAAAGGAGGACTAGCAGCCGCGTAGCACGGGAGAATGTGAAACGTGTTCATATGTAGTAAGAACCTGAGAAATCCGTCCGTTTTCGTCATTTGTTATCGAATCGACTTAAAGCCAGATCGTCACATTGGCCGCTCTTCTCTCTGAAACGGTTACATATATCGTCTGCAAAGCTATGTCGCGTGCTGCGGTAAGCGGAGAACCTAAAAGCACCATAGTAAAACACAGAAGAAGCTTCTAAGTTGAAGTAATAGCCAGTAAGAAGTAGTACAATTCAAGTTTTAGTTGTCGATTATACACTATTTAGCCGGCTTTGGTGGCTTTGACATTAGGTGGAACCTTAATATTTTGCATGAAAGGAAGAGTAGCAGCCGCGTTGCACGCGAGAATGTGAAAAGTGTTCATATGTAGTAAAAACCTGAGAAATCCGTCCGTTTTCGTCATTTGTTATCGAATCGACTTAAAGCCAGATCGTCACATTGGCCGCTCTTCTCTCTGACACGGTTACATTTATCGTCTGCAAAGCTATGTCGCGTGCTGCGGTATGCGGAAACACTAAAAGCACCAGAGTAGAACACAGAAGAAGCTTCTATGTTGAAGTAATAGCCAGTAAGAAGTAGTATAATTGAAGTTTTAGTTATTGATTATTAACTTTTTAGCCGGCTTTGGTGGCTTGGACATCACCTAGGACCTTAAGATTTTGCATGAAAGGTGGACTTGCACCCGCGTTGCAAGGGAGAATGTGAAAAGTGTTCATATGTAGTAAAAACCTGAGAAATCCGTCCGTTTTCGTCATTTGTTATCGAATCGACTTAAAGCCAGATCGTCACATTGGCCGCTCTTCTCTCTGAAACGGTTACATTTATCGTCTGCAAAGCTATGTCGCGTGCTGCGGTATGCGGAAACACTAAAAGCACCATAGTAGAACACAGAAGAAGCTTCTATGTTGAAGTAATAGCCAGTAACAAGTAGTACAATTCAAGTTTTAGTTGTCGATTATTCACTTTTTAGCCGGCTTTGGTGGATTGGACATGACCTAGGACTTTAAGATGTTGCATGAAAGGAGGACTAGCAGCCGCGTTGCATGGGAGAATGTGAAAAGTGTTCATATGTAGTAAAAACCTGAGAAATCAGTCCGTTTTCGTCATTTGTTATCGAATCGACTTAAAGCCAGATCGTCACATTGGCCGCTTTTCTCTCTGAGACGGTTACATTTATCGTCTGCAAAGCTATGTCGCGTTCTGCGGTATGCGGAGACACTAAAAGCACCATAGTAGAGCACAGAAGTAGCTTCTAAGTTGAAGTAATAGCCAGTAAGAAGTAGTACAATTCAAGTTTTAGTTATCGATTATTCACTTTTTAGCCGTCTTTGGTGGCTTGGACATGACCTAGGACCTTAAGATTTTGCATGAAAGGAGGAGTAGCAGCCGCGTTGCCCGCAAGAATGTGAAAAATGTTCATATGTAGTAAAAACCTGAGAAATCCGTCCGCTTTCATCACTTGTTATCGAATCGACATAAAGTCACATCGTCACATTGGCCGCTTTTCTCTCTGAGACGGTTACATTTATCGTATGCAAAGCTATGTCGCGTGCTGCGGTATGCGGAGACACTAAAAGCACCATAGTAGAACACAGAAGAAGCTTCTAAGTTGAAGCAATAGCCAGTAAGAAGTAGTACAATTCAAGTTTTAGTTGTCGATTATTCACTTTTTAGCCGGCTTTGGTGGCTTGGGCATGACCTAGGACCTTAAGATTTTGCATGAAAGGAGGACTAGCAGCCGCGTTGCACGGGAGAATGTGAAAAGTGTTCATATGCAGTAAAAACCTGAGAAATCCGTCCGTTTTCGTCATTTGTTATCAAATCGACTTAAAGCCAGATCGTCACATTGGCCGCTTTTCTCTCTGAAACGGTTACATTTATCGTCTGCAAAGCTATGTCGCGTGCTGCGGTATGCGGAAACACTAAAAGCACCATAGTAGAACACAGAAGAAGCTTCTATGTTGAAGTAATAGCCAGTAAGAAGTAGTACAATTGAAGTTTTAGTTGTCGATTATTCACTTTTTAGCCTGCTTTGGTGGCTTGGACATGACCTAGGACCTTAAGATTTTGCATGAAAGGAGGACTAGCAGCCGCGTTGCACGGGAGAATGTGAAAATTGTTCATATGTAATAAAAACCTGATAAATCCGTCCGTTTTCGTCATTTGTTATCGAATCGACTTAAAGCCAGATCGTCACATTGGCCGTTCTTCTCTCTGAAACGGTTACATTTATCGTCTGCAAAGCTATGTCGCGTGCTGCAGTATACCGAAACACTAAAAGCACCATAGTAGAACACAGAAGAAGCTTCTATGTTGAAGTAATAGCCAGTAAGAAGTAGTACAATTCAAGTTTTAGTTGTCGATTATTCACTTTTTAGCCGGCTTTGGTGGATTGGACGTGACCTAGGACTTTAAGATGTTGCATGAAAGGAGGACTAGCAGCCGCGTTGCATGGGAGAATGTGAAAAGTGTTCATATGTAGTAAAAACCTGAGAAATCAGTCCGTTTTCGTCATTTGTTATCGAATCGACTTAAAGCCAGATCGTCACATTGGCCGCTTTTCTCTCTGAGACGGTTACATTTATCGTATGCAAAGCTATGTCGCGTGCTGCGGTATGCGGAGACACTAAAAGCACCATAGTAGAACACAGAAGAAGCTTCTACGTTGAAGCAATAGCCAGTAAGAAGTAGTACAATTCAAGTTTTAGTTGTCGATTATTCACTTTTTAGCCGGCTTTGGTGGCTTGGACATCACCTAGGACCTTAAGATTTTGCGTGAAAGGAGGACTTGCAGCCGCGTTGCAAGGGAGAATGTGAAAAGTGTTCATATGTAGTAAAAACCTGAGAAATCCGTCCGTTTTCGTCATTTGTTATCGAATCGACTTAAAGCCAGATCGTCACATTGGCCGCTCTTCTCTCTGAAACGGTTACATTTATCGTCTGCAAAGCTATGTCGCGTGCTGCGGTATGCGGAAACACTAAAAGCACCATAGTAGAACACAGAAGAAGCTTCTATGTTGAAGTAATAGCCAGTAAAAAGAAGTACAATTGAAGTTTTAGTTGTCGATTATTCACTTTTTAGCCTGCTTTGGTGGCTTGGACATGACCTAGGACCTTAAGATGTTGCATGAAAGGAGGAGTAGCAGCCGCGTTGCATGGGAGAATGTGAAAAGTGTTCATATGTAGTAAAAACCTGAGAAATCCGTCCGTTTTCGTCAATTGTTATCGAATCGACTTAAAGCCAGATCGTCACATTGGCCGCTCTTCTCTCTGAAACGGTTACATTTATCGTCTGCAAAGCTATTTCGCGTGCTGCGGTATGCGGAAACACTAAAAGCACCATAGTAGAACACAGAAGAAGCTTCTATGTTGAAGTAATAGCCAGTAAGAAGTAGTACAATTGAAGTTTTAGTTGTCGATTATTCACTTTTAGCCTGCTTTGGTGGCTTGGACATGACCTAGGACCTTAAGATTTTGCATGAAAGGAGGACTAGCAGCCGCGTTGCATGGGAGAATGTGAAAAGGGTTCATATGTAGTAAAAACCTGAGAAATCCCTCCGTTTTCGTCATTTGTTATCGAATCGACTTAAAGCCCGATCGTCACATTGGCCGCTTTTCTCTCTGAGACGGTTACATTTATCGTCTGCAAAGCTATGTCGCGTGCTGCGGTAAGCGGAGACACTAAAAGCACCATAGTAAAACACAGAAGAAGCTTCTAAGTTGAAGTAATAGCCAGTAAGAAGTAGTACAATTCAAGTTTTAGTTGTCGATTATACACTATTTAGCCGGCTTTGGTGGCTTTGACATTTGGTGGAACCTTAATATTTTGCATGAAAGGAGGAGTAGCAGCCGCGTTGCATGCGAGAATGTGAAAAGTGTTCATATGTAGTGAAAACCTGAGAAATCCGTCCGCTTTCGTCATTTGTTATCGAATCGACATAAAGACAGATCGTCACATTGGCCGCTTTTCTTTCTGAGACGGTTACAATTATCGTCTGCAAAGCTATGTCGCGTGCTGAGGTATGCGGAGACACTAAAAGCACCATAGTAAAACACAGAAGAAGCTTCTAAGTTGAAGTAATAGCCAGTAAGAAGTAGTACAATTCAAGTTTTAGTTGTCGATTATTCACCTTTTAGCCGGCTTTGATGGATTGGACATGAGGTGGAACCTTAAGATTTTGCATGAAAGGAAGACTAGCAGCCGCGTTGCACGAGAGAGTGTGAAAAGTGTTCATATGTAGTAAAAACCTGAGAAATCCGTCCGTTTTCGTCATTTGTTATCGAATCGACTTAAAGCCAGATCGTCACATTGGCCGCTCTTCTCTCTGAAACGGTTACACTTATCGTCTGCAAAGCTATGTCGCGTGCTGCGGTATGCCGAAACACTAAAAGCACCATAGTAGAACACAGAAGAAGCTTCTAAGTTGAAGTAATAGCCAGTAAGAAGTAGTACAATTCAAGTTTTAGTTGTCGATTATTCACGTTTTTCCGGCTTTGGTGGCTTGGACATGACGTAGGACCATAAGATTTTGCTTGAAAGGAGGACTAGCAGCCGCGTAGCACGGGAGAATGTGAAAAGTGTTCATATGTAGTAAGAACCTGAGAAATCCGTCCGTTTTCGTCATTTGTTATCGAATCGACTTAAAGCCAGATCGTCACATTGGCCGCTCTTCTCTCTGAAACGGTTACATATATCGTCTGCAAAGCTATGTCGCGTGCTGCGGTAAGCGGAGACACTAAAAGCACCATAGTAAAACACAGAAGAAGCTTCTAAGTTGAAGTAATAGCCAGTAAGAAGTAGTACAATTCAAGTTTTAGTTGTCGATAATACACTATTTAGCCGGCTTTGGTGGCTTTGACATTAGGTGGAACCTTAATATTTTGCATGAAAGGAGGAGTAGCAGCCGCGTTGCACGCGAGAATGTGAAAAGTGTTCATATGTAGTAAAAACCTGAGAAATCCGTCCGCTTTCGTCATTTGTTATCGAATCGACATAAAGACAGATCGTCACATTGGCCGCTTTTCTTTCTGAGACGGTTACAATTATCGTCTGCAAAGCTATGTCGCGTGCTGAGGTATGCGGAGACACTAAAAGCACCATAGTAAAACACAGAAGAAGCTTCTAAGTTGAAGTAATAGCCAGTAAGAAGTAGTACAATTCAAGCTTTAGTTGTCGATTATTCACTTTTTAGCCGGCTTTGATGGCCTGGACATGAGGTGGAACCTTAAGATTTTGCATGAAAGGAAGAGTAGCAGCCGCGTTGCACGAGAGAGTGTGAAAAGTTTTCATATGTAGTAAAAACCTGAGAAATCCGTCCGGTTTCGTCATTTGTTATCGAATCGACTTAAAGCCAGATCGTCACATTGGCCGCTCTTCTCTCTGAAACGGTTACACTTATCGTCTGCAAAGCTATGTCGCGTGCTGCGGTAAGCGGAGACACTAAAAGCACCATAGTAAAACACAGAAGAAGCTTCTAAGTTGAAGTAATAGCCAGTAAGAAGTAGTACAATTCAAGTTTTAGTTGTCGATTATACACTATTTAGCCGGCTTTGGTGGCTTTGACATTAGGTGGAACCTTAATATTTTGCATGAAAGGAGGAGTAGCAGCCGCGTTCCACGCGAGAATGTGAAAAGTGTTCATAAGTAGTAAAAACCTGAGAAATCCGTCCGCTTTCGGCATTTGTTATCGAATCGACATAAAGACAGATCGTCACATTGGCCGCTTTTCTCTCTGAGACGGTTACATTTATCGTCTGCAAAGCTATGTCACGTGCTGCGGTATGCGGAGACACTAAAAGCACCATAGTAGAACACAGAAGAAGCTTCTAAGTTGAAGCAATAGCCAGTAAGAAGTAGTACAATTCAAGTTTTAGTTATCGATTATTCACTTTTTAGCCGGCTTTGGTGGCTTGGACATCACCTAGGACCTTAAGATTTTGCATGAAAGGAGGACTTGCACCCGCGTTGCAAGGGAGAATGTGAAAAGTGTTCATATGTAGTAAAAACCTGAGAAATCCGTCCGTTTTCGTCATTTGTTATCGAATCGACTTAAAGCCAGATCGTCACATTGGCCGCTCTTCTCTCTGAAACGGTTACACTTATCGTCTGCAAAGCTATGTCGCGTGCTGCGGTATGCCGAAACACTAAAAGCACCATAGTAGAACACAGAAGAAGCTTCTAAGTTGAAGTAATAGCCAGTAAGAAGTAGTACAATTCAAGTTTTAGTTGTCGATTATTCACGTTTTTGCCGGCTTTGGTGGCTTGGACATGACGTAGGACCATAAGATTTTGCTTGAAAGGAGGACTAGCAGCCGCGTTGCACGGGAGAATGTGAAAAGTGTTCATATGTAGTAAGAACCTGAGAAATCCGTCCGTTTTCGTCATTTGTTATCGAATCGACTTAAAGCCAGATCGTCACATTGGCCGCTCTTCTCTCTGAAACGGTTACATATATCGTCTGCAAAGCTATGTCGCGTGCTGCGGTATGCGGAAACACTAAAAGCACCATAGTAGAACACAAAAGAAGCTTCTATGTTGAAGTAATAGCCAGTAAGAAGTAGTACAATTCAAGTTTTAGTTGTCGATTATACACTATTTAGCCGGTTTTGGTGGCTTCGACATTAGGTGGAACCTTAATATTTTGCATGAAAGGAGGAGTAGCAGCCGCGTTGCACGCGAGAATGTGAAAAGTGTTCATATGTAGTAAAAACCTGAGAAATCCGTCCGCTTTCGTCATTTGTTATCGAATCGACTTAAAGACAGATCGTCACATTGGCCGCATTTCTTTCTGAAACGGTTACATATATCGTCTGCAAAGCTATGTCGCGTGCTGCGGTATGCGGAAACACTAAAAGCACCATAGTAGATCACAAAAGAAGCTTCTATGTTGAAGTAATAGCCAGTAAGAAGTAGTACAATTCAAGTTATAGTTGTCGATTATTTACTTTTTAGCCGGCTTTGGTGGCTTGGGCATGACCTAGGAACTTAAGATTTTGCATGAAAGGAGGAGTAGCAGCCGCGTTGCCCTCGAGAATGTGAAAAGTGTTCATATGTAGTAAAAACCTCAGAAATCCGTCCGCTTTCGTCATTTGTTATCGAATCGACTTAAAGCCAGATCGTCACATTGGCCGCTTTTCTCTCTGAGACGGTTACATTTATCGTCTGCAAAGCTATGTCGCGTGCTGCGGTATGCGGAGACAATAAAAGCACCATATTAAAACACAGAAGAAGGTTCTAAATTGAAGTAATGCCAGTAAGAAATAGTACTATTTAAGTTTTAGTTGTCGATTAATCACTTTTTAGCCGGCTTTGGTGGCTTGGACATGACCTAGCACCTTAAGATTTTGCATGAAAGGGAGACTAGCAGCCGCGTTGCATGGGAGAATGTGAAAAGTTTTCATATGTAGTAGAAACCTGAGAAATCCGTCCGTTTTCGTCTTTGTTATCGAATCGACTTAAAGCCAGGTGGTCACATTGGCCGCTTTTCTCTCTGAGACGGTTACATTTATCATCTGCAAAGCTATTTCGCGTGCTGCCGTATGCGAAAACACTAAAAGCACCACAGTAGAACACAGAAGAAGCTTCTATGTTGAAGTAATAGCCAGTAAGAAGTAGTACAATTCAAGTTTTAGTTGTCGATTATTCACATTTTAGCCGGCTTTGGTGGCTTGGACATGACTTAGTACCTTAAGATTTTGCATGAAAGGAGGACTAGCATCCGCGTTCCACGGGAGAATGTGAAAAGTGTTCATATGTAGTAAAAACCTGAGAAATCCGTCCGTTTTCGTCATTTGTTATCGAAGCTACTTAAAGCCAGATCGTCACATTGGCCGCTTTTCTCTCTGAAACAGTTACATTTATCGTCTTTAAAGCTATGTCACGTGCTGCGATATGCGGAGACACTAAAAGCACCATAGTAGAACACAGAAGAAGCTTCTAAGTTGAAGTAATAGCCAGTAAGAAGTAGTACAATTCATGTTTTAGTTATTGATTATTCACTTTTTAGCCGGCTTTGGTGGCTTGGACGTGAGGTGGAACCTTAAGATTTTGCATGAAAGTAGGACTAGCAGCCGCGTTGCACGGTAGAATGTGAAAAGTGTTCATATGTAGTAAGAACCTGAGAAATCCGTCCGTTTTCGTCATTTGTTATCGAATCGACTTAAAGCCAGATCGTCACATTGGCCGCTCTTCTCTCTGAAACGGTTACATATATCGTCTGCAAAGCTATGTCGCGTGCTGCGGTAAGCGGAGACACTAAAAGCACCATAGTAAAACACAGAAGAAGCTTCTAAGTTGAAGTAATAGCCAGTAAGAAGTAGTACCATTCAAGTTTTAGTTGTCGATTATTCACTTTTTAGCCGGCTTTGGTGGCTTGGACATGACCTAGAACCTTAAGATTTTGCATGAAAGGAGGACTAGCAGCCGCGTTGCATGGGAGAATGTGAAAAGTGTTCATATGTAGTAGAAACCTGAGAAATCCGTCCGTTTTCGTCTTTGTTATCGAATCGACTTAAAGCCAGATCGTCACATTGGCCGCTTTTCTCTCTGAGACGGTTACATTTATCGTCTGCAAAGCTATGTCGCGTGCTGCGGTGTGCGGAGAGACTAAAAGCACCATAGTAGAACACAGAAGAAGCTTCTAAGTTGAAGTAATAGCCAGTAAGAAGTAGTACAATTCAAGTTTTAGTTGTCGATTATTCACGTTTTTGCCGGCTTTGGTGGCTTGGACATGACCTAGGACCATAAGATTTTGCTTGAAAAGAGGACTAGCAGCCGCGTTGCACGGGTGAATGTGAAAAGTGTTCATATGTAGTAAGAACCTGAGAAATCCGTCCGTTTTCGTCATTTGTTATCGAATCGACTTAAAGCCAGATCGTCACATTGGCCGCTCTTCTCTCTGAAACGGTTACATATATCGTCTGCAAAGCTATGTCGCGTGCTGCGGTATGCGGAAACACTAAAAGCACCATAGTAGAACACAAAAGAAGCTTTTAATTTGAAGTAATAGCCAGTAAGAAGTAGTACAATTCAAGTTTTAGTTGTCGATTATTTACTTTTTAGCCGGCTTTGGTGGCTTGGGCATGACCTAGGACCTTAAGATTTTGCATGAAAGGAGGAGTAGCAGCCGCGTTGCACGGGAGAATGTGAAAAGTGTTCATATGTAGTAAAAACCTCAGAAATCCGTCCGCTTTCGTCATTTGTTATCGACTCGACTTAAAGCCAGATCGTCACATTGGCCGCTCTTCTCTCTGAGACGGTTACATTTATCGTCTGCAAAGCTATGTCGCGTGCTACGGTATGCGGAAACACTTAAAGCACCATAGTAGAACACAGAAGAAGCATCTAAGTTGAAGTAATAGCCAGTAAGAAGTAGTACAATTCAAGTTTTAGTTGTCGATTATTCACATTTTAGCCGGCTTTGGTGGCTTGGACATGACCTAGTACCTTAAGATTTTGCAGGAAAGGAGGACTAGCAGCCGCGTTTCACGTGAGAATGTGAAAAGTGTTCATATGTAGTAAAAACCTGAGAAATCCGTCCGTTTTCGTCATTTGTTATCGAATCGACTTAAAGCCAGATCGTCACATTGGCCGCTTTTCTCTCTGAGACGGTTACATTTATCGTCTGCAAAGCTATGTCGCGTGCTGCGGTATGCGGAGACACTAAAAGCACCATATTAGAACACAGAAGAAGCTTCTAAATTGAAGTAAAGCCAGTAAGAAATAGTACTATTTAAGTTTTAGTTTTCGATTAATCACTTTTTAGCCGGCTTTGGTGGCTTGGACATGACCTAGGACCTTAAGATTTTGCATGAAAGGGAGACTAGCAGCCGCGTTTCACGGGAGAATGTGAAAAGTTTTCATATGTAGTAGAAACCTGAGAAATCCGTCCGTATTCGTCTTTGTTATCGAATTGACTTAAAGCCAGGTGGTCACATTGGCCGCTTTTCTCTCTGAGACGGTTACATTTATCATCTGCAAAGCTATTTCGCGTGCTGCGGTATGCGGAGACACTAAAAGCACCATAGTAGAACACAGAAGAAGCTTCTAAGTTGAAGTAATAGCCAGTAAGAAGTAGTACAATGCAAGTTTTAGTTATCGATTATTCACTTTTTAGCTGTCTTTGATGGCTTGAACATGACCTAGGACCTTAAGATTTTGCATGAAAGGAGGACTATCAGTCGCGTTGCACGGGAGAATGTGAAAAGTGTTCATATGTAGTAAAAACCTGAGAAATCCGTCAGTTTTCGTCATTTGTTATCGAGTCGACTTAAAGCCAGATCGTCACATTGGCCGTTTTTCTCTCTGAGACGGTTACATTTATCGTCTGCAAAGCTATGTCGCGTGCTGCGGTATGCGGAGACACTAAAAGCACCATAGTAGAACACAGAAGAAGCTTCTAAGTTGAAGTAATAGGCAGTAAGAAGTAGTACAATTCAAGTTTCAGTTATCGATTATTCACTTTTTAGCCGGCTTTGATGGCTTGGACATGACCTAGGACCATAAGATTTTGCATGAAAGGAGGACTAGGAGGCGCGTTGCATGGGAGAATGTGAAAAGTGTTCATATAAAGTAAAAACCTGAGAAATCCGTCCGTTTTCGTCATTTGTTATCGAATCGACTTAAAGCCAGATCGTCACATTGGCCGCTCTTCTCTCTGAAACGGTTACACTTATCGTCTGGAAAGCTATGTCGCGTGCTGCGGTATGCCGAAACACTAAAAGCACCATAGTAGAACACAGAAGAAGCTTCTAAGTTGAAGTAATAGCCAGTAAGAAGTAGTACAATTCAAGTTTTAGTTGTCGATTATTCACTTTTTAGCCGGCTTTGGTGGCTTGGACATGACCTAGGATCTTAAGATTTTACATGAAAGGAGGACTTGCAAACGCGTTGCACGGGAGAATGTGAAAAGTGTTCATATGTAGAAAAACCTGAGAAATCCGTCCGTTTTCGTCATTTGTTATCGAATCGACTTAAAGCCAAATCGTCACATTGGCCATTCTTCTCTCTGAAAGAGTTACATTTATCGTTTGCAAAGCTATGTCGCGTGCTGCGGTATGCGGAGACACTAAAAGCACCATATTAGAACACAGAAGAAGCTTGTAAGTTGAAGTAATAGAGAGTAAGAAGTAAAACAATTCAAGTTTTAGTTGTCGATTATTCACTTTTTAGCCGGCTTTGGTGGCTTCGACATTAGGTGGAACCTTAATATTTTGCATGAAAGGAGGAGTAGCAGTCGCGTTGCACGCGAGAATGTGAAAAGTGTTCATATGTAGTAAAAACCTGAGAAATCCGTCCGTTTTCGTCATTTGTTATCGAATCGACTTAAAGCCAGATCGTCACATTGGCCGCTCTTCTATCTGAAACGGTTACATTTATCGTCTGCAAAGCTATGTCGCGTGCTGCGGTATGCGGAGACACTAAAAGCACCATAGTAGAACACAGAAGAAGCTTCTAAGTTGAAGTAATAGCCAGTAAGATGTAGTACAATTCAAGTTTTAGTTGTCGATTATTCACTTTTTATCCTGCTTTGGTGGCTTGGACATGACCTAGGACCTTAAGATTTTGCATGAAAGGAGACCTAGCAGCCGCGTTCCACGGGAGAATGTGAAAAGTGTTCATATGTAGTAAAAATCTGAAAAATCCGTCCGTATTCGTCATTTGTTATCGAATCGACTAAAGCCAGGTCGTCACATTGGCCGTTCTTCTCCCTGAAACGGTTACACTTGTCGTCTGCAAAGCTATGTCGCGTGCTGCGGTATGCCGAAACACTAAAAGCACCATAGTAGCACACAGAAGAAGCTTCTAATTTGAAGTAATAGCCAGTACTAAGTAGTACAATTCAAGTTTTAGTTGTCGATTATTCACTTTTTAGCCGGCTTTGGTGGCTTTGACATTAGGTGGAAGCTTAAGATTTTGCATGAAAGGAAGACTAGCAGCCGCGTTGCACGCGAGAATGTGAAAAGTGTTCATATGTAGTAAAAACCTGAGAAATCCGTCCGTTTTCGTCATTTGTTATCGAGTCGACTTAAAGCCAGATCGTCACATTGGCCGCTTTTCTCACTGAGACGGTTACATTTATCGTCTGCAAAGCTATGTCGCGTGCTGCGGTATGTGGAGACACTAAAAGCACCATAGTAGAACACAGAAGAAGCTTCTAAGTTGAAGTAATAGCCAGTAAGAAGTAGTACAATTCAAGTTTTAGTTATCGATTATTCACTTTTTAGCCGGCTTTGGTGGCTTGGACATGACCTAGGACCTTACGATTTTGCATGAAAGGAGGACTAGCAGCCGCGTTGCATGGGAGAATGTGAAAAGTGTTCATATGTAGTAAAAACCTGAGAAATCCGTCCGTTTCAGTCATTTGTTATCGAATCGACTTAAAGCCAGATCGTCACATTGGCCGCTTTTCTCTCTGAGACGGTTACATTTATCGTCTGCAAAGCTATGTCGCGTGATGCGGTTTGCGGAGACACTAAAAGCACCATAGTAGAACACAGAAGAAGCTTCTAAGTTGAAGTAATAGCCATTAAGAAGTAGTACAATTTAAGTTTTAGTTGTCGAGTATTCACTTTTTTGCCGGCTTTGGTGGCTTGGACATGAACTAGGACCTTACGATTTTGCATGAAAGGAGGAATAGCAGCCGCGTTGCACGGGAGAATGTGAAAAGTGTTCATATGTAGTAAAAACCTGAGAAATCCGTCCGTTTTCGTCATTTGTTATCGAATCGACTTAAAGCCAGATCGTCACATTGGCCGTTCTTCTCTCTGAAACGGTTACATTTGTCGTCTGCAGAGCTATGTCGCGTGCTGCGGTATGCCGAAACACTAAAAGCACCATAGTAGAACACAGAAGAAGCTTCTAATTTGAAGTAATAGCCAGTAAGAAGTAGTACAATTCAAGTTTTAGTTGCCGAATATTCACTTTTTAGCCGGCTTTGGTGGCTTGGACATGACCTAGGACCTTAAGATTTTGCATGAAAGGAGTACTTGCAGCTGCGTTGCACGGGAGAATGTGAAATGTGTTCATATGTGGTAAAAAAATGAGAAATCCGTCCGTTTTCGTCATTTGTTATCGAAACGACTTAAAGCCAGATCGTCACATTGGCCGCTTTTCTCTCTGAAACAGTTACATTTATCGTCTGCAAAGCTATGTCACGTGCTGCGATATGTGGAGACACTAAAAGCACCGTAGTAGAACACAGAAGAAGCTTCTAATTTGAAGTAATAGCCAGTAAGAAGTAGTACAATTCATGTTTTAGTTATTGATTATTCACTTTTTAGCCGGCTTTGGTGGCTTGGACATGAGGTGGAACCTTAAGATTTTGCATGAAAGTAGGACTAGCAGCCGCGTTGCACGGGATAATGTGAATAGTGTTCATATGTAGTAAAAACCTGAGAAATCCGTCCGTTATCGTCATTTGTTATCGAATCGACTTAAAGCCAGATCGTCACATTGGCCGCTTTTCTCTCTGAGACGGTTACATGTATCGTCTTCAAGGCTATGTCGCGTGCTGCGGTATGCGGAAACACTAAAAGCACCATAGTAGAACACAGAAGAAGCTTCTAAGTTGAAGTAATAGCCAGTAAGAAGTAGTACCATTCAAGTTTTAGTTGTCGATTATTCACTTTTTAGCCGGCTTTGGTGGCTTGGACATGACCTAGAACCTTAAGATTTTGCATAAAAGGAGGACTAGCAGCCGCGTTGCATGGGAGAATGTGAAAAGTGTTCATATGTAGTAAAAACCTGAGAAATCCGTCCGTTTTCGTCATTTGTTATCGAATCGACCTAAAGCCAGATCGTCATATTGGCCGCTTTTCTCTCTGAGACGTTTACATTTATCGTCTGCAAAGCTATGTCGCGTGCTGCGGTATGCGGAGACACTAAAAGCACCATATTAGAACACAGAAGAAGCTTCTAACTTGAAGTAAAGCCGGTAAGAAGTAGTACTATTTAAGTTTTAGTTGTCGGTTAATCACTTTTTAGCCGGCTTTGGTGGCTTGGACATGACCTAGGACCTTAAGATTTTGCATGAAAGAAGACTAGCAGCCGCGTTGCACGGGAGAATGTGAAAAGTTTTCATATGTAGTAGAAACCTGAGAAATCTGTCCGTTTTCGTCTTTGTTATCGAATCGACTTAAAGCCAGATCGCCACATTGGCCGCTTTTCTCTCTGAGACGGTTACATTTATCATCTGCAAAGCTATTTCGCGTGCTGCCGTATGCGGAGACACTAAAAGCACCATATTAGAACACAGAAGAAGCTTCTAAGTTGAAGTAATAGCCAGTAAGAAGTAGTACAATTCAAGTTTTAGTTGTCGATTGTCACTTTGTAGCCGGCTTTGGTGGCAGTGACATGACCTAGGACCATAAGATTTTGCATGAAAGGAGGACTAGCAGCCGCGTTGCACGGGAGAATGTGAAAAGTGTTCATATGTAGTAAAAACCTGAGAAATCCGTCCCTTTTCGTCATTTGTTATCGAATCGACTTAAAGCCAGATCGTCACATTGGCCACTTTTCACATTGAGACGGTTACTTTTATCGTCTGCAAAGCTATGTCGGATGCTGCGGTATGCGGAAACACTAAAAGCACCATAGTAGAACACAGAAGAAGCTTCTAAGTTGAAGCAATAGCCAGTAAGAAGTAGTACAATTCAAATTTTAGTTATCGATTATTCACCTTTTAGCCGGCTTTGGTGGCTTGGATATGACCTAGGACCTTAAGATTTTGCATGAAAGGAGACCTAGCAGCTGCGTTGCATGGGAGAATGTGAAAAGTGTTCATATGTAGTAATAACCTGAGAAATCTGTCCATTTTCGTCTTTGTTATTGAATCGACTTAAAGCCAGATCGTCACATTGGCCGCTTTTCTCTCTGAGACGGTTACATTTATCGTCTGCAAAGCTATGTCGCGTGCTGCGGTATGCGGAGACACTAAAAGCACCATATTAGAACACAGAAGAAGCTTCTAAATTGAAGTAAAACCAGTAAGAAGTAGTACTATTTAAGTTTTAGTTGTCGATTAATCACTTTTTAGCCGGCTTTGGTGGCTTGGACATGACCAAGGACCTTAAGATTTTGCATGAAAGGAAGACTAGCAGCCGCGTTGCACGGGAGAATGTGAAAAGTTTTCATATGTAGTAGAAACCTGAGAAATCCGTCCGTTTTCGTCTTTGTTATTGAATCGATTTAAAGCCAGGTGTCACATTGGACGCTTTTCTCTCTGAGACGGTTACATTTATCATCTGCAAAGCTATTTCGCGTGCTGCCGTATGCGGAGACACTAAAAGCACCATATTAGAACATAGAAGAAGCTTCTAAGTTGAAGTAATAGCCAGTAAGAAGTAGTACAATTCAAGTTTTAGTTGTCGATTGTCACTTTGTAGCCGGCTTTGGTGGCAGTGACATGACCTAGGACCATAAGATTTTGCATGAAAGGAGGACTAGCAGCCGCGTTGCACGGGAGAATGTGAAAAGTGTTCATATGTAGTAAAAACCTGAGAAATCCGTCCCTTTTCGTCATTTGTTATCGAATCGACTTAAAGCCAGATCGTCACATTGGCCGCTTTTCTCTCTGAGACGGTTACATTTATCGTCTGCAAAGCTATGTCGCATGCTGCGGTATGCGGAAACACTAAAAGCACCATAGTAGAACACAGAAGAAGCTTCTAAGTTGAAGCAATAGCCAGTAAGGTGTAGTACAATTCAAGTTTTAGTTATCGATTATTCACCTTTTAGCCGGCTTTGGTATCTTGGATATGACCTAGGACCTTACGATTTTGCATGAAAGGGGACCTAGCAGCCGCGTTGCATGGGAGAATGTGAAAAGTGTTCATATGTAGTAAAAACCTGAGAAATCTGTCCGCTTTCGTCATTTGTTATCGACTCGACTTAAAGCCAGATCGTCACATTGGCCGCTCTTCTCTCTGAGACGGTTACATTTATCGTCTGCAAAGCTATGTCGCGTGCTACGGTATGCGGAAACACTTAAAGCACCATAGTAGAACACAGAAGAAGCATCTAAGTTGAAGTAATAGCCAGTAAGAAGTAGTACAATTCAAGTTTTAGTTGTCGATTATTCACATTTTAGCCGGCTTTGGTGGCTTGGACATGACCTAGTACCTTAAGATTTTGCAGGAAAGGAGGACTAGCAGCCGCGTTTCACGTGAGAATGTGAAAAGTGTTCATATGTAGTAAAAACCTGAGAAATCCGTCCGTTTTCGTCATTTGTTATCGAATCGACTTAAAGCCAGATCGTCACATTGGCCGCTTTTCTCTCTGAGACGGTTACATTTATCGTCTGCAAAGCTATGTCGCGTGCTGCGGTATGCGGAGACACTAAAAGCACCATATTAGAACACAGAAGAAGCTTCTAAATTGAAGTAAAGCCAGTAAGAAGTAGTACTATTTAAGTTTTAGTTTTCGATTAATCACTTTTTAGCCGGCTTTGGTGGCTTGGACATGACCTAGGACCTTAAGATTTTGCATGAAAGGGAGACTAGCAGCCGCGTTTCACGGGAGAATGTGAAAAGTTTTCATATGTAGTAGAAACCTGAGAAATCCGTCCGTATTCGTCTTTGTTATCGAATCGACTTAAAGCCAGGTGGTCACATTGGCCGCTTTTCTCTCTGAGACGGTTACATTTATCATCTGCAAAGCTATTTCGCGTGCTGCGGTATGCGGAGACACTAAAAGCACCATAGTAGAACACAGAAGAAGCTTCTAAGTTGAAGTAATAGCCAGTAAGAAGTAGTACAATGCAAGTTTTAGTTATCGATTATTCACTTTTTAGCTGTCTTTGATGGCTTGAACATGACCTAGGACCTTAAGATTTTGCATGAAAGGAGGACTATCAGTCGTGTTGCACGGGAGAATGTGAAAAGTGTTCATATGTAGTAAAAACCTGAGAAATCCGTCAGTTTTCGTCATTTGTTATCGAGTCGACTTAAAGCCAGATCGTCACATTGGCCGTTTTTCTCTCTGAGACGGTTACATTTATCGTCTGCAAAGCTATGTCGCGTGCTGCGGTATGCGGAGACACTAAAAGCACCATAGTAGAACACAGAAGAAGCTTCTAAGTTGAAGTAATAGGCAGTAAGAAGTAGTACAATTCAAGTTTCAGTTATCGATTATTCACTTTTTAGCCGGCTTTGATGGCTTGGACATGACCTAGGACCTTAAGATTTTGCATGAAAGGAGGACTAGGAGCCGCGTTGCATGGGAGAATGTGAAAAGTGTTCATATAAAGTAAAAACCTGAGAAATCCGTCCGTTTTCGTCATTTGTTATCGAATCGACATAAAGCCAGATCGTCACATTGGCCGCTCTTCTCTCTGAAACGGTTACACTTATCGTCTGGAAAGCTATGTCGCGTGCTGCGGTATGCCGAAACACTAAAAGCACCATAGTAGAACACAGAAGAAGCTTCTAAGTTGAAGTAATAGCCAGTAAGAAGTAGTACAATTCAAGTTTTAGTTGTCGATTATTCACTTTTTAGCCGGCTTTGGTGGCTTGGACATGACCTAGGATCTTAAGATTTTACATGAAAGGAGGACTTGCAGCCGCGTTGTACGGGAGAATGTGAAAAGTGTTCATATGTAGAAAAACCTGAGAAATCCGTCCGTTTTCGTCATTTGTTATCGAATCGACTTAAAGCCAAATCGTCACATTGGCCATTCTTCTCTCTGAAAGAGTTACATTTATCGTTTGCAAAGCTATGTCGCGTGCTGCGGTATGCGGAGACACTAAAAGCACCATATTAGAACACAGAAGAAGCTTGTAAGTTGAAGTAATAGAGAGTAAGAAGTAAAACAATTCAAGTTTTAGTTGTCGATTATTCACTTTTTAGCCGGCTTTGGTGGCTTCGACATTAGGTGGAACCTTAATATTTTGCATGAAAGGAGGAGTAGCAGTCGCGTTGCACGCGAGAATGTGAAAAGTGTTCATATGTAGTAAAAACCTGAGAAATCCGTCCGTTTTCGTCATTTGTTATCGAATCGACTTAAAGCCAGATCGTCACATTGGCCGCTCTTCTATCTGAAACGGTTACATTTATCGTCTGCAAAGCTATGTCGCGTGCTGCGGTATGCGGAGACACTAAAAGCACCATAGTAGAACACAGAAGAAGCTTCTAAGTTGAAGTAATAGCCAGTAAGATGTAGTACAATTCAAGTTTTAGTTGTCGATTATTCACTTTTTATCCTGCTTTGGTGGCTTGGACATGACCTAGGACCTTAAGATTTTGCATGAAAGGAGACCTAGCAGCCGCGTTCCACGGGAGAATGTGAAAAGTGTTCATATGTAGTAAAAATCTGAAAAATCCGTCCGTATTCGTCATTTGTTATCGAATCGACTAAAGCCAGGTCGTCACATTGGCCGTTCTTCTCCCTGAAACGGTTACACTTGTCGTCTGCAAAGCTATGTCGCGTGCTGCGGTATGCCGAAACACTAAAAGCACCATAGTAGCACACAGAAGAAGCTTCTAATTTGAAGTAATAGCCAGTACTAAGTAGTACAATTCAAGTTTTAGTTGTCGATTATTCACTTTTTAGCCGGCTTTGGTGGCTTTGACATTAGGTGTAAGCTTAAGATTTTGCATGAAAGGAAGACTAGCAGCCGCGTTGCACGCGAGAATGTGAAAAGTGTTCATATGTAGTAAAAACCTGAGAAATCCGTCCGTTTTCGTCATTTGTTATCGAGTCGACTTAAAGCCAGATCGTCACATTGGCCGCTTTTCTCACTGAGACGGTTACATTTATCGTCTGCAAAGCTATGTCGCGTGCTGCGGTATGTGGAGACACTAAAAGCACCATAGTAGAACACAGAAGAAGCTTCTAAGTTGAAGTAATAGCCAGTAAGAAGTAGTACAATTCAAGTTTTAGTTATCGATTATTCACTTTTTAGCCGGCTTTGGTGGCTTGGACATGACCTAGGACCTTACGATTTTGCATGAAAGGAGGACTAGCAGCCGCGTTGCATGGGAGAATGTGAAAAGTGTTCATATGTAGTAAAAACCTGAGAAATCCGTCCGTTTCAGTCATTTGTTATCGAATCGACTTAAAGCCAGATCGTCACATTGGCCGCTTTTCTCTCTGAGACGGTTACATTTATCGTCTGCAAAGCTATGTCGCGTGATGCGGTTTGCGGAGACACTAAAAGCACCATAGTAGAACACAGAAGAAGCTTCTAAGTTGAAGTAATAGCCATTAAGAAGTAGTACAATTTAAGTTTTAGTTGTCGAGTATTCACTTTTTTGCCGGCTTTGGTGGCTTGGACATGAACTAGGACCTTACGATTTTGCATGAAAGGAGGAATAGCAGCCGCGTTGCACGGGAGAATGTGAAAAGTGTTCATATGTAGTAAAAACCTGAGAAATCCGTCCGTTTTCGTCATTTGTTATCGAATCGACTTAAAGCCAGATCGTCACATTGGCCGTTCTTCTCTCTGAAACGGTTACATTTGTCGTCTGCAGAGCTATGTCGCGTGCTGCGGTATGCCGAAACACTAAAAGCACCATAGTAGAACACAGAAGAAGCTTCTAATTTGAAGTAATAGCCAGTAAGAAGTAGTACAATTCAAGTTTTAGTTGCCGAATATTCACTTTTTAGCCGGCTTTGGTGGCTTGGACATGACCTAGGACCTTAAGATTTTGCATGAAAGGAGTACTTGCAGCTGCGTTGCACGGGAGAATGTGAAATGTGTTCATATGTGGTAAAAAAATGAGAAATCCGTCCGTTTTCGTCATTTGTTATCGAAACGACTTAAAGCCAGATCGTCACATTGGCCGCTTTTCTCTCTGAAACAGTTACATTTATCGTCTGCAAAGCTATGTCACGTGCTGCGATATGTGGAGACACTAAAAGCACCGTAGTAGAACACAGAAGAAGCTTCTAAGTTGAAGTAATAGCCAGTAAGAAGTAGTACAATTCATGTTTTAGTTATTGATTATTCACTTTTTAGCCGGCTTTGGTGGCTTGGACATGAGGTGGAACCTTAAGATTTTGCATGAAAGTAGGACTAGCAGCCGCGTTGCACGGGATAATGTGAATAGTGTTCATATGTAGTAAAAACCTGAGAAATCCGTCCGTTTTCGTCATTTGTTATCGAATCGACTTAAAGCCAGATCGTCACATTGGCCGCTTTTCTCTCTGAGACGGTTACATGTATCGTCTTCAAGGCTATGTCGCGTGCTGCGGTATGCGGAAACACTAAAAGCACCATAGTAGAACACAGAAGAAGCTTCTAAGTTGAAGTAATAGCCAGTAAGAAGTAGTACCATTCAAGTTTTAGTTGTCGATTATTCACTTTTTAGCCGGCTTTGGTGGCTTGGACATGACCTAGAACCTTAAGATTTTGCATAAAAGGAGGACTAGCAGCCGCGTTGCATGGGAGAATGTGAAAAGTGTTCATATGTAGTAAAAACCTGAGAAATCCGTCCGTTTTCGTCATTTGTTATCGAATCGACCTAAAGCCAGATCGTCATATTGGCCGCTTTTCTCTCTGAGACGTTTACATTTATCGTCTGCAAAGCTATGTCGCGTGCTGCGGTATGCGGAGACACTAAAAGCACCATATTAGAACACAGAAGAAGCTTCTAACTTGAAGTAAAGCCGGTAAGAAGTAGTACTATTTAAGTTTTAGTTGTCGGTTAATCACTTTTTAGCCGGCTTTGGTGGCTTGGACATGACCTAGGACCTTAAGAGTTTGCATGAAAGAAGACTAGCAGCCGCGTTGCACGGGAGAATGTGAAAAGTTTTCATATGTAGTAGAAACCTGAGAAATCTGTCCGTTTTCGTCTTTGTTATCGAATCGACTTAAAGCCAGATCGTCACATTGGCCGCTTTTCTCTCTGAGACGGTTACATTTATCATCTGCAAAGCTATTTCGCGTGCTGCCGTATGCGGAGACACTAAAAGCACCATATTAGAACACAGAAGAAGCTTCTAAGTTGAAGTAATAGCCAGTAAGAAGTAGTACAATTCAAGTTTTAGTTGTCGATTGTCACTTTGTAGCCGGCTTTGGTGGCAGTGACATGACCTAGGACCATAAGATTTTGCATGAAAGGAGGACTAGCAGCCGCGTTGCACGGGAGAATGTGAAAAGTGTTCATATGTAGTAAAAACCTGAGAAATCCGTCCCTTTTCGACATTTGTTATCGAATCGACTTAAAGCCAGATCGTCACATTGGCCACTTTTCACATTGAGACGGTTACTTTTATCGTCTGCAAAGCTATGTCGGATGCTGCGGTATGCGGAAACACTAAAAGCACCATAGTAGAACACAGAAGAAGCTTCTAAGTTGAAGCAATAGCCAGTAAGAAGTAGTACAATTCAAATTTTAGTTATCGATTATTCACCTTTTAGCCGGCTTTGGTGGCTTGGATATGACCTAGGACCTTAAGATTTTGCATGAAAGGAGACCTAGCAGCTGCGTTGCATGGGAGAATGTGAAAAGTGTTCATATGTAGTAATAACCTGAGAAATCTGTCCATTTTCGTCTTTGTTATTTAATCGACTTAAAGCCAGATCGTCACATTGGCCGCTTTTCTCTCTGAGACGGTTACATTTATCGTCTGCAAAGCTATGTCGCGTGCTGCGGTATGCGGAGACACTAAAAGCACCATATTAGAACACAGAAGAAGCTTCTAAATTGAAGTAAAACCAGTAAGAAGTAGTACTATTTAAGTTTTAGTTGTCCATTAATCACTTTTTAGCCGGCTTTGGTGGCTTGGACATGACCAAGGACCTTAAGATTTTGCATGAAAGGAAGACTAGCAGCCGCGTTGCACGGGAGAATGTGAAAAGTTTTCATATGTAGTAGAAACCTGAGAAATCCGTCCGTTTTCGTCTTTGTTATTGAATCGATTTAAAGCCAGGTGTCACATTGGACGCTTTTCTCTCTGAGACGGTTACATTTATCATCTGCAAAGCTATTTCGCGTGCTGCCGTATGCGGAGACACTAAAAGCACCATATTAGAACATAGAAGAAGCTTCTAAGTTGAAGTAATAGCCAGTAAGAAGTAGTACAATTCAAGTTTTAGTTGTCGATTGTCACTTTGTAGCCGGCTTTGGTGGCAGTGACATGACCTAGGACCATAAGATTTTGCATGAAAGGAGGACTAGCAGCCGCGTTGCACGGGAGAATGTGAAAAGTGTTCATATGTAGTAAAAACCTGAGAAATCCGTCCCTTTTCGTCATTTGTTATCGAATCGACTTAAAGCCAGATCGTCACATTGGCCGCTTTTCTCTCTGAGACGGTTACATTTATCGTCTGCAAAGCTATGTCGCATGCTGCGGTATGCGGAAACACTAAAAGCACCATAGTAGAACACAGAAGAAGCTTCTAAGTTGAAGCAATAGCCACTAAGGTGTAGTACAATTCAAGTTTTAGTTATCGATTATTCACCTTTTAGCCGGCTTTGGTATCTTGGATATGACCTAGGACCTTACGATTTTGCATGAAAGGGGACCTAGCAGCCGCGTTGCATGGGAGAATGTGAAAAGTGTTCATATGTAGTAAAAACCTGAGAAATCTGTCCAATTTCGTCATTTGTTATCGAATCGACTTAAAGCCAGATCGTCACATTGGCCGCTTTTCTCTCTGAGACGGTTACATTTATCGTCTGCAAAGCTATGTCGTGTGCTGCGGTATGCGGAGACACTAAAAGCACCATAGTAGAACACAGAAGAAACTTCTAAGTTGAAGCAATAGGCAGTAAGAAGTAGTACAATTTAAGTTTTAGTTGTCGATTATACACTTTTTAGCCGGCTTTGGTGCCTTGGACATGACCTAGGACCTTAAGATTTTGCATGAAAGGAGGACTAGCAGCCGCGTTGCACGGAAGAATGTGAAAAGTGTTCACATGTAGTAAAAACCTGAGAAATCCGTCTGTTTTCGTCATTTGTTATCATATCGACTTAGAGCCAGATCGTCACATTGGCCGCTCTTCTCTCCGAAACGGTTACATTTATCGTCTGCAAAGCTATGTCGCGTGCTGCGGTATGCGGCGACACTAAAAGCACCATAGTAGAACACAGAAGAAGCTTCTAAGTTGAAGTAATAGCCAGTAAGAAGTAGTACAATTCAAGTTTTAGTTATCGATTATTCACTTTTTAGCCGGCTTTGGAGGCTTGGACATGACCTCGGACCATAAGATTTTGCATGAAAGGAGGACTAGCAGCCGCGTTGCATGGGAGAATGTGAAAAGTGTTCATATGTAGTAAAAACCTGAGAACTCCGTCCGTTTTCGTCATTTGTTATCGAATCGACTTAAAGCCAGATCGTCACATTGGCCGCTTTTCTCTCTGAGACGGTTACATTTATCGTCTGCAAAGCTACGTCGCGTGCTGCGGTATGTGGAGACACTAAAAGCACCATATTAGAACACAGAAGAAGCTTCTAAATTGAAGTAATAGCCAGAAAGAAGTAGTACTATTTAAGTTTTAGTTGTCGATTAATCACATTTTAGCCGGCTTTGGTGGCTTGGATATGACCTAGGACCTTAACATTTTGCATGAAAGGAAGACTAGCAGCCGCATTGCACGGGAGAATGTGAAAAGTGTTCATATGTAGTAAAAACCTGAGAAATCCGTCCGTTTTCGTCATTTGTTATCGAATCGATTTAAAGCCAGATCGTCACATTGGCCGCTCTTGTCTCTGAAACGGTTACATTTATCGTCTGCAAAGCTATGTCGCGTGCTGCGGTATGCGGAGACACTAAAAGCACCATAATAGAACACCGAAGAAGCTACTAAGTTGAAGTAATAGCCAGTAAGAAGTAGTACAATGCAAGTTTTAGTTATCGATTATTCACTTTTTAGCTGTCTTTGATGGCTTGAACATGACCTAGGACCTTAAGATTTTGCATGAAAGGAGGACTATCAGTCGCGTTGCACGGGAGAATGTGAAAAGTGTTCATATGTAGTAAAAACCTGAGAAATCCGTCCGGTTTCGTCTTTGTTATCGAATGCACTTAAAGCCAGATCGTCACATTGGCCGCTTTTCTCTCTGAGACGGTTACATTTATCGTCTGCAAAGTTACGTCGCGTGCTGCCGTATGCGGAGACACTAAAAGCACCATAGCAGAACACAGAAGAAGCTTCTAAGTTGAAGTAATAGCCAGTAAGATGTAGTACAATTCAAGTTTTATTTGTCGATTGTCACTTTTTAGCCGGCTTTGGTGGCTATGATATGACCTAGAAGCATAAGATTTTGCATGAAAGGAGTACTAGCAGCCGCGTTGCACGGGAGAATGTGAAAAGTGTTCATATGTAGTAAAAACCTGAGAAATCCGTCCGTTTTCGTCATTTGTTGTCGAATCGACATAAAGCCAGATCGTCACATTGGCTGCTTTTCTCTCTGAGACGGTTACATTTATCGTCTGCAAAGCTATGTCGCGTGCTGCGGTATGCGGAAACACTAAAAGCACCATAGTAGAACACAGAAGAAGCTTCTAAGTTGAAGTAATAGCCAGTAAGAAGTAGTACAATTCAAGTTTTAGTTGTCGAATATTCACTTTTTTGCCGGCTTTGGTGGCTTGGACATGACCTAGGACCTTACGATTTTGCATGAAAGGAGGACTAGCAGCCGCGTTGCACGGGAGAATGTGAAAAGTGTTCATATGTAGTAAAAACCTGAGAAATCCGTCCGTTTTCGTCATTTGTTATCGAATCGACCTAAAGCCAGATCGTCACATTGGCCGCTTTTCTCTCTGAGACGGTTACATTTATCGTCTGCAAAGCAATGTCGCGTGCTGCGGTATGCGGAGACACTAAAAGCACCATATTAGAACACAGAAGAAGCTTCTAAATTGAAGTAAAACCAGTAAGAAGTAGTACTATTTAAGTTTTAGTTGTCGATTAATCACTTTTTAGCCGGCTTTGGTGGATTGGACATGACCAAGGACCTTAAGATTTTGCATGAAAGGAAGACTAGCAGCCGCGTTGCATGGGAGAATGTGAAAAGTTTTCATATGTAGTAGAAACCTGAGAAATCCGCCCGTTTTCGTCTTTGTTATTGAATCGACTTAAAGCCAGGTGTCACATTGGCCGCTTTTCTCTCTGAGACGGTTACATTTATCATCTGCAAAGCTATTTCGCGTGCTGCCGTATGCGGAGACACTAAAAGCACCATATAAGAACACAGAAGAAGCTTCTAATTTGAAGTAATAGCCAGTAAGAAGTAGTACAATTCAAGTTTTAGTTGTCGATTGTCACTTTGTAGCCGGCTTTGGTGGCAGTGACATGACCTAGGACCATAAGATTTTGCATGAAAGGAGGACTAGCAGCCGCGTTGCACGGGAGAATGTGAAAAGTGTTCATATGTAGAAAAAACTGAGAAATCCGTCCCTTTTCGTCATTTGTTATCGAATCGACTTAAAGCCAGATCGTCACATTGGCCGCTTTTCTCTCTGAGACGGTTACATTTACCGTC
This sequence comes from Schistocerca gregaria, assembly GCF_023897955.1. Lineage (NCBI taxonomy): Eukaryota > Metazoa > Arthropoda > Insecta > Orthoptera > Acrididae > Schistocerca > Schistocerca gregaria. Next base: position 472,125 of record NW_026061952.1, on the reverse strand, counting down.
TGCAAAGCTATGTCGCATGCTGCGATATGCGGAAACACTAAAAGCACCATAGTAGAACACAGAAGAAGCTTCTAAGTTGAAGCAATAGCCAGTAAGATGTAGTACAATTCAAGTTTTGGTTATCGATTATTCACCTTTTAGCCGGCTTTGGTATCTTGGATATGACCTAGGACCTTAAGATTTTGCATGAAAGGGGACCTAGCAGCCGCGTTGCATGGGAGAATGTGCAAAGAGTTCATATGTAGTAAAAACCTGAGAAATCTGTCCAATTTCGTCATTTGTTATCGAATCGACTTAAAGCCAGATCGTCACATTGGCCGCTTTTCTCTCTGAGACGGTTACATTTATCGTCTGCAAAGCTATGTCGTGTGCTGCGGTATGCGGAGACACTAAAAGCACCATAGTAGAACACAGAAGAAGCTTCTAAGTTGAAGTAATAGCCAGTAAGATGTAGTACAATTCAAGTTTTAGTTGTCGATTATTCACTTTTTAGCCGGCTTTGGTGGGTTGGACATGACCTTGGACCTTAAGATTTTGCATGAAAGGAGGACTAGCAGCCGCGTTGCACGGGAGAATGTGAAACGTGTTCATATGGAGTAAAAACCTGAGAAATCCGTCCGTTTTCGTCATTTGTTATCGAATCGACTTACAGCCAGATCGTCACATTGGCCGCTTTTCTCTCGAAGATGGTTACATTTATCGCCTGCAAAGCTATGTCGCGTGCTGCGGTATGCGGAAACACTAAATGCACCATAGTAGAACACAGAAGAAGCTTCTACGTTGAAGCAATAGCCAGTAAGAAGTAGTACAATTCAAGTTTTAGTTATTGATTATTCACGTTTTAGCCGGCTTTGGTGGCTTGGACATGACCTTGGCCCTTAAGATTTTGCATGAAAGGAGGACTAGCAGGCGCGTTGCACGGGAGAATGTGAAAAGTGTTCATATGTAGTAAAAACCTGAGAAATCCGTCCGTTTTCGTCATTTGTTATCGAATCGACTTAAAGTCAGATCGTCACATTGGCCGCTTTTCTCTCTGAGACGGTTACATTTATCGTCTGCAAAGCTATGTCGCATGCTGCGGTATGCGGAAACACTAAAAGCACCATAGTAGAATACAGAAGAAGCTTCTAAGTTGAAGCAATAGCCAGTAGGAAGTAGTACAATTCAAGTTTTAGTTATCGATTATTCACCTTTTAGCCGGCTTTGGTGGCTTGGACATGACCTAGGACCTTACGATTTTGCATGAAAGGAGGACTAGCAGCCGCATTGCATGGGAGAATGTGAAAAGTGTTCATATGTAGTAAAAACCTGAGAAATCTGTCCATTTTCGTCATTTGTTATCGAATCGACTTAAAGCCAAATCGTCACATTGGCCGCTTTTCTCTCTGAGACGGTTACATTTATCGTCTGCAAAGCTATGTCGCGTGCTGCGGTATGCGGAGACACTAAAACCATAATAGTAGAACACAGAAGAAGCTTCTAAGATGAAGTAATAGCCAGTAAGAAGTAGTACAATTCAAGTTTTTGTTATCGATTATTCACTTTTTAGCCGTCTTTGGTGGCTTGAACATAACCTAGGACCTTATGATTTTGCATGAAAGGATGACTAGCAGCCGCGTTGCACGGGAGAATGTGAAAAGTGTTCATATGTAGTAAAAACCTGAGAAATCTGTCCATTTTCGTCATTTGTTATCGAATCGACTTAAAGCCTGATCGTCATATTGGCCGCTTTTCTCTCTGAGACGGTTACATTTATCGTCTGCAAAGCTATGTCGCGTGCTGCGGTATGCGGAGACACTAAAAGCACCATAATAGAACACAGAAGAAGCTTCTAAGTTGAAGTAATAGCCAGTAAGAAGTAGTACAATGCAAGTTTTAGTTATCGATTATTCACTTTTTAGCTGTCTTTGATGGCTTGAACATGACCTAGGACCTTAAGATTTTGCATGAAAGGAGGACTATCAGTCGCGTTGCACGGGAGAATGTGAAAAGTGTTCATATGTAGTAAAAACCTGAGAAATCCGTCCGGTTTCGTCTTTGTTATCGATTGCACTTGAAGCCAGATCGTCACATTGGCCGCTTTTCTCTCTGAGACGGTTACATTTATCGTCTGCAAAGTTACGTCGCGTGCTGTCGTATGCGGAGACACTAAAAGCACCATTGCAGAACACAGAAGAAGCTTCTAAGTTGAAGTAATAGCCAGTAAGATGTAGTACAATTCAAGTTTTATTTGTCGATTGTCACTTTTTAGCCGGCTTTGGTGGCTATGATATGACCTAGGAGCATAAGATTTTGCATGAAAGGAGTACCAGCAGCCGCGTTGCACGGGAGAATGTGAAAAGTGTTCAGATGTAGTAAAAACCTGAGAAATCCGTCCGTTTTCGTCATTTGTTATCGAATCGACATAAAGTTAGATCGTCACATTGGCTGCTTTTCTCTCTGAGACGGTTACATTTATCGTCTGCAAAGCTATGTCGCGTGCTGTGGTATGCGGAAACACTAAAAGCACCATAGTAGAACACAGAAGGAGTTTCTAAGTTGAAGTAATAGCCAGTAAGAAGTAGTACAATTCAAGTTTTAGTTGTCGATTATTCACTTTTTAGCCGGCTTTGGTTGCTTTGACATGACCTAGGACCTTAAGATTTTGCATGGAAGGAGGACTAGCATCCGCGTTGCACTGGTGAATGTGAAATTGTTCATATGTAGTAAAAACCTGAGAAATCAGTCCGTTTTCGTCATTTGTTATCGAATCGACTTAAGGCCAGATCGTCACATTGGCCGCTTCTCTTTCTGAGACGGTTACATTTATCGTCTGCAAAGCTATGTCGCGTGCTGCGGTATGCGGAGACACTAAAAGCACCATAGTAGAACACAGAAGAGGCTTCTAAGTTGAAGTAATAGCCAGTAAGAAGTAGTACAATTCAAGTTTTAGTTATCGATTATTCACTTTTTAGCCGTCTTTGGTGGCTTGGACATGACCTCGGACCATAAGATTTTGCATGAAAGGAGGACTAGCAGCCGCGTTGCATGGGAGAATGTGAAAAGTGTTCATATGTAGTAAAAACCTGAGAACTCCGTCCGTTTTCGTCATTTGTTATCGAATCGACTTAAAGCCAGATCGTCACATTGGCCGCTTTTCTCTCTGAGACGGTTACATTTATCGTCTGCAAAGCTACGTCGCGTGCTGCGGTATGCGGAGACACTAAAAGCACCATATTAGAACACAGAAGAAGTTTCTAAATTGAAGTAATAGCCAGAAAGAAGTAGTACTATTTAAGTTTTAGTTGTCCATTAATCACTTTTTAGCCGGCTTTGGTGGCTTGGACATGACCTAGGACCTTAAGATTTTGCATGAAAGGAAGACTAGCAGCCGCGTTGCACGGGAGAATGTGAAAAGTGTTCATATGTAGTAAAAACCTGAGAAATCCGTCTTTTTTCGTCATTTGTTATCGAATCGATTTAAAGCCAGATCGACACATTGGCCGCTCTTCTCTCTGAAACGGTTACATTTATCGTCTGCAAAGCTATGTCGCGTGCTTCGGTATGCGGGAACACTAAAAGCACCATAGTAGAACACAGAAGAAGCTTCTAAGTTGAAGTAATAGTCAGTAAGAAGTAGTACAATTCAAGTTTTAATTATCGATTATTCACATTTTAGCCGGCTTTGGTGGCTTGGATATGACCTAGGACCTTAACATTTTGCATGAAAGGAAGACTAGCAGCCGCGTTGCACGGGAGAATGTGAAAAGTGTTCATATGTAGTAAAAACCTGAGAAATCCGTCCGTTTTCGTCATTTGTTATCGAATCGATTTAAAGCCAGATCGTCACATTGGCCGCTCTTCTCTCTGAAACGGTTACATTTATCGTCTGCAAAGCTATGTCGCGTGCTGCGGTATGCGGAGACACTAAAAGCACCATAATAGAACACAGAAGAAGCTTCTAAGTTGAAGTAATAGCCAGTAAGAAGTAGTACAATGCAAGTTTTAGTTATCGATTATTCACTTTTTAGCTGTCTTTGATGGCTTGAACATGACCTAGGACCTTAAGATTTTGCATGAAAGGAGGACTATCAGTCGCGTTGCACGGGAGAATGTGAAAAGTGTTCATATGTAGTAAAAACCTGAGAAATCCGTCCGGTTTCGTCTTTGTTATCGAATGCACTTAAAGCCAGATCGTCACATTGGCCGCTTTTCTCTCTGAGACGGTTACATTTATCGTCTGAAGAGTTACGTCGCGTGCTGCCGTATGCGGAGACAGTAAAAGCACCATAGCAGAACACAGAAGAAGCTTCTAAGTTGAAGTAATAGCCAGTAAGATGTAGTACAATTCAAGTTTTATTTGTCGATTGTCACTTTTTAGCCGGCTTTGGTGGCTATGATATGACCTAGAAGCATAAGATTTTGCATGAAAGGAGTACTAGCAGCCGCGTTGCACGGGAGAATGTGAAAAGTGTTCATATGTAGTAAAAACCTGAGAAATCCGTCCGTTTTCGTCATTTGTTGTCGAATCGACATAAAGCCAGATCGTCACATTGGCTGCTTTTCTCTCTGAGACGGTTACATTTATCGTCTGCAAAGCTATGTCGCGTGCTGCGGTATGCGGAAACACTAAAAGCACCATAGTAGAACACAGAAGAAGCTTCTAAGTTGAAGCAATAGCCAGTAAGAAGTAGTACAATTCAAGTTTAAGTTATCGATTATTCACCTTTTAGCCGGCTTTGGTGGCTTGGACATGACCTAGGACCTTAAGATTTTGCATGAAAGGAGGACTAGCAGCCGCGTTACATGGGAGAATGTGAAAGTGTTCATATGTAGTAAAAACCTGAGAAATCTGACCATTTTCGTCATTTGTTATCGAATCGACTTAAAGCCAGATCGTCACATTGGCCGCTTTTCTCCCTGAGACGGTTACATTTATCGTCTGCAAAGCTATGTCGCGTGCTGCCGTATGCGGAGACACTAGAAGCACCATAGTAGAACACAGAAGGAGTTTCTAAGTTGAAGTAATAGCCAGTAAGAAGTAGTACAATTCAAGTTTTAGTTATCGATTATTCACTTTTTAGCCGTCTTTGGTGGCTTGGACATGACCTCGGACCATAAGATTTTGCATGAAAGGAGGACTAGCAGCCGCGTTGCATGGGAGAATGTGAAAAGTGTTCATATGTAGTAAAAACCTGAGAACTCCGTCCGTTTTCGTCATTTGTTATCGAATCAACTTAAAGCCAGATCGTCACATTGGCCGCTTTTCTCTCTGAGACGGTTACATTTATCGTCTGCAAAGCTATGTCGCGTGCTGCGGTATGCGGAAACACTAAATGCACCATAGTAGAACACAGAAGAAGCTTCTACGTTGAAGGTATAGCCAGCAAGAAGTAGTACAATTCAAGTTTTAGTTATTGATTATTCACGTTTTAGCCGGCTTTGGTGGCTTGGACATGACCTTGGCCCTTAAGATTTTGCATGAAAGGAGGACTAGCAGCCGCGTTGCACGGGAGAATGTGAAAAGTGTTCATATGTAGTAAAAACCTGAGAAATCCGTCCGTTTTCGTCATTTGTTATCGAATCGACTTAAAGCCAGATCGTCACATTGGCCGCTTTTCTCTCTGAGACGGTTACATTTATCGTCTGCAAAGCTATGTCGCATGCTGCGGTATGCGGAAACACTAAAAGCACCATAGTAGAATACAGAAGAAGCTTCTAAGTTGAAGCAATAGCCAGTAAGAAGTAGTACAATTCAAGTTTTAGTTATCGATTATTCACCTTTTAGCCGGCTTTGGTGGCTTGGACATGACCTAGGACCTTACGATTTTGCATGAAAGGATGACTAGCAGCCGCGTTGCATGGGAGAATGTGAAAAGTGTTCATATGTAGTAAAAACCTGAGAAATCTGTCCATTTTCGTCATTTGTTATCGAATCGACTTAAAGCCAGATCGTCACATTGGCCGCTTTTCTCTCTGAGACGGTTACATTTATCGTCTGCAAAGCTATGTCGCGTGCTGCGGTATGCGGAGACACTAAAACCATAATAGTAGAACACAGAAGAAGCTTCTAAGTTGAAGTAATAGCCAGTAAGAAGTAGTACAATTCAAGTTTTTGTTATCGATTATTCACTTTTTAGCCGTCTTTGGTGGCTTGAACATAACCTAGGACCTTATGATTTTGCATGAAAGGATGACTAGCAGCCGCGTTGCACGGGAGAATGTGAAAAGTGTTCATATGTAGTAAAAACCTGAGAAATCTGTCCATTTTTGTCATTTGTTATCGAATCGACTTAAAGCCTGATCGTCATATTGGCCGCTTTTCTCTCTGAGACGGTTACATTTATCGTCTGCAAAGCTATGTCGCGTGCTGCGGTATGCGGAGACACTAAAAGCACCATAATAGAACACAGAAGAAGCTTCTAAGTTGAAGTAATAGCCAGTAAGAAGTAGTACAATGCAAGTTTTAGTTATCGATTATTCACTTTTTAGCTGTCTTTGATGGCTTGAACATGACCTAGGACCTTAAGATTTTGCATGAAAGGAGGACTATCAGTCGCGTTGCACGGGAGAATGTGAAAAGTGTTCATATGTAGTAAAAACCAGAGAAATCCGTCCGGTTTCGTCTTTGTTATCGAATGCACTTGAAGCCAGATCGTCACATTGGCCGCTTTTCTCTCTGAGACGGTTACATTTATCGTCTGCAAAGTTACGTCGCGTGCTGCCGTATGCGGAGACACTAAAAGCACCATTGCAGAACACAGAAGAAGCTTCTAAGTTGAAGTAATAGCCAGTAAGATGTAGTACAATTCAAGTTTTATTTGTCGATTGTCACTTTTTAGCCGGCTTTGGTGGCTATGATATGACCTAGGAGCATAAGATTTTGCATGAAAGGAGTACCAGCAGCCGCGTTGCACGGGAGAATGTGAAAAGTGTTCAGATGTAGTAAAAACCTGAGAAATCCGTCCGTTTTCGTCATTTGTTATCGAATCGACATAAAGTTAGATCGTCACATTGGCTGCTTTTCTCTCTGAGACGGTTACATTTATCGTCTGCAAAGCTATGTCGCGTGCTGTGGTATGCGGAAACACTAAAAGCACCATAGTAGAACACAGAAGGAGTTTCTAAGTTGAAGTTATAGCCAGTAAGAAGTAGTACAATTCAAGTTTTAGTTGTCGATTATTCACTTTTTAGCCGGCTTTGGTTGCTTTGACATGACCTAGGACCTTAAGATTTTGCATGGAAGGAGGACTAGCAGCCGCGTTGCACTGGTGAATGTGAAATTGTTCATATGTAGTAAAAACCTGAGAAATCAGTCCGTTTTCGTCATTTGTTATCGAATCGACTTAAAGCCAGATCGTCACATTGGCCGCTTCTCTTTCTGAGACGGTTACATTTATCGTCTGCAAAGCTATGTCGCGTGCTGCGGTATGCGGAGACACTAAAAGCACCATAGTAGAACACAGAAGAGGCTTCTAAGTTGAAGTAATAGCCAGTAAGAAGTAGTACAATTCAAGTTTTAGTTATCGATTATTCACTTTTTAGCCGTCTTTGGTGGCTTGGACATGACCTCGGACCATAAGATTTTGCATGAAAGGAGGACTAGCAGCCGCGTTGCATGGGAGAATGTGAAAAGTGTTCATATGTAGTAAAAACCTGAGAACTCCGTCCGTTTTCGTCATTTGTTATCGAATCAACTTAAAGCCAGATCGTCACATTGGCCGCTTTTCTCTCTGAGACGGTTACATTTATCGTCTGCAAAGCTATGTCGCGTGCTGCGGTATGCGGAGACACTAAAAGCACCATATTAGAACACAGAAGAAGCTTCTAAATTGAAGTAATAGCCAGAAAGAAGTAGTACTATTTAAGTTTTAGTTGTCGATTAATCACTTTTTAGCCGGCTTTGGTGGCTTGGACATGACCTAGGACCTTAAGATTTTGCATGAATGGAGGACTAGCAGCCGCGTTGCACGGGAGAATGTGAAAAGTGTTCATATGTAGTAAAAACCTGAGAAATCCGTCTTTTTTCGTCATTTGTTATCGAATCGATTTAAAGCCAGATCGACACATTGGCCGCTCTTCTCTCTGAAAAGGTTACATTTATCGTCTGCAAAGCTATGTCGCGTGCTTCGATATGCGGGAACACTAAAAGCACCATAGTAGAACACAGAGGAAGCTTCTAAGTTGAAGTAATTGCCAGTAAGAAGTAGTACAATTCAAGTTTTAGTTATCGATTATTCACTTTTTAGCCGTCTGTGGTGGCTTGGACATGACCTAGGACCATAAGATTTAGCATGAAAGGAGGACTAGCAGCCGCGTTGCATGGGAGATTGCGAAAAGTGTTCATATGTAGTAAAAACCTGAGAACTCCGTCCGTTTTCGTCATTTGTTATCGAATCAACTTAAAGCCAGATCGTCACATTGGCCGCTTTTCTCTCTGAGACGGTTACATTTATCGTCTGAAGAGTTACGTCGCGTGCTGCCGTATGCGGAGACACTAAAAGCACCATAGCAGAACACAGAAGAAGCTTCTAAGTTGAAGTAATAGCCAGTAAGATGTAGTACAATTCAAGTTTTATTTGTCGATTGTCACTTTTTAGCCGGCTTTGGTGGCTATGATATGACCTAGAAGCATAAGATTTTGCATGAAAGGAGTACTAGCAGCCGCGTTGCACGGGAGAATGTGAAAAGTGTTCATATGTAGTAAAAACCTGAGAAATCCGTCCGTTTTCGTCATTTGTTGTCGAATCGACATAAAGCCAGATCGTCACATTGGCTGCTTTTCTCTCTGAGACGGTTACATTTATCGTCTGCAAAGCTATGTCGCGTGCTGCGGTATGCGGAAGCACTAAAAGCACCATAGTAGAACACAGAAGAAGCTTCTAAGTTGAAGCAATAGCCAGTAAGAAGTAGTACAATTCAAGTTTAAGTTATCGATTATTCACCTTTTAGCCGGCTTTGGTGGCTTGGACATGACCTAGGACCTTAAGATTTTGCATGAAAGGAGGACTAGCAGCCGCGTTACATGGGAGAATGTGAAAGTGTTCATATGTAGTAAAAACCTGAGAAATCTGACCATTTTCGTCATTTGTTATCGAATCGACTTAAAGCCAGATCGTCACATTGGCCGCTTTTCTCCCTGAGACGGTTACATTTATCGTCTGCAAAGCTATGTCGCGTGCTGCCGTATGCGGAGACACTAAAAGCACCATATTAGAACACAGAAGAAGCTTCTAAATTGAAGTAATATTTAGAAAGAAGTAGTACTATTTTAGTTTTAGTTGTCGATTAATCACTTTTTAGCCGGCTTTGGTGGCTTGGACATGACCTAGGACCTTAAGATTTTGCATGAATGGAGGACTAGCAGCCGCGTTGCACGGGAGAATGTGAAAAGTGTTCATATGTAGTAAAAACCTGAGAAATCCGTCTTTTTTCGTCATTTGTTATCGAATCGATTTAAAGCCAGATCGACACATTGGCCGCTCTTCTCTCTGAAAAGGTTACATTTATCGTCTGCAAAGCTCTGTCGCGTGCTTCGGTATGCGGGAACACTAAAAGCACCATAGTAGAACACAGAGGAAGCTTCTAAGTTGAAGTAATTGCCAGTAAGAAGTAGTACAATTCAAGTTTTAATTATCGATTATTCACTTTTTAGCCGGCTTTGGTGGCAATGACATGACCTAGGACTATAAGATTTTGCATGAAAGGAGCACTAGCACCCGCGTTGCACGGGAGAATGTGAAAAGTGTTCACATGTAGTAAAAACCTGAGAAATCCGTCCGTTTTCGTCATTTGTTATCGAATCGATTTAAAGCCAGGTCGACACATTGGCCGCTCTTCTCTCTGAAAAGGTTACATTTATCGTCTGCAAAGCTATGTCGCGTGCTTCGGTATGCGGGAACACTAAAAGCACCATAGTAGAACACAGAAGAAGCTTCTAAGTTGAAGTAATAGTCAGTAAGAAGTAGTACAATTCAAGTTTTAATTATCGATTATTCACATTTTAGCCGGCTTTGGTGGCTTGGATATGACCTAGGACCTTAACATTTTGCATGAAAGGAAGACTAGCAGCCGCGTTGCACGGGAGAATGTGAAAAGTGTTCATATGTAGTAAAAACCTGAGAAATCCGTCCGTTTTCGTCATTTGTTATCGAATCGATTTAAAGCCAGATCGTCACATTGGCCGCTCTTCTCTCTGAAACGGTTACATTTATCGTCTGCAAAGCTATGTCGCGTGCTGCGGTATGCGGAGACACTAAAAGCACCATAATAGAACACAGAAGAAGCTTCTAAGTTGAAGTAATAGCCAGTAAGAAGTAGTACAATGCAAGTTTTAGTTATCGATTATTCACTTTTTAGCTGTCTTTGATGGCTTGAACATGACCTAGGACCTTAAGATTTTGCATGAAAGGAGGACTATCAGTCGCGTTGCACGGGAGAATGTGAAAAGTGTTCATATGTAGTAAAAACCTGAGAAATCCGTCCGGTTTCGTCTTTGTTATCGAATGCACTTAAAGCCAGATCGTCACATTGGCCGCTTTTCTCTCTGAGACGGTTACATTTATCGTCTGAAGAGTTACGTCGCGTGCTGCCGTATGCGGAGACACTAAAAGCACCATAGCAGAACACAGAAGAAGCTTCTATGTTGAAGTAATAGCCAGTAAGATGTAGTACAATTTAAGTTTTATTTGTCGATTGTCAGTTTTTAGCCGGCTTAGGTGGCTATGATATGACCTAGAAGCATAAGATTTTGCATGAAAGGAGTACTAGCAGCCGCGTTGCACGGGAGAATGTGAAAAGTGTTCATATGCAGTAAAAACCTGAGAAATCCGTCCGTTTTCGTCATTTGTTGTCGAATCGACATAAAGCCAGATCGTCACATTGGCTGCTTTTCTCTCTGAGACGGTTACATTTATCGTCTGCAAAGCTATGTCGCGTGCTGCGGTATGCGGAAACACTAAAAGCACCATAGTAGAACACAGAAGAAGCTTCTAAGTTGAAGCAATAGCCAGTAAGAAGTAGTACAATTCAAGTTTAAGTTATCGATTATTCACCTTTTAGCCGGCTTTGGTGGCTTGGACATGACCTAGGACCTTAAGATTTTGCATGAAAGGAGGACTAGCAGCCGCGTTACATGGGAGAATGTGAAAGTGTTCATATGTAGTAAAAACCTGAGAAATCTGACCATTTTCGTCATTTGTTATCGAATCGACTTAAAGCCAGATCGTCACATTGGCCGCTCTTCTCCCTGAGACGGTTACATTTATCGTCTGCAAAGCTATGTCGCGTGCTGCCGTATGCGGAGACACTAAAAGCACCATAGTAGAACACAGAAGGAGTTTCTAAGTTGAAGTAATAGTCAGTAAGAAATAGTACAATTCAAGTTTTAGTAGTCGATTATTCACTTTTTAGCCGGCTGTGGTTGCTTTGACATGACCTAGGACCTTAAGATTTTGCATGGAAGGTGGACTAGCAGCCGCGTTGCACTGGAGAATGTGAAATTGTTCATATGTAGTAAAAACCTGAGAAATCAGTCCGTTTTCGTCATTTGTTATCGAATCGACTTAAAGCCAGATCGTCACATTGGCCGCTTTTCTTTCTGAGACGGTTACATTTATCGTCTGCAAAGCTATGTCGCGTGCTGCGGTATGCGGAGACACTAAAAGCACCATAGTAGAACACAGAGGAAGCTTCTAAGTTGTAGTAATTGCCAGTAAGAAGTACTACAATTCAAGTTTTAGTTATCGATTATTCACTTTTTAGCCGTCTTTGGTGGCTTGGACATGACCTCGGACCATAAGATTTTGCATGAAAGGAGGACTAGCAGCCGCGTTGCATGGGAGAATGTGAAAAGTGTTCATATGTAGTAAAAACCTGAGAACTCCGTAAGTTTTCGTCATTTGTTATCGAATCAACTTAGAGCCAGATCGTCACATTGGCCGCTTTTCTCTCTGAGACGGTTACATTTATCGTCTGCAAAGCTATGTCGCGTGCTGCGGTATGCGGAGACACTAAAAGCACCATATTAGAACACAGAAGAAGCTTCTAAATTGACGTAATAGCCAGAAAGAAGTAGTACTATTTAAGTTTTAGTTGTCGATTAATCACTTTTTAGCCGGCTTTGGTGGCTTGGACATGACCTAGGACCTTAAGATTTTGCATGAAAGGAGGACTAGCAGCCGCGTTGCACGGGAGAATGTGAAAAGTGTTCATATGTAGTAAAAACCTGAGATATCCGTCTTTTTTCGTCATTTGTTATCGAATCGATTTAAAGCCAGATCGACACATTGGCCGCTCTTCTCTCTGAAAAGGTTACATTTATCGTCTGCAAAGCTATGTCGCGTGCTTCGGTATGCGGGAACACTAAAAGCACCATAGTAGAACACAGAAGAAGCTTCTAAGTTGAAGTAATAGTCAGTAAGAAGTAGTACAATTCAAGTTTTAATTATCGATTATTCACATTTTAGCCGGCTTTGGTGGCTTGGATATGACCTAGGACTTTAACATTTTGCATGAAAGGAAGACTAGCAGCCGCGTTGCACGGGAGAATGTGATAAGTGTTCATATGTAGTAAAAACCTGAGAAATCCGTCCGTTTTCGTCATTTGTTATCGAATCGATTTAAAGCCAGATCGTCACATTGGCCGCTCTTCTCTCTGAAACGGTTACATTTATCGTCTGCAAAGCTATGTCGCGTGCTGCGGTATGCGGGATCACTAAAAGCACCATAGTAGAACACAGAAGAAGCTTCTAAGTTGAAGTAATAGGGAGTAAGAAGTAGTACAATTCAAGTTTTAATTATCGATTATTCACTTTTTAGCCGGCTTTGGTGGCAATGACATGACCTAGGACCATAAGATTTTGCATGAAAGGAGCACTAGCAGTCGCGTTGCACGGGAGAATGTGAAAAGTGTTCACATGTAGTAAAAACCTGAGAAATCCGTCCGTTTTCGTCATTTGTTATCGAATCGACTTACAGCCAGATCGTCACATTGGACGCTTTTCTCTCTGAGACGGTTACATTTATCGTCTGCAAAGCTATGTTGCGTGCTGCGGTATGCGGAAACACAAAAAGCACCATAGTAGAACACAGAAGAAGCTTCTAAGTTGAAGTAATAGCCAGTAAGAAGTAGTACAATTCAAGTTTTAATTATCGATTATTCACTTTTTAGCCGGCTTTGGTGGCTTGGATAAGACCTAGGACCTTAAGATTTTCCATGAAAGGAGTACTAGCAGCCGCGTTGCACGGGGGAATGTGAAAAGTGTTCATATGGAGTAAAAACCTGAGAAATCCGTCCGTTTTCGTCATTTGTTATCGAATCGATTTAAAGCCAGATCGTCACATTGGCCGCTCTTCTCTCTGAAACGGTTACATTTATCGTCTGCAAAGCTATGTCGCGTGCTGCGGTATGCGGGATCACTAAAAGCACCATAGTAGAACACAGAAGAAGCTTCTAAGTTGAAGTAATAGCCAGTAAGAAGTAGTACAATTCAAGTTTTAATTATCGATTATTCACTTTTTAGCCGGCTTTGGTGGCAATGACATGACCTAGGACCATAAGATTTTGCATGAAAGGAGCACTAGCAGCCGCGTTGCACGGGAGAATGTGAAAAGTGTTCACATGTAGTAAAAACCTGAGAAATCCGTCCGTTTTCGTCATTTGTTATCGAATCGACTTACAGCCAGATCGTCACATTGGACGCTTTTCTCTCTGAGACGGTTACATTTATCGTCTGCAAAGCTATGTTGCGTGCTGCGGTATGCGGAAACACAAAAAGCACCATAGTAGAACACAGAAGAAGCTTCTAAGTTGAAGTAATAGCCAGTAAGAAGTAGTACAATTCAAGTTTTAATTATCGATTATTCACTTTTTAGCCGGCTTTGGTGGCAATGACAAGACCTAGGACCATAAGATTTTGCATGAAAGGAGGACTAGCAGCCGCGTTGCAAGGGAGAGTAAGAAAAGTGTTCACATGTAGTAAAAACCTGTGAAATCCGTCCCTTTTCGTCATTTGTAATCGAATCGACTTAACGCCAGATCGTCACATTGGCCGCTTTTCTCTCTGAGACGGTTACATTTATCGTCTGCAAAGCTATGTCGCATGCTGCGGTATGCGGAAACACTAAAAGCACCATAGTAGAATACAGAAGAAGCTTCTAAGTTGAAGCAATAGCCAGTAAGAAGTAGTACAATTCAAGTTTTAATTATCGATTATTCACCTTTTAGCCGGCTTTAGTGGCTTGGACATGACCTAGGACGTTAAGATTTTGCATGAAAGGAGGAGTAGCAGCCGCGTTGCATGGGAGAATGTGAAAAGTGTTCATATGTAGTAAAAACCTGAGAAATCCGTCCGTTTTCGTCATTTTTATCGAATCGACTTAAAGGCAGATCGTCACATTGGCCGCTTTTCTCTCTGATACCGTTACATTTATCGTCTGCAACGCTATGTCGCGTGCTGCGGTATGCGGAGACACTAAAAGCACCATAGTAGAACACAGAAGAAGCTTCTAAGTTGAAGTAATAGCCAGTAAATAGTAGTACTATTCAAGTTTTAGTTATCGATTATTCACTTTTTAGCCGTCTTTGGTGGCTTGAACATGACCTAGGACCTTAAGATTCTGCATGAAAGGAGGACTAGCAGCCGCGTTGCATGGGAGAATGTGAAAAGTGTTCATATGTAGTAAAAACCTGAGAAATCCGTCCATTTTCGTCATTTGTTATCGAAACGATTTAAAGCCAGATCGTCACATTGGCCGCTCTTCTCTCTGAAACGGTTACATTTATCGTCTGCAAAGCTAGGTCGCGTGCTGCGGTATGCGGGAACACTAAAAGCACCATAGTAGAACACAGAAGAAGCTTCTAAGTTGAAGTAATAGCCAGTAAGAAGTAGTACAATTCAAGTTTTAGTTGTCGATTATTCACTTTTTAGCCGCTTTGGTGGATTGGACATGACCTAGGACCTTAAGATTTTGCATGAAAGGAGGACTATCAGTCGCCTTGCACGGGAGAATGTGAAAAGTATTCATATGTAGTAGAAACCTGAGAAATCCGTCCGGTTTCGTCTTTGTTATCGAATGCACTTAAAGCCAGATCGTCACATTGGCTGCTTTTCTCTCTGAGACGGTTACATTTATCGTCTGCAAAGCTATGTCGCGTGCTGCGGTATGCGGAAACACTAAAAGCACCATAGTAGAACACAGAAGAAGCTTCTAAGTTGAAGCAATAGCCAGTAAGAAGTAGTACAATTCAAGTTTAAGTTATCGATTATTCACCTTTTAGCCGGCTTTGGTGGCTTGGACATGACCTAGGACCTTAAGATTTTGCATGAAAGGAGGACTAGCAGCCGCGTTACATGGGAGAATGTGAAAGTGTTCATATGTAGTAAAAACCTGAGAAATCTGACCATTTTCGTCATTTGTTATCGAATCGACTTAAAGCCAGATCGTCACATTGGCCGCTCTTCTCCCTGAGACGGTTACATTTATCGTCTGCAAAGCTATGTCGCGTGCTGCCGTATGCGGAGACACTAAAAGCACCATAGTAGAACACAGAAGGAGTTTCTAAGTTGAAGTAATAGTCAGTAAGAAATAGTACAATTCAAGTTTTAGTAGTCGATTATTCACTTTTTAGCCGGCTGTGGTTGCTTTGACATGACCTAGGACCTTAAGATTTTGCATGGAAGGAGGACTAGCAGCCGCGTTGCACTGGAGAATGTGAAATTGTTCATATGTAGTAAAAACCTGAGAAATCAGTCCGTTTTCGTCATTTGTTATCGAATCGACTTAAAGCCAGATCGTCACATTGGCCGCTTTTCTTTCTGAGACGGTTACATTTATCGTCTGCAAAGCTATGTCGCGTGCTGCGGTATGCGGAGACACTAAAAGCACCATAGTAGAACACAGAGGAAGCTTCTAAGTTGTAGTAATTGCCAGTAAGAAGTAGTACAATTCAAGTTTTAGTTATCGATTATTCACTTTTTAGCCGTCTTTGGTGGCTTGGACATGACCTCGGACCATAAGATTTTGCATGAAAGGAGGACTAGCAGCCGCGTTGCATGGGAGAATGTGAAAAGTGTTCATATGTAGTAAAAACCTGAGAACTTCGTCCGTTTTCGTCATTTGTTATCGAATCAACTTAGAGCCAGATCGTCACATTGGCCGCTTTTCTCTCTGAGACGGTTACATTTATCGTCTGCAAAGCTATGTCGCGTGCTGCGGTATGCGGAGACACTAAAAGCACCATATTAGAACACAGAAGAAGCTTCTAAATTGACGTAATAGCCAGAAAGAAGTAGTACTATTTAAGTTTTAGTTGTCGATTAATCACTTTTTAGCCGGCTTTGGTGGCTTGGACATGACCTAGGACCTTAAGATTTTGCATGAAAGGAGGACTAGCAGCCGCGTTGCACGGGAGAATGTGAAAAGTGTTCATATGTAGTAAAAACCTGAGATATCCGTCTTTTTTCGTCATTTGTTATCGAATCGATTTAAAGCCAGATCGACACATTGGCCGCTCTTCTCTCTGAAAAGGTTACATTTATCGTCTGCAAAGCTATGTCGCGTGCTTCGGTATGCGGGAACACTAAAAGCACCATAGTAGAACACAGAAGAAGCTTCTAAGTTGAAGTAATAGTCAGTAAGAAGTAGTACAATTCAAGTTTTAATTATCGATTATTCACATTTTAGCCGGCTTTGGTGGCTTGGATATGACCTAGGACTTTAACATTTTGCATGAAAGGAAGACTAGCAGCCGCGTTGCACGGGAGAATGTGAAAAGTGTTCATATGTAGTAAAAACCTGAGAAATCCGTCCGTTTTCGTCATTTGTTATCGAATCGATTTAAAGCCAGATCGTCACATTGGCCGCTCTTCTCTCTGAAACGGTTACATTTATCGTCTGCAAAGCTATGTCGCGTGCTTCGGTATGCGGGAACACTAAAAGCACCATAGTAGAACACAGAAGAAGCTTCTAAGTTGAAGTAATAGCCAGTAAGAAGTAGTACAATTCAAGTTTTAATTATCGATTATTCACTTTTTAGCCGGCTTTGGTGGCAATGACATGACCTAGGACCATAAGATTTTGCATGAAAGGAGCACTAGCAGCCGCGTTGCACGGGAGAATGTGAAAAGTGTTCACATGTAGTAAAAACCTGAGAAATCCGTCCGTTTTCGTCATTTGTTATCGAATCGACTTACAGCCAGATCGTCACATTGGACGCTTTTCTCTCTGAGACGGTTACATTTATCGTCTGCAAAGCTATGTTGCGTGCTGCGGTATGCGGAAACACAAAAAGCACCATAGTAGAACACAGAAGAAGCTTCTAAGTTGAAGTAATAGCCAGTAAGAAGTAGTACAATTCAAGTATTAATTATCGATTATTCACTTTTTAGCCGGCTTTGGTGGCTTGGATAAGACCTAGGACCTTAAGATTTTCCATGAAAGGAGTACTAGCAGCCGCGTTGCACGGGAGAATGTGAAAAGTGTTCATATGGAGTACAAACCTGAGAAATCCGTCCGTTTTCGTCATTTGTTATCGAATCGATTTAAAGCCAGATCGTCACATTGGCCGCTCTTCTCTCTGAAACGGTTACATTTATCGTCTGCAAAGCTATGTCGCGTGCTGCGGTATGCGGGATCACTAAAAGCACCATAGTAGAACACAGAAGAAGCTTCTAAGTTGAAGTAATAGCCAGTAAGAAGTAGTACAATTCAAGTTTTAATTATCGATTATTCACTTTTTAGCCGGCTTTGGTGGCAATGACATGACCTAGGACCATAAGATTTTGCATGAAAGGAGCACTAGCAGCCGCGTTGCACGGGAGAATGTGAAAAGTGTTCACATGTAGTAAAAACCTGAGAAATCCGTCCGTTTTCGTCATTTGTTATCGAATCGACTTACAGCCAGATCGTCACATTGGACGCTTTTCTCTCTGAGACGGTTACATTTATCGTCTGCAAAGCTATGTTGCGTGCTGCGGTATGCGGAAACACAAAAAGCACCATAGTAGAACACAGAAGAAGCTTCTAAGTTGAAGTAATAGCCAGTAAGAAGTAGTACAATTCAAGTTTTAATTATCGATTATTCACTTTTTAGCCGGCTTTGGTGGCAATGACAAGACCTAGGACCATAAGATTTTGCATGAAAGGAGGACTAGCAGCCGCGTTGCAAGGGAGAGTAAGAAAAGTGTTCACATGTAGTAAAAACCTGTGAAATCCGTCCCTTTTCGTCATTTGTAATCGAATCGACTTAACGCCAGATCGTCACATTGGCCGCTTTTCTCTCTGAGACGGTTACATTTATCGTCTGCAAAGCTATGTCGCATGCTGCGGTATGCGGAAACACTAAAAGCACCATAGTAGAATACAGAAGAAGCTTCTAAGTTGAAGCAATAGCCAGTAAGAAGTAGTACAATTCAAGTTTTAATTATCGATTATTCACCTTTTAGCCGGCTTTAGTGGCTTGGACATGACCTAGGACGTTAAGATTTTGCATGAAAGGAGGAGTAGCAGCCGCGTTGCATGGGAGAATGTGAAAAGTGTTCATATGTAGTAAAAACCTGAGAAATCCGTCCGTTTTCGTCATTTTTATCGAATCGACTTAAAGGCAGATCGTCACATTGGCCGCTTTTCTCTCTGATACCGTTACATTTATCGTCTGCAACGCTATGTCGCGTGCTGCGGTATGCGGAGACACTAAAAGCACCATAGTAGAACACAGAAGAAGCTTCTAAGTTGAAGTAATAGCCAGTAAATAGTAGTACTATTCAAGTTTTAGTTATCGATTATTCACTTTTTAGCCGTCTTTGGTGGCTTGAACATGACCTAGGACCTTAAGATTCTGCATGAAAGGAGGACTAGCAGCCGCGTTGCATGGGAGAATGTGAAAAGTGTTCATATGTAGTAAAAACCTGAGAAATCCGTCCATTTTCGTCATTTGTTATCGAAACGATTTAAAGCCAGATCGTCACATTGGCCGCTCTTCTCTCTGAAACGGTTACATTTATCGTCTGCAAAGCTAGGTCGCGTGCTGCGGTATGCGGGAACACTAAAAGCACCATAGTAGAACACAGAAGAAGCTTCTAAGTTGAAGTAATAGCCAGTAAGAAGTAGTACAATTCAAGTTTTAGTTGTCGATTATTCACTTTTTAGCCGCTTTGGTGGATTGGACATGACCTAGGACCTTAAGATTTTGCATGAAAGGAGGACTATCAGTCGCCTTGCACGGGAGAATGTGAAAAGTATTCATATGTAGTAGAAACCTGAGAAATCCGTCCGGTTTCGTCTTTGTTATCGAATGCACTTAAAGCCAGATCGTCACATTGGCCGCTTTTCTCTCTGAGACGGTTACATTTATCGTCTGCAAAGCTATGTCGCGTGCTGCCGTATGCGGAGACACTAAAAGCAACATAGCAGAACACAGAAGAAACTTCTAAGTTGAAGTAATAGCCAGTAAGTAGTAGTATAATTAAACTTTTAGTTATTGATTATTCACCTTTTAGCCAGCTTTGGTGGCTTGGACATGACGTAGGACCTTAAGATTTTGCATGAAAGGAGGACTAGCAGCCGCGTTGCACGGGAGAATGTGAAAAGTGTTCATATGTAGTAAAAACCTGAGAAATCCGTCCGTTTTCGTCATTTGTTATCGAATCGATTTAAAGCCAGATCGTCACATTTTCCGCTCTTCTCTCTGAAACGGTTACATTTATCGTCTGCAAAGCTATGCCGCGTGCTGCGGTATGCGGGAACACTAAAAGCACCATAGTAGAACACAGAAGAAGCTTCTAAGTTGAAGTAATAGCCAGTAAGAAGTAGTACAATTCAAGTTTTAATTATCGATTATTCACTTTTTAGCCGGCTTTGGTGGCTTGGATAAGACCTAGGACCTTAAGATTTTGCATGAAAGGAGGACTAGGAGCCGCGTAGCACGGGAGAATGTGAAAAGTGTTCATATGGAGTAAAAACCTGAGAAATCCGTCCGTTTTCGTCATTTGTTATCGAATCGTCTTAAAGCCAGATCGTCACATTGGCCGCTTTTCTCTCTGAGACGGTTACATTTATCGTCTGCAAAGCTATGTCGCGTGTTGCGGTATGCGGAGACACTAAAAGCACCATAGTAGAACACTGAAGAAGCTTCTAAGTTGAAGTAATAGCCAGTATGAAGTAGTACAATTCAAGTTTTAGTTGTCGATTGTCACTTTTTAGCCGGCTTTGGTGGCAATGACAAGACCTAGGACCTTAAGATTTTGCATGAAAGGAGGACTAGCAGCCGCGTTGCACGGGAGAATGTGAAAAGTGTTCATATGGAGTAAAAACCTGAGAAATCCGTCCGTTATCGTCATTTGTTATCGAATCGACTTAAAGCCAGATCGTCACATTGGCCGCTTTTCTCTCTGAGACGGTTACATTTATCGTCTGCAAAGCAATGTCGCGTGCTGCGGTATGCGGAGACACTAAATGCACCATATTAGAACACAGAAGAAACTTCTAAGTTGAAGTAATAGCCAGTAAGAAGTAGTACAATTCAAGTTTTAGTTGTCGATTATTCACTTTTTAGCCGCTTTTGTGGCTTGGACATGACCTAGGACCTTAAGATTCTGCATGAAAGGAGGACTAGCAGCCGCGTTGCATGGCAGAATGTGAAAAGTGTTCATATGTAGTAAAAACCTGAGAAATCCGTCCGTTTTCGTCATTTGTTATCGAAACGACTTAAAGCCAGATCGGCACATTGGCCGCTTTTCTCTCTGAGACGGTTACATTTATCGTCTGCAAAGCTATGTCGCGTGCTGCGGTGTGCGGGAACACTAAAAGCACCATAGTAGAACACAGAAGAAGCTTCTAAGTTGAAGTAATAGCCAGTAAGAAGTAGTACAATTCAAGTTTTATTTATCGATTATACACTTTTTAGCCGGCTTTGGTGGCTTAGATAAGACCTAGGACCTTAAGATTTTGCATGAAAGGAGGACTAGGAGCCGCGTAGCACGGGAGAATGTGAAAAGTGTTCATATGGAGTAAAAACCTGAGAAATCCGTCCGTTTTCGTCATTTGTTATCGAATCGTCTTAAAGCCAGATCGTCACATTGGCCGCTTTTCTTTCTGAGACGGTTACATTTATCGTCTGCAAAGCTATGTCGCGTGTTGCGGTATGCGGAGACACTAAAAGCACCATAGTAGAACACTGAAGAAGTTCTAAGTTGAAGTAATAGCCAGTATGAAGTAGTACAATTCACGTTTTAGTTGTCGATTGTCACTTTTTAGCCGGCTTTGGTGGCGATGACAAGACCTAGGACCATAAGATTTTGCATGAAAGGAGGACTAGCAGCCGCGTTGCATGGGAGAATGTGAAAAGTGTTCATATGTAGTAAAAACCTGAGAAATCTGTCCATTTTCATTATTTGTTATCGAATCGACTTAAAGCCAGATCGTCACATTGGCCGCTTTTCTCTCTGAGACGGCTACATTTATCGTCTGCAATGCTATGTAGCGTGCTGCGGTATGCGGATACACTAAAAGCACAATTGTAGAACACAGAAGAAGCTTCTAAGTTGAAGTAATAGCCAGTAAGAAGTAGTACAATTCAAGTTTTAGTTATCGATTATTCACTTTTTAGCCGTCTTTGGTGGCTTGAACATGACCTAGGACCTTAAGATTCTGCATGAAAGGAGGACTAGCAGCCGCGTTGCATGGGAGAATGTGAAAAGTGTTCATATGTAGTAAAAACCTGAGAAATCCGTCCGTTTTCGTCATTTGTTATCGAAACGACTTAAAGCCAGATCGTCACATTGGCCGCTTTTCTCTCTGAGACGGTTACATTTATCGTCAGCAAAGCTATGTCGCGTGCTGCGGTATGCGGAGGCACTAAAAGCACCATATTAGAACACAGAAGAAGCTTCTAAATTGAAGTAATAGCCAGTAAGAAGTAGTACAATTCAAGTTTTAGTTGTCGATTAATCACTTTTTAGCCGGCTTTGGTGGCTTGGACATGACTTAGGACCTTAAGATTTTGCATGAAAGGAAGACTAGCAGCCGCGTTGCACGGGAGAATGTGAAAAGTGTTCATATGTAGTAAAAACCTGAGAAATCCGTCCGTTTTCGTCATTTGTTATCGAATCGAATTAAAGCCAGATCGTCACATTGGCCGCTCTTCTCTCTGAAACGGTTACATTTATCGTCTGCAAAGCTATGTCGCGTGCTGCGGTATGCGGGAACACTAAAAGCACCATAGTAGAACACAGAAGAAGCTTCTAAGTTGAAGTAATAGCCAGTAAGAAGTAGTACAATTCAAGTTTTATTTATCGATTATACACTTTTTAGCCGGCTTTGGTGGCTTGGATAAGACCTAGGACCTTAAGATTTTGCATGAAAGGAGGACTAGGAGCCGCGTAGCACGGGAGAATGTGAAAAGTGTTCATATGGAGTAAAAACCTGAGAAATCCGTCCGTTTTCGTCATTTGTTATCGAATCGTCTTAAAGCCAGATCGTCACATTGGCCGCTTTTCTCTCTGAGACGGTTACATTTATTGTCTGCAAAGCTATGTCGCGTGTTGCGGTATGCGGAGACACTAAAAGCACCATAGTAGAACACTGAAGAAGCTTCTAAGTTGAAGTAATAGCCAGTATGAAGTAGTACAATTCAAGTTTTAATTGTCGATTATTCACTTTTTAGCCGGCTTTGGTGGCAATGACAAGACCTAGGACCATAAGATTTTGCATGAAAGGAGGACTAGCAGCCGCGTTGCATGGGAGAATGTGAAAAGTGTTCATATGTAGTAAAAACCTGAGAAATCTGTCCATTTTCATTATTTGTTATCGAATCGACTTAAAGCCAGATCGTCACATAGGCCGCTTTTCTCTCTGAGACGGTTACATTTATCGTCTGCAAAGCTATGTCGCGTGCTGCGGTATGCGGATACACTAAAAGCACAATAGTAGAACACAGAAGAAGCTTCTAAGTTGAAGTAATAGCCAGTAAGAAGTAGTACAATTCAAGTTTTAGTTATCGATTATTCACTTTTTAGCCGGCTTTGGTGGCTTAGATAAGACCTAGGACCTTAAGATTTTGCATGAAAGGAGGACTAGGAGCCGCGTAGCACGGGAGAATGTGAAAAGTGTTCATATGGAGTAAAAACCTGAGAAATCCGTCCGTTTTCGTCATTTGTTATCGAATCGTCTTAAAGCCAGATCGTCACATTGGCCGCTTTTCTTTCTGAGACGGTTACATTTATCGTCTGCAAAGCTATGTCGCGTGTTGCGGTATGCGGAGACACTAAAAGCACCATAGTAGAACACTGAAGAAGCTTCTAAGTTGAAGTAATAGCCAGTATGACGTAGTACAATTCACGTTTTAGTTGTCGATTGTCACTTTTTAGCCGGCTTTGGTGGCGATGACAAGACCTAGGACCATAAGATTTTGCATGAAAGGAGGACTAGCAGCCGCGTTGCATGGGAGAATGTGAAAAGTGTTCATATGTAGTAAAAACCTGAGAAATCTGTCCATTTTCATTATTTGTTATCGAATCGACTTAAAGCCAGATCGTCACATTGGCCGCTTTTCTCTCTGAGACGGCTACATTTATCGTCTGCAATGCTATGTAGCGTGCTGCGGTATGCGGATACACTAAAAGCACAATTGTAGAACACAGAAGAAGCTTCTAAGTTGAAGTAATAGCCAGTAAGAAGTAGTACAATTCAAGTTTTAGTTATCGATTATTCACTTTTTAGCCGTCTTTGGTGGCTTGAACATGACCTAGGACCTTAAGATTCTGCATGAAAGGAGGACTAGCAGCCGCGTTGCATGGGAGAATGTGAAAAGTGTTCATATGTAGTAAAAACCTGAGAAATCCGTCCGTTTTCGTCATTTGTTATCGAAACGACTTAAAGCCAGATCGTCACATTGGCCGCTTTTCTCTCTGAGACGGTTACATTTATCGTCAGCAAAGCTATGTCGCGTGCTGCGGTATGCGGAGGCACTAAAAGCACCATATTAGAACACAGAAGAAGCTTCTAAATTGAAGTAATAGCCAGTAAGAAGTAGTACAATTCAAGTTTTAGTTGTCGATTAATCACTTTTTAGCCGGCTTTGGTGGCTTGGACATGACTTAGGACCTTAAGATTTTGCATGAAAGGAAGACTAGCAGCCGCGTTGCACGGGAGAATGTGAAAAGTGTTCATATGTAGTAAAAACCTGAGAAATCCGTCCGTTTTCGTCATTTGTTATCGAATCGAATTAAAGCCAGATCGTCACATTGGCCGCTCTTCTCTCTGAAACGGTTACATTTATCGTCTGCAAAGCTATGTCGCGTGCTGCGGTATGCGGGAACACTAAAAGCACCATAGTAGAACACAGAAGAAGCTTCTAAGTTGAAGTAATAGCCAGTAAGAAGTAGTACAATTCAAGTTTTATTTATCGATTATACACTTTTTAGCCGGCTTTGGTGGCTTGGATAAGACCTAGGACCTTAAGATTTTGCATGAAAGGAGGACTAGGAGCCGCGTAGCACGGGAGAATGTGAAAAGTGTTCATATGGAGTAAAAACCTGAGAAATCCGTCCGTTTTCGTCATTTGTTATCGAATCGTCTTAAAGCCAGATCGTCACATTGGCCGCTTTTCTCTCTGAGACGGTTACATTTATTGTCTGCAAAGCTATGTCGCGTGTTGCGGTATGCGGAGACACTAAAAGCACCATAGTAGAACACTGAAGAAGCTTCTAAGTTGAAGTAATAGCCAGTATGAAGTAGTACAATTCAAGTTTTAATTGTCGATTATTCACTTTTTAGCCGGCTTTGGTGGCAATGACAAGACCTAGGACCATAAGATTTTGCATGAAAGGAGGACTAGCAGCCGCGTTGCATGGGAGAATGTGAAAAGTGTTCATATGTAGTAAAAACCTGAGAAATCTGTCCATTTTCATTATTTGTTATCGAATCGACTTAAAGCCAGATCGTCACATAGGCCGCTTTTCTCTCTGAGACGGTTACATTTATCGTCTGCAAAGCTATGTCGCGTGCTGCGGTATGCGGATACACTAAAAGCACAATAGTAGAACACAGAAGAAGCTTCTAAGTTGAAGTAATAGCCAGTAAGAAGTAGTACAATTCAAGTTTTAGTTATCGATTATTCACTTTTTAGCCGTCTTTGGTGGCTTGAACATGACCTAGGACCTTAAGATTCTGCATGAAAGGAGGACTAGCAGCCGCGTTGCATGGGAGAATGTGAAAAGTGTTCATATGTAGTAAAAACCTGAGAAATCCGTCCGTTTTCGTCATTTGTTATCGAAACGACTTAAAGCCAGATCGTCACATTGGCCGCTTTTCTCTCTGAGACGGTTACATTTATCGTCAGCAAAGCTATGTCGCGTGCTGCGGTATGCGGAGGCACTAAAAGCACCATATTAGAACACAGAAGAAGCTTCTAAATTGAAGTAATAGCCAGTAAGAAGTAGTACAATTGAAGTTTTAGTTGTCGATTAATCACTTTTTAGCCTGCTTTGGTGGCTTGGACATGACTTAGGACCTTAAGATTTTGCATGAAAGGAAGACTAGCAGCCGCGTTGCACGGGAGAATGTGAAAAGTGTTCATATGTAGTAAAAACCTGAGAAATCCGCCCGTTTTCGTCATTTGTTATCGAATCGATTTAAAGCCAGATCGTCACATTGGCCGCTCTTCTCTCTGAAACGGTTACATTTATCGTCTGCAAAGCTATGTCGCGTGCTGCGGTATATGGGAACACTAAAAGCACCATATTAGAACACAGAAGAAACTTCTAAATTGAAGTAATAGCCAGTAAGAAGTAGTACAATTCAAGTTATGGTTGTCGATTATTCACTCTTTAGCCGGCTTTGGTGGCTTGGACATGACCTAGGACCTTAAGATTTTGCATGAAAGGAGGACTATCAGTCGCGTTGCACGGGAGAATGTGAAAAGTGTTCATATGTAGTAGAAACCTGAGAAATCCGTCCGGTTTCGTCTTTGTTATCGAATGCACTTAAAGCCAGATCGTCACATTGGCCGCTTTTCTCTCTGAGACTGTTACATTTATCGTCTGCAAAGCTATGTCGCGTGCTGCCGTATGCGGAGACACTAAAAGCACCATAGTAGAACACAGAAGAACTTCTAAGTTGAAGTAATAGCCAGTAAGAAGTAGTACAATTAAAGTTTTAGTTATCGATTATTCACCTTTTAGCCGGCTTTGGTGGCTTGGACATGACCTAGGACCTTAAGATTTTGCATGAAAGGAGGACTAGCAGCCGCGTTGCACGGGAGAATGTGAAAAGTGTTCATATGTAGTAAAAACCTGAGAAATCCGACCGTTTTCGTCATTTGTTATCGAATCGACTTAAAGCCAGATCGTCACATTGGCCGCTTTTCTCTCTGAGACGGTTACATTTATCGTTTGCAAAGCTATGTCGCGTGCTGCGGTATGCGGAAACACTAAAAGCACCATAGTAGAACACAGAAGAAGCTTCTAAGTTGAAGCAATAGCCAGTAAGAAGTAGTAGAATTGAAGTTTAAGTTATCGATTATTCACCTTTTAGCCGGCTTTGGTGGCTTGTACATGACCTAGGACCTTAAGATTTTGCATGAAAGGAGGACTAGCAGCCGCGTTGCATGGGAGAATGTGAAAAGTGTTCATATGTAGTAAAAACCTGAGAAATCTGTCCATTTTCATTATTTGTTATCGAATCGACTTAAAGCCAGATCGTCACATTGGCCGCTTTTCTCTCTGGGACGGCTACATTTATCGTCTGCAAAGCTATGTAGCGTGCTGCGGTATGCGGATACACTAAAAGCACAATTGTAGAACACAGAAGAAGCTTCCAAGTTGAAGTAATAGCCAGTAAGAAGTAGTACAATTCAAGTTTTAGTTATCGATTATTCACTTTTTAGCCGTCTTTGGTGGCTTGAACATGACCTAGGACCTTAAGATTCTGCATGAAAAGAGGACTAGCAGCCGCGTTGCATGGGAGAATGTGAAAAGAGTTCATATGTAGTAAAAACCTGAGAAATCCGTCCGTTTTCGTCATTTGTTATCGAAACGACTTAAAGCCAGATCGGCACATTGGCCGCTTTTCTCTCTGAGACGGTTACATTTATCGTCTGCAAAGCTATGTCGCGTGCTGCGGTGTGCGGGAACACTAAAAGCACCATAGTAGAACACAGAAGAAGCTTCTAAGTTGAAGTAATAGCCAGTAAGAAGTAGTACAATTCAAGTTTTATTTATCGATTATACACTTTTTAGCCGGCTTTGGTGGCTTAGATAAGACCTAGGACCTTAAGATTTTGCATGAAAGGAGGACTAGGAGCCGCGTAGCACGGGAGAATGTGAAAAGTGTTCATATGGAGTAAAAACCTGAGAAATCCGTCCGTTTTCGTCATTTGTTATCGAATCGTCTTAAAGCCAGATCGTCACATTGGCCGCTTTTCTCTCTGAGACGGTTACATTTATCGTCTGCAAAGCTATGTCGCGTGTTGCGGTATGCGGAGACACTAAAAGCACCATAGTAGAACACTGAAGAAGCTTCTAAGTTGAAGTAATAGCCAGTATGAAGTAGTACAATTCAAGTTTTAGTTGTCGATTGTCACTTTTTAGCCGGCTTTGGTGGCAATGACAAGACCTAGGACCATAAGATTTTGCATGAAAGGAGGACTAGCAGCCGCGTTGCATGGGAGAATGTGAAAAGTGTTCATATGTAGTAAAAACCTGAGAAATCTGTCCATTTTCATTATTTGTTATCGAATCGACTTAAAGCCAGATCGTCACATTGGCCGCTTTTCTCTCTGAGACGGCTACATTTATCGTCTGCAATGCTATGTAGCGTGCTGCGGTATGCGGATACACTAAAAGCACAATTGTAGAACACAGAAGAAGCTTCTAAGTTGAAGTAATAGCCAGTAAGAAGTAGTACAATTCAAGTTTTAGTTATCGATTATTCACTTTTTAGCCGTCTTTGGTGGCTTGAACATGACCTAGGACCTTAAGATTCTGCATGAAAGGAGGACTAGCAGCCGCGTTGCATGGGAGAATGTGAAAAGTGTTCATATGTAGTAAAAACCTGAGAACTCCGTCCGTTTTCGTCATTTGTTATCGAAACGACTTAAAGCCAGATCGTCACATTGGCCGCTTTTCTCTCTGAGACGGTTACATTTATCGTCAGCAAAGCTATGTCGCGTGCTGCGGTATGCGGAGGCACTAAAAGCACCATATTAGAACACAGAAGAAGCTTCTAAATTGAAGTAATAGCCAGTAAGAAGTAGTACAATTCAAGTTTTAGTTGTCGATTAATCACTTTTTAGCCGGCTTTGGTGGCTTGGACATGACTTAGGACCTTAAGATTTTGCATGAAAGGAAGACTAGCAGCCGCGTTGCACGGGAGAATGTGAAAAGTGTTCATATGTAGTAAAAACCTGAGAAATCCGTCCGTTTTCGTCATTTGTTATCGAATCGAATTAAAGCCAGATCGTCACATTGGCCGCTCTTCTCTCTGAAACGGTTACATTTATCGTCTGCAAAGCTATGTCGCGTGCTGCGGTATGCGGGAACACTAAAAGCACCATATTAGAACACAGAAGAAACTTCTAAATTGAAGTAATAGCCAGTAAGAAGTAGTACAATTCAAGTTATGGTTGTCGATTATTCACTCTTTAGCCGGCTTTGGTGGCTTGGACATGACCTAGGACCTTAAGATTTTGCATGAAAGGAGGACTATCAGTCGCGTTGCACGGGAGAATGTGAAAAGTGTTCATATGTAGTAGAAACCTGAGAAATCCGTCCGGTTTCGTCTTTGTTATCGAATGCACTTAAAGCCAGATCGTCACATTGGCCGCTTTTCTCTCTGAGACGGTTACATTTATCGTCTGCAAAGCTATGTCGCGTGCTGCCGTATGCGGAGACACTAAAAGCACCATAGTAGAACACAGAAGAACTTCTAAGTTGAAGTAATAGCCAGTAAGAAGTAGTACAATTAAAGTTTTAGTTATCGATTATTCACCTTTTAGCCGGCTTTGGTGGCTTGGACATGACCTAGGACCTTAAGATTTTGCATGAAAGGAGGACTAGCAGCCGCGTTGCACGGGAGAATGTGAAAAGTGTTCATATGTAGTAAAAACCTGAGAAATCCGTCCCTTTTCGTCATTTGTAATCGAATCGACTTAAAGATAGATCGTCACATTGGCCGCTTTTCTCTCTGAGACGGTTACATTTATCGTCTGCAAAGCTATGTCGCATGCTGCGGTATGCGGAAACACTAAAAGCACCATAGTAGAGTACAGAAGAAGCTTCTAAGTTGATGTAATAGCCAGTAAGAAGTAGTACAATTCAAGTTTTAGTTGTCGATTATTCACTTTTTAGCCGTCTTTGGTGGCTTGAACATGACCTAGGACCTTAAGATTCTGCATGAAAGGAGGACTAGCAGCCGCGTTGCATGGGAGAATGTGAAAAGTGTTCATATGAAGTAAAAACCTGAGAAATCCGTCCGTTTTCGTCATTTGTTATCGAAACGACTTAAAGCCAGATCGTCACATTGGCAGCTTTTCTCTCTGAGACGGTTACATTTATCGTCTGCAAAGCTATGTCGCGTGCTGCGGTATGCGGGAACACTAAAAGCACCATATTAGAACACAGAAGAAACTTCTAAATTGAAGTAATAGCCAGTAAGAAGTAGTACAATTCAAGTTATAGTTGTCGATTATTCACTCTTTAGCCGGCTTTGGTGGCTTGGACATGACCTAGGACCTTAAGATTTTGCATGAAAGGAGGACTATCAGTCGCGTTGCACGGGAGATGTGAAAAGTGTTCATATGTAGTAAAAACCTGAGAAATCCGTCCGTTTTCGTCATTTGTTATCGAAACGACTTAAAGCCAGATCGTCACATTGGCCGCTTTTCTCTCTGAGACGGTTACATTTATCGTCAGCAAAGCTATGTCGCGTGCTGCGGTATGCGGAGACACTAGAAGCAATATATTAGAACACAGAAGAAGCTTCTAAATTGAAGTAATAGCCAGTAAGAAGTAGTACTATTTAAGTTTTAGTTGTCGATTAATCACTTTTTAGCCGGCTTTGGTGGCTTGGACATGACTTAGGACCTTAAGATTTTGCATGAAAGGAAGACTAGCAGCCGCGTTGCACGGGAGAATGTGAAAAGTGTTCATATGTAGTAAAAACCTGAGAAATCCGTCCGTTTTCGTCATTTGTTATCGAATCGAATTAAAGCCAGATCGTCACATTGGCCGCTCTTCTCTCTGAAACGGTTACATTTATCGTCTGCAAAGCTATGTCGCGTGCTGCGGTATGCGGGAACACTAAAAGCACCATATTAGAACACAGAAGAAACTTCTAAATTGAAGTAATAGCCAGTAAGAAGTAGTACAATTCAAGTTATGGTTGTCGATTATTCACTCTTTAGCCGGCTTTGGTGGCTTGGACATGACCTAGGACCTTAAGATTTTGCATGAAAGGAGGACTATCAGTCGCGTTGCACGGGAGAATGTGAAAAGTGTTCATATGTAGTAGAAACCTGAGAAATCCGTCCGGTTTCGTCTTTGTTATCGAATGCACTTAAAGCCAGATCGTCACATTGGCCGCTTTTCTCTCTGAGACGGTTACATTTATCGTCTGCAAAGCTATGTCGCGTGCTGCCGTATGCGGAGACACTAAAAGCACCATAGTAGAACACAGAAGAACTTCTAAGTTGAAGTAATAGCCAGTAAGAAGTAGTACAATTAAAGTTTTAGTTATCGATTATTCACCTTTTAGCCGGCTTTGGTGGCTTGGACATGACCTAGGACCTTAAGATTTTGCATGAAAGGAGGACTAGCAGCCGCGTTGCACGGGAGAATGTGAAAAGTGTTCATATGTAGTAAAAACCTGAGAAATCCGTCCCTTTTCGTCATTTGTAATCGAATCGACTTAAAGATAGATCGTCACATTGGCCGCTTTTCTCTCTGAGACGGTTACATTTATCGTCTGCAAAGCTATGTCGCATGCTGCGGTATGCGGAAACACTAAAAGCACCATAGTAGAGTACAGAAGAAGCTTCTAAGTTGATGTAATAGCCAGTAAGAAGTAGTACAATTCAAGTTTTAGTTGTCGATTATTCACTTTTTAGCCGTCTTTGGTGGCTTGAACATGACCTAGGACCTTAAGATTCTGCATGAAAGGAGGACTAGCAGCCGCGTTGCATGGGAGAATGTGAAAAGTGTTCATATGAAGTAAAAACCTGAGAAATCCGTCCGTTTTCGTCATTTGTTATCGAAACGACTTAAAGCCAGATCGTCACATTGGCAGCTTTTCTCTCTGAGACGGTTACATTTATCGTCTGCAAAGCTATGTCGCGTGCTGCGGTATGCGGGAACACTAAAAGCACCATATTAGAACACAGAAGAAACTTCTAAATTGAAGTAATAGCCAGTAAGAAGTAGTACAATTCAAGTTATAGTTGTCGATTATTCACTCTTTAGCCGGCTTTGGTGGCTTGGACATGACCTAGGACCTTAAGATTTTGCATGAAAGGAGGACTATCAGTCGCGTTGCACGGGAGAATGTGAAAAGTGTTCATATGTAGTAAAAACCTGAGAAATCCGTCCGTTTTCGTCATTTGTTATCGAAACGACTTAAAGCCAGATCGTCACATTGGCCGCTTTTCTCTCTGAGACGGTTACATTTATCGTCAGCAAAGCTATGTCGCGTGCTGCGGTATGCGGAGACACTAGAAGCAATATATTAGAACACAGAAGAAGCTTCTAAATTGAAGTAATAGCCAGTAAGAAGTAGTACTATTTAAGTTTTAGTTGTCGATTAATCACTTTTTAGCCGGCTTTGGTGGCTTGGACATGACTTAGGACCTTAAGATTTTGCATGAAAGGAAGACTAGCAGCCGCGTTGCACGGGAGAATGTGAAAAGTGTTCATATGTAGTAAAAACCTGAGAAATCCGTCCGTTTTCGTCATTTGTTATCGAATCGATTTAAAGCCAGATCGTCACATTGGCCGCTCTTCTCTCTGAAACGGTTACATTTATCGTCTGCAAAGCTATGTCGCGTGCTGCGGTATGCGGGAACAGTAAAAGCACCATAGTAGAACACAGAAGAAGCTTCTAAGTTGAAGTAATAGCCAGTAAGAAGTAGTACAATTCAAGTTTTAATTATCGATTATTCACTTTTTAGCCGGCTTAGGTGGCTTGGATAAGACCTAGGACCTTAAGATTTTGCATGAAAGGAGGACTAGCAGCCGCGTTGCACGGGAGAATGTGAAAAGTGTTCATATGAAACAAAAACCTGAGAAATCCGTCCGTATCGTCATTTGTTATCGAATCGACTTAAAGCCAGATCGTCACATTGGCCGCTTTTCTCTCTGAGACGGTTACATTTATCGCCTGCAAAGCTATGTCGCGTGCTGCGGTATGCGGAGACACTAAAAGCACCATATTAGAACACAGAAGAAGCTTCTAAATTGAAGTAATAGCCAGTAAGAAGTAGTACTATTTAAGTTTTAGTTGTCGACTAATCACTTTTTCTCCGGCTTTGGTGGCTTGGACATGACTTAGGACCTTAAGATTTTGCATGAAAAGAGGACTAGCAGCCGCGTTCCACGGGAGAATGTGAGAAGTGTTCATAAGTAGTAAAAACCTGAGAAATCCGTCCGTTTTCGTCATTTGTTATCGAATCGATTTAAAGCCAGATCGTCACATTGGCCGCTCTTCTCTCTGAAACGGTTACATTTATCGTCTGCAAAGCTATGTCGCGTGCTGCGGTATGCGGGAACAGTAAAAGCACCATAGTAGAACACAGAAGAAGCTTCTAAGTTGAAGTAATAGCCAGTAAGAAGTAGTACAATTCAAGTTTTAATTATCGATTATTCACTTTTTAGCCGGCTTAGGTGGCTTGGATAAGACCTAGGACCTTAAGATTTTGCATGAAAGGAGGACTAGCAGCCGCGTTGCACGGGAGAATGTGAAAAGTGTTCATATGAAACAAAAACCTGAGAAATCCGTCCGTATCGTCATTTGTTATCGAATCGTCTTAAAGCCAGATCGTCACATTGGCCGCTTTTCTCTCTGAGACGGTTACATTTATTGTCTGCAAAGCTATGTCGCGTGTTGCGGTATGCGGAGACACTAAAAGCACCATAGTAGAACACTGAAGAAGCTTCTAAGTTGAAGTAATAGCCAGTATGAAGTAGTACAATTCAAGTTTTAGTTGTCGATTATTCACTTTTTAGCCGGCTTTGGTGGCAATGACAAGACCTAGGACCATAAGATTTTGCATGAAAGGAGGACTAGCAGCCGCGTTGCATGGGAGAATGTGAAAAGTGTTCATATGTAGTAAAAACCTGAGAAATCTGTCCATTTTCATTATTTGTTATCGAATCGACTTAAAGCCAGATCGTCACATAGGCCGCTTTTCTCTCTGAGACGGTTACATTTATCGTCTGCAAAGCTATGTCGCGTGCTGCGGTATGCGGATACACTAAAAGCACAATAGTAGAACACAGAAGAAGCTTCTAAGTTGAAGTAATAGCCAGTAAGAAGTAGTACAATTCAAGTTTTAGTTATCGATTATTCACTTTTTAGCCGTCTTTGGTGGCTTGAACATGACCTAGGACCTTAAGATTCTGCATGAAAGGAGGACTAGCAGCCGCGTTGCATGGGAGAATGTGAAAAGTGTTCATATGTAGTAAAAACCTGAGAAATCCGTCCGTTTTCGTCATTTGTTATCGAAACGACTTAAAGCCAGATCGTCACATTGGCCGCTTTTCTCTCTGAGACGGTTACATTTATCGTCAGCAAAGCTATGTCGCGTGCTGCGGTATGCGGAGGCACTAAAAGCACCATATTAGAACACAGAAGAAGCTTCTAAATTGAAGTAATAGCCAGTAAGAAGTAGTACAATTGAAGTTTTAGTTGTCGATTAATCACTTTCTAGCCTGCTTTGGTGGCTTGGACATGACTTAGGACCTTAAGATTTTGCATGAAAGGAAGACTAGCAGCCGCGTTGCACGGGAGAATGTGAAAAGTGTTCATATGTAGTAAAAACCTGAGAAATCCGTCCGTTTTCGTCATTTGTTATCGAATCGATTTAAAGCCAGATCGTCACATTGGCCGCTCTTCTCTCTGAAACGGTTACATTTATCGTCTGCAAAGCTATGTCGCGTGCTGCGGTAAGCGGGAACACTAAAAGCACCATATTAGAACACAGAAGAAACTTCTAAATTGAAGTAATAGCCAGTAAGAAGTAGTACAATTCAAGTTATGGTTGTCGATTATTCACTCTTTAGCCGGCTTTGGTGGCTTGGACATGACCTAGGACCTTAAGATTTTGCATGAAAGGAGGACTATCAGTCGCGTTGCACGGGAGAATGTGAAAAGTGTTCATATGTAGTAGAAACCTGAGAAATCCGTCCGGTTTCGTCTTTGTTATCGAATGCACTTAAAGCCAGATCGTCACATTGGCCGCTTTTCTCTCTGAGACTGTTACATTTATCGTCTGCAAAGCTATGTCGCGTGCTGCCGTATGCGGAGACACTAAAAGCACCATAGTAGAACACAGAAGAACTTCTAAGTTGAAGTAATAGCCAGTAAGAAGTAGTACAATTAAAGTTTTAGTTATCGATTATTCACCTTTTAGCCGGCTTTGGTGGCTTGGACATGACCTAGGACCTTAAGATTTTGCATGAAAGGAGGACTAGCAGCCGCGTTGCACGGGAGAATGTGAAAAGTGTTCATATGTAGTAAAAACCTGAGAAATCCGACCGTTTTCGTCATTTGTTATCGAATCGACTTAAAGCCAGATCGTCACATTGGCCGCTTTTCTCTCTGAGACGGTTACATTTATCGTTTGCAAAGCTATGTCGCGTGCTGCGGTATGCGGAAACACTAAAAGCACCATAGTAGAACACAGAAGAAGCTTCTAAGTTGAAGCAATAGCCAGTAAGAAGTAGTAGAATTGAAGTTTAAGTTATCGATTATTCACCTTTTAGCCGGCTTTGGTGGCTTGTACATGACCTAGGACCTTAAGATTTTGCATGAAAGGAGGACTAGCAGCCGCGTTGCATGTGAGAATGTGAAAGTGTTCATATGTAGTAAAAACCTGAGAAATCTGACCATTTTCGACATTTGTTATGGAATCGACTTAAAGCCAGATCGTCACATTGGCCGCTTTTCTCTCTGAGACGGTTACATTTATCGTCTGCAAAGCTATGTCGCGTGCTGCGGTATGTGGAGACACTAAAAGCACCATATTAGAACACAGAAGGATCTTCTAAGTTGAAGTAATAGCCAGTAAGAAGTAGTACAATTCAAGTTTTTGTTGTCGATTATTCACTTTTTTGCCGGCTTTGGTGGCTTGGACATGACCTAGGACCATAAGATTTTGCATGAAAGGAGGACTAGCAGCCGCGTTGCACGGGAGAATGTGAAAAGTGTTCATATGTAGTAAAAACCTGAGAAATCCGTCCCTTTTCGTCATTTGTAATCGAATCGACTTAAAGATAGATCGTCACATTGGCCGCTTTTCTCTCTGAGACGGTTACATATATCGTCTGCAAAGCTATGTCGCATGCTGCGGTATGCGGAAACACTAAAAGCACCATAGTAGAGTACAGAAGAAGCTTCTAAGTTGATGTAATAGCCAGTAAGAAGTAGTACAATTCAAGTTTTAGTTGTCGATTATTCACTTTTTAGCCGTCTTTGGTGGCTTGAACATGACCTAGGACCTTAAGATTCTGCATGAAAGGAGGACTAGCAGCCGCGTTGCATGGGAGAATGTGAAAAGTGTTCATATGTAGTAAAAACCTGAGAAATCCGTCCGTTTTCGTCATTTGTTATCGAAACGACTTAAAGCCAGATCGTCACATTGGCAGCTTTTCTCTCTGAGACGGTTACATTTATCGTCTGCAAAGCTATGTCGCGTGCTGCGGTATGCGGGAACACTAAAAGCACCATATTAGAACACAGAAGAAACTTCTAAATTGAAGTAATAGCCAGTAAGAAGTAGTACAATTCAAGTTATAGTTGTCGATTATTCACTCTTTAGCCGGCTTTGGTGGCTTGGACATGACCTAGGACCTTAAGATTTTGCATGAAAGGAGGACTATCAGTCGCGTTGCACGGGAGAATGTGAAAAGTGTTCATATGTAGTAAAAACCTGAGAAATCCGTCCGTTTTCGTCATTTGTTATCGAAACGACTTAAAGCCAGATCGTCACATTGGCCGCTTTTCTCTCTGAGACGGTTACATTTATCGTCTGCAAAGCTATGTCGCGTGCTGCGGTATGCGGAAACACTAAAAGCACCATAGTAGAACACAGAAGAAGCTTCTAAGTTGAAGCAATAGCCAGTAAGAAGTAGTACAATTGAAGTTTAATTTATCGATTATTCACCTTTTAGCCGGCTTTGGTGGCTTGTACATGACCTAGGACCTTAAGATTTTGCATGAAAGGAGGACTAGCAGCCGCGTTGCATGTGAGAATGTGAAAGTGTTCATATGTAGTAAAAACCTGAGAAATCTGACCATTTTCGACATTTGTTATGGAATCGACTTAAAGCCAGATCGTCACATTGGCCACTTTTCTCCCTGAGACGGTTACATTTATCGTCTGCAAAGCTATGTCGCGTGCTGCGGTATGTGGAGACACTAAAAGCACCATATTAGAACACAGAAGGATCTTCTAAGTTGAAGTAATAGCCAGTAAGAAGTAGTACAATTCAAGTTTTTGTTGTCGATTATTCACTTTTTAGTCGGCTTTGGTGGCTTGGACATGACCTAGGACCATAAGATTTTGCATGAAAGGAGGACTAGCAGCCGCGTTGCACGGGAGAATGTGAAAAGTGTTCATATGTAGTAAAAACCTGAGAAATCCGTCCCTTTTCGTCATTTGTAATCGAATAGATCGTCACATTGGCCGCTTTTCTCTCTGAGACGGTTACATTTATCGTATGCAAAGCTATGTCGCATGCTGCGGTATGCGGAAACACTAAAAGCACCATAGTAGAGTACAGAAGAAGCTTCTAAGTTGATGTAATAGCCAGTAAGAAGTAGTACAATTCAAGTTTTAGTTGTCGATTATTCACATTTTAGCCGTCTTTGGTGGCTTGAACATGACCTAGGACCTTAAGATTCTGCATGAAAGGAGGACTAGCAGCCGCGTTGCATGGGAGAATGTGAAAAGTGTTCATATGTAGTAAAAACCTGAGAAATCCATCCGTTTACGTCATTTGTTATCGAAACGACTTAAAGCCAGATCGTCACATTGGCCGCTTTTCTCTCTGAGACGGTTACATTTATCGTCAGCAAAGCTATGTCGCGTGCTGCGGTATGCGGAGACACTAGAAGCAATATATTAGAACACAGAAGAAGCTTCTAAATTGAAGTAATAGCCAGTAAGAAGTAGTACTATTTAAGTTTTAGTTGTCGATTAATCACTTTTTAGCCGGCTTTGGTGGCTTGGACATGACTTAGGACCTTAAGATTTTGCATGAAAGGACGACTAGCAGCCGCGTTGCACGGGAGAATGTGAAAAGTGTTCATATGTAGTAAAAACCTGAGAAATCCGTCCGTTTTCGTCATTTGTTATCGAATCGATTTAAAGCCAGATCGTCACATTGGCCGCTCTTCTCTCTGAAACGGTTACATTTATCGCCTGCAAAGCTATGTCGCGTGCTGCGGTATGCGGGAACAGTAAAAGCACCATAGTAGAACACAGAAGAAGCTTCTAAGTTGAAGTAATAGCCAGTAAGAAGTAGTACAATTCAAGTTTTAATTATCGATTATTCACTTTTTAGCCGGCTTAGGTGGCTTGGATAAGACCTAGGACCTTAAGATCTTGCATGAAAGGAGGACTAGCAGCCGCGTTGCACGGGAGAATGTGAAAAGTGTTCATATGAAACAAAAACCTGAGAAATCCGTCCGTATCGTCATTTGTTATCGAATCGACTTAAAGCCAGATCGTCACATTGGCCGCTTTTCTCTCTGAGACGGTTACATTTATCGCCTGCAAAGCTATGTCGCGTGCTGCGGTATGCGGAGACACTAAAAGCACCATATTAGAACACAGAAGAAGCTTCTAAATTGAAGTAATAGCCAGTAAGAAGTAGTACTATTTAAGTTTTAGTTGTCGACTAATCACTTTTTCTCCGGCTTTGGTGGCTTGGACATGACTTAGGACCTTAAGATTTTGCATGAAAAGAGGACTAGCAGCCGCGTTGCACGGGAGAATGTGAGAAGTGTTCATATGTAGTAAAAACCTGAGAAATCCGTCCGTTTTCGTCATTTGTTATCGAATCGATTTAAACCCAGATCGTCACATTGGCCGCTCTTCTCTCTGAAACGGTTACATTTATCGCCTGCAAAGCTATGTCGCGTGCTGCGGTATGCGGGAACACTAAAAGCACCATAGTAGAACACAGAAGAAGTTTCTAAGTTGAAGTAATAGCCAGTAAGAAGCAGTACAATTCAAGTTTATATTATCGATTATTCACTTTTTAGCCGGCTTTGGTGGCTTGGATAAGACCTAGGACCTTAAGATTTTGCATGAAAGGAGGACTAGCAGCCGCGTTGCACGGGAGAATGTGAAAAGTGTTCATATGGAGTAAGAATCTGAGAAATCCGTCCGTTATCGTCATTTGTTATCGAATCGACTTAAAGCGAGATCGTCACATTGGCCGCTTTTCTCTCTGAGACGGTTACATTTATCGTCTGCAAAGCTATGTCGCGTGCTGCGGTATGCGGGAACACTAAAAGCACCATAGTAGAACACAGAAGAAGTTTCTAAGTTGAAGTAATAGCCAGTAAGAAGTAGTACAATTCAAGTTTTAATTATCGATTATTCACTTTTTAGCCGGCTTTGGTGACTTGGATAAGACCTAGGACCTTAAGATTTTGCATGAAAGGAAGACTAGCAGCCGCGTTGCACGGGAGAATGTGAAAAGTGTTCATATGAAGTAAAAACCTGATAAATCCGTCCGTTATCGTCATTTGTTATCGAATCGACTTAAAGCCAGATCGTCACATTGGCCGCTTTTCTCTCTGAGACGGTTACATTTATCGCCTGCAAAGCTATGTCGCGTGCTGCGGTATGCGGAGACACTAAAAGCACCATATTAGAACACAGAAGAAGCTTCTAAATTGTAGTAATAGCCAGTAAGAAGTAGTACTATTTATGTTTTAGTTGTCGACTAATCACTTTTATGCCGGCTTTGGTCGCTTGGACATGACTTAGGACCTTAAGATTTTGCATGAAAGGAAGACTAGCAGCCGCGTTGCACGGGAGAATGTGAAAAGTGTTCATATGTAGTAAAAACCTGAGAAATCCGTCCGTTTTCGTCATTTGTTATCGAATCGATTTAAAGCCAGATCGTCACATTGGCCGCTCTTCTCTCTGAAACGGTTACATTTATCGTCTGCAAAGCTATGTCGCGTGCTGCGGTATGCGGGCACACTAAAAGCATTATAGTAGAACACAGAAGAAGCTTCTAAGTTGAAGTAATAGCCAGTAAGAAGTAGTACAATTCAAGTTTATATTATCGATTATTCACTTTTTAGCCGGCTTTGGTGGCTTGGATAAGACCTAGGACCTTAAGATTTTGCATGAAAGGAGGACTAGCAGCCGCGTTGCATGGGAGAATGTGAAAAGTGTTCATATGGTGTAAAAACCTGATAAATCCGTCCGTTATCGTCATTTGTTATTGAATCGACTTAAAGCCAGATCGTCACATTGGCCGCTTTTCTCTCTGAGACGGTTACATTTATTGTCTGCAAAGATATGTCGCGTGCTGCGGTATGCGGAAACACTAAAAG
The DNA here is from genome assembly GCF_023897955.1 of Schistocerca gregaria. Lineage (NCBI taxonomy): Eukaryota > Metazoa > Arthropoda > Insecta > Orthoptera > Acrididae > Schistocerca > Schistocerca gregaria. The sequence goes on along the minus strand of NW_026061952.1, from coordinate 432,360 downwards.
CACAATAGTAGAATACAGAAGAAGCTTCTAAGTTGAAGTAATAGCCAGTAAGATGTAGTACAATTCAAGTTTTAGTTATCGATTATTAACTTTTTAGCCGTCTTTGGTGGTTTGAACATGACCTAGGACCTTAAGATTCTGCATCAATGGAGGACTAGCAGCCGCGTTGCATGGGAGAATGTGAAAAGTGTTCATACGTAGTAAAAACCTGAGAAATCCGTCCGTTTTCGTCATTTGTTATCGAAACGACTTAAAGCCAGATCGTCACGTTGGCCGCTTTTCTCTCTGAGACGGTTACATTTATCGTCAGCAAAGCTATGTCGCGTGCTGCGGTATGCGGAGACACTAAAAGTACCATATTAGAACACAGAAGAAGCTTCTAAATTGAAGTAATAGCCAGTAAGAAGTAGTACTATTTAAGTTTTAGTTGTCGATTAACCACTTTTTAGCCGGCTTTGGTGGCTTCGACATGACTTAGGACCTTAAGAGTTTGCATGAAAGGAAGACTAGCAGCCGCGTTGCACGGGAGAATGTGAAAAGAGTTCATATGTAGTAAAAACCTGAGAAATCCTTCCGTTTTCGTCATTTGTTATCGAATCGATTTAAAGCCAGATCGTCACATTGGCCGCTCTTCTCTCTGAAACGGTTACATTTATCGTCTGCAAAGCTATGTCGCGTGCTGCGGTATGCGGGAACACTAAAAGCACCATAGTAGAACACAGAAGAAGCTGCTAAGTTGAAGTAATAGCCAGTAAGAAGTAGTACTATTTATGTTTTAGTTGTCGACTAATCACTATTATGCCGGCTTTGGTCGCTTGGACATGACTTAGGACCTTAACATTTTGCATGAAAGGAAGACTAGCAGCCGCGTTGCACGGGAGAATGTGAAAAGTGTTCATATGTAGTAAAAACCTGAGAAATCCGTCCGTTTTCGTCATTTGTTATCGAATCGATTTAAAGCCAGATCGTCACATTGGCCGCTCTTCTCTCTGAAACGGTTACATTTATCGTCTCCAAATCTATGTCGCGTGCTGCGGTATGCGGGCACACTAAAAGCACCATAGTAGAACACAGAAGAAGCTTCTAAGTTGAAGTAATAGCCAGTAAGAAGTAGTACAATTCAAGTTTATATTATCGATTATTCACTTTTTAGCCGGCTTTGGTGGCTTGGATAAGACCTAGGACCTTAAGATTTTGCATGAAAGGAGGACTAGCAGCCGCGTTGCACGGGAGAATGTGAAAAGTGTTCATATGGTGTAAAAACCTGAGAAATCCGTCCGTTTTCGTCATTTGTTATCGAATCGACTTAAAGCCAGATCGTCACATTGGCCGCTTTTCTCTCTGAGACGGTTACATTTATCGTCAGCAAAGCTATGTCGCGTGCTGCGGTCTGCGGAGACACTAAAAGCACCATATTAGAACACAGAAGAAGCTTCTAAATTGAAGTAATAGCCAGTAAGAAGTAGTACTATTTAAGTTTTAGTTGTCGACTAATCACTTTTTCTCCGGCTTTGGTGGCTTGGACATGACTTAGGACCTTAAGATTTTGCATGAAAGGAAGACTAGCAGCCGCGTTGCACGGGAGAATGTGAAAAGTGTTCATATGTAGTAAAAACCTGAGAAATCCGTCCGTTTTCGTCATTTGTTATCGAATCGATTTAAAGCCAGATCGTCACATTGGCCGCTCTTCTCTCTGAAACGGTTACATTTATCGCCTGCAAAGCTATGTCGCGTGCTGTGGTATGCGGGCACACTAAAAGCACCATAGTAGAACACAGAAGAAGCTTGTAAGTTGAAGTAATAGCCAGTAAGAAGTAGTACAATTCAAGTTTATATTATCGATTATTCACTTTTTAGCCGGCTTTGGTGGCTTGGATAAGACCTAGGACCTTAAGATTTTGCATGAATGGAGGACTAGCAGCCGCGTTGCACGGGAGAATGTGAAAAGTGTTCATATGAAGTAAAAACCTGATAAATCCGTCCGTTATCGTCATTTGTTATCGAATCGACTTAAAGCCAGATCGTCACATTGGCCGCTTTTCTCTCTGAGACGGTTACATTTATCGTCTGAAAAGCTATGTCGCGTGCTGCGGTATGCGGGAACACTAAAAGCACCATAGTAGAACACAGAAGAAGTTTCTAAGTTGAAGTAATAGCCAGTAAGAAGTAGTACAATTCAAGTTTTAATTATCGATTATTCACTTTTTAGCCGGCTTTGGTGGCTTGGATAAGACCTAGGACCTTAAGATTTTGCATGAAAGGAAGACTAGCAGCCGCGTTGCACGGGAGAATGTGAAAAGTGTTCATATGAAGTAAAAACCTGATAAATCCGTCCGTTATCGTCATTTGTTATCGAATCGACTTAAAGCCAGATCGTCACATTGGCCGCTTTTCTCTCTGAGACGGTTACATTTATCGCCTGCAAAGCTATGTCGCGTGCTGCGGTATGCGGAGACACTAAAAGCACCATATTAGAACACAGAAGAAGCTTCTAAATTGAAGTAATAGCCAGTAAGAAGTAGTACTATTTAAGTTTTAGTTGTCGATTAACCACTTTTTAGCCGGCTTTGGTGGCTTCGACATGACTTAGGACCTTAAGAGTTTGCATGAAAGGAAGACTAGCAGCCGCGTTGCACGGGAGAATGTGAAAAGAGTTCATATGTAGTAAAAACCTGAGAAATCCTTCCGTTTTCGTCATTTGTTATCGAATCGATTTAAAGCCAGATCGTCACATTGGCCGCTCTTCTCTCTGAAACGGTTACATTTATCGTCTGCAAAGCTATGTCGCGTGCTGCGGTATGCGGGAACACTAAAAGCACCATAGTAGAACACAGAAGAAGCTTCTAAGTTGAAGTAATAGCCAGTAAGAAGTAGTACTATTTATGTTTTAGTTGTCGACTAATCTTTTTTATGCCGGCTTTGGTCGCTTGGACATGACTTAGGACCTTAACATTTTGCATGAAAGGAAGACTAGCAGCCGCGTTGCACGGGAGAATGTGAAAAGTGTTCATATGTAGTAAAAACCTGAGAAATCCGTCCGTTTTCGTCATTTGTTATCGAATCGATTTAAAGCCAGATCGTCACATTGGCCGCTCTTCTCTCTGAAACGGTTACATTTATCGTCTCCAAAGCTATGTCGCGTGCTGCGGTATGCGGGCACACTAAAAGCACCATAGTAGAACACAGAAGAAGCTTCTAAGTTGAAGTAATAGCCAGTAAGAAGTAGTACAATTCAAGTTTATATTATCGATTATTCTCTTTTTAGCCGGCTTTGGTGGCTTGGATAAGACCTAGGACCTTAAGACTTTGCATGAAAGGAGGACTAGCAGCCGCGTTGCACGGGAGAATGTGAAAAGTGTTCATATGGTGTAAAAACCTGAGAAATCCGTCCGTTTTCGTCATTTGTTATCGAAACGACTTAAAGCCAGATCGTCACATTGGCCGCTTTTCTCTCTGAGACGGTTACATTTATCGTCAGCAAAGCTATGTCGCGTGCTGCGGTCTGCGGAGACACTAAAAGCACCATATTAGAACACAGAAGAAGCTTCCAAATTGAAGTAATAGCCAGTAAGAAGTAGTACTATTTAAGTTTTAGTTGTTGACTAATCACTTTTTCTCCGGCTTTGGTGGCTTGGACATGACTTAGGACCTTAAGATTTTGCATGAAAGGAAGACTAGCAGCCGCGTTGCACGGGAGAATGTGAAAAGTGTTCATATGTAGTAAAAACCTGAGAAATCCGTCCGTTTTCGTCATTTGTTATCGAATCGATTTAAAGCCAGATCGTCACATTGGCCGCTCTTCTCTCTGAAACGGTTACATTTATCGCCTGCAAAGCTATGTCGCGTGCTGTGGTATGCGGGCACACTAAAAGCACCATAGTAGAACACAGAAGAAGCTTGTAAGTTGAAGTAATAGCCAGTAAGAAGTAGTACAATTCAAGTTTATATTATCGATTAATTACTTTTTAGCCGGCTTTCGTGGCTTGGATAAGACTTAGGACCTTAAGATTTTGCATGAATGGAGGACTAGCAGCCGCGTTGCACGGGAGAATGTGAAAAGTGTTCATATGGAGTAAAAACCTGAGAAATCCGTCCGTTATCGTCATTTGTTATCGAATCGACTTAAAGCGAGATCGTCACATTGGCCGCTTTTCTCTCTGAGACGGTTACATTTATCGTCTGAAAAGCTATGTCGCGTGCTGCGGTATGCGGGAACACTAAAAGCACCATAGTAGAACACAGAAGAAGTTTCTAAGTTGAAGTAATAGCCAGTAAGAAGTAGTACAATTCAAGTTTTAATTATCGATTATTCACTTTTTAGCCGGCTTTGGTGGCTTGGATAAGACCTAGGACCTTAAGATTTTGCATGAAAGGAAGACTAGCAGCCGCGTTGCACGGGAGAATGTGAAAAGTGTTCATATGGTGTAAAAACCTGAGAAATCCGTCCGTTTTCGTCATTTGTTATCGAATCGACTTAAAGCCAGATCGTCACATTGGCCGCTTTTCTCTCTGAGACGGTTACATTTATCGTCAGCAAAGCTATGTCGCGTGCTGCGGTCTGCGGAGACACTAAAAGCACCATATTAGAACACAGAAGAAGCTTCTAAATTGAAGTAATAGCCAGTAAGAAGTAGTACTATTTAAGTTTTAGTTGTCGACTAATCACTTTTTCTCCGGCTTTGGTGGCTTGGACATGACTTAGGACCTTAAGATTTTGCATGAAAGGAAGACTAGCAGCCGCGTTGCACGGGAGAATGTGAAAAGTGTTCATATGTAGTAAAAACCTGAGAAATCCGTCCGTTTTCGTCATTTGTTATCGAATCGATTTAAAGCCAGATCGTCACATTGGCCGCTCTTCTCTCTGAAACGGTTACATTTATCGCCTGCAAAGCTATGTCGCGTGCTGTGGTATGCGGGCACACTAAAAGCACCATAGTAGAACACAGAAGAAGCTTGTAAGTTGAAGTAATAGCCAGTAAGAAGTAGTACAATTCAAGTTTATATTATCGATTATTCACTTTTTAGCCGGCTTTGGTGGCTTGGATAAGACCTAGGACCTTAAGATTTTGCATGAATGGAGGACTAGCAGCCGCGTTGCACGGGAGAATGTGAAAAGTGTTCATATGAAGTAAAAACCTGATAAATCCGTCCGTTATCGTCATTTGTTATCGAATCGACTTAAAGCCAGATCGTCACATTGGCCGCTTTTCTCTCTGAGACGGTTACATTTATCGTCTGAAAAGCTATGTCGCGTGCTGCGGTATGCGGGAACACTAAAAGCACCATAGTAGAACACAGAAGAAGTTTCTAAGTTGAAGTAATAGCCAGTAAGAAGTAGTACAATTCAAGTTTTAATTATCGATTATTCACTTTTTAGCCGGCTTTGGTGGCTTGGATAAGACCTAGGACCTTAAGATTTTGCATGAAAGGAAGACTAGCAGCCGCGTTGCACGGGAGAATGTGAAAAGTGTTCATATGAAGTAAAAACCTGATAAATCCGTCCGTTATCGTCATTTGTTATCGAATCGACTTAAAGCCAGATCGTCACATTGGCCGCTTTTCTCTCTGAGACGGTTACATTTATCGCCTGCAAAGCTATGTCGCGTGCTGCGGTATGCGGAGACACTAAAAGCACCATATTAGAACACAGAAGAAGCTTCTAAATTGAAGTAATAGCCAGTAAGAAGTAGTACTATTTAAGTTTTAGTTGTCGATTAACCACTTTTTAGCCGGCTTTGGTGGCTTCGACATGACTTAGGACCTTAAGAGTTTGCATGAAAGGAAGACTAGCAGCCGCGTTGCACGGGAGAATGTGAAAAGAGTTCATATGTAGTAAAAACCTGAGAAATCCTTCCGTTTTCGTCATTTGTTATCGAATCGATTTAAAGCCAGATCGTCACATTGGCCGCTCTTCTCTCTGAAACGGTTACATTTATCGTCTGCAAAGCTATGTCGCGTGCTGCGGTATGCGGGAACACTAAAAGCACCATAGTAGAACACAGAAGAAGCTTCTAAGTTGAAGTAATAGCCAGTAAGAAGTAGTACTATTTATGTTTTAGTTGTCGACTAACCTTTTTTATGCCGGCTTTGGTCGCTTGGACTAGACTTAGGACCTTAACATTTTGCATGAAAGGAAGACTAGCAGCCGCGTTGCACGGGAGAATGTGAAAAGTGTTCATATGTAGTAAAAACCTGAGAAATCCGTCCGTTTTCGTCATTTGTTATCGAATCGATTTAAAGCCAGATCGTCACATTGGCCGCTCTTCTCTCTGAAACGGTTACATTTATCGTCTCCAAAGCTATGTCGCGTGCTGCGGTATGCGGGCACACTAAAAGCACCATAGTAGAACACAGAAGAAGCTTCTAAGTTGAAGTAATAGCCAGTAAGAAGTAGTACAATTCAAGTTTATATTATCGATTATTCTCTTTTTAGCCGGCTTTGGTGGCTTGGATAAGACCTAGGACCTTAAGACTTTGCATGAAAGGAGGACTAGCAGCCGCGTTGCACGGGAGAATGTGAAAAGTGTTCATATGGTGTAAAAACCTGAGAAATCCGTCCGTTTTCGTCATTTGTTATCGAAACGACTTAAAGCCAGATCGTCACATTGGCCGCTTTTCTCTCTGAGACGGTTACATTTATCGTCAGCAAAGCTATGTCGCGTGCTGCGGTCTGCAGAGACACTAAAAGCACCATATTAGAACACAGAAGAAGCTTCCAAATTGAAGTAATAGCCAGTAAGAAGTAGTACTATTTAAGTTTTAGTTGTTGACTAATCACTTTTTCTCCGGCTTTGGTGGCTTGGACATGACTTAGGACCTTAAGATTTTGCATGAAAGGAAGACTAGCAGCCGCGTTGCACGGGAGAATGTGAAAAGTGTTCATATGTAGTAAAAACCTGAGAAATCCGTCCGTTTTCGTCATTTGTTATCGAATCGATTTAAAGCCAGATCGTCACATTGGCCGCTCTTCTCTCTGAAACGGTTACATTTATCGCCTGCAAAGCTATGTCGCGTGCTGTGGTATGCGGGCACACTAAAAGCACCATAGTAGAACACAGAAGAAGCTTGTAAGTTGAAGTAATAGCCAGTAAGAAGTAGTACAATTCAAGTTTATATTATCGATTATTCACTTTTTAGCCGGCTTTCGTGGCTTGGATAAGACTTAGGACCTTAAGATTTTGCATGAATGGAGGACTAGCAGCCGCGTTGCACGGGAGAATGTGAAAAGTGTTCATATGGAGTAAAAACCTGAGAAATCCGTCCGTTATCGTCATTTGTTATCGAATCGACTTAAAGCGAGATCGTCACATTGGCCGCTTTTCTCTCTGAGACGGTTACATTTATCGCCTGAAAAGCTATGTCGCGTGCTGCGGTATGCGGGAACACTAAAAGCACCATAGTAGAACACAGAAGAAGTTTCTAAGTTGAAGTAATAGCCAGTAAGAAGTAGTACAATTCAAGTTTTAATTATCGATTATTCACTTTTTAGCCGGCTTTGGTGGCTTGGATAAGACCTAGGACCTTAAGATTTTGCATGAAAGGAAGACTAGCAGCCGCGTTGCACGGGAGAATGTGAAAAGTGTTCATATGAAGTAAAAACCTGATAAATCCGTCCGTTATCGTCATTTGTTATCGAATCGACTTAAAGCCAGATCGTCACATTGGCCGCTTTTCTCTCTGAGACGGTTACATTTATCGCCTGCAAAGCTATGTCGCGTGCTGCGGTATGCGGAGACACTAAAAGCACCATATTAGAACACAGAAGAAGCTTCTAAATTGAAGTAATAGCCAGTAAGAAGTAGTACTATTTAAGTTTTAGTTGTCGATTAACCACTTTTTAGCCGGCTTTGGTGGCTTCGACATGACTTAGGACCTTAAGAGTTTGCATGAAAGGAAGACTAGCAGCCGCGTTGCACGGGAGAATGTGAAAAGAGTTCATATGTAGTAAAAACCTGAGAAATCCTTCCGTTTTCGTCATTTGTTATCGAATCGATTTAAAGCCAGATCGTCACATTGGCCGCTCTTCTCTCTGAAACGGTTACATTTATCGTCTGCAAAGCTATGTCGCGTGCTGCGGTATGCGGGAACACTAAAAGCACCATAGTAGAACACAGAAGAAGCTTCTAAGTTGAAGTAATAGCCAGTAAGAAGTAGTACTATTTATGTTTTAGTTGTCGACTAATCTTTTTTATGCCGGCTTTTGTCGCTTGGACATGACTTAGGACCTTAACATTTTGCATGAAAGGAAGACTAGCAGCCGCGTTGCACGGGAGAATGTGAAAAGTGTTCATATGTAGTAAAAACCTGAGATATCCGTCCGTTTTCGTCATTTGTTATCGAATCGATTTAAAGCCAGATCGTCACATTGGCCGCTCTTCTCTCTGAAACGGTTACATTTATCGTCTCCAAAGCTATGTCGCGTGCTGCGGTATGCGGGCACACTAAAAGCACCATAGTAGAACACAGAAGAAGCTTCTAAGTTGAAGTAATAGCCAGTAAGAAGTAGTACAATTCAAGTTTATATTATCGATTATTCTCTTTTTAGCCGGCTTTGGTGGCTTGGATAAGACCTAGGACCTTAAGACTTTGCATGAAAGGAGGACTAGCAGCCGCGTTGCACGGGAGAATGTGAAAAGTGTTCATATGGTGTAAAAACCTGAGAAATCCGTCCGTTTTCGTCATTTGTTATCGAAACGACTTAAAGCCAGATCGTCACATTGGCCGCTTTTCTCTCTGAGACGGTTACATTTATCGTCAGCAAAGCTATGTCGCGTGCTGCGGTCTGCGGAGACACTAAAAGCACCATATTAGAACACAGAAGAAGCTTCCAAATTGAAGTAATAGCCAGTAAGAAGTAGTACTATTTAAGTTTTAGTTGTTGACTAATCACTTTTTCTCCGGCTTTGGTGGCTTGGACATGACTTAGGACCTTAAGATTTTGCATGAAAGGAAGACTAGCAGCCGCGTTGCACGGGAGAATGTGAAAAGTGTTCATATGTAGTAAAAACCTGAGAAATCCGTCCGTTTTCGTCATTTGTTATCGAATCGATTTAAAGCCAGATCGTCACATTGGCCGCTCTTCTCTCTGAAACGGTTACATTTATCGTCTGCAAAGCTATGTCGCGTGCTGCGGTATGCGGGCACACTAAAAGCACCATAGTAGAACACAGAATAAGCTTCTAAGTTGAAGTAATAGCCAGTAAGAAGTAGTACAATTCAAGTTTATATTATCGATTATTCACTTTTTAGCCGGCTTTGGTGGCTTGGATAAGACCTAGGACCTTAAGATTTTGCATGAAAGGAGGACTAGCAGCCGCGTTGCACGGGAGAATGTAAAAAGTGTTCATATGGAGTAAAAACCTGAGAAATCCGTCCGTTATCGTCATTTGTTATCGAATCGACTTAAATCGAGATCGTCACATTGGCCGCTTTTCTCTCTGAGACGGTTACATTTATCGTCTGAAAAGCTATGTCGCGTGCTGCGGTATGCGGGAACACTAAAAGCACCATAGTAGAACACAGAAGAAGTTTCTAAGTTGAAGTAATAGCCAGTAAGAAGTAGTACAATTCAAGTTTTAATTATCGATTATTCACTTTTTAGCCGGCTTTGGTGGCTTGGATAAGACCTAGGACCTTAAGATTTTGCATGAAAGGAAGACTAGCAGCCGCGTTGCACGGGAGAATGTGAAAAGTGTTCATATGAAGTAAAAACCTGATAAATCCGTCCGTTATCGTCATTTGTTATCGAATCGACTTAAAGCCAGATTGTCACATTGGCCGCTTTTCTCTCTGAGACGGTTACATTTATCGCCTGCAAAGCTATGTCGCGTGCTGCGGTCTGCGGAGACACTAAAAGCACCATATTAGAAAACAGAAGAAGCTTCTAAATTGAAGTAATAGCCAGTAAGAAGTAGTACTATTTATGTTTAAGTTGTCGACTAATCACTTTTACGCCGGCTTTGGTCGCTTGGACATGACTTAGGACCTTAAGATTTTGCATGAAAGGAAGACTAGCAGCCGCGTTGCACGGGAGAATGTGAAAAGTGTTCATATGTAGTAAAAACCTGAGAAATCCGTCCGTTTTCGTCATTTGTTATCGAATCGATTTAAAGCCAGATCGTCACATTGGCCGCTCTTCTCTCTGAAACGGTTACATTTATCGTGTGCAAAGCTATGTCGCGTGTTGCGGTATGCGATCACACTAAAAGCACCATAGTAGAACACAGAAGAAGCTTCTAAGTTGAAGTAATAGCCAGTAAGAAGTAGTACAATTCAAGTTTATATTATCGATTATTCACTTTTTAGCCGGCTTTGGTGGCTTGGATAAGACCTAGGCCCTTAAGATTTTGCATGAAAGGAGGACTAGCAGCCGCATTGCATGGGAGAATGTGAAAACTGTTCATATGGTGTAAAAACCTGAGAAATCCGTCCGTTATCGTCATTTGTTATCGAATCGACTTAAAGCGAGATCGTCACATTGGCCGCTTTTCTCTCTGAGACGGTTACATTTATCGTCTGCAATGCTATGTCGAGTGCTGCGGTATGCGGTGACACAAAAAGCACCATATTAGAACACAGAAGAAACTTCTAAGTTGAAGTAATAGCCAGTAACAAGTAGAACAATTCAAGTTTTAGTTGTCGATTATTCACTTTTTAGCCGGCTTTGGTGGCTTGGACATGTCCTAGGAACTTAAGATTTTGCATGAAAGGAGGACTAGCAGCCGCGTTGCACGGGAGAATGTGAAAAGTGTTCATATGTAGTAAAAACCTGGGAAATCCGTCCGGTTTCGTATTTGTTATCGAATCCATTTAAAGCCAGATCGTCACATTGGCCGCTTTTCTCTCTGAGCCGGTTACATTTATCGTCTGCAAAGCTATGTCGCGTGCTGCCGTATACGGAGACACTTAAAGCACCATAGTAGAACACAGATCAACCTTCTAAGTTGAAGCAATAGCCAGTAAGAAGTAGTTCAATTCAAGTTTTAATTATAGATTATTCACTTTTTAGCCGGCTTTGGTGGCTTGGATAAGACCTTGGAACTTAAGATTTTGCATGAAAGGAGGACTAGCAGCCGCGTTGCAAGGGAGAATGTGAAAAGTGTTCATATGTAGTAAAAACCTGAGAAATCCGTCCGTTATCGTCATTTGTTATTGAATCGACTTAAAGCCAGATCGTCACATTGGCCGCTTTTCTCTCTGAGACGGTTACATTTATTGTCTGCAAAGCTATGTCGCGTGCTGCGGTATGCGGAAACACTAAAAGCACAATAGTAGAATACAGAAGAAGCTTCTAAGTTGAAGTAATAGCCAGTAAGAAGTAGTACAATTCAAGTTTTAGTTATCGATTATTAACTTTTTAGCCGTCTTTGGTGGTTTGAACATGACCTAGGACCTTAAGATTCTGCATGAATGGAGGACTAGCAGCCGCGTTGCATGGGAGAATGTGAAAAGTGTTCATATGTAGTAAAAACCTGAGAAATCCGTCCGTTTTCGTCATTTGTTATCGAAACGACTTAAAGCCAGATCGTCACATTGGCCGCTTTTCTCTCTGAGACGGTTACATTTATCGTCAGCAAAGCTATGTCGCGTGCTGCGGTATGCGGAGACACTAAAAGCACCGTAGTAGAACACAGAAGAAGCTTCTAAGTTGAAGTAATAGCCAGTAAGAAGTAGTACAATTCAAGTTTTAGTTATCGATTATTAACTTTTTAGCCGTCTTTGGTGGTTTGAACATGACCTAGGACCTTAAGATTCTGCATGAAAGGAGGACTAGCAGCCGCGTTGCACGGGAGAATGTGAAAAGTGTTCATATGGTGTAAAAACCTGAGAAATCGGCCCGTTATCGTCATTTGTTATCGAAACGACTTAAAGCCAGATCGTCACATTGGCCGCTTTTCTCTCTGAGACGGTTACATTTATCGTCAGCAAAGCTATGTCGCGTGCTGCGGTCTGCGGAGACACTAAAAGCACCATATTAGAACACAGAAGAAGCTTCTAAATTGAAGTAATAGCCAGTAAGAAGTAGTACTATTTAAGTTTTAGTTGTCGACTAATCACTTTTTCTCTGGCTTTGGTGGCTTGGACTTGACTTTAGGACCTTAAGATTTTGCATGAAAGGAAGACTAGCAGCCGCGTTGCACGGGAGAATGTGAAAAGTGTTCATATGTAGTAAAAACCTGAGAAATCCGTCCGTTTTCGTCATTTGTTATCGAATCGATTTAAAGCCAGATCGTCACATTGGCCGCTCTTCTCTCTGAAACGGTTACATTTATCGCCTGCAAAGCTATGTCGCGTGCTGCGGTATGCGGGCACACTAAAAGCACCATAGTAGAACACAGAAGAAGCTTCTATGTTGAAGTAATAGCCAGTAAGAAGTAGTACAATTCAAGTTTATATTATCGATTATTCACTTTTTAGCCGGCTTTGGTGGCTTGGATAAGACCTAGGACCTTAAGATTTTGCATGAAAGGAGGACTAGCAGCCGCGTTGCACGGGAGAATGTGAAAAGTGTTCATATGGAGTAAAAACCTGAGAAATCCGTCCGTTATCGTCATTTGTTATCGAATCGACTTAAAGCGAGATCGTCACATTGGCCGCTATTCTCTCTGAGACGGTTACATTTATCGTCTGAAAAGCTATGTCGCGTGCTGCGGTATGCGGGAACACTAAAAGCACCATAGTAGAACACAGAAGAAGTTTCTAAGTTGAAGTAATAGCCAGTAAGAAGTAGTACAATTCAAGTTTTAATTATCGATTATTCACTTTTTAGCCGGCTTTGGTGTCTTGGATAAGACCTACGACCTTAAGATTTTGCATAAAAGGAAGACTAGCAGCCGCGTTGCACGGGAGAATGTGAAAAGTGTTCATATGAAGTAAAAACCTGATAAATCCGTCCGTTATCGCCATTTGTTATCGAATCGACTTAAAGCCAGATCGTCACATTGGCCGCTTTTCTCTCTGAGACGGTTACATTTATCACCTGCAAAGCTATGTCGCGTGCTGCGGTATGCGGAGACACTAAAAGCACCATATTAGAACACAGAAGAAGCTTCTAAATTGAAGTAATAGCCAGTAAGAAGTAGTACAATTCAAGTTTTAGTTGTCGATTATTCACTTTTTAGCCGGCTTTGGTGGCTTGGACATGACCTAGGACCTTAAGATTTTGCATGAAAGGAGGACTAGCAGCCGCGTTGCACGGGAGAATGTGAAAAGTGTTCATATGTAGTAAAAACCTGGGAAATGCGTCCGGATTCGTATTTGTTATCGAATCCACTTAAAGCCAGATCGTCACATTGGCCGCTTTTCTCTCTGAGACGGTTACATTTATCGTCTGCAAAGCTATGTCGCATGCTGCGGTATGAGGAAACACTAAAAGCACCATAGTAGAATACAGAAGAAGCTTCTAAGTTGAAGCAATAGCCAGTAAGAAGTAGTACAATTCAAGTTTTAGTTATCGATTATTCACCTTTTAGCCGGCTTTGGTGGCTTGGACAGACCTAGGACCTTAAGATTTTGCATGAAAGGAGGACTAGCAGCCGCGTTGCACGGGAGAATGTGAAAAGTGTTGATATGTAGTAAAAACCTGAGAAATCCGTCCGTTTTCGTCATTTGTTATCGAATCGACTTAAAGCCAGATCGTCACATTGGCCGCTTTTCTCTCTGAGACGGTTACATTTATCGCCTGCAAAGCTATGTCGCGTGCTGCGGTATGCGGAGACACTAAAAGCACCATATTAGAACACAGAAGAAGCTTCTAAATTGAAGTAATAGCCAGTAAGAAGTAGTACAATTCAAGTTTTAGTTGTCGATTATTCACTTTTTAGCCGGCTTTGGTGGCTTGGACATGACCTAGGACCTTAAGATTTTGCATGAAAGGAGGACTAGCAGCCGCGTTGCACGGGAGAATGTGAAAAGTGTTCATATGTAGTAAAAACCTGGGAAATCCGTCCGGATTCGTATTTGTTATCGAATCCACTTAAAGCCAGATCGTCACATTGGCCGCTTTTCTCTCTGAGACGGTTACATTTATCGTCTGCAAAGCTATGTCGCGTGCTGCGGTATGCGGAAACACTAAAAGCACCATAGTAGAACACAGAAGAAGCTTCTAAGTTGAAGCAATAGCCAGTAAGAAGTAGTACAATTGAAGTTTAAGTTATCGATTATTCACCTTTTAGCCGGCTTTGGTGGCTTGTACATGACCTAGGACCTTAAGATTTTGCATGAAAGGAGGACTAGCTGCCGCGTTGCATGTGAGAATGTGAAAGTGTTCATATGTAGTAAAAACCAGAGAAATCTGACCATTTTCGACATTTGTTATGGAATCGACTTAAAGCCAGATCGTCACATTGGCCGCTTTTCTCCCTGAGACGGTTACATTTATCGTCTGCAAAGCTATGTCGCGTGCTGCGGTATGTGGAGACACTAAAAGCACCATATTAGAACACAGAAGGATCTTCTAAGTTGAAGTAATAGCCAGTAAGAAGTAGTACAATTCAAGTTTTAGTTGTCGATTATTCACTTTTTAGTCGGCTTTGGTGGCTTTGACATGACCTAGGACCATAAGATTTTGCATGAAAGGAGGACTAGCAGCCGCGTTGCACGGGAGAATGTGAAAAGTGTTCATATGTAGTAAAAACCTGAGAAATCCGTCCCTTTTCGTCATTTGTAATCGAATCGACTTAAAGATAGATCGTCACATTGGCAGCTTTTCTCCCATAGACGGTTACATTTATCGTCTGCAAAGCTATGTCGCATGCTGCGGTATGCGGAAACACTAAAAGCACCATAGTAGAGTACAGAAGAAGCTTCTAAGTTGATGTAATAGCCAGTAAGAAGTAGTACAATTCAAGTTTTAGTTGTCGATTATTCACTTTTTAGCCGTCTTTGGTGGCTTGAACATGACCTAGGACCTTAAGATTTTGCATGAAAGGAGGACTAGCAGCCGCGTTGCATGGGAGAATGTGAAAAGTGTTCATATGTAGTAAAAACCTGAGAAATCCGTCCGTTTTAGTCATTTGTTATCGAAACGACTTAAAGCCAGATCGTCACATTGGCCGCTTTTCTCTCTGAGACGGTTACATTTATCGTCAGCAAAGCTATGTCGCGTGCTGCGGTATGCGGAGACACTAGAAGCACCATATTAGAACACAGAAGAAGCTTCTAAATTGAAGTAATAGCCAGTAAGAAGTAGTACTATTTAAGTTTTAGTTGTCGATTAATCACTTTTTAGCCGGCTTTGGCGGCTTGGACATGACTTAGGACCTTAAGATTTTGCATGAAAGGAAGACTAGCAGCCGCGTTGCACGGGAGAATGTGAAAAGTGTTCATATGTAGTAAAAAACCTGAGAAATCCGTCCGTTTTCGTCATTTGTTATCGAATCGATTTAAAGCCAGATCGTCACATTGGCCGCTCTTCTCTCTAAAACGGTTACATTTATCGTCAGCAAAGCTATGTCGCGTGCTGCGGTATGCGGAGACACTAGAAGCACCATATTAGAACACAGAAGAAGCTTCTAAATTGAAGTAATAGCCAGTAAGAAGTAGTACAATTCAAGTTTTAATTATCGATTATTCACTTTTTAGCCGGCTTTGGTGGCTTGGATAAGACCTAGGACCTTAAGATTTTGCATGAAAGGAGGACTAGCAGACGCGTTGCATGGGAGAAAGTGAATAGTGTTCATATGTAGGAAAAACCTGAAAAATACGTCAGTTTTCGTCATTTGTTATCGAATCGACTTAAAGCCCGATCGTCACACTGGCCGCTCTTCTGTCTGAAACGGTTACGATTATAGTCTGCAAAGCTATGTCGCCTGCTGCGGTATGCGGAGACACTAAAAGCACCATAGTAGAACACAGATGAAGCTTCTAAGTTGATGTAATAGCCAGTAAGAAGTACTACAACACAGGTTTTAGGTATCGATTATTGAATTTTTTGGTGGCTTTGGTGCCTTGGACATGAGCTAGGACCTTAAGATTCTGCATGAAAGGAGGACTAGCAGCCGAGTTGCACGGGAGAATGTCAAAAGTGTTCATATGTAGTAAAAACCTGAGAAATCCGTCAGTTTTCGTCATTTGTTATCGAATCGACATAAAGCCAGATCGTCACATTGGCCGCTCTTCTGTCTGAAACGGTTACGTTTATTGTCTGCAAAGGTATGTCGCGTGCGGCGGAATGCGGAGACACAAAAAGCACCATAGTAGAAAACAGATGAAGCTCCTAAGTTGATGTAATAGGTAGTAAGAAGTATTACAATTCAAGTTTTAGGTATCGATTATTGACTTTTTAGCCTTCTTTAATGCCTTGGACATGAGCTAGGGATTATGATTTTGCATGAAAGGAGGAATAGCAGCCGCGTTGCATGGGAGAATGTGAAAAGTGTTCATATGTAGGAAAAACCTGAGCAATCCGTCCGTTTTCGTCATTAGTTGTCGAGTCGACTTAGAGCCAGATCGTCACACTGGCCGCTCTCCTCTCTGAAACGGTTGTACTTATCATCTGCAAAGCACCGTCGCGTGCTGCGGTATGCGGAGACACAAAAAGCACCATAGTAGAACACAGATGAGGATTCTAAGTTGATGTAATAGCCAGTACGAAGTAGTACAATTCAAGTTTTAGGTATCGATAATTGACTTTTTACCCTAGTTTGGTGCCTTGGACATGATCTAAAAACTTAAGATTTTGCATGAAAGGAGGGCTAGCAACCGCGTTACACGGGAGAATGTGAAAAGTATTCATATGTAGTAAAAATCTGAGTAATCCGTCCGTTTTCTTCATTTGTTATCGAATCGACTTAAAGCCAGATCGTCACATTAGCAGCTTTTCGCTCTGAAACTGTTGTACTTATAGTCTGCAAAGCTATGTCGCGTGCTGCGGTATGTGGAGACACTAAAAGAACCATAGTAGAACATAGATGAAGCTTCTAAGTTGATGTAATAGACAGTAAGAAGTAGTACAAATCAAGTTTTAGGTATCGATTATTGACTTTTTAGCATTCTTTGGTGCCTTGGACATGAGCTAGTACCTTAAGATTCTGCATGAATGGAGGACTAGCAGCCGAGTTGCATGGGAGAATGTGAAAAGTGTTCATATGTAGTAAAGACCTGAGAAATCCGTCCGTTTTCGTCATATGTTATCGAATCGCCTTAGAGCCAGATCGTCACATTGGCCGCTCTTCTGTCTGAAACGGATACATTTATCGTCTGCAAAGCTATGTCGCGTGCTGCGGTATGCGAAGACACTAAAAGTACCATAGAAGAACACAGATGAAGCTTCTAAGTTGATGTAATGGCCAGTAAGAAGTATTACAATTCAAGTTTTAGGTATCGATTATTGACTTTTTACATTTCTTTGGTGCCTTTTTACATGAGCTAGGGACTTATGATTTTGCATGAAAGGAGGACTAGCAGCCGCGTTGCATGGGAGAATGTGAAAAGTATTCATATGGAGTAAAAACCTGAGAAATCCGTCCGTTATCGTCATTTGTTATCGAATCGACTTAAAGCGAGATCGTCACATTGGCCGCTTTTCTCTCTGAGACGGTTACATTTATCGTCTGAAAAGCTATGTCGCGTGCTGCGGTATGCGGGAACACTAAAAGCACCATAGTAGAACACAGAAGAAGTTTCTAAGTTGAAGTAATAGCCAGTAAGAAGTAGTACAATTCAAGTTTTAATTATCGATTATTCACTTTTTAGCCGGCTTTGGTGGCTTGGATAAGACCTAGGACCTTAAGATTTTGCATGAAAGGAAGACTAGCAGCCGCGTTGCACGGGAGAATGTGAAAAGTGTTCATATGAAGTAAAAACCTGATAAATCCGTCCGTTATCGTCATTTGTTATCGAATCGACTTAATGCCAGATCGTCACATTGGCCGCTTTTCTCTCTGAGACGGTTACATTTATCGCCTGCAAAGCTATGTCGCGTGCTGCGGTATGCGGAGACACTAAAAGCACCATATTAGAACACAGAAGAAGCTTCTAAATTGAAGTAATAGCCAGTAAGAAGTAGTACTATTTAAGTTTTAGTTGTCGATTAACCACTTTTTAACGGCTTTGGTGGCTTGGACATGACTTAGGACCTTAAGAGTTTGCATGAAAGGAAGACTAGCAGCCGCGTTGGACGGGAGAATGTGAAAAGAGTTCATATGTAGTAAAAACCTGAGAAATCCTTCCGTTTTCGTCATTTGTTATCCAATCGATTTAAAGCCAGATCGTCACATTGGCCGCTCTTCTCTCTGAAACGGTTACATTTATCGTCTGCAAAGCTATGTCGCGTGCTGCGGTATGCGGGAACACGAAAAGCACCATAGTAGAACACAGAAGAAGCTTCTAAGTTGAAGTAATAGCCAGTAAGAAGTAGTACTATTTATGTTTTAGTTGTCGACTAATCTTTTTTATGCCGGCTTTGGTCGCTTGGACATGACTTAGGACCTTAACATTTTGCATGAAAGGAAGACTAGCAGCCGCGTTGCACGGGAGAATGTGAAAAGTGTTCATATGTAGTAAAAACCTGAGAAATCCGTCCGTTTTCGTCATTTGTTATCGAATCGATTTAAAGCCAGATCGTCACATTGGCCGCTCTTCTCTCTGAAACGGTTACATTTATCGTCTCCAAAGCTATGTCGCGTGCTGCGGTATGCGGGCACACTAAAAGCACCATAGTAGAACACAGAATAAGCTTCTAAGTTGAAGTAATAGCCAGTAAGAAGTAGTACAATTCAAGTTTATATTATCGATTATTCTCTTTTTAGCCGGCTTTGGTGGCTTGGATAAGACCTAGGACCTTAAGACTTTGCATGAAAGGAGGACTAGCAGCCGCGTTGCACGGGAGAATGTGAAAAGTGTTCATATGGTGTAAAAACCTGAGAAATCCGTCCGTTTTCGTCATTTGTTATCGAAACGACTTAAAGCCAGATCGTCACATTGGCCGCTTTTCTCTCTGAGACGGTTACATTTATCGTCAGCAAAGCTATGTCGCGTGCTGCGGTCTGCGGAGACACTAAAAGCACCATATTAGAACACAGAAGAAGCTTCCAAATTGAAGTAATAGCCAGTAAGAACTAGTACTATTTAAGTTTTAGTTGTTGACTAATCACTTTTTCTCCGGCTTTGGTGGCTTGGACATGACTTAGGACCTTAAGATTTTGCATGAAAGGAAGACTAGCAGCCGCGTTGCACGGGAGAATGTGAAAAGTGTTCATATGTAGTAAAAACCTGAGAAATCCGTCCGTTTTCGTCATTTGTTATCGAATCGATTTAAAGCCAGGTCGTCACATTGGCCGCTCTTCTCTCTGAAACGGTTACATTTATCGTCTGCAAAGCTATGTCGCGTGCTGCGGTATGCGGGCACACTAAAAGCACCATAGTAGAACACAGAAGAAGCTTCTAAGTTGAAGTAATAGCCAGTAAGAAGTAGTACAATTCAAGTTTATATTATCGATTATTCACTTTTTAGCCGGCTTTGGTGGCTTGGATAAGACCTAGGACCTTAAGATTTTGCATGAAAGGAGGACTAGCAGCCGCGTTGCACGGGAGAATGTGAAAAGTGTTCATATGGAGTAAAAACCTGAGAAATCCGTCCGTTATCGTCATTTGTTATCGAATCGACTTAAAGCGAGATCGTCACATTGGCCGCTTTTCTCTCTGAGACGGTTACATTTATCGTCTGAAAAGCTATGTCGCGTGCTGCGGTATGCGGGAACACTAAAAGCACCATAGTAGAACACAGAAGAAGTTTCTAAGTTGAAGTAATAGCCAGTAAGAAGTAGTACAATTCAAGTTTTAATTATCGATTATTCACTTTTTAGCCGGCTTTGGTGTCTTGGATAAGACCTAGGACCTTAAGATTTTGCATGAAAGGAAGACTAGCAGCCGCGTTGCACGGGAGAATGTGAAAAGTGTTCATATGAAGTAAAAACCTGATAAATCCGTCCGTTATCGTCATTTGTTATCGAATCGACTTAAAGCCAGATCGTCACATTGGCCGCTTTTCTCTCTGAGACGGTTACATTTATCGCCTGCAAAGCTATGTCGCGTGCTGCGGTATGCGGAGACACTAAAAGCACCATATTAGAAAACAGAAGAAGCTTCTAAATTGAAGTAATAGCCAGTAAGAAGTAGTACTATTTATGTTTTAGTTGTCGACTAATCACTTTTACGCCGGCTTTGGTCGCTTGGACATGACTTAGGACCTTAAGATTTTGCATGAAAGGAAGACTAGCAGCCGCGTTGCACGGGAGAATGTGAAAAGTGTTCATATGTAGTAAAAACCTGAGAAATCCGTCCGTTTTCGTCATTTGTTATCGAATCGATTTAAAGCCAGATCGTCACATTGGCCGCTCTTCTCTCTGAAACGGTTACATTTATCGTGTGCAAAGCTATGTCGCGTGTTGCGGTATGCGATCACACTAAAAGCACCATAGTAGAACACAGAAGAAGCTTCTAAGTTGAAGTAATAGCCAGTAAGAAGTAGTACAATTCAAGTTTATATTATCGATTATTCACTTTTTAGCCGGCTTTGGTGGCTTGGATAAGACCTAGGACCTTAAGATTTTGCATGAAAGGAGGACTAGCAGCCGCATTGCATGGGAGAATGTGAAAACTGTTCATATGGTGTAAAAACCTGAGAAATCCGTCCGTTATCGTCATTTGTTATCGAATCGACTTAAAGCGAGATCGTCACATTGGCCGCTTTTCTCTCTGAGACGGTTACATTTATCGTCTGCAATGCTATGTCGCGTGCTGCGGTATGCGGTGACACAAAAAGCACCATATTAGAACACAGAAGAAACTTCTAAGTTGAAGTAATAGCCAGTAAGAAGTAGTACAATTCAAGTTTTAGTTGTCGATTATTCACTTTTTAGCCGGCTTTGGTGGCTTGGACATGACCTAGGAACTTAAGATTTTGCATGAAAGGAGGACTAGCAGCCGCGTTGCACGGGAGAATGTGAAAAGTGTTCATATGTAGTAAAAACCTGAGAAATCCGTCCGTTTTCGTATTTGTTATCGAATCCATTTAAAGCCAGATCGTCACATTGGCCGCTTTTCTCTCTGAGCCGGTTACATTTATCGTCTGCAAAGCTATGTCGCGTGCTGCCGTATACGGAGACACTTAAAGCACCATAGTAGAACACAGATCAACCTTCTAAGTTGAAGCAATAGCCAGTAAGAAGTAGTTCAATTCAAGTTTTAATTATAGATTATTCACTTTTTAGCCGGCTTTGGTGGCTTGGATAAGACTTTGGAACTTAAGATTTTGCATGAAAGGAGGACTAGCAGCCGCGTTGCAAGGGAGAATGTGAAAAGTGTTCATATGTAGTAAAAACCTGAGAAATCCGTCCGTTATCGTCATTTGTTATTGAATCGACTTAAAGCCAGATCGTCACATTGGCCGCTTTTCTCTCTGAGACGGTTACATTTATTGTCTGCAAAGCTATGTCGCGTGCTGCGGTATGCGGAAACACTAAAAGAACAATAGTAGAATACAGAAGAAGCTTCTAAGTTGAAGTAATAGCCAGTAAGAAGTAGTACAATTCAAGTTTTAGTTATCGATTATTAACTTTTTAGCCGTCTTTGGTGGTTTGAACATGACCTAGGACCTTAAGATTCTGCATGAATGGAGGACTAGCAGCCGCGTTGCATGGGAGAATGTGAAAAGTGTTCATATGTAGTAAAAACCTGAGAAATCCGTCCGTTTTCGTCATTTGTTATCGAAACGACTTAAAGCCAGATCGTCACATTGGCCGCTTTTCTCTCTGAGACGGTTACATTTATCGTCAGCAAAGCTATGTCGCGTGCTGCGGTATGCGGAGACACTAAAAGCACCATAGTAGAACACAGAATAAGCTTCTATGTTGAAGTAATAGCCAGTAAGAAGTAGTACAATTCAAGTTTATATTATCGATTATTCACTTTTTAGCCGGCTTTGGTGGCTTGGATAAGACCTAGGACCTTAAGATTTTGCATGAAAGGAGGACTAGCAGCCGCGTTGCACGGGAGAATGTGAAAAGTGTTCATATGGTGTAAAAACCTGAGAAATCCGTCCGTTATCGTCATTTGTTATCGAATCGACTTAAAGCGAGATCGTCACATTGGCCGCTTTTCTCTCTGAGACGGTTACATTTATCGTCTGCAAAGCTATGTCGCGTGCTGCGGTATGCGGAAACACTAGAAGCACAATAGTAGAATACAGAAGAAGTTTCTAAGTTGAAGTAATAGCCAGTAAGAAGTAGTACAATTCAAGTTTTAGTTATCGATTATTAACTTTTTAGCCGTCTTTGGTGGTTTGAACATGACCTAGGACCTTAAGATTCTGCATGAAAGGAGGACTAGCAGCCGCGTTGCACGGGAGAATGTGAAAAGTGTTCATATGGTGTAAAAACCTGAGAAATCGGCCCGTTATCGTCATTTGTTATCGAAACGACTTAAAGCCAGATCGTCACATTGGCCGCTTTTCTCTCTGAGACGGTTACATTTATCGTCAGCAAAGCTATGTCGCGTGCTGCGGTCTGCGGAGACACTAAAAGCACCATATTAGAACACAGAAGAAGCTTCTAAATTGAAGTAATAGCCAGTAAGAAGTAGTACTATTTAAGTTTTAGTTGTCGACTAATCACTTTTTCTCTGGCTTTGGTGGCTTGGACATGACTTTAGGACCTTAAGATTTTGCATGAAAGGAAGACTAGCAGCCGCGTTACACGGGAGAATGTGAAAAGTGTTCATATGTAGTAAAAACCTGAGAAATCCGTCCGTTCTCGTCATTTGTTATCGAATCGATTTAAAGCCAGATCGTCACATTGGCCGCTCTTCTCTCTGAAACGGTTACATTTATCGCCTGCAAAGCTATGTCGCGTGCTGCGGTATGCGGGCACACTAAAAGCACCATAGTAGAACACAGAAGAAGCTTCTATGTTGAAGTAATAGCCAGTAAGAAGTAGTACAATTCAAGTTTATATTATCGATTATTCACTTTTTAGCCGGCTTTGGTGGCTTGGATAAGACCTAGGACCTTAAGATTTTGCAGGAAAGGAGGACTAGCAGCCGCGTTGCACGGGAGAATGTGAAAAGTGTTCATATGGAGTAAAAACCTGAGAAATCCGTCCGTTATCGTCATTTGTTATCGAATCGACTTAAAGCGAGATCGTCACATTGGCCGCTATTCTCTCTGAGACGGTTACATTTATCGTCTGAAAAGCTATGTCGCGTGCTGCGGTATGCGGGAACACTAAAAGCACCATAGTAGAACACAGAAGAAGTTTCTAAGTTGAAGTAATAGCCAGTAAGAAGTAGTACAATTCAAGTTTTAATTATCGATTATTCACTTTTTAGCCGGCTTTGGTGTCTTGGATAAGACCTAGGACCTTAAGATTTTGCATGAAAGGAAGACTAGCAGCCGCGTTGCACGGGAGAATGTGAAAAGTGTTCATATGAAGTAAAAACCTGATAAATCCGTCCGTTATCGCCATTTGTTATCGAATCGACTTAAAGCCAGATCGTCACATTGGCCGCTTTTCTCTCTGAGACGGTTACATTTATCGCCTGCAAAGCTATGTCGCGTGCTGCGGTATGCGGAGACACTAAAAGCACCATATTAGAACACAGAAGAAGCTTCTAAATTGAAGTAATAGCCAGTAAGAAGTAGTACAATTCAAGTTTTAGTTGTCGATTATTCACTTTTTAGCCGGCTTTGGTGGCTTGGACATGACCTAGGACCTTAAGATTTTGCATGAAAGGAGGACTAGCAGCCGCGTTGCACGGGAGAATGTGAAAAGTGTTCATATGTAGTAAAAACCTGGGAAATGCGTCCGGATTCGTATTTGTTGTCGAATCCACTTAAAGCCAGATCGTCACATTGGCCGCTTTTCTCTCTGAGACGGTTACATTTATCGTCTGCAAAGCTATGTCGCATGCTGCGGTATGAGGAAACACTAAAAGCACCATAGTAGAATACAGAAGAAGCTTCTAAGTTGAAGCAATAGCCAGTAAGAAGTAGTACAATTCAAGTTTTAGTTATCGATTATTCACCTTTTAGCCGGCTTTGGTGGCTTGGACAGACCTAGGACCTTAAGATTTTGCATGAAAGGAGGACTAGCAGCCGCGTTGCACGGGAGAATGTGAAAAGTGTTGATATGTAGTAAAAACCTGAGAAATCCGTCCGTTTTCGTCATTTGTTATCGAATCGACTTAAAGCCAGATCGTCACATTGGCCGCTTTTCTCTCTGAGACGGTTACATTTATCGCCTGCAAAGCTATGTCGCGTGCTGCGGTATGCGGAGACACTAAAAGCACCATATTAGAACACAGAAGAAGCTTCTAAATTGAAGTAATAGCCAGTAAGAAGTAGTACAATTCAAGTTTTAGTTGTCGATTATTCACTTTTTAGCCGGCTTTGGTGGCTTGGACATGACCTAGGACCTTAAGATTTTGCATGAAAGGAGGACTAGCAGCCGCGTTGCACGGGAGAATGTGAAGAGTGTTCATATGTAGTAAAAACCTGGGAAATCCGTCCGGATTCGTATTTGTTATCGAATCCACTTAAAGCCAGATCGTCACATTGGCCGCTTTTCTCTCTGAGACGGTTACATTTATCGTCTGCAAAGATATGTCGCGTGCTGCGGTATGCGGAAACACTAAAAGCACCATAGGAGAACACAGAAGAAGCTTCTAAGTTGAAGCAATAGCCAGTAAGAAGTAGTACAATTGAAGTTTAAGTTATCGATTATTCACCTTTTAGCCGGCTTTGGTGGCTTGTACATGACCTAGGACCTTAAGATTTTGCATGAAAGGAGGACTAGCAGCCGCGTTGCATGTGAGAATGTGAAAGTGTTCATATGTAGTAAAAACCAGAGAAATCTGACCATTTTCGACATTTGTTATGGAATCGACTTAAAGCCAGATCGTCACATTGGCCGCTTTTCTCCCTGAGACGGTTACATTTATCGTCTGCAAAGCTATGTCGCGTGCTGCGGTATGTGGAGACACTAAAAGCACCATATTAGAACACAGAAGGATCTTCTAAGTTGAAGTAATAGCCAGTAAGAAGTAGTACAATTCAAGTTTTAGTTGTCGATTATTCACTTTTTAGTCGGCTTTGGTGGCTTGGACATGACCTAGGACCATAAGATTTTGCATGAAAGGAGGACTAGCAGCCGCGTTGCACGGGAGAATGTGAAAAGTGTTCATATGTAGTAAAAACCTGAGAAATCCGTCCCTTTTCGTCATTTGTAATCGAATCGACTTAAAGATAGATCGTCACATTGGCAGCTTTTCTCTCATAGACGGTTACATTTATCGTCTGCAAAGCTATGTCGCATGCTGCGGTATGCGGAAACACTAAAAGCACCATAGTAGAGTACAGAAGAAGCTTCTAAGTTGATGTAATAGCCAGTAAGATGTAGTACAATTCAAGTTTTAGTTGTCGATTATTCACTTTTTAGCCGTCTTTGGTGGCTTGAACATGACCTAGGACCTTAAGATTTTGCATGAAAGGAGGACTAGCAGCCGCGTTGCATGGGAGAATGTGAAAAGTGTTCATATGTAGTAAAAACCTGAGAAATCCGTCCGTTTTAGTCATTTGTTATCGAAACGACTTAAAGCCAGATCGTCACATTGGCCGCTTTTCTCTCTGAGACGGTTACATTTATCGTCAGCAAAGCTATGTCGCGTGCTGCGGTATGCGGAGACACTAGAAGCACCATATTAGAACACAGAAGAAGCTTCTAAATTGAAGTAATAGCCAGTAAGAAGTAGTACTATTTAAGTTTTAGTTGTCGATTAATCACTTTTTAGCCGGCTTTGGTGGCTTGGACATGACTTAGGACCTTAAGATTTTGCATGAAAGGAAGACTAGCAGCCGCGTTGCACGGGAGAATGTGAAAAGTGTTCATATGTAGTAAAAACCTGAGAAATCCGTCCGTTTTCGTCATTTGTTATCGAATCGATTTAAAGCCAGATCGTCACATTGGCCGCTCTTCTCTCTAAAACGGTTACATTTATCGTCAGCAAAGCTATGTCGCGTGCTGCGGTATGCGGAGACACTAGAAGCACCATATTAGAACACAGAAGAAGCTTCTAAATTGAAGTAATAGCCAGTAAGAAGTAGTACAATTCAAGTTTTAATTATCGATTATTCACTTTTTATCCGGCTTTGGTGGCTTGGATAAGACCTAGGACCTTAAGATTTTGCATGAAAGGAGGACTAGCAGACGCGTTGCATGGGAGAAAGTGAATAGTGTTCATATGTAGGAAAAACCTGAAAAATACGTCAGTTTTCGTCATTTGTTATCGAATCGACTTAAAGCCCGATCGTCACACTGGCCGCTCTTCTGTCTGAAACGGTTACGATTATAGTCTGCAAAGCTATGTCGCCTGCTGCGGTATGCGGAGACACTAAAAGCACCATAGTAGAACACAGATGAAGCTTCTAAGTTGATGTAATAGCCAGTAAGAAGTACTACAACACAGGTTTTAGGTATCGATTATTGAATTTTTTGGTGGCTTTGGTGCCTTGGACATGAGCTAGGACCTTAAGATTCTGCATGAAAGGAGGACTAGCAGCCGAGTTGCACGGGAGAATGTCAAAAGTGTTCATATGTAGTAAAAACCTGAGAAATCCGTCAGTTTTCGTCATTTGTTATCGAATCGACTTAAAGCCAGATCGTCACATTGGCCGCTCTTCTGTCTGAAACGGTTACGTTTATTGTCTGCAAAGGTATGTCGCGTGCTGCGGAATGCGGAGACACAAAAAGCACCATAGTAGAAAACAGATGAAGCTCCTAAGTTGATGTAATAGGTAGTAAGAAGTATTACAATTCAAGTTTTAGGTATCGATTATTGACTTTTTACATTTCTTTGGTGCCTTTTTACATGAGCTAGGGACTTATGATTTTGCATGAAAGGAGGACTAGCAGCCGCGTTGCATGGGAGAATGTGAAAAGTGTTAATATGTAGTAAAAATCTGAGTAATCCGTCCGTTTTCTTCATTTGTTATCGAATCGACTTAAAGCCAGATCGTCACATTAGCCGCTCTTCGCTCTGAAACAGTTGTACTTATCGTCTGCAAAGCTATATCGCGTGCTGCGGTATGTGGAAACACTAAAAGAACCATAGTAGAACACAGATGAAGCGTCTAAGTTGATGTAATAGACAGTAAGAAGTAGTACAATTCAAGTTTTAGGTATCGATTATTGACTTTTTAGCCTTCTTTAATGCCTTGGACATGAGCTAGGGATTATGATTTTGCATGAAAGGAGGAATAGCAGCCGCGTTGCATGGGAGAATGTGAAAAGTGTTCATATGTAGGAAAAACCTGAGCAATCCGTCCGTTTTCGTCATTAGTTGTCGAGTCGACTTAGAGCCAGATCGTCACACTGGCCGCTCTCCTCTCTGAAACGGTTGTACTTATCATCTGCAAAGCACCGTCGCGTGCTGCGGTATGCGGAGACACAAAAAGCACCATAGTAGAACACAGATGAGGATTCTAAGTTGATGTAATAGCCAGTACGAAGTAGTACAATTCAAGTTTTAGGTATCGATAATTGACTTTTTACCCTAGTTTGGTGCCTTGGACATGAGCTAAGAACTTAAGAATTTGCATGAAAGGAGGGCTAGCAACCGCGTTACACGGGAGAATGTGAAAAGTATTCATATGTAGTAAAAATCTGAGTAATCCGTCCGTTTTCTTCATTTGTTATCGAATCGACTTAAAGCCAGATCGTCACATTAGCAGCTTTTCGCTCTGAAACTGTTGTACTTATAGTCTGCAAAGCTATGTCGCGTGCTGCGGTATGTGGAGACACCAAAAGAACCATAGTAGAACATAGATGAAGCTTCTAAGTTGATGTAATAGACAGTAAGAAGTAGTACAAATCAAGTTTTAGGTATCGATTATTGACTTTTTAGCATTCTTTGGTGCCTTGGACATGAGCTAGTACCTTAAGATTCTGCATGAATGGAGGACTAGCAGCCGAGTTGCATGGGAGAATGTGAAAAGTGTTCATATGTAGTAAAGACCTGAGAAATCCGTCCGTTTTCGTCATATGTTATCGAATCGCCTTAGAGCCAGATCGTCACATTGGCCGCTCTTCTGTCTGAAACGGATACATTTATCGTCTGCAAAGCTATGTCGCGTGCTGCGGTATGCGAAGACACTAAAAGTACCATAGAAGAACACAGATGAAGCTTCTAAGTTGATGTAATGGCCAGTAAGAAGTAATAGAATTCAAGTTTTTGATATAGATTATTGACTTTTTACCCTTCTTTGGTGCCTTGGACATGAGCTAGGAACTTAAGATATTGCATGAAAGGAGGAATAGCAGCCGAGTTGCACGGGAGAATGTGAAAAGTGTTCATATGTAGGAAAAACCTAAGAAATCCATCCGTTTTCGTCATTTGTTATCGAGTCGACTTAAAGCCAGATCGTCACATTGGCCGCTCTCCTCTCTGAAACGGTTGTACTTATCATCTGCAAAGCTATGTCGCGTGCTGCGGTATGCGGAGACACTAAAAGCGCCATAGTAGAACACAGATGAAGCTTCTAAGTTGATGTAATATCCAGTAAGAAGTAGTACAATTCAAGTATCAGTTATCGATTATTGACTTTTTAGCTGGCTTTGGTGCCTGGGACATGAGCTAGGACCTTAAGATTCAGTTTGAAAGGAAGACTAGCAGCCGAGTTGCACCGGAGAATGTGAAAAGTGTTCATATGTTGTAAAAGCCTGAGAAATCCGTCCGTTTTCGTCATTTGTTATCGAATCGACTTAAAGCCAGATCGTCACATAGGCCGCTCTTCTCTCTGAAACGGTTGAACTTATCGTCTGCAAAGCTATGTCACGTGCTGTGGTATGCGGAGACACTAAAAGCACCATAGTAGGACACAGATGAAGCTTCTAAGTTGATGTAATAGCCAGTAAGACGTAGTAGAATTCGAGTTTTAGGTATCGATTAATGACATTTTACCCTTCTTTTGTGCCTTGGACTTGAGCTATTAACTTGAGATATTGCATGAACGGAGAACTAGCTCCCGAGTTGCACGGGAGAATGTGAAAAGTGTTCATATGTAGGAAAAACCTGAGATATCCGTCCGTTTTCGTCATTTGTTATCGAATCGCCTTAGAGCCAGATCGTCACATTGGCCGCTCTTCTGTCTGAAACGGATACATTTATCGTCTGCAAAGCTATGTTGCGTGCTGCGGTATGCGGAGACAGTAAAAGCACCAAGTAGGACACAGATGAAGCTTCTAAGTTGATGTAATAGCCAGTAAGAAGTAGTACAATTCAAGTTTTAGGTATCGATTGTTGCCTTTTTACCCTTCTTTGGTGCCTTGGACATGAGCTAGGGACTTAATATTTTGCATGGAAGGAGGACTAGCAGCCGCGTTGCACGTGAGAATGTGAAAAGTGTTCATATGTAGTAAAAACCTGAGAAATCCGTCAGTTTTCGTCATTTGTTATCGAATCGACTTAAAGCCAGATCGTCACATTTGCCGCTCGTCTGTCTGAAACGGATACATTTATCGTCTGATATTTATGTCACGTGCTGCTGTATGCGGAGACACTAAAAACACCATAGTAGAACACAGATGAAGCATCTAAGTTTATGTAATAGCCAGTAAGAAGTACTACAATTCAAGTTTTACGTACCGATTATTGACTTTTAGCTGGCTTTGGTGCCTTGGACATGAGCTAGGACCTTAAGATTTTGCATGAAAGTAGCACTAGCAGCCGCGTTGCACGCGAGAATGTGAAAAGTGTTCATATGTAGTAAAAACCTGAGAAATCCGTCAGTTTGCGTCTTTTGTTATCGAATCGACTTAAAGCCAGATCGTCACATTGGCCGCTCTTTTGTCTGAAACGGTTACGTTTATTGTCTGCAAACTTATGTCGCGTGCTGCGGTATGCGGAGACACTAAAAGCACCATAGTAGAACACAGATGAAGCTTCTAAGTTGATGTAATAGCCGGTAAGAAGTAGTACAACTCAGGTTTTAGGTATTGATTATTGACTTTTTTGCTGGCTTTGGTGCCTTGGACATGAGCTAGGACCTTAAGACTCTGCATGAAAGGAGGACTAGCAGCCGAGTTGCACGGGAGAATGTGAAAAGTGTTCTAATGTAGTAAAAACGTGATAAATCCGTCAGTTTTCGTAATTTGTTATCGAATCGACTTAAAGCCAGACGTCACATTGGCCGCTCTTCTGTTTGAAACGGTTACGTTTATTGTCTGCAAAGCTACGTCGCGTGCTGCGGTATGCGTAGACACAAAAAGCTCATAGTAGAACACAGATGAAGCTTCTAAGTTGATGTAATAGCCAGTAAGAAATAGTAGAATTCAAGTTTTAGGTATCGATTATTGACTTTTTAGCATTCTTTGGTGCCTTGGACATGAGCTAGTACCTTAAGATTCTGCATGAATGGAGGACTAGCAGCCGAGTTGCATGGGAGAATGTGAAAAGTGTTCATATGTAGTAAAGACCTGAGAAATCCGTCCGTTTTCGTCATATGTTATCGAATCGCCTTAGAGCCAGATCGTCACATTGGCCGCTCTTCTGTCTGAAACGGATACATTTATCGTCTGCAAAGCTATGTCGCGTGCTGCGGTATGCGAAGACACTAAAAGTACCATAGAAGAACACAGATGAAGCTTC
The DNA here is from genome assembly GCF_023897955.1 of Schistocerca gregaria. Lineage (NCBI taxonomy): Eukaryota > Metazoa > Arthropoda > Insecta > Orthoptera > Acrididae > Schistocerca > Schistocerca gregaria. The sequence continues at coordinate 401,721 of NW_026061952.1, read as the reverse complement.
TAAGTTGATGTAATGGCCAGTAAGAAGTAATAGAATTCAAGTTTTTGGTATAGATTATTGACTTTTTACCCTTCTTTGGTGCCTTGGACATGAGCTAGGAACTTAAGATATTGCATGAAAGGAGGAATAGCAGCCGAGTTGCACGGGAGAATGTGAAAAGTGTTCATATGTAGGAAAAACCTAAGAAATCCATCCGTTTTCGTCATTTGTTATCGAGTCGACTTAAAGTCAGATCGTCACATTGGCCGCTCTCCTCTCTGAAACGGTTGTACTTATCATCTGCAAAGCTATGTCGCGTGCTGCGGTATGCGGAGACACTAAAAGCACCATAGTAGAACACAGATGAAGCTTCTAAGTTGATGTAATATCCAGTAAGAAGTAGTACAATTCAAGTATCAGTTATCGATTATTGACTTTTTAGCTGGCTTTGGTGCCTGGGACATGAGCTAGGACCTTAAGATTCAGTTTGAAAGGAAGACTAGCAGCCGAGTTGCACCGGAGAATGTGAAAAGTGTTCATATGTTGTAAAAGCCTGAGAAATCCGTCCGTTTTCGTCATTTGTTATCGAATCGACTTAAAGCCAGATCGTCACATAGGCCGCTCTTCTCTCTGAAACGGTTGAACTTATCGTCTGCAAAGCTATGTCACGTGCTGTGGTATGCGGAGACACTAAAAGCACCATAGTAGGACACAGATGAAGCTTCTAAGTTGATGTAATAGCCAGTAAGACGTAGTAGAATTCGAGTTTTAGGTATCGATTAATGACATTTTACCCTTCTTTGGTGCCTTGGACTTGAGCTATTAACTTGAGATATTGCATGAACGGAGAACTAGCTGCCGAGTTGCACGGGAGAATGTGAAAAGTGTTCATATGTAGGAAAAACCTGAGATATCCGTCCGTTTTCGTCATTTGTTATCGAATCGCCTTAGAGCCAGATCGTCACATTGGCCGCTCTTCTGTCTGAAACAGATACATTTATCGTCTGCAAAGCTATGTCCCGTGCTGCGGTATGCGGAGACACTAAAAGTACCATAGAAGAACACAGATGAAGCTTCTAAGTTGAAGTAATGGCCAGTAAGAAGTAGTAGAATTCAAGTTTTTGGTATAGATTATTGACTTTTTACCCTTCTTTGGTGCCTTGGACATGAGCTAGGAACTTAAGGTATTGCATGAAATGAGGAATAGCAGCAGAGTTGCACGGGAGAATGTGAAAAGTGTTCTTATGTAGGAAAAACCTAAGTAATCCGTCCGTTTTCGTCATTTGTTATCGAGTCGACTTAAAGCCAGATCGTCACATTGGCCGCTCTCCTCTCTGAAACGGTTGTACTTATCATCTCCAAAGCTACGTCGCGTGCTGCGGTATGCGGAGACACTAAAAGCACCATAGTAGAACACAGATGAAGCTTCTAAGTTGATGTAATAGCCAGTAACAAGTTGTACAATTCAAGTTTCAGTTATCGATTATTGACTTTTTAGCTGGCTTTGGTGCCTTGGACATGAGCTAGGACCTTAAGATTCAGTTTGAAAGGAAGACTAGCAGCCGAGTTGCACCGGAGAATGTGAAAAGTGTTCATATGTTGTAAAAGCCTGAGAAATCCGTCCGTTTTCGTCATTTGTTGTCGAGTCGACTTAGAGCAGGATCGTCACATTGGCCGTTCTCCTCTCTGAAACGGTTGTACTTATCATCTGCAAAGCTATGTCGCGTGCTGCGGTATGCGGAGAAATTAAAAGCACCATAGTAGAGCACAGATGAAGCTTCTAAGTTGATGTAATAGCCAGTAAGTAGTAGTAAAATTCAAGTATTAGGTATCGATTATTGACTTTTTACCCTTCTTTGGTGCCTTGGACATGAGCTAAGAACTTAAGATTTTTCATGAAAGGATGACTAGCAGCCGCGTTGCACGGGAGAATGTGAAAAGTGTTCCTATGTAGTAAAAACCTGAGAAATCAGTCCGTATTCTTCATTTGTTATCGAATCGACTTAAAGCCAGATCGTCACATTAGCCGCTCTTCGCTCTGAAACAGTTGTACTCATCGTCTGCAAAGCTATGTCGCGTGCTGCGGTATGTGGAGACACTAAAAGCACCATAGTAGAACACAGATGAAGCTTCTAAGTTGATGTAATAGCCAGTAAGTTGTAGTAAAATTCAAGTATTAGGTATCGATTATTGACTTTTTACCCTTCTTTGGTGCCTTGGACATGAGCTAAGAACTTAAGATTTTGCATGGAAGGAGGACTAGCAGCCGCGTTACACGGGAGAATGTGAAAAGTGTTCATATGTAGTAAAAATCTGAGAAATCCGTATATTTTCTTAATTTGTTATCGAATCGACTTAAAGCCAGATCGTCATATTAGCCGCTCTTCGCTCTGAAACGGCTGTACTTATCGTCTGCAAAGCTATGTCGCGTGCTGCGGTATGCGGAGACACTAAAAGCACCATAGTAGAACACAGATGAAGCTTCTAAGTTAATGTAATAGCCAGTAAGAAGAAGTACAATTCAGGTTTTAGGTATCGATTATTGACTTTTTTGCTGGCTTTGGTGCCTTGGACATGAGCTAGGACATTAAGATTTTGCATGAAACGAGCACTAGCAGCCGCGTTGCACGCGAGAATGTGGAAAGTGTTCATATGTAGTAAAAACCTGAGAAATCCGTCCGTTTTCGTCATTTGTTATCCAATCGACTTAAAGCCAGATCGTCACATTGGCCGCTCTTCTGTATGAAACGGATACATTTATCGTCTGAAAAGCTATGTCGCGTGCTGCGGTAGGCGGAGACACAAAGAGCACCATAGTAGAAAACAGATGAAGCTCCTAAGTTGATGTAATAGGTAGTAAGAAGTAGTACAATTCAAGTTTTACGTATCGATTATTGACATTTTACATTTCTTTGGTGCCTTGGACATGAGCTAGGGATTATGATTTTGCATGAAAGGAGGACTAGCAGCCGCGTTGCACGCGAGAATGTGAAAAGTGTTCATATGTAGTAAAAACCTGAGAAATCCGTCCGTATTCTTCATTTGTTATCGATTCGACTTAAAGCCAGATCGTCACATTAGCCGCTCTTCGCTCTGAAACAGAGTTACTCATCGTCTGCAAAGCTATGTCGCGTGCTGCGGTATGCGGAGACACTAAAAGCACCATAGTAGAACACAGATGAACTTTTTAAGTTGATGTAATAGCCAGTAAGAAGTAGTACAACTTAGGTTTTAGGTATCGATTATTGACTTTTTTGCTGTCTTTGGTGCCTTGGACACGAGCTAGGACCTTAAGACACTGCATGAAAGGAGGACTAGCAGCCGAGTTGCACGGGAGAATGTGAAAAGTGTTCTTATGTAGTAAAAGCGTGATAAATCCGTCCGTATTCTTCATTTGTTATCGAATCGACTTAAAGCCAGATCGTCACATAAGCCGCTCTTCGCTCTAAAACAGTTGTACTCATCGTCTGCAAAGCTATGTCGCGTGCTGCGGTATGCGGAGACAATAAAAGCACAATAGTAGTACACAGATGAAGCTTCTAAGTTGATGTAATAGCCAGTAAGAAGTAGTAGAATTGAAGTTTTAGGTATCGATTATTGATTTTTACCCTTCTTTCATGCCTTGGACATGAGCTAATAACTTAAGACATTGCATGAAACGTGGACTAGCAGCCGAGTTGCACGGGAGAATGTGCTAAGTGTTCATATGTAGGAAAAACCTGAGAAATCCGTCCGTTTTCGTCATTTGTTATCGTGTCGACTTAAAGCCAGATCGTCACACTGGCCGCTCTTCTGTCTGAAACGGTTACATTTATCATCTGCAAAGCTATGTCGCGTGCTGCAGTATGCGGAGACACAAAAAGCACCATAGTAGAAAACAGATGAAGCTCCTAAGTTGATGTAATAGGTAGTAAGAAGTAGTACAATTCAAGTTTTAGGTATCGATTATTGACTTTTTACATTTCTTTGGTGCCTTGGACATGAGCTAAGAAGTTAAGATTTTTCATGAAAGGAGGACTAGCAGCCGCGTTGCACGAGAGAATGTGAAAAGTTTTCATATGTAGTAAAAGCCTGAGAAATCCGTCCGTGTTCGTCATTTGTTATCGATTCGACATAAAGCCAGATCGTCAAATTGGCCGCTCTTCTTTCTGAAACGATTACGTTTATTGTCTGCAAAGCTATGTCGCGTACTGCGGTATGCGGAGACACTAAAAGCACCATAGTAGAACACAGATGAAGCTTCTAAGTTGATGTAATAGCAAGTAAGAAGTAGTACAATTCAAGTTTTAAGTATCGATTATTGACTTCTTACCCTTCTTTGGTGCCTTGGACATGAGCTAGCAACTTAAGATTTTGCATGAAAGGAGGGCTAGCAGCCGCGTTGCACGGGAGAATGTGAAAAGTGTTCATATGTAGTAAAAATCTGAGAAATCCGTCAGTTTTCGTCGTTTGTTATCGAATCGTTTTAAAGCCAGATCGACGCATTGGCCGCTCTTCTGTCTGAAACGGTTACGTTTATTGCCTGCAATGCTATGTCGCGTGCTGCGGTATACCGAGACACTAAAAGCTCATAGTAGAACACAGATGAAGCTTCTAAGTTGATGTAATAGGTAGTAAGAAGTAGAAAAATTCAAGTTTTAGGTATCGATTATTGACTTTTTACATTTCTTTGGTGCCTTGGACATGAGCTAGGGACTTATGATTTTGCATGAAAGGAGGACTAGCAGCCGCGTTGCACGGGAGAATGTGAAAAGTGTTCATATGTAGGAAAAACCTGAGAAATCCGTCCGTTTTCGTCATTTGTTATCGAGTCGACTTAAAGCCAGATCGTCACATTGGCCGCTTTTCTGTCTGAAACGGTTACATTTATCATCTGCAAAGCTATGTCGCGTGCTGCGGTATGCGGAGACACAAAAAGCACCATAGTAGAAAAGAGATGAAGCTCCTAAGTTGATGTAATAGGTAGTAAGAAGTAGAAAAATTCAAGTTTTAGGTATCGATTATTGACTTTTTACATTTCTTTGGTGCCTTGGACATGAGCTACGAACTTAAGATATTTCATGAAAGGAGGAATAGCAGCCTAGTTGCACGGGAAAATGTGAAAAGTGTTCAAACGTAGTAAAAACCTGAGAAATCCGTCAGTTTTCGTCATTTGTTATCGAATCGACTTAAAGCCAGATCGTCACATTACCCCGCTATTCGCCCTGAAACGGTTGTACTTATCGTCTGCAAAGCTATGTCGCGTGCTGCGGTATGCGGAGACACTAAAAGCACCATAGTAGAACACAGATCAAGCTTCTAAGTTGATGTAATAGCAAGGAAGAGGTAGTACAATTCAAGTTTTACGTATCGATTTTTGACTTTCAACCCTTCTTTGGTGCCTTGGACATGAGCTATTAACTTAAGATATTGCATGAACGGAGGACTAGCAGCCGAGTTGCACGGGAAAATGTGAAAAGTGTTCAAATGTAGTAAAAATCTGAGATATCCGTCCGTTTTCGTCATTTGTTATCGAATCGCCTTAAAGCCAGATCGTCACATTGGCCGCTCTTCTGTCTGAAACGGATACATTTATCGTCTGCAAAGCTATGTCGCGTGCTGCGGTATGCGGAGACACTAAAAGTACCATAGAAGAACACAGATGAAGCTTCTAAGTTGATGTAATGCCCAGTAAGAAGTAGTAGAATTCAAGTTTTAGGTATAGATTATTGACTTTTTACCCTTCTTTGGTGCCTTGGACATGAGCTACGAACTTAAGATATTTCATGAAAGGAGGAATAGCAGCCTAGTTGCACGGGAAAATGTGAAAAGTGTTCAAACGTAGTAAAAACCTGAGAAATCCGTCAGTTTTCGTCATTTGTTATCGAATCGATTTAAAGCCAGATCGTCACATTACCCCGCTATTCGCCCTGAAACGGTTGTACTTATCGTCTGCAAAGCTATGTCGCGTGCTGCGGTATGCGGAGACACTAAAAGCACCATAGTAGAACACAGATCAAGCTTCTAAGTTGATGTAATAGCAAGGAAGAGGTAGTACAATTCAAGTTTTACGTATCGATTATTGACTTTCAACCCTTCTTTGGTGCCTTGAACATGAGCTAAGAACTTAAGATTTTGCATGAAATTAGGACTAGCAGCCACGTTTCACGGGAGAATGTGAAAAGTGTTCATATGTAGTAAAAACCTTAGAAATCCGTCCGTTTTCGTCATATGTTATCGAATCGACTTAAAGCCGTATCGTCACATTGGCCGCTCTTCTGTCTGAAACGGTTACATTTATCGTCTGCAAAGCTATGCCGCGTGCTGTGGTATGCGGAGACACTAAAAGTACCATAGAAGAACACAGATGAAGCTTCTAAGTTGATTTAATAGCCAATAAGATGTAGTACAATTCAAGTTTTAGGTGTCGATTATTGACTTTTTACCCTTCTTTGGTGCCTTGGACATGAGCTAGGAACTTAAGATATTGCATGAAACGTGGACTAGCAGCCGAGTTGCACGGGAGAATGTGAAAAGTGTTCATATGTAGTAAAAACCTGAGAAAACCGTCCGTTTTCGTCATTTGTTATCGAATCGACTTAAAGCCAGATCGTCACATTGGCCGCTCTTCTGTCTGAAACGGTTACATTTATCGTCTGCAAAGCTATGTCGCGTGCTGCGGTATGCGGAGACACAAAAATGCACCATAGTAGAACACAGATGAAGCTCCTAAATTCATGTAATAGCTAGTAAGAAGTAGTACAATTCAAGTTTTAGGTATCGATTATTGACTTTTTACCCTTCTTTGGTGCCTTGGACATGAGCTAGGGATTTTTGATTTTGCATGAAAGGAGGACTAGCAGCCGCGTTGCATGGGAGAATGTGAAAAGTGTTCATATGTAGTAAAAGCCTGAGAAATCCGTCCGTTTTCGTCATTTGTTATCGAGTTGACTTAAAGCCAGATCGTCACCTTGGCCGCTCTGCTGTCTGAAACGGTTACACTTATCGTCTGCAAAGCAATGTCGCGTGCTGTGGTATGCGGAGACACAAAACGCACCATAGTAGAACACAGATGAAGCTCCTAAGTTGATGTAATAGCTAGGAAGAAGTAGTAAAATTCAAGTTTTAGGTATCGGTTATTGACTTTTTACCTTTCTTTGGTGCCTTGGACATGAGCTAGGGACTTATGATTTTGCATGAAAGGAGGACTAGCAGACGCGTTGCATGGGAGAATGTGAAAAGTTTCATATGTAGTCAAAACCTGAGAAATCAGTCAGTTTTCGTCATTTGTTATCGAATCGACTTAAAGCCAGATCGTCACATTGGCAATCTCCTCTCTGAAACAGTTGTACTTATCGTCTGCAAAGCTATGTCACGTGCTGCGGTATGCGGAAACAATAAAAGCACCATAGTAGAACACAGATGAAGTTTCTATGTTGATGTAATAGCCAGTAAGAAGTAGTGCAACTCAGGTTTTAGGTATCGATTATTGACTTTTTTGCTGGCTTTGGTGCCTTGGACATGAGCTAGCACCTTAAGATTCTGCATGAAAGGAGGACTAGCAGCCGAGTTGCACGGGAGAATGTAAAAAGTGTGCTTATGTAGTAAAAACCTGAGAAATCCGTCAGTTTTCGTCATTTGTTATCGAATCGACTTAAAGCCAGATCGTCACATTGGCCGCTCTTCTGTCTGTAACGGTTACGTTTCTTGTCTGCAAAGCTATGTCGCGAGCTGCGGTATGCGGAGACACTAAAAGCAGAATAGTAGAACACAGATGAAGCTTCTATCTTGATGTAATAGCCAGTAAGAAGTAGTACAACTCAGGTTTTAGGTATCGATTATTGACATTTTTGCTGGCTTTGGTGCCTTGGACATGAGCTAGAACCTTAAGATTCTGCATGAAAGGAAGACTACCAGCCCCGTTGCATGGGAGAATGTGAAAAGTGTTCATATGTAGTTAAAACCTGAGAAATCCGACCGTTTTCGTCATTTGTTAACGAATCGACTTTAAACCAGATCGTCACATTGGCCGCTCTTCTCTCTGAAACGATTACATTTATCGTCTGCAAAGCTATGCCGCGTGCTGTGGTATGCGGAGACACTAAAAGTACCATAGAAGAACACAGATGAAGCTTCTAAGTTGATGTAATAGCCAATAAGATGTAGTACAATTCAAGTTTTAGGTGTCGATTATTGACTTTTTACCCTTCTTTGGTGCCTTGGACATGAGCTAGGAACTTAAGATATTGCATGAAACGTGGACTAGCAGCCGAGTTGCACGGGAGAATGTGAAAAGTGTTCATATGTAGTAAAAACCTGAGAAATCCGTCCGTTTTCGTCATTTGTTCCCGAGTCGACTTAGAGCCAGATCGTCACACTGGCCGCTCTCCTCTCTGAAACAGTTGTACTTATCGTCTGCAAAGCAATGTCACGTGCTGCGGTATGCAGAGATACTAAAAGAACCTTAGTAGACCACAGATGAAGCTTCTAAGTTGATGTAATAGCCAGTAAGAAGTAGTACAACTCAGGTTTTAGGTATCGATTATTGACTTTTTTGCTGGCCTTGGTGCCTTGGACATGAGTTAGGACCTTAAGATTCTGCATGAAAGGAGGACTAGCAGCCGAGTTGCACGGGAGAATGTGAAAGGTGTTCTTATGTAGTAAAAACGTGAGAAATCCGTCCGTTTTCGTAATTTGTTATCGAATCGACTTAAAGCCAGATCGTCACATTGGCCATCTCCTCTGTGAAACAGTAGTACTTATCGTCTGCAAAGCTATTTCACGTGCTGCGGTATGCGGAGACAATAAAAGCACCATAGTAGAACACAGATGAAGCTTCTAAGTTGATGTAATAGCCAGTAAGAAGTAGTACAATTCAAGTTTTAAGTATCGATTATTGACTTTTTACTCTTCTTTGGTGCATTGGACATGAGCTAGGAACTTCAGATTTTGCATGGAAGGAGGACTAACAGCCGCGTTGCACGGGAGAATATGAAAAGTGTTCATATGTAATAAAAAACTGAGAAATCCGTCCGTTTTCGTCATTTGTTATCGAGTCGACTTAAAGCCAGATCGTTACAGTGGCCGCTCTTCTGTCTGAAACGGTTACATTTATCATCTGCAAAGCTATGTCGCGTGCTGCGGTATGCGGAGGCACAAAAAGCACCATAGTAGAAAACAGATGAAGCTCCTAAGTTGGTGTAATAGGTAGTAAGAAGTTGTACAATTCAAGTTTTAGGTATCGATTATTGACTTTTTACATTTCTTTGGTGCCTTGGACATGAGCTAAGAGCTTAAGATTTTTCATGAAAGGAGGACTAGCAGCCGCGTTGCACGGGAGAATGTGAAAAGCTTTCATATGTAGTAAAAGCCTGAGAAATCCATCCGTGTTCGTCATTTGTTATCGAATCGACTTAAAGCCAGATCGTCAAATTGGCCGCTCTTCTTTCTGAAACGGTTAAGTTTATTGTCTGATAAGGTATGTCGCGTGGTGCGGTATGCGGAGACACTAAAAGCACCATAGTAGAACACTGATGAAGCTTCTAAGTTGATGTAATAGCCAGTAAGAAGTAGTACAATTCTAGTTTTAGATATCGATTATTGACTTTTTACCCTTCTTTAATGCCTTGGACATGAGCTAGGGATTTTGATTTTGCATGAAAGGAGGACTAGCAGCCGCGTTGCATGGGAGAATATGAAAAGTGTTCATATGTAGGAAAAACCTGAGAAATCCGTCCGTTTTCGTCATTTGTTGTCGAGTCGACTTAGAGCCAGATCGTCACACTGGCCGCTCTCCTCTCTGAAACGGTTGTACTTATGATCTGCAAAGCTATGTCGCGTGCTGCGGTATGCGGAGACAATAAAACCACCATAGTAGAACACAGATGAAGTTTCTAAGTTGATGTAATAGCCAGTAAGAAGTAGTACAACTCAGGTTTTAGGTATCGATTATTGGCTTTTTTGCTGGCTTTGGTGCCTTGGACAAGAGCTAGGACCTTAAGATTCTGCATGAAAGGAGGACTAGCAGCCGAGTTGCACTGGAGAATGTTAAAAGTGTTCTTATGTAGTAAAGACGTGATAAATCCGTCCGTTTTCGTAATTTGTTATCGAATCGACTTAAAGCCAGATTGTCACATTGGCCATCTCCTCTCTGAAACAGTAGTACTTATCGTCTGCAAAGCTATTTCACGTGCTGCGGTATGCGGAGACAATAATAGCACCATAGTATAACACAGATGAAGCTTCTAAGTTGATGTAATAGCCAGTAAGAAGTAGTACAATTCAAATTTTAAATATCGATTATTGACTTTTTACACTTCTTCGGTGCATTGGACATGAGCTAGGAACTTCACATTTTGCATGAAAGGAGGACTAGCAGCCGAGTTGCACGGGAGAATATGAAAAGTTTTCATATGTAGTAAAAACCTGAGAAATCCGTCAGTTTTCGTCATTTGTTATCGAATCGACTTAAAGCCAGATCTTCACATTGGCCGCTCTTCTGTCTGAAACGGTTACGTTTATTGTCTGCAAAGCTATGTCGCGTGCTGCGGTATGGGGAGACACTAAAAGCTCAAAGTAGAACACAGATGAAGCATCTAAGTTGATGTAATAGCCAGTATGAAGTAGTAGAATTCAAGTTTTAGGTATCGATTATTGACTTTTTACCCTTCTTTGGTGCCTTGGACATGAGCTAGGAACTTTAGATATTGCATGAAACGTGGACTAGCAGCCGAGTTGCACGGGAGAATGTGAAAAGTGTCCATATGTAGGAAAAACCTGAGAAATCCGTCCGTTTTCGTCATTTGTTATCGAGTCGACTTAAAGCCAGATCGTCACATTGGCCGCTCTTCTGTCTGAAACGGTTACATTTATCATCTGCAAAGCTGTGTCACGTGCTGCGGTATGCGGAGACACGAAAATGCACCATCGTAGAACACAGATGAAGCTCCTAAGTTCATGTAATAGCTAGTAAGAAGTAGTACAATTCAAGTTTTAGGTATCGATTATTGACTTTTTACCCTTCTTTGGTGCCTTGGACATGAGCTATGGACTTTTGATATCGCATGAAAGGAGGACTAGCAGCCGCGTTGCATGGGAGAACGTGAAAAGTGTTCATATGTAGGAAAAAAATGAGAAATCCGTCCGTTTTCGTAATTTGTTATCGAGTCGACTTAAAGCCAGATCGTCACCTTGGCCGCTCTGCTGTCTGAAACGGGTACATTTATCGTCTGCAAAGCAATGTCAAGTGCTGCGGTATGCGGAGACGCAAAAAGCACCATAGTAGAACACAGATGAAGCTCCTAAGTTGATGTAATAGCTAGGAAGAAGTAGGAAAATTCAAGTTTTAGGTATCGATTATTGACTTTTTACCCGTCTTTGGTGCCGTGGACATGAGCTAGGGACTTATGATTTTGCATGAAAGGAGGACTAGCAGACGCGTTGCATGGGAGAATGTGAAAAGTTTCATATGTAGTAAAAACCTGAGAAATCGTCCGTTTTCGTCATTTGTTATCGAGTCGACTTAAAGCCAGATCGTCACATTGGCCGCTCTTCTGTCTGAAACGGTTACATTCATCATCTGCAAAGCTATGTCGCGTGCTGCGGTATGCGGAGACACAAAAAGCACCATAGTAGAAAACAGATGAAGCTCCTAAGTTGATGTAATAGGTAGTAAGAAGTAGTACAATTCAAGTTTTAGGTATCGATTATTGACTTTTTACATTTCTTTGGTGCCTTGGACATGAGCTACGGACTTATGAATTTGCATGAAAGGAGGATTAGCAGCCGCGTTGAGCGTGAGAATGTGAAAGGTGTTCATATGTAGTAAAAACCTGAGAAATCCTTCCGTTTTCGTCATATGTTATCAAATCGACTTAAAGAAAGATCGTCACATTAGCCGCTCTTCTGTCTGAAACGGTTACGTTTATCGTCTGCAAAGCTATGTCGCGTGCTGCGTTATGCGGAGACACAAAATGCACCATAGTAGAACACAGATGAAACTACTAAGTTGATGTAATAGCTAGTAAGAAGTAGTACAATTCAAGTTGTAGGTATCGATTATTGACTTTTTACCCTTCTTTGGTGCCTTGGACATGAGCTAGGGACTTATGATTTTGCATGAAAGGAGGACTAGCAGCCGCGTTGCAAGGGAGAATGTAAAATTGTTAATATGTAGGAAAAACCTAAAAAAAATCCGTCAGCTTTCGTCATTTGTTGTCGAGTCGACTTAGAGCCAGATCGTCACATTGGCCGTTCTCCTCTCTGAAACGGTTGTACTTATCATCTGCAAAGCTATGTCGCGTGCTGCGGTATGCGGAGTCAATAAAAGCACCATAGTAGAGCACAGATGAAGCTTCTAAGTTGATGTAATAGCCAGTAAGAAGTAGTACAATTCAAGATTTAGGTATCGATTATTGACTTTTTACCCTTCTTTGGTGGCTTGGACATGAGCTAAGAACTTAAGATTTTTCATGAACGGAGGACTAGCAGCCGCGTTGCACGGGAGAATGTGAAAAGTTTTCAAATGTAGTAAAAACCTGAGAAATCCGTCCGTATTCTTCATTTGTTATCGAATCGACTTAAAGCCAGATCGTCACATTAGCCGCTCTTCGCTTTGAAACTGTTGTACTCATCGTGTGCAAAGCTATGTCGCGTGCTGCGGTATGTGGAGACACTAAACGCACCATAGTAGAACACAGATGAAGCTTCTAAGTTGAATTAATAGCCAGTAAGAAGTAGTAAAATTCAAGTTTTTGATATCGATTATTGACTTTTTACCCTTCTATGGTGCCTTGGACATGAGCTAGGGACTTATGATTTTGCATGAAAGAAGGACTAGCAGACACGTTGCATGGGAGAATGTGAAAAGTTTCATATGTAGTAAAAACCTGAGAAATCCGTCAGTTTTCGTCATTTGTTATCGAATCGACTTAAAGCCAGATCGTCACATTGGCCGCCCTCCACTCTGAAACAGTTGTACTTATCGTCTGCAAAGCTATGTCGCGTGCTGCGGTATGCGGAGACACAAAAAGCACCATAGTAGAAAACAGATGAAGCTCCTAAGTTGATGTAATAGGTAGTAAGAAGTAGTACAATTCAAGTTTTAGGTATCGATTATTGACTTTTTACATTTCTTTGGTGCCTTGGACATGAGCTACGGACTTATGAATTTGCATGAAAGGAGGATTAGCAGCCGCGTTGAGCGTGAGAATGTGAAAAGTGTTCATATGTAGTAAAAACCTGAGAAATCCGTCCGTTTTCGTCATTTGTTATCGAAACGACTTAAAGCCAGATCGTCACATTGGCCGCTTTTCTCTCTGAGACGGTTACATTTATCGTCAGCAAAGCTATGTCGCGTGTTGCGGTCTGCGGAGACACTAAAAGCACCATATTAGAACACAGAAGAAGCTTCTAAATTGAAGTAATAGCCAGTAAGTAGTAGTACTATTTAAGTTTTAGTTGTCGACTAATCACTTTTTCTCCGGCTTTGGTGGCTTGGACATGACTTAGGACCTTAAGATTTTGCATGAAAGGAAGACTAGCAGCCGCGTTGCACGGGAGAATGTGAAAAGTGTTCATATGTAGTAAAAACCTGAGAAATCGTCCGTTTTCGTCATTTGTTATCGAGTCGACTTAAAGCCAGATCGTCACATTGGCCGCTCTTCTGTCTGAAACGGTTACATTCATCATCTGCAAAGCTATGTCGCGTGCTGCGGTATGCGGAGACACAAAAAGCACCATAGTAGAAAACAGATGAAGCTCCTAAGTTGATGTAATAGGTAGTAAGAAGTAGTACAATTCAAGTTTTAGGTATCGATTATTGACTTTTTACATTTCTTTGGTGCCTTGGACATGAGCTACGGACTTATGAATTTGCATGAAAGGAGGATTAGCAGCCGCGTTGAGCGTGAGAATGTGAAAGGTGTTCATATGTAGTAAAAACCTGAGAAATCCTTCCGTTTTCGTCATATGTTATCAAATCGACTTAAAGAAAGATCGTCACATTAGCCGCTCTTCTGTCTGAAACGGTTACGTTTATCGTCTGCAAAGCTATGTCGCGTGCTGCGTTATGCGGAGACACAAAATGCACCATAGTAGAACACAGATGAAACTACTAAGTTGATGTAATAGCTAGTAAGAAGTAGTACAATTCAAGTTGTAGGTATCGATTATTGACTTTTTACCCTTCTTTGGTGCCTTGGACATGAGCTAGGGACTTATGATTTTGCATGAAAGGAGGACTAGCAGCCGCGTTGCAAGGGAGAATGTAAAATTGTTAATATGTAGGAAAAACCTAAAAAAAATCCGTCAGCTTTCGTCATTTGTTGTCGAGTCGACTTAGAGCCAGATCGTCACATTGGCCGTTCTCCTCTCTGAAACGGTTGTACTTATCATCTGCAAAGCTATGTCGCGTGCTGCGGTATACGGAGTCAATAAAAGCACCATAGTAGAGCACAGATGAAGCTTCTAAGTTGATGTAATAGCCAGTAAGAAGTAGTACAATTCAAGATTTAGGTATCGATTATTGACTTTTTACCCTTCTTTGGTGGCTTGGACATGAGCTAAGAACTTAAGATTTTTCATGAACGGAGGACTAGCAGCCGCGTTGCACGGGAGAATGTGAAAAGTTTTCAAATGTAGTAAAAACCTGAGAAATCCGTCCGTATTCTTCATTTGTTATCGAATCGACTTAAAGCCAGATCGTCACATTAGCCGCTCTTCGCTTTGAAACTGTTGTACTCATCGTGTGCAAAGCTATGTCGCGTGCTGCGGTATGTGGAGACACTAAACGCACCATAGTAGAACACAGATGAAGCTTCTAAGTTGAATTAATAGCCAGTAAGAAGTAGTAAAATTCAAGTTTTTGATATCGATTATTGACTTTTTACCCTTCTATGGTGCCTTGGACATGAGCTAGGGACTTATGATTTTGCATGAAAGAAGGACTAGCAGACACGTTGCATGGGAGAATGTGAAAAGTTTCATATGTAGTAAAAACCTGAGAAATCCGTCAGTTTTCGTCATTTGTTATCGAATCGACTTAAAGCCAGATCGTCACATTGGCCGCCCTCCACTCTGAAACAGTTGTACTTATCGTCTGCAAAGCTATGTCGCGTGCTGCGGTATGCGGAGACACAAAATGCACCATAGTAGAACACAGATGAAACTACTAAGTTGATGTAATAGCTAGTAAGAAGTAGTACAATTCAAGTTGTAGGTATCGATTATTGACTTTTTACCCTTCTTTGGTGCCTTGGACATGAGCTAGGGACTTATGATTTTGCATGAAAGGAGGACTAGCAGCCGCGTTGCAAGGGAGAATGTGAAATTGTTAATATGTAGGAAAAACCTAAAAAAAAATCCGTCAGTTCTCGTCATTTGTTGTCGAGTCGATGTAGAGCCAGATCGTCACATTGGCCGTTCACCTCTCTGAAACGGTTGTACTTATCATCTGCAAAGCTATGTCGCGTGCTGCGGTATGCGGAGTCAATAAAAGCACCATAGTAGAGCACAGATGAAGCTTCTAAGTTGATGTAATAGCCAGTAAGAAGTAGTACAATTCAAGTTTTAGGTATCGATTATTGACTTTTTACCCTTCTTTGGTGGCTTGGACATGAGCTAAGAACTTAAGATTTTTCATGAACGGAGGACTAGCAGCCGCGTTGCACGGGAGAATGTGAAAAGTTTTCAAATGTAGTAAAAACCTGAGAAATCCGTCCGTATTCTTCATTTGTTATCGAATCGACTTAAAGCCAGATCGTCACATTGGCCGCTCTTCTGTCTGAAACGGTTACGTTTAATGTCTGCAAAGCTATGTCGCGTGCTGCTGTATGGGGAGACACTAAAAGCTCATAGTAGAACTCAGATGAAGCTTCCACGTTGATGTAATAGCCAGTAAGAAGTAGTAGGATTCAAGTTTTAGGTATCGATTATTGACTTTTTACCCTTCTTTGGTGCCTTGGACATGAGCTAGGAACTTTAGATATTGCATGAAACGTGGACTAGCAGCCGAGTTGCACGGGAGAATGTGAAAAGTGTTCATATGTAGGAAAAACCTGAGAAATCCGTCCGTTTTCGTCATTTGTTATCGAGTCGACTTAAAGCCAGATCGTCACATTGGCCGCTCTTCTGTCTGAAACGGTTACATTTATCATCTGCAAAGCTGTGTCGCGTGCTGCGGTATGCGGAGACACGAAAATGCACCATCGTAGAACACAGATGAAGCTCCTAAGTTCATGTAATAGCTAGTAAGAAGTAGTACAATTCAAGTTTTAGGTATCGATTATTGACTTTTTACCCTTCTTTGGTGCCTTGGACATGAGCTATGGACTTTTGATATCGCATGAAAGGAGGACTAGCAGCCGCGTTGCATGGGAGAACGTGAAAAGTGTTCATATGTAGGAAAAAAATGAGAAATCCGTCCGTTTTCGTAATTTGTTATCGAGTCGACTTAAAGCCAGATCGTCACCTTGGCCGCTCTGCTGTCTGAAACGGGTACATTTATCGTCTGCAAAGCAATGTCAAGTGCTGCGGTATGCGGAGACGCAAAAAGCACCATAGTAGAACACAGATGAAGCTCCTAAGTTGATGTAATAGCTAGGAAGAAGTAGGAAAATTCAAGTTTTAGGTATCGATTATTGACATTTTTGCTGGCTTTGGTGCCTTGGACATGAGCTAGAACCTTAAGATTCTGCATGAAAGGAGGACTAGCAGCCGCGTTGCAAGGGAGAATGTGAAATTGTTAATATGTAGGAAAAACCTAAAAAAAATCCGTCAGCTTTCGTCATTTGTTGTCGAGTCGACTTAGAGCCAGATCGTCACGTTGGCCGTTCTCCTCTCTGAAACGGTTGTACTTATCATCTGCAAAGCTATGTCGCGTGCTGCGGTATGCGGAGTCAATAAAAGCACCATAGTAGAGCACAGATGAAGCTTCTAAGTTGATGTAATAGCCAGTAAGAAGTAGTACAATTCAAGATTTAGGTATCGATTATTGACTTTGTACCCTTCTTTGGTGGCTTGGACATGAGCTAAGAACTTAAGATTTTTCATGAACGGAGGACTAGCAGCCGCGTTGCACGGGAGAATGTGAAAAGTTTTCAAATGTAGTAAAAACCTGAGAAATCCGTCCGTATTCTTCATTTGTTATCGAATCGACTTAGAGCCAGATCGTCACATTAGCCGCTCTTCGCTTTGAAACTGTTGTACTCATCGTCTGCAAAGCTATGTCGCGTGCTGCGGTATGTGGAGACACTAAACGCACCATAGTAGAACACAGATGAAGCTTCTAAGTTGAATTAATAGCCAGTAAGAAGTAGTAAAATTCAAGTTTTTGATATCGATTATTGACTTTTTACCCTTGTTTGGTGCCTTGGACATGAGCTAGGGACTTATGATTTTGCATGAAAGAAGGACTAGCAGACGCGTTGCATGGGAGAATGTGAAAAGTTTCATATGTAGTAAAAACCTGAGAAATCCGTCAGTTTTCGTCATTTGTTATCGAATCGACTTAAAGCCAGATCGTCACATTGGCCGCCCTCCACTCTGAAACAGTTGTACTTATCGTCTGCAAAGCTATGTCGCGTGCTGCGGTATGCGGAGACACAAAAAGCACCATAGTAGAAAACAGATGAAGCTCCTAAGTTGATGTAATAGGTAGTAAGAAGTAGTACAATTCAAGTTTTAGGTATCGATTATTGACTTTTTACATTTCTTTGGTGCCTTGGACATGAGCTACGGACTTATGAATTTGCATGAAAGGAGGATTAGCAGCCGCGTTGAGCGTGAGAATGTGAAAAGTGTTCATATGTAGTAAAAACTTGAGAAATCCTTCCGTTTTCGTCATATGTTATCAAATCGACTTAAAGAAAGATCGTCACATTGGCCGCTCTTCTGTCTGAAACGGTTACGTTTATCGTCTGCAAAGCTATGTCGCGTGCTGCGTTATGCGGAGACACAAAATGCACCATAGTAGAACACAGATGAAACTACTAAGTTGATGTAATAGCTAGTAAGAAGTAGTACAATTCAAGTTGTAGGTATCGATTATTGACTTTTTACCCTTCTTTGGTGGCTTGGACATGAGCTAAGAACTTAAGATTTTTCATGAACGGAGGACTAGCAGCCGCGTTGCACGGGAGAATGTGAAAAGTTTTCAAATGTAGTAAAAACCTGAGAAATCCGTCCGTATTCTTCATTTGTTATCGAATCGACTTAAAGCCAGATCGTCACATTAGCCGCTCTTCGCTTTGAAACAGTTGTACTCATCGTCTGCAAAGCTATGTCGCGTGCTGCGGTATGTGGAGACACTAAACGCACCATAGTAGAACACAGATGAAGCTTCTAAGTTGAATTAATAGCCAGTAAGAAGTAGTAAAATTCACGTTTTTGATATCGATTATTGACTTTTTACCCTTCTTTGGTGCCTTGGACATGAGCTAGGGACTTATGATTTTGCATGAAAGAAGGACTAGCAGACGCGTTGCATGGGAGAATGTGAAAAGTTTCACATGTAGTAAAAACCTGAGAAATCTGTCAGTTTTCGTCATTTGTTATCGAATCGACTTCAAGCCAGATCGTCACATTGGCCGTTCTTCTGTCTGAAACGGTTACGTTTTTGTCTGCAAAGCTATGTCGCGTGCTGCGGTATGCGGAGACACTAAAAGCACCATAGTAGAGCACAGATGAAGCTTCTAAGTTGATGTAATAGCCAATAAGAAGTAGTACAACTCAGGTTTTAGGTATCGATTATTGACTTTTTTGCTGGCTTTGGTGCCTTGGACATGAGCTAGGACCTTAAGATTCTGCATAAAGGGAGGACTAGCAGCCGCGTTACACGGGAGAATGTGAAAAGTGTTCATATATAGAAAAAATCTGAGAAATCCGTCCATTTTCTTCATTTGTTATCGAATCGACTTAAAGCCAGATCGTCACATTAGCCGCTCGTCGCTCTGAAACGGTTGTACTTATCGTCTGCAAAGCTATGTCGCGTGCTGCGGCATGCGGAGACACTAAAAGCACCATAGTAGAACACAGATGAAGGTTCTAAGTTAATGTAATAGCCAGTAAGAAGTAGTACAATTCAAGTTTTAGTTGTCGATTATTGACTTTTTACCCTTCTTTGATGCCTTGGACATGAGCTAGGAACTTAAGATTTTGCATGGAAGGAGGACTAGCAGCCGCGTTGCACAGGAGAATGTGAAAAGTGTTCATATGTAGTAAAAACCTGAGAAATCCGTCAGTTTTCGTCATTTTAATAGAATCGACTTAAAGCCAGATCGTCGCATTGGCCGCTCTTCTGCCTGAAACGGTTACGTTTATTGTCTGCAAAGCTATGTCGCGTGCTGCGGTATGCGGAGACACTAAAAGCACCATAGCAGAGCACATATGAAGCTTCTAAGTTGATGTAATAGCCAATAAGAAGTAGTACAACTCAGGTTTTAGGTATCGATTATTGACTTTTTTGCTGGCTTTGGTGCCTTGGACATGAGCTAGGACCTTAAGATTCTGCATGAAGGGAGGTCTATCAGCCGCGTTACACGGGAGAATGTGAAAAGTGTTCATATGTATTAAAAACCTGAGAAATCCGTCCGTTTTCGTCATTTGTTATCGAATCGACTTAAAGCCAGATCGTCACATTGGCCGCTCTCTGCCTGAAACATTTACATTTATCGTCTGCAAAGCTATGTCAGGTGCTGTGGTATGCGGAGACAATAAAAGCACCATAGTAGAACACAGATGAAGCTTGTAAGTTGATGTAATTGCCAGTAAGAAGTAGTACAATTCAAGTTTTAGGTATCGATTATTGGCTTTTTACCCTTCTTTGGTGCATTGGTCATGAGCTAGGAACTTAAGATATTGCATGGAAGGAGGACTAGCAGCCGCGTTACACGGGAGAATGTAAAAAGTGTTCATATGTAGTAAAAATCTGAGAAATCCGTCCATTTTCTTCATTTGTTATCGAATCGACTTAAAGCCAGATCGTCACATTAGCCGCTCTTCGCTCTGATACGGTTGTACTTATCGTCTGCAAAGCTATGTCGCGTGCTGCGGTATGCGGAGATACTAAAAGCACCATAGCAGAACACAGATGAAGCTTCTAAGTTGATGTAATAGCCAGGAAGAAGTAGTACAATTCAAGTTTTAGGTATTGATCATTGACTTTTTATCCTTCTTTGGGGCCTTGGACATAAGCTAAGAACTTAAGATTTTTCATGAACGGAGGACTAGCAGCCGCGTTGCACGGGAGAATGTGAAAAGTTTCAAATGTAGTAAAAACCTGAGATATCCGTCCGTATTCTTCATTTGTTATCGAATCGACTTCAAGCCAGATCGTCACATTGGCCGTTCTTCTGTCTGAAACGGCTACGTTTATTGTCTGCAAAGCTATGTCGCGTGCTGCGGTATGCGGACACACTAAAAGCACCATAGTAGAACACAGATGAAGTTTCTAAGTTGATGTAATAGCCAGTAAGAAGTAGTAGAACTCAGGTTTTAGGTATCGATTATTGACTTTTTTGCTGGCTTTGGTGCCTTGGACATGAGCTAGGACCTTAAGATTCTGCATGAAAGGAGGACTAGCAGCCGAGTTGCACGGGAGAATGTAAAAAGTGTTCTTATGTAGTAAAAACCTGAGAAATCCGTCAGATTTCTTCATTTGTTATCGAATCGACTTAAAGTCAGATCGTCACATTGGCCGCTCTTCTGTTTGAAACGGATACATTTATCGTCTGCAAAGCTATGTGACGCGCTGCGGTATGCCGAGACACTAAAAGCACCATAGTAGAGCACAGATGAAGCTACTAAGTTGATGTAATAGCCAGTAAGAAGTAGTACAATTCAAGTTTTAGGTATCGATTATTGACTTTTTACCCTTCTTTGGTGCCTTGGACATGAGCTAAGAACTTAAGATTTTTCATGAAAGGAGGACTAGCTGCCGAGTTGCACGGGAGAATGTGAAAAGTGTTCATATGTAGTAAAAACCTGATAAATCCGTCCGTTTCCGTAATTTGTTATCGAATCGACTTAAAGCCAGATCGTCACATTGGTCGCCCTCCTCTCTGAAACAGTTGTACTTATCGTCTGCAAAGCTATGTCAAGTGCTGCGGTATGTGGAGACAATAAAAGCACCATAGTAGAAAACAGATGAAGCTTCTAAGTTGATGTAATAGCCAGTAAGAAGTAGTACAATTCAAGTTTTAGTTATCGATTATTGACTTTTTACCCTTCGTTGATGCCTTGGACATGAGCTAGGAACTTAAGATTTTGCATGGAAGGAGGACTAGCAGCCGCGTTGCACAGGAGAATGTGAAAAGTGTTCATATGTAGTAAAAACCTGAGAAATCCGTCAGTTTTCGTCATTATAATCGAATCGACTTAAAGCCAGATCGTCGCATTGGCCGCTCTTCTGTCTGAAACGGTTACGTTTATTGTCTGCAAAGCTATGTCGCGTGCTGCGGTATGCGGAGACACTAAAAGCTCCATAGTAGAGCACATATGAAGCTTCTAAGTTGATGTAATAGCCAATAAGAAGTAGTACAACTCAGGTTTTAGGTATCGATTATTGACTTTTTTGCTGGCTTTGGTGCCTTGGACATGAGCTAGGACCTTAAGATATTGCATGGAAGGAGGACTAGCAGCCGCGTTACACGGGAGAATGTGAAAAGTGTTCATATGTAGTAAAAATCTGAGAAATCCGTCCATTTTCTTCATTTGTTATCGAATCGACTTAAAGCCAGATCGTCACATTAGCCGCCCTTCGCTCTGATACGGTTGTACTTATCGTCTGCAAAGCTATGTCGCGTGCTGCGGCATGCGAAGACACTAAAAGCACCATAGTAGAACACAGATGAAGGTTCTAAGTTGATGTAATAGCCAGGAAGAAGTAGTACAATTCAAGTTTTAGGTATCGATTATTGACTTTATACCCTTCTTTGGTGCGTTGGACATGAGCTAAGAACTTAAGATTTAGCATGAAATTAGGACTATTAGCCACGTTGCACGGGAGAATGTGAAAAGTGTTCATATGTAGTAAAAACCCTAGAAATCCGTCCGTTTTCGTCATAGGTTATCGAATCGACTTAAAGCCAGACCGTCACATTGGCCGCTCTTCTGTCTGAAACGGTTACATTTATCGTCTGCAAAGCGATGTCGCGTGCTGCAGTATGCGGAGACACAAAAAGCACCATTGTAGAACACAGATGAATCTCCTAAGTTGATGTAATAGCTAGTAAGAAGTAGTACAATTCAAGTTTTAGGTATCGATTATTGACTTTTTACACTTCTTTGGTGCCTTGGCCATGAGCTAGGGACTTATGATTTTGCATGAAAGGAGGACTAGCAGACGCGTTGCATGGGAGAATGTGAAAAGTGTTCATATGTAGGAAACACCTGAGAAATCCGTCAGTTTTCGTCATTTGTTATCGAATCGACTTAAAGCCAGATCGTCACATTGGCCGCTCTTGTGTCTGAAACGGTTACGTTTATTTTCTGCAAAGCTATGTCGCGTGCTGCGGTATGCGGAGACACTAAAAGCACCATAGTAGAACACAGACGAAGCTTCTAAGTTGATGTAATAGCCAGTAAGAAGTAGTACAACTCAGGTTTTAGGTATCGATTATTGACTTTTTTGCTGGCTTTGGTGCCTTGGACATGAGCAAGGACCTTAAGATTTTGCATGAAAGGATGACTAGCAGCCACGTTGCACGTGAGAATGTGAAAAGGTCTCATATGTAGTAAAAACCTGAGAAATCCGTCCGTTTTCGTCATTTGTTATCGAATCGACTTAAAGCCAGATCGTCACATTGGCCGCTCTTGTCTCTGAAACGGTTGTACTTATCGTCTGCAAAGCTATGTCGCGTGCTGCGGTATGCGGAGACACTAAAATCGCCATAGTAGAACACAGATGAAGCATCTAAGTTGATGTAATAGCCAGTAAGAAGTACTACAATTCAAGTTTTACGTACCGATTATTGACTTTTAGCTGGCTTTGGTGCCTTGGACATGAGCTAGTACCTTAAGATTTTGCATGAAAGGAGCACTAGCAGCCGCGTTGCAAGCAAGAATGTGAAAGGTGGTCATATGTAGCAAAACCCTGAGAAATCCGTCCGTTTTCGTCATTTGTTATACAATCGACTTAAAGCCAGATCGTCACATTAGCCGCTCTTCGCTCTGAAACGGTTGTACTTATCGTCTGCAAAGCTATGTCGCGTGCTGCGGCATGCGGAGACACTAAAAGCACCATAGTAGAACACAGATGAAGGTTCTAAGTTGATGTAATAGCCAGTAAGAAGTAGTATAATTCAAGTTTTAGGTATCGATTATTGACTTTTTACCCTTCTTTGGTGCCTTGGACATGAGCTAGGAACTTAAGATATTGCATGAAACGTGGACTAGCAGCCGAGTTGCACGGGAGAATGTGAAGAGTGTTCCTATGTAGGAAAAACCTGAGAAATCCGTCCGTTTTCGTCATAGGTTATCGAATCGACTTAAAGCCATATCGTCACATTGGCCGATCTTCTGTCTGAAACGGATACATTTATCGTCTGCAAAGCTATGTCGCGTGCTGCGGTATGCGGAGACACTAAAAACGCCATAGTAGAACACAGATGAAGCATCTAAGTTGATGTAATAGCCAGTAAGAAGTACTACATTTCAAGTTTTACGTACCGATTATTGACTTTTAGCTGGCTTTGGTGCCTTGGACATGAGCTAGGAACTTAAGATATTGCATGAAACGTGGACTAGCAGCCGAGTTGCACGGGAGAATGTGAAAAGTGTTCATATGTAGGAAAAACCTGAGAAATCCGTCAGTTTTCGTCATTTGTTATCGAATCGACTTAAAGCCAGATCGTCACTTTGGCCGCTCTTCTGTCTGAAACGGTTACGTTTATTGTCTGCAAAGCTATGTCGCGTGCTGCGGTATGCGGAGAAACTAAAAGCTCATAGTTGAACACAGATGAAGCTTCTAAGTTGATGTAATAGCCAGTAAGAAGTAGTAGAATTCAAGTTTTAGGTATCGATTATTGACTTTTTACCCTTCTTTGGTGCCTTGGCCATGAGCTAGGAACTTAAGATATTGCATGAAACGTGGACTAGCAGCCGAGTTGCACGGGAGAATGTGAAAAGTGTTCATATGTAGGAAAAACCTGAGAAATCCGTCCGTTTTCGTCATTTGTTATCGAGTCGACTTAAAGCCAGATCGTCACATTGGTCGCTCTTCTGTCTGGACTGGTTACATTTATCATCTGCAAAGCTATGTCGCGTGCTGCGGTATGCGGAGACACAAAAAGCACCATAGTAGAAAACAGATGAAGCCTCTAAGTTGATGTAATAGGTAGTAAGAAGTAGTACAATTCAAGTTTAAGGTATCGATAATTGACTTTTTACATTTCTTTGGTGCCTTGGACATGAGCTAGGGACCTATGATTTTGCATGAAAGGAGGACTAGCAGCCGCGTTGCATGGGAGAATGTGAAAAGTGTTCATATGTAGGAAAAACCTGAGAAATCCGTCCGTTTTCGTCATTTGTTATCGAATCGACTTAAAGCCAGATCGTCACATTTTCCGCTCTTCTGTCTGAAACGGTTACGTTTATTGTCTGCAAAGCTATGTCGCGTGCTGCGGTATGTGGAGACACTAAAAGCACCATAGTAGAGCACAGATGAAGCTTCTAAGTTGATGTAATAGCCAGTAAGAAGTAGTACAACTCAGGTTTTAGGTATCGATTATTGACTTTTTTGCTGGCTTTGGTGCCTTGGACATGAGCTAGGACCTTAAGATTCAGCATGAAGGGAGGACTAGCAGCCGAGTTGCACGGGGGAATGTGAAAAGTGTTCATATGTAGTATAACCCTGATAAATCCGTCCGTTTTCGTCATTTGTTATCGAATCGACTTAAAGCCAGATCGTTATATATTCCGACCTCCTCTCTGAAACAGTTGTACTTATCGTCTGAAAAGCTATGTCACGTGCTGCGGTATGCGGAGACAATAAAAGCACCATAGTAGAACACAGATGAAGCTTCTAAGTTGATGTAATTGCCAGTAAGAACTAGTACAATTCAAGCTTTAGGTATCGATTATTGGCTTTTTACCCTTCTTTGGTTCCTTGGTCATGAGCTAGGATCTTAAGATTTAGCATGGAAGGAGGACTAGCAGCCGCGTTGCACGGGAGAATGTGAAAAGTGTTCATATGTAGTAAAAACCTGAGAAATCCGTCCGTTTTCGTCATTTGTTATCCAATCGACTTAAAGCCAGATCGTCACATTGGCCGCTCTTGTCTCTGAAACCGTTGTACTCATCGTCTGCAAAGCTATGTCGCGTGCTGCGGTATGCGGAGACACAAAAATGCACCATAGTAGAACACAGATGAAGCTCCTAAGTTGATGTTATAGCTAGTAAGAAGTAGTACAATTCAAGTTTTAGGTATCGATTATTGAATTTTTACCCTTCTTTAGTGCCTTGGACATGAGCTAGGGACTTATGATTTTGCATGAAAGGAGGACTAGCAGCCGCGTTGCATCGGAGAATGTGAAAAGTGTTCATATGTAGGAAAAACCTGAGAAATCCGTCCGTTTTCGTCATTTGTTATCGAGCCGACTTAAAGCCAGATCGTCACCTTGGCCGCTCTTCTGTCTGAAACAGTTACATTTATCGTCTGCAAAGCTATGTCGCGTGCTGCGGTATGGGGAGACACTAAAAGCACCATAGTAGAACACAGATGAAGCTTCTAAGTTGATGTAATAGCCAGTAAGAAGTAGTAAACCTCAGGTTTTAGGTATCGATTATTGACTTTTTTGCTGGCTTTGGTGCCTTGGACATGAGATAGGACCTTAAGATTTTGCATGAAAGGATGACTAGCAGCCACGTTGCACGTGAAAATGTGAAAAGGTCTCATATGTAGTAAAAACCTGAGAAATCCGTCCTTTTACGTCATTTGTTATCGAATCGACTTAAAGCCAGATCGTCACATTGGCAACTCTTGTCTCTGAAATGGTTGTACTTATCGTCTGCAAAGCTATGTCGCGTGCTGCGGTATGCGGAAAAAATAAAAACACCATAGTAGAACACAGATGAAGCATCTAAGTTGATGTAATAGCTAGTAAGAAGTACTACAATTCAAGTTTTATGTACCGATTATTGAATTTTAGCTGGCTTTGGTGTCTTGGACATGAGCTAGGACCTTAAGATTTTGCATGAAAGGAGCACTAGCAGCCGCGTTGCACGCGAGAATGTGAAAAGTGTTCATATGTAGTAAAAACCTGAGACATCCGTCAGTTTTCGTCATTTGTTATCGAATCGACTTAAAGCCAGATCGTCACATTGGCCGCTCTTCTGTCTGAAACGGTTACGTTTATTGTCTGCAAAGCTATATCGCGTGCTGCGGTATGCGGAGACACTAAAAGCTCATAGTAGAACACAGATGAAGCTTCTAAGTTGATGTAATAGCCAGTAAGAAGCAGTAGAATTCAAGTTTTAGGTATCGATTATTGACTTTTTACCCTTCTTTGGTGCCTTGGACATGAGCTAGGAACTTAAGATATTGCATGAAACGTGGACTAGCAGCCGAGTTGCACGGGAGAATGTGAAAAGTGTTCCTATGTAGGAAAAACCTGAGAAATCCGTCCTTTTTCGTCATTTGTTATCTAGTTGACTTAAAGCTAGATCGTCACATTGGCCGCTCTTCTGTCTGGAACGGTTACATTTATCGTCTGCAAAGCTATGTCGCGTGCTGCGGTATGCGGAGAGACAAAAAGCACCATAGTAGAAAACAGATGAAGCTCCTAAGTTGATGTAATAGGTAGTAAGAAGTAGTACAATTCAAGTTCTACGTATCGATTATTGACTTTTTACATTTCTTTGGTGCCTTGGACATGAGCTAGGGACCTATGATTTTGCATGAAAGGAGGACTAGCAGCCGCGTAGCATGGGAGAATGTGAAAAGTGTTCATATGTAGGAAAAACCTGAGAAATCCGTCCGTTTTCGTCATTTGTTATCGAATCGACTTAAAGCCAGATCGTCACATTGGCCGCTCTTCTGTCTGAAACGGTTACGTTTATTGTCTGCAAAGCTATGTCGCGTGCTGCGGTATGTGGAGACACTAAAAGCACCATAGTAGAGCACAGATGAAGCTTCTAAGTTGATGTAATAGCCAGTAAGAAGTAGTACAACTCAGGTTTTAGGTATCGATTATTGACTTTTTTGCTGGCTTTGGTGCCTTGGACATGAGCTAGGACCTTAAGATTCAGCATGAAGGGAGGACTAGCAGCCGAGTTGCACGGGGGAATGTGAAAAGTGTTCATATGTAGTATAACCCTGATAAATCCGTCCGTTTTCGTCATTTGTTATCGAATCGACTTAAAGCCAGATCGTTATATATTCCGACCTCCTCTCTGAAACAGTTGTACTTATCGTCTGAAAAGCTATGTCACGTGCTGCGGTATGCGGAGACAATAAAAGCACCATAGTAGAACACAGATGAAGCTTCTAAGTTGATGTAATTGCCAGTAAGAACTAGTACAATTCAAGCTTTAGGTATCGATTATTGGCTTTTTACCCATCTTTGGTGCCTTGGTCATGAGCTAGGATCTTAAGATTTAGCATGGAAGGAGGACTAGCAGCCACGTTGCACGGGAGAATGTGAAAAGTGTTCATATGTAGTAAAAACCTGAGAAATCCGTCCGTTTTCGTCATTTGTTATCCAATCGACTTAAAGCCAGATCGTCACATTTGCCGCTCTTGTCTCTGAAACCGTTGTACTCATCGTCTGCAAAGCTATGTCGCGTGCTGCGGTATGCGGAGACACAAAAATGCACCATAGTAGAACACAGATGAAGCTCCTAAGTTGATGTTATAGCTAGTAAGAAGTAGTACAAATCAAGTTTTAGGTATCGATTATTGACTTTTTACCCTTCTTTAGTGCCTTGGACATGAGCTAGGGACTTATGATTTTGCATGAAAGGAGGACTAGCAGCCGCGTTGCATGGGAGAATGTGAAAAGTGTTCATATGTAGGAAAAACCTGAGAAATCCGTCCGTTTTCGTCATTTGTTATCGAGCCGACTTAAAGCCAGATCGTCACCTTGGCCGCTCCTCTGTCTGAAACAGTTACATTTATCGTCTGCAAAGCTATGTCGCGTGCTGCGGTATGCGGAGACACTAAAAGCACCATAGTAGAACACAGATGAAGCTTCTAAGTTGATGTAATAGCCAGTAAGAAGTAGTAAAACTCAGGTTTTAGGTATCGATTATTGACTTTTTTGCTGGCTTTGGTGCCTTGGACATGAGCTAGGACCTTAAGATTTTGCATGAAAGGATGACTAGCAGCCACGTTGCACGTGAGAATGTGAAAAGGTCTCAAATGTAGTAAAAACCTGAGAAATCCGTCCTTTTACGTCATTTGTTATCGAATCGACTTAAAGCCAGATCGTCACATTGGCAGCTCTTGTCTCTGAAATGGTTGTACTTATCGTCTGCAAAGCTATGTCGCGTGCTGCGGTATGCGGAAAAAATAAAAACACCATAGTAGAACACAGATGAAGCATCTAAGTTGATGTAATAGCTAGTAAGAAGTACTACAATTCAAGTTTTATGTACCGATTATTGACTTTTAGCTGGCTTTGGTGTCTTGGACATGAGCTAGGACCTTAAGATTTTGCATGAAAGGAGCACTAGCAGCCGCGTTGCACGCGAGAATGTGAAAAGTGTTCATATGTAGTAAAAACCTGAGACATCCGTCAGTTTTCGTCATTTGTTATCGAATCGACTTAAAGCCAGATCGTCACATTGGCCGCTCTTCTGTCTGCAACGGTTACGTTTATTGTCCGCAAAGCTATATCGCGTGCTGCGGTATGCGGAGACACTAAAAGCTCATAGTAGAACAAAGATTAAGCTTCTAAGTTGATGTAATAGCCAGTAAGAAGTAGTAGAATTCAAGTTTTAGGTATCGATTATTGACTTTTTACCCTTCTTTGGTGCCTTGGACATGAGCTAGGAACTTAAGATATTGCATGAAACGTGGACTAGCAGCCGAGTTGCACGGGAGAATGTGAAAAGTGTTCCTATGTAGGAAAAACCTGAGAAATCCGTCCTTTTTCGTCATTTGTTATCTAGTTGACTTAAAGCTAGATCGTCACATTGGCCGCTCTTCTGTCTGGAACGGTTACATTTATCGTCTGCAAAGCTATGTCGCGTGCTGCGGTATGCGGAGACACAAAAAGCACCATAGTAGAAAACAGATGAAGCTCCTAAGTTGATGTAATAGGTAGTAAGAAGTAGTACAATTCAAGTTCTACGTATCGATTATTGACTTTTTACATTTCTTTGGTGCCTTGGACATGAGCTAGGGACCTATGATTTTGCATGAAAGGAGGACTAGCAGCCGCGTTGCATGGGAGAATGTGGAAAGGTCTCATATGTAGTAAAAACCTGAGAAATCCGTCCGTTTTCGTCATTTGTTATCGAATCGACTTAAAGCCAGATCGTTACATTGGCCGACCTCCTCTCTGAAACAGTTGTACTTATCGTCTGAAAAGCTATGTCACGTGCTGCGGTATGCGGAGACAATAAAAGCACCATAGTAGAACACAGATGAGGCTTCTAAGTTGATGTAATAGCCAGTAAGAAATAGTAAAACTCAGGTTTTAGGTATCGATTATTGACTTTTTTGCTGGCTTTGGTGCCTTGGACATGAGCTAGGACCTTAAGATTTTGCATGAAAGGATGACTAGCAGCCACGTTGCACGTGAGAATGTGGAAAGGTCTCATATGTAGTAAAAACCTGAGAAATCCGTCCTTTTTCGTCATTTGTTATCGAATCGACTTAAAGCCAGATCGTCACATTGGCAGCTCTTGTCTCTGAAACGGTTGTACTTATCGTCTGCAAAGCTATGTCGCGTGCTGCGGTATGCGGAAAAAATAAAAACACCATAGTAGAACACAATGAAGCATCTAAGTTGATGTAATAACCAGTAAGAAGTACTACAATTCAAGTTTTATGTACCGATTATTGACATTTAGCTGGCTTTGGTGTCTTGGACATGAGCTAGGACCTTAAGATTTTGCATGAAAGGAGCGCTAGCAGCCGCGTTGCACGCGAGAATGTGAAAAGTGTTCATATGTAGTAAAAACCTGAGAAATCCGTCAGTTTTCGTCATTTGTTATCGAATCGACTTAAAGACAGATCGTCACATTGGCCGCTCTTCTGTCTGAAACGGTTACGTTTATTGTCTGCAAAGCTATGTCGCGTGCTGCGGTATGCCGAGACACTAAAAACACCATAGTGGAACACAGATGAAGCTTCTAAGTTGATGTAATAGGCAGTAAGAAGTACTACAATTCAAGTTTTACGTATCGATTATTGACTTTTTAGCTGGCTTTGGTGCCTTGGACATGAGCTAGGACCTTAAGATTTTGAATGAAAGGAGCACTAGCAGCCGTGTTGCACGCGAGAATGTGAAAAGTATTCATATGTAGTAAAAACCTGAGAAATCCGTCCGTTTTCGTCATTTGTTATCCAATCGACTTAAAGCCAGATCGTCACATTGGCCGCTCTTCTGTCTGAAAAGGGATACATTTATCGTCTGAAAAGCTATGTCGCTTGCTGCGGTATGCGGAGACACTAAAAGTACCATAGAACAGCACAGATGAAGCTTCTAAGTTGATGTAATAGCCAGTACGATGTAGTACAATTCAAGTTTTAGGTGTCGATTATTGACTTTTTACCCTTCTTTGGTGCCTTGGACATGAGCTAGGAACGTAAGATATTGCATGAAACGTGGACTAGCAGCCGAGTTGCACGGGAGAATGTGAAAGGTGTTCATGTGTAGTAAAAACCTGAGAAATCCGTACGTTTTCGTCATTTGTTATCGAATCGACTTAAGGCCAGATCGTCACATTTGCCGCTCTTCTGTCTGAAACGGTTACGTTTATTGTCTGCAAAGCTATGTCGCGTGCTGCGGTATGCGGAGGCACTAAAAGCACCATAGTAGAGCACATATGAAGCTTCTAAGTGGATGTAATAGCCAGTAAGAAGTAGTACAATTCAAGTTTTAAGTATCGATTATTCACTTTTTACCCTTCTTTGGTGCATTGGACATGAGCTAGGAACTTCAGTTTTTGCATGGAAGGAGGACTAGCAGCCGCGTTGCACGGGAGTATGTGAAAAGTGTTCATATGTAGTAAAAACCTGAGTAATCCGTCCGTTTTCGTCATTTGTTATCGAATCGACTTAAAGCCAGATCGTCACATTGGCCGCTCTTCTGTCTGAAACGGTTAAATTTATCGTCTGCAAAGCTATGTCGCGTGCTGCGGTATGCGGAGACACTAAAAGCACCATAGTAGAACACAGATGAAGCTTCTAAGTTGATGTAATAGCCAGTAAGAAGTAGTAGAATTCAAGTTTTAGGTATCGATTATTGACTTTTTACCCTTCTTTGGTGCCTTGGATATGAGCTATGAACTTATGATTTTGCATGAAAGGAGCACTAGCAGCCGCGTTGAACGGGAGAATGTGAAAAGTGTTCATATGCAGAAAAAACCTGAGAAATCCGTCTGTTTTCGTCCTTTGTTATCGAATCGACTTAAAGACAGATCGTCACATTGGCCGCTCTTGTGTCTGAAACGGTTACATTTATAGTCTGCAAAGCTATGTCGCGTGCTGCGGTATGCGGAGACACTAAAGGCACCATAGTAGAACACAGATGAAGCTCCTAAGTTGATGTAATAGCTAATAAGAAGTAGTACAATTCAAGTTTAGGGTATCGATTATTGACTTTTTACCCTTCTTTGGTGCCTTGGACATGAGCTATATACTTATGACTTTGCAAGAAAGGAGGACTAGCAGCCGCGTTGCATGGGAGAATGTGAAAAGTGTTCATATGTAGTAAATACCTGAGAAATCCGTCCTTTTTCGGCATTTGTTATCGAATCGACTTAAAGCCAGATCGTCACATTTTCCGCTCTTCTGTCTCAAACGGATACATCTATCGTCTGCAAAGCTATGTCGCGTGCTGTGGTTTGCGTAGACACTAAAAGTACCATAGAAGAACTCAGATGAAGCTTCTAAGATGATGTAGTAGCCAGTAAGGAGTAGTACAATTGAAGTTTTAGGTATCGATTATTGAATTTTTACCCTTCTTTGGTGCCTTGGACATGAGCTAGGAACTTAAGATATTGCATGAAAGGAGGACTAGCAGCCGAGTTGCACGGGAGAATGTGAAAAGTGTTCATATTTAATAAAAACCTGAGAAATCCGTCCTTTTTCGTCATTTGTTATCGAATCGACTTAAAGCCAGATCGTCACATTGGCCATCTCCTCTCTGAAACAGTAGTACTTATCGTCTGCAAAGCTATTTCACGAGCTGCGGTATGCGGAGACACTAAAAGCACCATAGTAGAACACAGATGAAGCTTCTAAGTTGATGTAATAGCCAGTAAGATGTAGTAAAACTCAGGTTTTAGGTATCGATTATTGACTTTTTTGCTGGCTTTGGTGCCTTGGACATGACCTAGGACCTTAAGATTCTTTATGAAAGGAGGACTAGCAGCCGAGTTGCACGGGAGAATGTGAAAAGTGTTCATATTTAATAAAAACCTGAGAAATCCGTCCTTTTTCGTCATTTGTTATCGAATCGACTTAAAGCCAGATCGTCACATTGGCCATCTCCTCTCTGAAACAGTAGTACTTATCGCCTGCAAAGCTATTTCACGAGCTGCGGTATGCGGAGACACTAAAAGTACCATAGTAGAACACAGATGAAGCTTCTAAGTTGATGTAATAGCCAGTAAGAAGTAGTACAACACAGGTTTTAGGTATCGATTATTGACTTTTTTGCTGGCTTTGGTGCCTTGGACATGACCTAGGACCTTAAGATTCTTTATGAAAGGAGGACTAGCAGCAGAGTTGCACGGGAGAATGTGAAAAGTGTTCTTATGTAGTAAAAACGTGATAAATCCATCCGTTTTCGTAATTTGTTATCGAATCGACTTAAAGCCAGATCGTCACATTGGCCATCTCCTCTCTGAAACTGTTGTACTTATCGTCTGCAAAGCTATGTCACGAGCTGCGGTATGCGGAGACAATAAAAGCACCATAGTAGTACACAGATGAAGCTTCTAAGTTGATGTAATAGCCATTAAGAAGTAGTACATTTCAAGTTTTAATTATCGATTGTTGACTTTTTACCCTTCTTTGGTGCATTGGATATGAGCTAGGAACTTCAGATTTTGCATGGTAGGAGGGCTAGCAGCCGCGTTGCACGAGAGAATGTGGAAAGTGTTCATATGTAGTTAAAACCTGAGAAATCCGTCCGTTTTCGTCATATGTTATCGAATCGACTTAAATCCAGATCGTCACATTGGCCGCCCTTCTGTCTGAAACGGTTACGTTTATAGACTGCAAAGCTATGTCGCGTGCTGCGGAATGCGGAGACACTAAAAGTACCATAGAAGAACACAGATGAAGCTTCTAAGATAATGTAATAGCCAGTAAGGAGTAGTACAATTGAAGTTTAAGTATCGATTATTGACTTTTTACCCTTCTTTGGTGCCTTGGACATGAGCTAGGAACTTAAGATATTGCATGAAAGGAGGACTAGCAGCCGAGTTGCACGGGAGAATGTGAAAAGTGTTCATATTTAGTAAAAACCTGAGAAATCCATCCTTTTTCGTCATTTGTTATCGAATCGACTTAAAGCCAGATCGTCACATTGGCCGCTCTTCTGTCTGAAACGGATACATTTATCGTCTGCAAAGCTATGTCGCGTGCTGCGGTATGCGGAGACACTAAAAGCACTTTAG
The DNA here is from genome assembly GCF_023897955.1 of Schistocerca gregaria. Lineage (NCBI taxonomy): Eukaryota > Metazoa > Arthropoda > Insecta > Orthoptera > Acrididae > Schistocerca > Schistocerca gregaria. The sequence continues at coordinate 367,971 of NW_026061952.1, read as the reverse complement.
TAGAACACACATTAAGCTTCTAAGTTGATGTAATAGCCAGTAAGAAGTACTACAATTCAAGTTTTAGTTATCGATTATTGACTTTTTACCCTTCTTTGATCCCTTGGACATGAGCTACGAACTTAAGATTTTGCATGAAAGGAGCACTAGCAGCCGCGTTGCACGGGAGAATGTGAAAAGTGTTCATATGTAGTAAAAACCTGAGAAATCCGTCCATTTTCGGCATTTGTTATCGAATCGACTTAAAGCCAGATCGTCACTTTGGCCGCTCTTCTGTCTCAAACGGATACATTTATTGTCTGCAAAGCTATGTCGCGTGTTGTGGTTTGCGTAGACACTAAAAGTACCATAGAAGAACACAGATGAAGCTTCTAAGATGATGTAATAGCCAGTAAGGAGTAGTACAATTGAAGTTTTAGGTATCGATTATTGACTTTTTACCCTTCTTTGGTGCCTTGGACATGAGCTAGGAACTTAAGGTATTGCATGAAAGGAGGACTAGCAGCCGAGTTGCACGGGAAAATGTGAAAAGTGTTCATATTTAGTAAAAACCTGAGAAATCCGTCCTTTTTCGTCATTTGTTATCGAATCGACTTAAAGCCAGATCGTCACATTGGCCGCTCTTCTGTCTGAAACGGATACATTTATCGTCTGCAAAGCTATGTCGCGTGCTGCGGTATGCGGAGACACTAAAAGCACTTCAGTAGAACACAGATTAAGCTTCTAGGTTGATGTAATAGCCAGTAAGAAGTACTACAATTCAAGTTTTAGTATCAATTATTGACTTTTTACCCTTCTTTAGTGCCTTGGACATGAGCTAGGGACTTATGATTTTGCATGAAAGGAGGACTAGCAGCCGCGTTGCACGGGAGAATGTGAAAAGTGTTCATATGTAGTAAAAACCTGAGAAATCCGTCCGTTTTCGGCATTTGTTATCGAATCGACTTAAAGCCAGAGCGTCACATTGGCCGCTCTTCTGACTGAAATGGATACATTTATCGTCTGCAAACCTATGTCACATGCTGTGGTATGCGGAGACACTAAAAGCACCATAGTCGAACACAGATGAAGCTTCTAAGTTGATGTAATAGCCAGTAAGAAGTAGTACAACTCAGGTTTTAGGTATCGATTATTGACTTTTTTGCTGGCGTTGGTGCCTTGGGCATGAGCTAGGACCTTAAGATTCTGCATGAAAGGAGGACTAGCAGCCGAGTTGCATGGGAGAATGTGAAAAGTGTTCTTATGTAGTAAAAACGTGATAAATCCGTGCGTTTTCGTAATTAGTTATCGAATCGACTTAAAGCCAGATCGTCACATTGGCCATCTCCTCTCTGAAACAGTTGTACTTATCGTCTGCAAAGCTATGTCACGAGCTGCGGTATGCGGAGACAATAAAAGCACCATAGTAGTACACAGATGAAACTTCTAAGTTGTTGTAATAGCCAATAAAGGAGTAGTACAATTCAAGTTTTAGGTATCGATTGTTGACTTTTTACCCTTCTTTGGTGCCTTTGACTTGAGCTAGGAACTTAAGATATTGCATGAAACGAAGACCCAGCAGCCGAGTTGCTTGGGAGTATGTGAAAATTGTTCATATGTAGTAAAAACCTGAAAAATCCGTCCGTTTTCGTCATTTGTTATCGAATCGACTTAAAGCCAGATCAGCACATTGGCCGCCCTTCTGTCTGAAACGGATACATTTATCGTCTGCAAAGCTATGTCGTGTGCTGCGGTATGCGGAGACACTAAAAGCACCATAGATGAACTCAGATGAAGCTTCTAAGATGATGTAGTAGCCAATAAGGAGTAGTACAATTGAAATTTTAGGTATGGATTATTGACTTTTTACCCTTCTTAGGTGCCTTGGACATGAGCTAGCAACTGAAGATATTGCATGAAAGGAGGACTAGCAGCCGAGTTGCATGGTAGAATGTGAAAAGTGTTCATATTTAATAAAAACCTGAGAAATCCGTCCTTTTTCGTCATTTGTTAACGAATCGACTTAAAGCCAGATCGTCACATTGGCCATCTCCTCTCTGAAACAGTAGTGCTTATCGTCTGCAAAGCTATTTCACGAGCTGCGGTATGCGGAGACACCAAAAGCACCATAGTAGAACACAGATGAAGCTTCTAAGTTGATGTAATAGCCAGTAAGAAGTAGTACAACTCAGGTTTTAGGTATCGATTATTGACTTTTTTGCTGGCTTTGGTGCCTTGGACATGACCTAGGACCTTAAGATTCTTTATGAAAGGAGGACTAGCAGCCGAGTTGCACGGGAGAATGTGAAAAGTGTTCTTATGTAGTAAAAACGTGATAAATCCGTCCGTTTTCGTAATTTGTTATCGAATCGACTTAAAGGCAGATCATCACATTGGCCATCTCCTCTCTGAAACAGTTGTACTTATCGTCTGCAAAGCTATGTCAGGAGCTGCGGTATGCGGAGACAATAAAAGCACCATAGTAGTACACAGATGAAGCTTCTAAGTTGATGTAATAGCCATTAAGAAGTAGTACATTTCAAGTTTTAATTATCGATTATTGACTTTTTACCCTTCTTTGGTGCATTGGACATGAGCTAGGAACTTAAGATATTGCATGAAAGGAGGACTAGCAGCCGAGTTGCACGGGAGAATGTGAAAAGTGTTCATATTTAGTAAAAACCTGAGAAATACGTCCTTTTTCGTCATTTGTTATATAATGGACTTAAAGCCAGATCGTCACATTGGCCGCTCTTCTGTCTGAAACGGATACATTTATCGTCTGCAAAGATATGTCGCGTGCTGCGGTATGCGGAGACACTAAAAGCACTTTAGTAGAACACAGATTAAGCTCCTGAGTTGATGTAATAGCCAGTAAGAAGTACTACAATTCAAGTTTTAGTTATCGATTATTGACATTTTACCCTTCTTTGATCCCTTGGACATGAGCTACGAACTTAAGATTTTGCATGAAAGGAGCACTAGCAGCCGCGTTGCACGGGAGAATGTGAAAAGTGTTCATATGTAGTAAAAACCTGAGAAATCCGTCCGTTTTCGGCATTTGTTATCGAATCGACTTAAAGCCAGATCGTCACATTGGCCGCTCTTCTGTCTCAAACGGATACATTTATTGTCTGCAAAGCTATGTCGCGTGTTGTGGTTTGCGTAGACACTAAAAGTACCATAGAAGAACACAGATGAAGCTTCTAAGATGATGTAATAGCCAGTAAGGAGTAGTACAATTGAAGTTTCAGGTATCGATTATTGACTTTTTACCCTTCTTTGGTGCCTTGGACATGAGCTAGGAACTTAAGATATTGCATGAATTGAGGACTAGCAGCCGAGTTGCACGGGAGAATGTGAAAAGTGTTCATATTTAGTAAAAACCTGAGAAATCCGTCCTTTTTCGTCATTTGTTATCGAATCGACTTAAAGCCAGATCGTCACATTGGCCGCTCTTCTGTCTGAAACGGATACATTTATCGTCTGCAAAGCTATGTCGCGTGCTGCGGTATGCGGAGACACTAAAAGCACTTTAGTAGAACACAGATTAAGCTTCTAAGTTGATGTAATAGCCATTAAGAAGTAGTACAATTCAAGTTTTAAGTATCGATTATTGACTTTGTACCCTTCTTTGGTGCATTGGACATGAGCTAGGAACATCAGATTTTGCATGGAAGGAGGACTAGCAGCCGCGTTGCACGGGAGAATGTGAAAAGTGTTCATATGTAGTAAAAACATGAGAAATCCGTCAGTTTTCGTCATTTGTTATCGAATCGACTGAAAGCCAGATCGTCACATTGGCCGCTCTTCTCTCTGAAACGGTTGTACTTATCGTCTGCAAACCTATGTCGCGCGCAGCGGTATGCGGAGACTCTACATGCACCATAGTAAAACACAGATGAAACTTCTAAGTTGATGTAATAGCCAATAAGAAGTAGTACAATTCAAGTTCTAGGTATCGATTATTGACTTTTTACCCTTCTTTGGTGCCTTGGACATGAGCTAAGAACTTAAGATTTTGCATGAAAGGAGGACTAGCAGCCACGTTGCACGTGAGAATGTGAAAAGTGTTCATATGTAGTAAAAACCTGAGAAATCCGTCAGTTTTCGTCATTTGTTATCGAATCGACTAAAAGCCAGATCGTCACATTGGCCACTCTTCTGTCTGAAACGGTTACGTTTATTGTCTGCAAAGCTATGTCGCGTGCTGCGGTATGTGGAGACACTAAAAGCACCATAGTAGAACACAGATGAAGCTTCAAAGTTGATGTAATAGCCAGTAATAAGTAGTACAACTCAGGTCTTAGGTATCGATTATTGACTTTTTTGCTGGCTTTGCTGCCTTGGACATGAGCTAGGACCTTAAGATTCTGCATGAAAGGAGTACTAGCAGCCGAGTTGCACGGGAGAATGTGAAAAGTGTTCATATGTAGTAAAAACCTGAGAAATCCGTCCGTATTCGTCATTTGTTGTCGAATCGACTTAAAGCCAGATCGTCACATTGGCCGCTCTTCTGTCTGAAACGGTTACGTTTATCCACTGCAAAGCTATGTCGCGTGCTGCGGTATGCGGAGACACTAAAAGAACTTTAGTAGAACACAGAATAAGCTTCTAAGTTGATGTAATAGCCAGTAAGAAGTACTACAATTCAAGTTTTAGTTATCGATTATTGACTTTTTACCCTTCTTTGATCCCTTGGACATGAGCTTCCAACTTAAGATAATGCATGAAAGGAGCACTAGCAGCCGCGTTGCACGGGAGAATGTGAAAAGTGTTCATATGTAGTAAAAACCTGAGAAATCCGTCCGTTTTCGGCATTTGTTATCGAATCGACTTAAAGCCAGATCGTCACATTGGCCGCTCTTCTGTCTCAAACGGATACATTTATCGTCTGCAAAGATAAGTCGCGTGCTGTGGTTTGCGTAGACACTAAAAGTACCATAGAAGAACACAGATGAAGCTTCTAAGATGATGTAATACCCAGTAAGGAGTAGTACAATTGAAGTTTATGTATCGATTATTGACTTTTTACCCTTCTTTGGTGCCTTGGACATGAGCTAGGAACTTAAGATATTGCATGAAAGGAGGACTAGCAGCCGAGTTGCACGGGAGAATGTGAAAAGTGTTCATATTTAGTTAAAACCTGAGAAATCCGTCCTTTTTCGTCATTTGTTATCGAGTCGACTTAAAGCCCGATCGTCACATTGGCCGCTCTTCTGTCTGAAGCGGATACATTTATCGTCTGCAAAGCTATGTCGCGTGCTGCGGTATGCGGAGACAGTAAAAGCACCATAGTAGAACACAGATGAACCTTCTAAATTGATGTAATAGCCAGTAAGAAGTAGTAGAATTCAAGTTTTAAGTATCGATTATTGGCTTTTACCCTTCTTTGGTGCCTTGGACATGAGCTAGGAACTTAAGATTTTGCATGAAAGGAGGACTAGCAGCCGCGTTGCACGGGAGAATGTGAAAAGTGTTCATATGTAGTAAAAACCTAAGAAATCCGTCCGTTTCGTCATTTGTTATCGAAATGACTTGAAGCCAGATTCTCACATTGGCCGCTCTTCTGTCTGAAACGGTTACATTTATCGTCTGCAAAGCTACGTCGCGTGCTGCGGTATGCGGAGACAGTAAAAGAACCATAGTAGAACACAGATGAAGCACCTGAGTCGATGAAATAGCCAGTGAGAGGTAGTACAATTCAAGTTTTAGATATGGATTATTGAATTTTTAACCTTGTTTGGTGCCTTGGACATGAGCTAGGAACTTAACATTTTGCATTAAAGGAGGACTAGCAGCTGCGTTGCACAGGCGAATGTGAAAAGTGTTCATATGTAGTAAAAACCTGAGAAATCCGTCCGTGTTCGTAATTTGTTATCGAATCGACTTAAAGCCAGATCGTCACATTGGCCGTTCTTCTCTCTGAAACGGTTGTACTTATCGCCTGCAAAGCTATGTCGCGTGCTGCGGTATGCGGGGACACTAAAAGCACCATAGTAGAACACAGATGAATCTGCTTAGTTGATTGCAATAGCCAGTAAGAAATAGTACTATTCAAGTATTAGGCATCGATTATTGACTTTTTAGCTGGCTTTGGTGCCTTGGACATTACCTAGGACTTTAAGATTCTGCATGAAAGGAGGACTAGCAGCCGAGTTGCATGAGAGAATGTGAAAAGTGTTCATATGTAGTAAAAACCTGAGAAATCCGTCCGTTTTTGTCATTTGTTATCGAAACGACTTAAGCCAGATCGTCACAATGACCGCTCTTCTCTCTGAAACAGTTGTACTTATCGTCTGCAAAGCTATGTCGCGCGCTGCGGTATGCGAAGACACTAAAAGCACCAAAGTAGAACACAGATGAAGCTTCTAAGTTGATGTAATAGCCAGTAAGAAGTAGCACAATTCTAGTTTTAGGTATCGATTATTGACTTTTTAGCTGGCTTTTTTGCCTTGGACATGAGCTAGGACCGAAAGATTCTGCTTGAAAGGAGGACTAGCAGCCGAGTTGCATGGGGGAATCTGAAAAGTGTTCATATGTAGTAAAAACCTGAGAAATCTGTCCGCTTTCGTCATTTGTTATCGAATCGACTTAAAGACAGATCGCCACATTAGCCGCTCTTCTGTCTGAAACGGTTACATTTATCATCTGCAAAGCTATGTCGCGTGCTGCGGTATGCGGAGACACTAAAAGCACCATAGTAGACCACAGATGAAGCTTCTAAGTTGATGTAATAGCCAGTAAGGTGTAGTAGAATTCAAGTTTTAGGTATCGATTATTGACTTGTTAGCTGGCTTTGGTGCCTTGGACATGAGCTAGGACCTTAAGATTCTGCATGAAAGGAGGATTAGCAGCTGAGTTGCATGGGAGAATGTGAAAAGTGTTCATATGTAGTAAAAACTTGAGAAATCCGTCAGTTTTCGTCATTTGTTGTCGAATCGACATAAAGCCAGATCATCACATTGGCCGCTATTCTGTCTGAAACGGTTACATTTATCGTCTGCAAAGCTATGTCGCGTGCTGCGGTATGCGGAGACACTAGAAGCACCATAGTAGACCACAGATGACGCTTCTAGGTTGTTGTAATAGCCAGTAAGATGTAGTAGAATTCAAGTTTTAGGTATCGAAAATTGACTTGTTAGCTGGCTTTGGTGCCTTGGACATGAGCTAGGAGCTTAAGATTCTGCATGAAAGGAGGATTAGCAGCCGAGTTGCATGGGAGAATGTGAAAAGTGTTCATATGTAGTAAAAACTTGAGAAATCCGTCAGTTTTCGTCATTTGTTATCGAATCGACTTAAAGCCAGATCGTCACATTGGCCGCTCTTCTGTCTGAAACGATTACATTTATCGTCTGCAAAGCTAAGTCGCGTGCTGCGGTATGCGGAGACACTAAAAGCACCGTAGTAGAACACAGATGACGCTTCTATGTTGATGTAATAGCTAGTAAGAAGTGGTACAATTCAAGTTTTAGGTATCGATTACTGACCTTTTACCCTTCTTTGGTGCCTTGGACAAGAGCTAGGATCTTAAGATTTTGCATGAAAGGAGGACTAGCAGCCGCGTGGCACGGGAGAATGTGAAAAGAGTTCATATACAGTAAAAACCTGAGAAATACGTCCGTTTTCGTCATTTGTTATGGAATCGACTTAAAGCCAGATCGACACATTGGCCGCTCTTCTCTCTATAAAGGTTGTAATTATCGTCTGCAAAGCTACGTCGCGTGCTGCGGCATGCGGAGACACTAAAAGCACCATAGTAGAAGACAGATGAAGCTTCTAAGTTGATATAATAGCCAGTAAGAAGTAGTACAATTCAAGTTTTAAGTATCGATTATTGGATTTGTACCCTTCTTTGGTGCCTTGGACATGAGCTAGGAACTTAAGATTTTGCATGAAATGAGGACTAGCCGCCGCGTTGCACGGGAGAATGTGAAAAGTGTTCATATGTAGTAAAAACCTAAGAAATCCGTCCGTTTCGTCATTTGTTATCGAAATGACTTAAAGCCAGATTGTCACATTGGCCGCTCTTCTGTCTGAAACGGTTACATTTATCGTCTGCAAAGCTATGTCGCGTGCTGCGGTATGCGGAGACACTAAAAGAACCATAGTAGAACACAGATGAAGCTCCTGAGTCGATGTAATAGCCAGTGAGAGGTAGTACAATTCAAGTTTGAAATATGGATTATTGACTTTTTACCCTTGTTTGGTGCCTTGGACATGAGCTAGGAACTTAACATTTTGCATGAAAGGAGGACTAGCGGCTGCGTTGCACAGGCGAATGTGAATAGTGTTCATATGTAGTAAAAACCTGAGAAATCCGTCCGTGTTCGTCATTTGTTATCGAATCGACTTAAAGCCAGATCGTCACATTATCCGTTCTTCTCTCTGAAACGGTTGTACTTATCGTCTGCAAAGCTATGTCGCGTGCTGCGGTATGCGGGGACACTAAAAGCACCATAGTAGAACGCAGATGAATCTGCTTAGTTGATTGCAATAGCCAGTAAGAAATAGTACTATTCATGTATTAGGTATCGATTATTGACTTTTTAGCTGGCTTTGGTGCCTTGGACATTACCTAGGACTTTAAGATTCTGCATGATAGGAGGATTAGCAGCCGCGTTGCACGGGAGAATGTGAAAAGTGTTCATATGTAGTAAAAACCTGAGAAATCCATCCGTTTTCGTCATTTGTTATCGAATCCACTTAAAGCCAGATCGTCACATTGGCCGCTCTTCTGTCTGAAACGATTACATTTATCGTCTGCAAAGCTATGTCGCGTGCTGCGGTATGCGGAGACACTAAAAGCACCATAGTAGACCACAGATGAAGCTTCTAAGTTGATGTAATAGGCAGTAAGAAGTAGTACAATTCAAGATTTAGTTATCGATTATTGACTTTTTAGCTGGCTTTGGTGCCTTGGACATTACCTAGGACTTTAAGATTCTGCATGAAAGGAGGACTAGCAGCCGAGTTGCACGAGAGAATGTGAAAAGTGTTCATATGTAGTAAAAACCTGAGAAATCCGTCCGTTTTCGTCATTTGTTATCGAAACGACTTAAGCCAGATCGTCACAATGACCGCTCTTCTCTCTGAAACAGTTGTACTTATCGTCTGCAAAGCTATGTCCCGCGCTGCGGTATGCGAAGACACTAAAAGCACCAAAGTAGAACACAGATGAAGCTTCTAAGTTGATGTAATAGCCAGTAAGAAGTAGCACAATTCTAGTTTTAGGTATCGATTATTGACTTTTTAGCTGGCTTTGGTGCCTTGGACATGAGCTACTACCGAAAGATTCTGATTGAAAGGAGGACTAGCAGCCGAGTTGCATGGGAGAATGTGAAAAGTGTTCATATGTAGTAAAAACCTGAGAAATCTGTCCGCTTTCGTCATTTGTTATCGAATCGACTTAAAGACAGATCGCCACATTAGCCGCTCTTCTGCCTGAAACGGTTACATTTATCATCTGCAAAGCTATGTCGCGTGCTGCGGTATGCGGAGACACTAAAAGCACCATAGTAGACCACAGATGAAGCTTCTAAGTTGATGTAATAGCTAGTAAGAAGTAGTACAATTCAAGTTTTAGGTATCGATTACTGACCTTTTACCCTTCTTTGGTGCCTTGGACAAGAGCTAGGATCTTAAGATTTTGCATGAAAGGAGGACTAGCAGCCGCGTGGCACGGGAGAATGTGAAAAGAGTTCATATGTAGTAAAAACCTGAGAAATACGTCCGTTTTCGTCATTTGTTATGGAATCGACTTAAAGCCAGATCGACACATTGGCCGCTCTTCTCTCTATAAAGGTTGTAATTATCGGCTGCAAAGCTACGTCACGTGCTGCGGCATGCGGAGACACTAAAAGCACCATAGTAGAACACATATGAAGCTCCTAAGTTGATATAATAGCCAGTAAGAAGTAGTACAATTCAAGTTTTATGTATCGATTATTGGCTTTGTACCCTTCTTTGGTGCCTTGGACATGAGCTAGGAACTTAAGATTTTGCATGAAAGGAGGACTAGCCGCCGCGTTGCACGGGAGAATGTGAAAAGTGTTCATATGTAGTAAAAACCTAAGAAATCCGTCCGTTTCGTCATTTGTTATCGAAATGACTTAAAGCCAGATTGTCACATTGGCCGCTCTTCTGTCTGTAACGGTTACATTTATCGTCTGCAAAGCTATGTCGCGTGCTGCGGTATGCGGAGACACTAAAAGAACCATAGTAGAACACAGATGAAGCTCCTGAGTCGATGTAATAGCCAGTGAGAGGTAGTACAATTCAAGTTTGAAATATGGATTATTGACTTTTTACCCTTGTTTGGTGCCTTGGACATGAGCTAGGAACTTAACATTTTGCATGAAAGGAGGACTAGCGGCTGCGTTGCACAGGCGAATGTGAATAGTGTTCATATGTAGTAAAAACCTGAGAAATCCGTCCGTGTTCGTCATTTGTTATCGAATCGACTTAAAGCCAGATCGTCACATTATCCGTTCTTCTCTCTGAAACGGTTGTACTTATCGTCTGCAAAGCTATGTCGCGTGCTGCGGTATGCGGGGACACTAAAAGCACCATAGTAGAACGCAGATGAATCTGCTTAGTTGATTGCAATAGCCAGTAAGAAATAGTACTATTCATGTATTAGGTATCGATTATTGACTTTTTAGCTGGCTTTGGTGCCTTGGACATTACCTAGGACTTTAAGATTCTGCATGATAGGAGGATTAGCAGCCGCGTTGCACGGGAGAATGTGAAAAGTGTTCATATGTAGTAAAAACCTGAGAAATCCATCCGTTTTCGTCATTTGTTATCGAATCCACTTAAAGCCAGATCGTCACATTGGCCGCTCTTCTGTCTGAAACGATTACATTTATCGTCTGCAAAGCTATGTCGCGTGCTGCGGTATGCGGAGACACTAAAAGCACCATAGTAGACCACAGATGAAGCTTCTAAGTTGATGTAATAGGCAGTAAGAAGTAGTACAATTCAAGATTTAGTTATCGATTATTGACTTTTTAGCTGGCTTTGGTGCCTTGGACATTACCTAGGACTTTAAGATTCTGCATGAAAGGAGGACTAGCAGCCGAGTTGCACGAGAGAATGTGAAAAGTGTTCATATGTAGTAAAAACCTGAGAAATCCGTCCGTTTTCGTCATTTGTTATCGAAACGACTTAAGCCAGATCGTCACAATGACCGCTCTTCTCTCTGAAACAGTTGTACTTATCGTCTGCAAAGCTATGTCCCGCGCTGCGGTATGCGAAGACACTAAAAGCACCAAAGTAGAACACAGATGAAGCTTCTAAGTTGATGTAATAGCCAGTAAGAAGTAGCACAATTCTAGTTTTAGGTATCGATTATTGACTTTTTAGCTGGCTTTGGTGCCTTGGACATGAGCTACTACCGAAAGATTCTGATTGAAAGGAGGACTAGCAGCCGAGTTGCATGGGAGAATGTGAAAAGTGTTCATATGTAGTAAAAACCTGAGAAATCTGTCCGCTTTCGTCATTTGTTATCGAATCGACTTAAAGACAGATCGCCACATTAGCCGCTCTTCTGCCTGAAACGGTTACATTTATCATCTGCAAAGCTATGTCGCGTGCTGCGGTATGCGGAGACACTAAAAGCACCATAGTAGACCACAGATGAAGCTTCTAAGTTGATGTAATAGCTAGTAAGAAGTAGTACAATTCAAGTTTTAGGTATCGATTACTGACCTTTTACCCTTCTTTGGTGCCTTGGACAAGAGCTAGGATCTTAAGATTTTGCATGAAAGGAGGACTAGCAGCCGCGTGGCACGGGAGAATGTGAAAAGAGTTCATATGTAGTAAAAACCTGAGAAATACGTCCGTTTTCGTCATTTGTTATGGAATCGACTTAAAGCCAGATCGACACATTGGCCGCTCTTCTCTCTATAAAGGTTGTAATTATCGGCTGCAAAGCTACGTCACGTGCTGCGGCATGCGGAGACACTAAAAGCACCATAGTAGAACACATATGAAGCTGCTAAGTTGATATAATAGCCAGTAAGAAGTAGTACAATTCAAGTTTTATGTATCGATTATTGGCTTTGTACCCTTCTTTGGTGCCTTGGACATGAGCTAGGAACTTAAGATTTTGCATGAAAGGAGGACTAGCCGCCGCGTTGCACGGGAGAATGTGAAAAGTGTTCATATGTAGTAAAAACCTAAGAAATCCGTCCGTTTCGTCATTTGTTATCGAAATGACTTAAAGCCAGATTGTCACATTGGCCGCTCTTCTGTCTGTAACGGTTACATTTATCGTCTGCAAAGCTATGTCGCGTGCTGCGGTATGCGGAGACACTAAAAGAACCATAGTAGAACACAGATGAAGCTCCTGAGTCGATGTAATAGCCAGTGAGAGGTAGTACAATTCAAGTTTGAAATATGGATTATTGACTTTTTACCCTTGTTTGGTGCCTTGGACATGAGCTAGGAACTTAACATTTTGCATGAAAGGAGGACTAGCGGCTGCGTTGCACAGGCGAATGTGAATAGTGTTCATATGTAGTAAAAACCTGAGAAATCCGTCCGTGTTCGTCATTTGTTATCGAATCGACTTAAAGCCAGATCGTCACATTGGCCGTTCTTCTCTCTGAAACGGTTGTACTTATCGTCTGCAAAGCTATGTCGCGTGCTGCGGTATGCGGGGACACTAAAAGCACCATAGTAGAACGCAGATGAATCTGCTTAGTTGATTGCAATAGCCAGTAAGAAATAGTACTATTCATGTATTAGGTATCGATTATTGACTTTTTAGCTGGCTTTGGTGCCTTGGACATTACCTAGGACTTTAAGATTCTGCATGAAAGGAGGATTAGCAGCCGCGTTGCACGGGAGAATGTGAAAAGTGTTCATATGTAGTAAAAACCTGAGAAATCCATCCGTTTTCGTCATTTGTTATCGAATCCACTTAAAGCCAGATCGTCACATTGGCCGCTCTTCTGTCTGAAACGATTACATTTATCGTCTGCAAAGCTATGTCGCGTGCTGCGGTATGCGGAGACACTAAAAGCACCATAGTAGACCACAGATGAAGCTTCTAAGTTGATGTAATAGGCAGTAAGAAGTAGTACAATTCAAGATTTAGTTATCGATTATTGACTTTTTAGCTGGCTTTGGTGCCTTGGACATTACCTAGGACTTTAAGATTCTGCATGAAAGGAGGACTAGCAGCCGAGTTGCACGAGAGAATGTGAAAAGTGTTCATATGTAGTAAAAACCTGAGAAATCCGTCCGTTTTCGTCATTTGTTATCGAAACGACTTAAGCCAGATCTTCACAATGACCGCTCTTCTCTCTGAAACAGTTGTACTTATCGTCTGCAAAGCTATGTCGCGCGCTGCGGTATGCGAAGACACTAAAAGCACCAAAGTAGAACACAGATGAAGCTTCTAAGTTGATGTAATAGCCAGTAAGAAGTAGCACAATTCTAGTTTTAGGTATCGATTATTGACTTTTTAGCTGGCTTTGGTGCCTTGGACATGAGCTACTACCGAAAGATTCTGATTGAAAGGAGGACTAGCAGCCGAGTTGCATGGGAGAATGTGAAAAGTGTTCATATGTAGTAAAAACCTGAGAAATCTGTCCGCTTTCGTCATTTGTTATCGAATCGACTTAAAGACAGATCGCCACATTAGCCGCTCTTCTGCCTGAAACGGTTACATTTATCATCTGCAAAGCTATGTCGCGTGCTGCGGTATGCGGAGACACTAAAAGCACCATAGTAGACCACAGATGAAGCTTCTAAGTTGATGTAATAGCTAGTAAGAAGTAGTACAATTCAAGTTTTAGGTATCGATTACTGACCTTTTACCCTTCTTTGGTGCCTTGGACAAGAGCTAGGATCTTAAGATTTTGCATGAAAGGAGGACTAGCAGCCGCGTGGCACGGGAGAATGTGAAAAGAGTTCATATGTAGTAAAAACCTGAGAAATACGTCCGTTTTCGTCATTTGTTATGGAATCGACTTAAAGCCAGATCGACACATTGGCCGCTCTTCTCTCTATAAAGGTTGTAATTATCGGCTGCAAAGCTACGGCACGTGCTGCGGCATGCGGAGACACTAAAAGCACCATAGTAGAACACATATGAAGCTCCTAAGTTGATATAATAGCCAGTAAGATGTAGTACAATTCAAGTTTTATGTATCGATTATTGGCTTTGTACCCTTCTTTGGTGCCTTGGACATGAGCTAGGAACTTAAGATTTTGCATGAAAGGAGGACTAGCCGCCGCGTTGCACGGGAGAATGTGAAAAGTGTTCATATGTAGTAAAAACCTAAGAAATCCGTCCGTTTCGTCATTTGTTATCGAAATGACTTAAAGCCAGATTGTCACATTGGCCGCTCTTCTGTCTGTAACGGTTACATTTATCGTCTGCAAAGCTATGTCGCGTGCTGCGGTATGCGGAGACACTAAAAGAACCATAGTAGAACACAGATGAAGCTCCTGAGTCGATGTAATAGCCAGTGAGAGGTAGTACAATTCAAGTTTGAAATATGGATTATTGACTTTTTACCCTTGTTTGGTGCCTTGGACATGAGCTAGGAACTTAACATTTTGCATGAAAGGAGGACTAGCGGCTGCGTTGCACAGGCGAATGTGAATAGTGTTCATATGTAGTAAAAACCTGAGAAATCCGTCCGTGTTCGTCATTTGTTATCGAATCGACTTGAAGATAGATCGTCACATTGGCCGCTCTTCTCTCTGAAACGGTTGTACTTATCGTCTGCAAAGCTATGTCGCGTGCTGCGGTGTGCGGGGACACTAGAAGCACCATAGTACAACACAGATGAATCTTCTTAGTTGATGCAATTGCCAGTAAGAAGTAGTACTATTCAAGTATTGGGTATCGATTATTGACTTTTTAGCTGGCTTTGGTGCCTTGGACATGACCTAGGACCTTAAGATTTTGCATGAGAGGAGGACTAGCAGCCGAGTTGCACGAGAGAATGTGAAAAGTGTTCATATGTAGTAAAAACCTGAGAAATCCGTCCGTTTTCGTCATTTGTTATTGAACCGACTTAAAGCCAGATGGTCACATTAGCCGCTCTTCTGTCTGAAACGGTTACATTTATCGTCCGCAAAGCTATGTCGCGTGCTGCGGTATGCGGAGACACTAAAAACACCATAGTAGAACACAGATGAAGCTTCTAAGTTGATGTAATAGCCAGTAAGAAGTAGTAGAATTCAAGCTTTAGGTATCGATTATTGACGTTTTAGCTGGCTTTGGTGCCTTGGACATGAGCTAGGACATTAAGATTCTGCATGAAAGGAGGATTAGCAGCCGCGTTGCACGGGAGAATGTGAAAAGTGTTCATATGTAGTAAAAACTTGAGAAATCCATCCGTTTTCGTCAGTTGTTATCGAATCGACTTAAAGCCAGATCGTCACATTGGCCGCTCTTCTGTCTGAAACGATTACATTTATCGTCTGCAAAGCTATGTCGCGTGCTGCGGTATGCGGAGACACTAAAAGCACCATAGTAGACCACAGATGAAGCTTCTAAGTTGATGTAATAGCCAGTAAGAAGTAGTACAATTCAAGTTTTAGTTATCGATTATTGACTTTTTAGCTGGCTTTGGTGCCTTGGACATTACCTAGGACTTTAAGATTCTGCATGAAAGGAGGACTAGCAGCCGAGTTGCACGAGAGAATGTGAAAAGTGTTCATATGTAGTAAAAACCTGAGAAATCCGTCCGTTTTCGTCATTTGTTATCGAAACGACTTAAGCCAGATCGTCACAATGACCGCTCTTCTCTCTGAAACAGTTGTACTTATCGTCTGCAAAGCTATGTCGCGCGCTGCGGTATGCAAAGACACTAAAAGCACCAAAGTAGAACACAGATGAAGCTTCTAAGTTGATGTAATAGCCAGTAAGAAGTAGCACAATTCTAGTTTTAGGTATCGATTATTGACTTTTTAGCTGGCTTCGGTGACTTGGACATGAGCTAGGACCGAAAGATTCTGCTTGAAAGGAGGACTAGCAGCCGAGTTGCATGGGAGAATGTGAAAAGTGTTCATATGTAGTAAAAACCTGAGAAATCTGTCCGCTTTCGTCATTTGTTATCGAATCGACTTAAAGACAGATCGCCACATTAGCCGCTCTTCTGTCTGAAACGGTTACATTTATCATCTGCAAAGCTATGTCGCGTGCTGCGGTATGCGGGGACACTAAAAGCACCATAGTAGACCACAGATGAAGCTTCTAAGTTGATGTAATAGCCAGTAAGATGTAGCACAATTCTAGTTTTAGGTATCGATTATTGACTTTTTAGCTGGCTTTGGTGCCTTGGACATGAGCTAGGACCGAAAGATTCTGCTTGAAAGGAGGACTAGCAGCCGAGTTGCATGGGAGAATGTGAAAAGTGTTCATATGTAGTAAAAACTTGAGAAATCCATCCGTTTTCGTCATTTGTTATCGAATCGACTTAAAGCCAGATCGTCACATTGGCCGCTCTTCTGTCTGAAACGATTACATTTATCGTCTGCAAAGCTATGTCGCGCGCTGCGGTATGCAAAGACACTAAAAGCACCAAAGTAGAACACAGATGAAGCTTCTAAGTTGATGTAATAGCCAGTAAGAAGTAGCACAATTCTAGTTTTAGGTATCGATTATTGACTTTTTAGCTGGCTTTGGTGCCTTGGACAAGAGCTAGGATCTTAAGATTTTGCATGAAAGGAGGACTAGCAGCCGCGTGGCACGGGAGAATGTGAAAAGAGTTCATATGTAGTAAAAACCTCAGCAATACGTCCGTTTTCGTCATTTGTTATGGAATCGACTTAAAGCCAGATCGACACATTTGCCGCTCTTCTCTCTATAAAGGTTGTAATTATCGTCTGCAAAGCTACGTCGCGTACTGCGGCATGCGGAGACACTAAAAGCACCATAGTAGAACACAGATGAAGCTTCTAAGTTGATATAATAGCCAGTAAGAAGTAGTACAATTCAAGTTTTATGTATCGATTATTGGCTTTGTACCCTTCTTTGGTGCCTTGGACATGAGCTAGGAACTTAAGATTTTGCATGAAAGGAGGACTAGCCGCCGCGTTGCACGGGAGAATGTGAAAAGTGTTCATATGTAGTAAAAACCTAAGAAATCCGTCCGTTTCGTCATTTGTTATCGAAATGACTTAAAGCCAGATTGTCACATTGGCCGCTCTTCTGTCTGAAACTTTTACATTTATCGTCTGCAAAGCTATGTCGCGTGCTGCGGTATGCGGAGACACTAAAAGAACCATAGTAGAACACAGATGAAGCTCCTGAGTCGATGTAATAGCCAGTGAGAGGTAGTACAATTCAAGTTTTAGATATGGATTATTGACTTTTTACCCTTGTTTGGTGCCTTGGACATGAGCTAGGAACTTAACATTTTGCATGAAAGGAGGACTAGCGGCTGCGTTGCACAGGCGAATGTGAAAAGTGTTCATATGTAGGTATAACCTGAGAAAACCGTCCGTGTTCGTCATTTGTTATCGAATCAACTTAAAGCCAGATCGTCACATTGGCCGCTCTTCTCTCTGAAACGGTTGTACTTATCGTCTGCAAAGCTATGTCGCGTGCTGCGGTTTGCGGGGACACTAAAAGCACCATAGTAGAACACAGATGAAGCTTCTAAGTTGATGTAATAGCCAGTAAGAAGTAGTAGAATTCAAGTTTTAGGTATCGATTATTGACGTTTTAGCTGGCTTTGGTGCCTTGGACATTACCTAGGAATTTAAGATTCTGCATGAAAGGAGGACTAGCAGCCGAGTTGCACGAGAGAATGTAAAAAGTGTTCATATGTAGTAAAAACCTGAGAAATCCGTCCGTTTTCTTCATTTGTTATCGAAACGACTTAAGCCAGATCGTCACAATGACCGCTCTTCTCTCTGAAACAGTTGTACTTATCGTCTGCAAAGCTATGTCGCGCGCTGCGGTATGCGAAGACACTAAAAGGACCAAAGTAGAACACAGATGAAGATTCTAAGTTGATGTAATAGCCAGTAAGAAGTAGCACAATTCTAGTTTTAGGTATCGATTATTGCCTTTTTAGCTGGCTTTGGTGCCTTGGACATGAGCAAGGACCGAAAGATTCTGCTTGAAAGGAGGACTAGCAGCCGAGTTGCATGGGAGAATGTGAAAAGTGTTCATATGTAGTAAAAACCTGAGAAATCTGTCCGCTTTCGTCATTTGTTATCGAATCGACTTAAAGACAGATCGCCACATTAGCCGCTCTTCTGTCTGAAACGGTTACATTTATCGTCTGCAAAGCTATGTCGCGTGCTGCGAAATGCGGAGACACTAAAAGCACCATAGTATACCACAGATGAAGCTTCTAAGTTGATGTAATAGCCAGTAAGATGTAGTAGAATTCAAGTTTTAGGTATCGATTATTGACTTTTTAGCTGGCTTTGGTGCCTTGGACATGAGGTAGGACCTTAAGATTCTGCATGAAAGGAGGATTAGCAGCCGCGTGGCACGGGAGAAAGTAAAAAGAGTTCATATGTAGTAAAAACCTGAGAAATACGTCCGTTTTCGTCATTTGTTATTGAACAGAATTAAAGCCAGATGGTCATATTAGCCGCTCTTCTGTCTGAAACGGTTACATTTATCGTCTGCAAAGCTATGTCGCGTGCTGCGGTATGCGGAGACACTAAAAGCTCCATAGTAGAACACAGATGATGCTTCTAAGTTGATGTAATAGCCAATAAGAGGTAGTAGAATTCAAGTTTTAGGTATCGATTATTGACGTTTTAGCTGGCTTTGGTGCCTTGGACATGAGCTAGGACATTAAGATTCTGCATGAAAGGAGGATTAGCAGCCGCGTTGCACGGGAGAATGTGAAAAGTGTTCATATGTAGTAAAAACTTGAGAAATCCATCCGTTTTCGTCATTTGTTGTCGAATCGACTTAAAGCCAGATCGTCACATTGGCCGCTCTTCTGTCTTAAACGATTACATTTATCGTCTGCAAAGCTATGTCGCGTGCTGCGGCATGCGGAGACACTAAAAGCACCATAGTAGATCACAGATGAAGCTTCTAAGTTGATGTAATAGCCAGTAAGAAGTAGTACAATTCAAGTTTTAAGTATCGATTATTGGCTTTGTACACTTCTTTGGTGCCTTGGACATGAGCTAGGAACTTAAGATTTTGCATGAAAGGAGGACTAGCCGCCGCGTTGCACGGAAGAATGTGAAAAGTGTTCATATGTAGTAAAAACCTAAGAAATCCGTCCGTTTCGTCATTTGTTATCGAAATGACTTAAAGCCAGATTGTCACATTGGCCGCTCTTCTGTCTGAAACGGTTACATTTATCGTCTGCAAAGCTATGTCGCGTGCTGCGGTATGCGGAGACACTAAAAGAACCATAGTAGAACACAGATGAAGCTCGTGAGTCGATGTAATAGCCAGTGAGAGGTAGTACAATTCAAGTTTTAGATATGGATTATTGACTTTTTACCCTTGTATGGTGCCTTGGACATGAGCTAGGAACTTAACATTTTGCATGAAAGGAGGACTAGCGGCTGCGTTGCACAGGCGAATGTGAAAAGTGTTCATATGTAGTAAAAACCTGAGAAATCCGTCCGTGTTCGTCATTTGTTATCGAATCGACTTAAAGCCAGATCGTCACATTGGCCGCTCTTCTCTCTGAAACGGTTGTACTTATCGTCTGCAAAGCTATGTCGCGTGCTGCGGTGTGCGGGGACACTAAAAGAACCATAGTAGAACACAGATGAATCTTCTTAGTTGATGCAATAGCCAGTAAGAAGTAGTACTATTCAAGTATTGGGTATCGATTATTGACTTTTTAGCTGGCTTTGGTGCCTTGGACATGAGCTAGGACATTAAGATTCTGCATGAAAGGAGGATTAGCAGCCGCGTTGCACGGGAGAATGTGAAAAGAGTTCATATGTACTAAAAACTTGAGAAATCCATCCGTTTTCGTCATTTGTTATCGAATCGACTTAAAGCCAGATCGTCACATTGGCCGCTCTTCTGTCTGAAACGATTACATTTATCGTCTGCAAAGCTATGTCGCGTGCTGCGGTATGCGGAGACACTAAAAGCACCATAGTAGAACACAGATGACGCTTCTAAGTTAATGTAATAGCCAGTAAGAAGTAGTACAATTTAAGTTTTAGGTATCGATTATTGACTTTTTACCCTTCTTTGCTGCCTTGGACATGAGCTAGGAACTTCAGATTTTGCATGAAAGGAGGACTAGCAGCCGCGTTGCACGAGAGATTGTGAAAAGTGTTCATATGTAGTAAAAACCTGAGAAATCCGTCCGTTTTCGTCATTTGTTATCGAATCGGCTCAAAGCCAGATCTACACATTGGCCGCCCTTCTCTCTGAAACGGTTGTACTTATCGTCTGCAAACCTATGTCGCGTGTTGCGGTATGCGCAGACACTGACCGCACCATAGTAGAACTCAGATGAAGCTTCTAAGTTGATGTAATAGCCAGTAAGAAGTAGTTCAAATCAAGTTTTAGGTATCGATTATAAACTTTTTACCCTTCTTCGGTGCCTTGGAAATGAGCTAGGAACTTAAGATTTTGCATGAAAGGAGGACTAACAGCCGCGTTGCACGGGAGATTGTGAAAAGTGTTCATATGTAGTAAAAACCTGAGAAATCCGTCCGTTTTCGTCATTTGTTATCGAATCGTCTTAAAGCCAGATCGTCACATTGGCCGCACTTCTGTCTGAAACGGTTACATTTATCGTCTGCAAAGCTATGTCGTGTGCTGCTGTATGCGGAGACACTAAAAGCACCATAGTAGAACACAGATGAAGCTCCTAAGTCGCTGTAATAGCCAGTGAGAAGTAGTACAATTCAAGTTTTAGTTACGGATTATTGACTTTTTACCCTTCTTTGGTGCCTTGGACATGAGCTAGGATCTTAACATTTTGAATGAAAGGAGGACTAGCGGCCGCGTTGCACGGGCGAATATGAAAAGTGTTCATATGTAGTAAGAACCAGAGAAATCCTTCCGTGATCGTCATTTGTTATCGATTCGACTTAAAACCAGATCGTCACATTGGCCGCTCTTCTCTCTGAAACGGTTGTACTTATCGTCTGCAAAGCTATGTCGCGTGCTGCGGAATGTGGAGACACTAAAAGCACCATAGTAGAACAAAGATGACGCTTCCAAGTTGATGTAATATCCAGTAAGAAGTAGTACAATTGAAGTTTTAGGTATCGATTATTGCGTTGTTAGCTGGCTTTGGTGTCTTGGACATGAGCAAGGATTTTAAGAATTTGCATGAAGGGAGGACTAGCAGCCACGTTGCACGGGAGAATGTGAAAAGTGTTCATATGTAGTAAAAACCTGAGAAATCCGTCCGTTTTCGTCATTTGTTATTGAACCGACTTAAAGCCAGATGGTCACATTGGCCGCTATTCTGTCTGAAACGGTTACATTTATCGTCTGCAAAGCTATGTCGCGTGCTGCGGTATGCGGAGACACTAAAAGCACCATAGTAGACCACAGATGAAGCTTCTAAGTTGATGTAATAGCCAGTAAGATGTAGTAGAATTCAAGTTTTAGGTATCGATTATTGACTTGTTAGCTGGCTTTGGTGCCTTGGACATGAGCTAGGACCTTAAGATTCTGCATGAAAGGAGGACTAGCAGCCGAGTTGCACGGGAGAATGTGAAAAGTGTTCATATGTAGTAAAAACTTGAGAAATCCGTCAGTTTTCGTCATTTGTTATCGAATCGACTTAAAGCCAGATCGTCACATTGGCCGCTCTTCTGTCTGAAACGATTACATTTATCGTCTGCAAAGCTAAGTCGAGTGCTGCGGTATGCGGAGACTCTAAAAGCACCATAGTAGAACACAGATGACGCTTCTAAGTTGATGTAATAGCTAGTAAGTAGTAGTACAATTCAAGTTTTAGGTATCGATTACTGACCTTTTACCCTTCTTTGGTGCCTTGGACGAGAGCTAGGATCTTAAGATTTTGCATGAAAGGAGGACTAGCAGCCGCGTGGCACGGGAGAAAGTGAAAAGAGTTCATCTGTAGTAAAAACCTGAGAAATACGTCCGTTTTCATCATTTGTTATGGAATCGACTTAAAGCCAGATCGACACATTGGCCGCTCTTCTCTCTATAAAGGTTGTAACTATCGTCTGCAAAGCTACGTCGCGTGCTGCGGCATGCGGAGACACTAAAAGCACCATAGTAGAACAAAGATGAAGCTTCTAAGTTGATGTAATAGCCAGTAAGAAGTAGTACAATTCAAATTTTAAGTATCGATTATTTGCTTTGTACACTTCTTTGGTGCCTTGGACATGAGCTAGGAACTTAAGATTTTGCATGAAAGGAGGACTAGCCGCCGCGTTGCACGGGAGAATGTGAAAAGTGTTCATATGTAGTAAAAACCTAAGAAATCCGTCCGTTTCGTCATTTGTTGTCGAAATGACTTAAAGCCACATTGTCACATTGGCCGCTCTTCTGTCTGAAACGCTTACATTTATCGTCTGCAAAGCTATGTCGCGTGCTGCGGTATGCGGAGACAGTAAAAGAACCATAGTAGAACACAGATGAAGCTCCTGAGTCGATGTAATAACCAGTGAGAGGTAGTACAATTCAAGTTTTAGATATGGATTATTGACTTTTTACCCTTGTTTGGTGCCTTGGACATGAGCTAGGAACTTAACATTTTGCATGAAAGGAGGACTAGCGGCTGCGTTGCACAGGCGAATGTGAAAAGTGTTCATATGTAGTAAAAACCTGAGAAAACCGTCCGTGTTCGTCATTTGTTATCGAATCGACTTAAAGCCAGATCGTCACATTGGCCGCTGTTCTCTCTGAAACGGTTGTACTTATAGTCTGCAAAGCTATGTCGCGTGCTGCGGTGTGCGGGGACACTAAAAGCACCATAGTAGAACACAGATGAATCTTCTTAGTTGATGCAATAGCCAGTAAGAAGTAGTACTATTCAAGTATTTTGTATCGATTATTGACTTTTTAGCTGGCTTTGGTGCCTTGGACATGACCTAGGACCTTAAGATTCTGCATGAAAGAAGGACTAGCAGCCGAGTTGCACGAGAGAATGTGAAAAGTGTTCATATGTAGTAAAAACCTGAGAAATCCGTCCGTTTTCGTCATTTGTTATTGAACCGACTTAAAGCCAGATGGTCACATTAGCCGCTCTTCTGTCTGAAACGGTTACATTTATCGTCTGCAAAGCTATGTCACGTGCTGCGGTATGCGGAGACACTAAACGCACCATAGCAGAACACAGATGAAGCTTCTAAGTTGATGTAATAGCCAATAAGAGGTAGTAGAATTCAAGTTTTAGGTATCGATTATTGACGTTTTAGCTGGCTTTGGTGCCTTGGACATGAGCTAGGACATTAAGATTCTGCATGAAATAAGGATTAGCAGCCGCGTTGCACGGGAGAATGTGAAAAGTGTACATATGTAGTAAAAACTTGAGAAATCCATCCGTTTTCGTCATTTGTTATCGAATCGACTTAAAGCCAGATCGTCACATTGGCCGCTCTTCTGTCTGAAACGATTACATTTATCGTCTGCAAAGCTATGTCGCGTGCTGCGGTATGCGGAGACACTAAAAGCACCATAGTAGAACACAGATGACGCTTCTAAGTTAATGTAATAGCCAGTAAGAAGTAGTACAATTCAAGTTTTAGGTATCAATTTTTGACTTTTTACCCTTCTATGGTGCCTTGGACTTGAGCTGGGAACTTAAGATTTTGCATGAAAGGAGGATTAGCAGCCGAGTTTCACGGGAGAATGTGAAAAGTGTTCACATCTAGTAAAAACCTGAGAAATCCGTCCGTTCATTAGTTACCGAATCCACTTAATGACAGATCGTCGCATTGGCCGCACTTGTGTCTGAAACGGTTACATTTATCGTCTGCAAAGTTATGTCACGTGCTGCGGTATGCGGAGACACTAAAAGCACCATAGTAGAACACAGATGAAGCTTCTAAGTTGATGTAATAGCCAGTAAGAAGTAGTTCAAATCAAGTTTTAGGTATCGATTATAAACTTTTTACCCTTCTTCGGTGCCTTGGAAATGAGCTAGGAACTTAAGATTTTGCATGAAAGGAGTACTAGCAGTCGCGTTGCACGGGAGAATGTGAAAAGTGTTCATATGTAGTAAAAACCTAAGAAATTCGTCCGTTTCGTCATTTGTTATCGAATCGCCTTAAAGCCAGATCGTCACATTGGCCGCTCTTCTGTCTGAAACGATTACATTTATCGTCTGCAAAGCTATGTCGCGAGCTGCGGTATGCCGAGACACTAAAAGCACCATAGTAGAAAACAGATGAAGCTTCTAAGATGATGCAATAGCCAATAAGAAGTAGTACAATTCAAGTTTTAATTATCGATTATTGACTTTTTACCCTTCTTTGGTGCCTTGGACATGAGCTAGGAACTTAAGATTTTGGATGAAAGGAGGACTAACAGCCGCGTTGCACGGGAGATTGTGAAAAGTGTTCATATGTAGTAAAAACCTGAGAAATCCGTCCGTTTTCGTCATTTGTTATCCAATCGGCTTCAAGCCAGATTGTCACATTGGCCGCCCTTCTCTCTGAAATGGTTGTACTTATCGTCTGCAAAGCTATGTCGCGTGTTGCGGTATGCGGAGGCACTAAAAGCACCATAGTAGAACACAGATGAAGCTTCTAAGTTGATGTAATATCCAGTAAGAAGTAGTACAATTGAAGTTTTAGGTATCGATTATTGCCTTGTTAGCTGGCTTTGGTGTCTTGGACAAGAGCAAGGACTTTAAGATTCGGCATGAAAGGAGGACTAGCAGCCGAGTAGCACGGGAGAATGTGAAAAGTGTTCATATGTAGTAAAAACCTGAGAAACAAGTCCGTTTTCGTCATTTGTTATCGAATCGACTTAAAGCCAGATCGTCACATTGTCCGCACTTCTGTCTGAAACGGTTACATTTATCGTCTGCAAAGCTATGTCGCGTGCTGCGGTATGCGGAGGCACTTAAAGCACCATAGTAGAACACAGATGAAGCTTCTAAGTTGATGTAACAGCCAGTAAGAAGTAGTAGAATTCAAGTTTTAGGTATCAATTATTGACATTTTAGCTGGCTTTGGTGCCTTGGACATGAGCTAGGACCTTAAGATTCTGCATGAAAGGAGGATTAGCAGCCGCGTTGCTTGGGAGAATGTGAAAAGTGTTCATATGTAGTAAAAACTTGAGAAATCCGTCCGTTTTCGTCATTTCTTATCGAATCGACTAAAAAACCCAGATCGTCACATTGGCCGCACTTCTGTCTGAAACGGTTAGATTTATCGTTTGCAGAGCTATGCCGCGTGCTGCGATATGCGGATACACTAAAAGCTCCATAGTAGATCACAGATGAAGCTTCTAAGTTGATGTAATAGCCAGTAAGAAGTAGTACAAATCAAGTTTTAGGTATCGATTATAAACTTTTTACCATTCTTCGGTGCCTTGGAAATGATCTAGGAACTTAAGATTTTGCATGAAAGGAGGACTAGCAGTCGCGTTGCACGGGAGAATGTGAAAAGGGTTCATATGTAGTAAAAACCTGAGAAATCTGTCCGTTTTCGTCATTTGTTATCGAAACGACTTAAGCCAGATCGTCACAATGACCGCTCTTCATTCTGAAACAGTTTTACTTATCGTGTGCAAAGCTATTTCGCGTGCTGCGGTATGCGAAGACACTAAAAGCACCAAAGTAGAACACAGATGAAGCTTCTAAGTTGATGTAATATCCAGTAAGAAGTAGCACAATTCCAGTTTTAGGTATCGATTATTGACTTTTTAGTTGGCTTTGGTGCCTTGGACATGAGCTAGGACCGAATGATTCTGCTTGAAAGGAGGACTAGCAGCCGAGTTGCATGGGAGAATGTGAAAAGTGTTCATATGTAGTAAAAACCTGAGAAATCTGTCCGTTTTCGTCATTTGTTATCGAATCGACATAAAGCCAGATAGCCACATTGGCCGCTCTACTGTCTGAAACGGTTACATTTATCGTCTGCAAAGCTATGTCGCGTATTGCGGTATGCCGAGACACTAAAAGCACCGTAGTAGAACACAGATGAAGCTTCTAAGATGATGCAATAGCCAATAAGAAGTAGTACAATTCAAGTTTTAATTATCGATTATTGACTTTTTACCCTTCATTGGTGCCTTGGACATGTGCTAGGAACTTAAGATTTTGCATGAAAGGAGGACTAGCAGACGCGTTGCACGGGAGATTGTGTAAAGTGTTCATGTGTAGTAAAAACCTAAGAAATCCGTCCGTTTTCTTCACTTGTTATCGAATCGGCTTAAAGCCAGATCGTCACATTGGCCGCCCTTCTCTCTGAAACGGTTGTACTTATCGTCTGCAAAGCTATGTCGCGTGTTGCGGTATGCGGAGGCACTAAAAGCACCATAGTAGAACACAGATGAAGCTTCTAAGTTGATGTAATAGGCAGTGAGAAGTAGTACAATTCAAGTTTTATGTATCGATTTTTGACTTTTTACCCTTCTTTGGTGCCTTGGACATGAGCTAGGTACTTACGATTTCGCATGAAAGGAGGACTAGCAGCCGCGTTGCACGGGAGAATGTGAAAAGTGTTCATATGTAGTAAAAACCTGAGAAATCCGTCCGTTTTCTTCATTTGTTATCGAAACGACTTAAGCCAGATCGTCACAATGACCGCTCTTCTCTCTGAAACAGTTTTACTTATCGTCTGCAAAGCTATTTCGCGTGCTGCAGTATGCGAAGACACTAAAAACACCAAAGTAGAACTCAAATGAATCTTCTTAGTTGATGCAATAGCCAGTAAGAAGTAGTACTATTCAAGTATTGGGTATCGATTATTGACTTTTTAGCTGGCTTTGGTGCCTTGGACATGACCTAGGACCTTAAGATTCTGCATGAAAGGAGGACTAGCAGCCGAGTTGCATGGGAGAATGTGAAAAGTGTTCATATGTAGTAAAAACCTGAGAAATCTGTCCGTTTTCGTCATTTGTTATCGAATCGACTTAAAGATAGATAGCCACATTGGCCGCTCTTCTGTCTGAAACGGTTACATTTATCGTCTGCAAAGCTATGTCGCGTGCTGCGGTATGTGGAGACACTAGAAGCACTATAGTAGAACACAGATGACGCTTCTAGGTTGTTGTAATATCCAGTAAGAAGTAGTACAATTCAAGTTTTAGGTATCGAATATTGCCTTTTTAGCTGGCTTTGGTGCCTTGGACACGAGCTAGGACTTAAAGATTCTGCATGAAAGGAGGACTAGCAGCCGAGTTGCACGGGAGAATGTGAAAAGTGTTCATGTGTAGTAAAAACCTGAGAACTCCGTCCGTTTTCGTCATTTGTTATCGAAAAGACTTAAAGCCAGATCGTCACATTGGCCGCTCTACTGCCTGAAACGGTTACATTTATCGTCTGCAAAGCTATGTCGTGTGCTGTGGTATGCGGAGACACTAAAAGAACCATAGTAGAACACAGATGAAGCTCCTAAGTCGATGTAATAGCCAGTGAGAAGTAGTATAATTCAAGTTTTAGTTATGGATTATTGACGTTTTACCCTCCTTTGGTGCCTTGGACATGAGCTAGGTACTTAAGATTTTGCATGAAAGGAGGACTAGCAGCCGCGTTGCACGGGAGAATGTGAAAAGTGTTCATATGTAGTAAAAACCTAAGAAATCCGTCCGTTTCCTCATTTGTTATCGAAATGACTTAAAGCCAGATTATCACATTGGCCGCTCTTCTGTCTGAAACGGTTACATTTATCGTCTGCAAAGCTATGTCGCGTGCTGTGGTATGCGCAGACACTAAAAGAACCATAGTAGAACACAGATGAAGCTCCTGAGTCGATGTAATAGCCAGTGAGAGGTAGTACAATTCAAGTTTTAGGTATGGATTATTGACTTTTTACCCTTCTTTGGTGCCTTGGACATGAGCTAGGAACTTAACATTTTGCATGAAAGGAGGACCAGCGGCTGCGTTGCACAGGCGAATGTGAAACGGTGTTCATATGTAGTAAAAACGTGAGGAATCCGTCCGTTTTCGTCATTTGTTATCGAATCGGCTTAAAGCCAGATCTTTACATAGGCCGCAATTCTCTCTGAAACGGTTGTACTTATCGTCTGCAAACCTATGTCGCGTGTTGCGGTATGCGCAGACACTGAACGCACCATAGTAGAACTCAGATGAAGCTTCTAAGTTGATGTAATAGCCAGTAAGAAGTAGTTCAAATCAAGTTTTAGGTATCGATTATAAACTTTTTACACTTCTTTGGTGCCTTGGACATGAGCTAGGAACTTAAGATTTTGCATGAAAGGAGGACTAACAGCCGCGTTGCACAGGAGATTGTGAAAAGTGTTCATATGTAGTAAAAACCTGAGAAATCCGTCCGTTTTCGTCATTTGTTATCGAATCGGCTTAAAGCCAGACCGTCACATTGGCCGCCCTTCTCTCTGAAACGGTTGTAATTATCGTCTGCAAAGCTATGTCGCGTGTTGCGGTATGCGGAGGCACTAAAAGCACCATAGTAGAACACAGATGAAGCTTCTAAGTTGATGTAATATCCAGTAAGAGGTAGCACAATTCAAGTTTTAGGTATCGATTATTGACTTTTTAGCTGGCTTTGGTGCCTTGGACATGAGCTAGGACCGTAAGATTATGCTTGAAAGGAGGACTAGCAGCCGAGTTGCATGGGAGAATGTGCAAAGTGTTCATATGTAGTAAAAACCTGAGAAATCCGTACATTTTCGTCATTTCTTATAAAATCGACTTAAAGCCAGATCGTCACATTGGTCGCTCTTCTCTCTGTAACGGTTACATTTATCGTCTGCAAAGCAATGTCGCGTGCTGTGGTATGCGGAGAAACTAACAGCACCATTGAAGAACACTGATGAAACTTCTAAGTTGAGGTAATAGACAGTAAGAAGTAGTGCAATAACGTTTTAGACATCGATTATTGATTTTTAGCTGGCTTTGGGGTCTTGGACATGAGCTAGGACCTTAAGACTTTGCATCAAAGGAGGACTAGCAGCTGCGTTGCACGGGAGAATGTGAAAAGTGTTCATATGTAGTAAAAACCTGAGAAATCCGTCCGTTTTCGTCATTTGTTATCGAATCGTCTTAAAGCCAGATCGTCACATTGGCCGCACTTCTGTCTGAAACGGTTACATTTATCGTCTGCAAAGCTATGTCGTGTGCTGCTGTATGCGGAGACACTAAAAGCACCATAGTAGAACACAGATGAAGCTCCTAAGTCGCTGTAATAGCCAGTGAGAAGTAGTACAATTCAAGTTTTAGTTACGGATTATTGACTTTTTACCCTTCTTTGGTGCCTTGGACATGAGCTAGGAACTTAACATTTTGAATGAAAGGAGGACTAGCGGCCGCGTTGCACGGGCGAATATGAAAAGTGTTCATATGTAGTAAGAACCAGAGAAATCCTTCCGTGATCGTCATTTGTTATCGATTCGACTTAAAACCAGATCGTCACATTGGCCGCTCTTCTCTCTGAAACGGTTGTACTTATCGTCTGCAAAGCTATGTCGCGTGCTGCGGAATGTGGAGACACTAAAAGCACCATAGTAGAACAAAGATGACGCTTCCAAGTTGATGTAATATCCAGTAAGAAGTAGTACAATTGAAGTTTTAGGTATCGATTATTGCGTTGTTAGCTGGCTTTGGTGTCTTGGACATGAGCAAGGATTTTAAGAATTTGCATGAAGGGAGGACTAGCAGCCACGTTGCACGGGAGAATGTGAAAAGTGTTCATATGTAGTAAAAACCTGAGAAATCCGTCCGTTTTCGTCATTTGTTATTGAACCGACTTAAAGCCAGATGGTCACATTGGCCGCTATTCTGTCTGAAACGGTTACATTTATCGTCTGCAAAGCTATGTCGCGTGCTGCGGTATGCGGAGACACTAAAAGCACCATAGTAGACCACAGATGAAGCTTCTAAGTTGATGTAATAGCCAGTAAGATGTAGTAGAATTCAAGTTTTAGGTATCGATTATTGACTTGTTAGCTGGCTTTGGTGCCTTGGACATGAGCTAGGACCTTAAGATTCTGCATGAAAGGAGGACTAGCAGCCGAGTTGCACGGGAGAATGTGAAAAGTGTTCATATGTAGTAAAAACTTGAGAAATCCGTCAGTTTTCGTCATTTGTTATCGAATCGACTTAAAGCCAGATCGTCACATTGGCCGCTCTTCTGTCTGAAACGATTACATTTATCGTCTGCAAAGCTAAGTCGAGTGCTGCGGTATGCGGAGACTCTAAAAGCACCATAGTAGAACACAGATGACGCTTCTAAGTTGATGTAATAGCTAGTAAGTAGTAGTACAATTCAAGTTTTAGGTATCGATTACTGACCTTTTACCCTTCTTTGGTGCCTTGGACGAGAGCTAGGATCTTAAGATTTTGCATGAAAGGAGGACTAGCAGCCGCGTGGCACGGGAGAAAGTGAAAAGAGTTCATCTGTAGTAAAAACCTGAGAAATACGTCCGTTTTCATCATTTGTTATGGAATCGACTTAAAGCCAGATCGACACATTGGCCGCTCTTCTCTCTATAAAGGTTGTAACTATCGTCTGCAAAGCTACGTCGCGTGCTGCGGCATGCGGAGACACTAAAAGCACCATAGTAGAACAAAGATGAAGCTTCTAAGTTGATGTAATAGCCAGTAAGAAGTAGTACAATTCAAATTTTAAGTATCGATTATTTGCTTTGTACACTTCTTTGGTGCCTTGGACATGAGCTAGGAACTTAAGATTTTGCATGAAAGGAGGACTAGCCGCCGCGTTGCACGGGAGAATGTGAAAAGTGTTCATATGTAGTAAAAACCTAAGAAATCCGTCCGTTTCGTCATTTGTTGTCGAAATGACTTAAAGCCACATTGTCACATTGGCCGCTCTTCTGTCTGAAACGCTTACATTTATCGTCTGCAAAGCTATGTCGCGTGCTGCGGTATGCGGAGACAGTAAAAGAACCATAGTAGAACACAGATGAAGCTCCTGAGTCGATGTAATAACCAGTGAGAGGTAGTACAATTCAAGTTTTAGATATGGATTATTGACTTTTTACCCTTGTTTGGTGCCTTGGACATGAGCTAGGAACTTAACATTTTGCATGAAAGGAGGACTAGCGGCTGCGTTGCACAGGCGAATGTGAAAAGTGTTCATATGTAGTAAAAACCTGAGAAAACCGTCCGTGTTCGTCATTTGTTATCGAATCGACTTAAAGCCAGATCGTCACATTGGCCGCTGTTCTCTCTGAAACGGTTGTACTTATCGTCTGCAAAGCTATGTCGCGTGCTGCGGTGTGCGGGGACACTAAAAGCACCATAGTAGAACACAGATGAATCTTCTTAGTTGATGCAATAGCCAGTAAGAAGTAGTACTATTCAAGTATTTTGTATCGATTATTGACTTTTTAGCTGGCTTTGGTGCCTTGGACATGACCTAGGACCTTAAGATTCTGCATGAAAGAAGGACTAGCAGCCGAGTTGCACGAGAGAATGTGAAAAGTGTTCATATGTAGTAAAAACCTGAGAAATCCGTCCGTTTTCGTCATTTGTTATTGAACCGACTTAAAGCCAGATGGTCACATTAGCCGCTCTTCTGTCTGAAACGGTTACATTTATCGTCTGCAAAGCTATGTCACGTGCTGCGGTATGCGGAGACACTAAACGCACCATAGCAGAACACAGATGAAGCTTCTAAGTTGATGTAATAGCCAATAAGAGGTAGTAGAATTCAAGTTTTAGGTATCGATTATTGACGTTTTAGCTGGCTTTGGTGCCTTGGACATGAGCTAGGACATTAAGATTCTGCATGAAATAAGGATTAGCAGCCGCGTTGCACGGGAGAATGTGAAAAGTGTACATATGTAGTAAAAACTTGAGAAATCCATCCGTTTTCGTCATTTGTTATCGAATCGACTTAAAGCCAGATCGTCACATTGGCCGCTCTTCTGTCTGAAACGATTACATTTATCGTCTGCAAAGCTATGTCGCGTGCTGCGGTATGCGGAGACACTAAAAGCACCATAGTAGAACACAGATGACGCTTCTAAGTTAATGTAATAGCCAGTAAGAAGTAGTACAATTCAAGTTTTAGGTATCAATTTTTGACTTTTTACCCTTCTATGGTGCCTTGGACTTGAGCTGGGAACTTAAGATTTTGCATGAAAGGAGGATTAGCAGCCGAGTTTCACGGGAGAATGTGAAAAGTGTTCACATCTAGTAAAAACCTGAGAAATCCGTCCGTTTTCTTCATTAGTTACCGAATCCACTTAATGACAGATCGTCGCATTGGCCGCACTTGTGTCTGAAACGGTTACATTTATCGTCTGCAAAGTTATGTCACGTGCTGCGGTATGCGGAGACACTAAAAGCACCATAGTAGAACACAGATGAAGCTTCTAAGTTGATGTAATAGCCAGTAAGAAGTAGTTCAAATCAAGTTTTAGGTATCGATTATAAACTTTTTACCCTTCTTCGGTGCCTTGGAAATGAGCTAGGAACTTAAGATTTTGCATGAAAGGAGTACTAGCAGTCGCGTTGCACGGGAGAATGTGAAAAGTGTTCATATGTAGTAAAAACCTAAGAAATTCGTCCGTTTCGTCATTTGTTATCGAATCGCCTTAAAGCCAGATCGTCACATTGGCCGCTCTTCTGTCTGAAACGATTACATTTATCGTCTGCAAAGCTATGTCGCGAGCTGCGGTATGCCGAGACACTAAAAGCACCATAGTAGAAAACAGATGAAGCTTCTAAGATGATGCAATAGCCAATAAGAAGTAGTACAATTCAAGTTTTAATTATCGATTATTGACTTTTTACCCTTCTTTGGTGCCTTGGACATGAGCTAGGAACTTAAGATTTTGGATGAAAGGAGGACTAACAGCCGCGTTGCACGGGAGATTGTGAAAAGTGTTCATATGTAGTAAAAACCTGAGAAATCCGTCCGTTTTCGTCATTTGTTATCCAATCGGCTTCAAGCCAGATTGTCACATTGGCCGCCCTTCTCTCTGAAATGGTTGTACTTATCGTCTGCAAAGCTATGTCGCGTGTTGCGGTATGCGGAGGCACTAAAAGCACCATAGTAGAACACAGATGAAGCTTCTAAGTTGATGTAATATCCAGTAAGAAGTAGTACAATTGAAGTTTTAGGTATCGATTATTGCCTTGTTAGCTGGCTTTGGTGTCTTGGACAAGAGCAAGGACTTTAAGATTCGGCATGAAAGGAGGACTAGCAGCCGAGTAGCACGGGAGAATGTGAAAAGTGTTCATATGTAGTAAAAACCTGAGAAACAAGTCCGTTTTCGTCATTTGTTATCGAATCGACTTAAAGCCAGATCGTCACATTGTCCGCACTTCTGTCTGAAACGGTTACATTTATCGTCTGCAAAGCTATGTCGCGTGCTGCGGTATGCGGAGGCACTTAAAGCACCATAGTAGAACACAGATGAAGCTTCTAAGTTGATGTAACAGCCAGTAAGAAGTAGTAGAATTCAAGTTTTAGGTATCAATTATTGACATTTTAGCTGGCTTTGGTGCCTTGGACATGAGCTAGGACCTTAAGATTCTGCATGAAAGGAGGATTAGCAGCCGCGTTGCTTGGGAGAATGTGAAAAGTGTTCATATGTAGTAAAAACTTGAGAAATCCGTCCGTTTTCGTCATTTCTTATCGAATCGACTAAAAAACCCAGATCGTCACATTGGCCGCACTTCTGTCTGAAACGGTTAGATTTATCGTTTGCAGAGCTATGCCGCGTGCTGCGATATGCGGATACACTAAAAGCTCCATAGTAGATCACAGATGAAGCTTCTAAGTTGATGTAATAGCCAGTAAGAAGTAGTACAAATCAAGTTTTAGGTATCGATTATAAACTTTTTACCATTCTTCGGTGCCTTGGAAATGATCTAGGAACTTAAGATTTTGCATGAAAGGAGGACTAGCAGTCGCGTTGCACGGGAGAATGTGAAAAGGGTTCATATGTAGTAAAAACCTGAGAAATCTGTCCGTTTTCGTCATTTGTTATCGAAACGACTTAAGCCAGATCGTCACAATGACCGCTCTTCATTCTGAAACAGTTTTACTTATCGTGTGCAAAGCTATTTCGCGTGCTGCGGTATGCGAAGACACTAAAAGCACCAAAGTAGAACACAGATGAAGCTTCTAAGTTGATGTAATATCCAGTAAGAAGTAGCACAATTCCAGTTTTAGGTATCGATTATTGACTTTTTAGTTGGCTTTGGTGCCTTGGACATGAGCTAGGACCGAATGATTCTGCTTGAAAGGAGGACTAGCAGCCGAGTTGCATGGGAGAATGTGAAAAGTGTTCATATGTAGTAAAAACCTGAGAAATCTGTCCGTTTTCGTCATTTGTTATCGAATCGACATAAAGCCAGATAGCCACATTGGCCGCTCTACTGTCTGAAACGGTTACATTTATCGTCTGCAAAGCTATGTCGCGTATTGCGGTATGCCGAGACACTAAAAGCACCGTAGTAGAACACAGATGAAGCTTCTAAGATGATGCAATAGCCAATAAGAAGTAGTACAATTCAAGTTTTAATTATCGATTATTGACTTTTTACCCTTCATTGGTGCCTTGGACATGTGCTAGGAACTTAAGATTTTGCATGAAAGGAGGACTAGCAGCCGCGTTGCACGGGAGATTGTGTAAAGTGTTCATGTGTAGTAAAAACCTAAGAAATCCGTCCGTTTTCTTCACTTGTTATCGAATCGGCTTAAAGCCAGATCGTCACATTGGCCGCCCTTCTCTCTGAAACGGTTGTACTTATCGTCTGCAAAGCTATGTCGCGTGTTGCGGTATGCGGAGGCACTAAAAGCACCATAGTAGAACACAGATGAAGCTTCTAAGTTGATGTAATAGGCAGTGAGAAGTAGTACAATTCAAGTTTTATGTATCGATTTTTGACTTTTTACCCTTCTTTGGTGCCTTGGACATGAGCTAGGTACTTACGATTTCGCATGAAAGGAGGACTAGCAGCCGCGTTGCACGGGAGAATGTGAAAAGTGTTCATATGTAGTAAAAACCTGA
This sequence comes from Schistocerca gregaria, assembly GCF_023897955.1. Taxonomy (NCBI): domain Eukaryota; kingdom Metazoa; phylum Arthropoda; class Insecta; order Orthoptera; family Acrididae; genus Schistocerca; species Schistocerca gregaria. Next base: position 332,942 of record NW_026061952.1, on the reverse strand, counting down.
GAAATCCGTCCGTTTTCTTCATTTGTTATCGAAACGACTTAAGCCAGATCGTCACAATGACCGCTCTTCTCTCTGAAACAGTTTTACTTATCGTCTGCAAAGCTATTTCGCGTGCTGCAGTATGCGAAGACACTAAAAACACCAAAGTAGAACTCAAATGAATCTTCTTAGTTGATGCAATAGCCAGTAAGAAGTAGTACTATTCAAGTATTGGGTATCGATTATTGACTTTTTAGCTGGCTTTGGTGCCTTGGACATGACCTAGGACCTTAAGATTCTGCATGAAAGGAGGACTAGCAGCCGAGTTGCATGGGAGAATGTGAAAAGTGTTCATATGTAGTAAAAACCTGAGAAATCTGTCCGTTTTCGTCATTTGTTATCGAATCGACTTAAAGATAGATAGCCACATTGGCCGCTCTTCTGTCTGAAACGGTTACATTTATCGTCTGCAAAGCTATGTCGCGTGCTGCGGTATGTGGAGACACTAGAAGCACTATAGTAGAACACAGATGACGCTTCTAGGTTGTTGTAATATCCAGTAAGAAGTAGTACAATTCCAGTTTTAGGTATCGAATATTGCCTTTTTAGCTGGCTTTGGTGCCTTGGACACGAGCTAGGACTTAAAGATTCTGCATGAAAGGAGGACTAGCAGCCGAGTTGCACGGGAGAATGTGAAAAGTGTTCATGTGTAGTAAAAACCTGAGAACTCCGTCCGTTTTCGTCATTTGTTATCGAAAAGACTTAAAGCCAGATCGTCACATTGGCCGCTCTACTGCCTGAAACGGTTACATTTATCGTCTGCAAAGCTATGTCGTGTGCTGTGGTATGCGGAGACACTAAAAGAACCATAGTAGAACACAGATGAAGCTCCTAAGTCGATGTAATAGCCAGTGAGAAGTAGTATAATTCAAGTTTTAGTTATGGATTATTGACGTTTTACCCTCCTTTGGTGCCTTGGACATGAGCTAGGTACTTAAGATTTTGCATGAAAGGAGGACTAGCAGCCGCGTTGCACGGGAGAATGTGAAAACTGTTCATATGTAGTAAAAACCTAAGAAATCCGTCCGTTTCCTCATTTGTTATCGAAATGACTTAAAGCCAGATTATCACATTGGCCGCTCTTCTGTCTGAAACGGTTACATTTATCGTTTGCAAAGCTATGTCGCATGCTGTGGTATGCGCAGACACTAAAAGAACCATAGTAGAACACAGATGAAGCTCCTGAGTCGATGTAATAGCCAGTGAGAGGTAGTACAATTCAAGTTTTAGGTATGGATTATTGACTTTTTACCCTTCTTTGGTGCCTTGGACATGAGCTAGGAACTTAACATTTTGCATGAAAGGAGGACCAGCGGCTGCGTTGCACAGGCGAATGTGAAACGGTGTTCATATGTAGTAAAAACGTGAGGAATCCGTCCGTTTTCGTCATTTGTTATCGAATCGGCTTAAAGCCAGATCTTTACATAGGCCGCAATTCTCTCTGAAACGGTTGTACTTATCGTCTGCAAACCTATGTCGCGTGTTGCGGTATGCGCAGACACTGAACGCACCATAGTAGAACTCAGATGAAGCTTCTAAGTTGATGTAATAGCCAGTAAGAAGTAGTTCAAATCAAGTTTTAGGTATCGATTATAAACTTTTTACCCTTCTTTGGTGCCTTGGACATGAGCTAGGAACTTAAGATTTTGCATGAAAGGAGGACTAACAGCCGCGTTGCACAGGAGATTGTGAAAAGTGTTCATATGTAGTAAAAACCTGAGAAATCCGTCCGTTTTCGTCATTTGTTATCGAATCGGCTTAAAGCCAGACCGTCACATTGGCCGCCCTTCTCTCTGAAACGGTTGTAATTATCGTCTGCAAAGCTATGTCGCGTGTTGCGGTATGCGGAGGCACTAAAAGCACCATAGTAGAACACAGATGAAGCTTCTAAGTTGATGTAATATCCAGTAAGAGGTAGCACAATTCAAGTTTTAGGTATCGATTATTGACTTTTTAGCTGGCTTTGGGGACTTGGACATGAGCTAGGACCTTAAGATTTTGCATCAAAGGAGAACTAGCAGCTGCGTTGCACGGGAGAATGTGAAAAGTGTTCATATGTACTAAAAACCTGAGAATTCCGTCCGTTTTCGTCATTTCTTATCAAATCGACTTAAAGCCAGGTCTTCACATTGGTCGCTCTTCTCTCTGAAACGGTCACATTTATCGTCTGCAAAGCTATGTCGCGAGATGCGGTATCTGGAGACACTAACAGCACCATAGTAGAACACAGACGAAGCTTCTAAGTTGTTGTGATAGCCAGTAAGAAGTAGTACAATAACGTTTTAGATATCGATTATTGACTTTTTAGCTGGCTTTGGGGACTTGGACATGAGCTAGGACCTTAAGACTTTGCATCAAAGGAGGACTAGCAGCTGCGTTGCACGGGAGAATGTGAAAAGTGTTCATATGTAGTAAAAACCTGAGAAATCCGTCCGTTTTCGTCATTTCTTATCAAATCGACTTAAAGCCATATCGTCACATTGGTCGCTCTTCTCTCTGAAAAGGTTATGTTTATCGTGTGAAAAGCTATGTCGCGTGCTGCGATATGCGGAGACACTAACAGCACCATAGTAGAAAACGGATGAAACTTCTAAGTTGATGTAATAGCCAGTAAGAAGTAGTACAATAACGTTTTTGGTACCGATGATTGACTTTTTAGCTGGATTTGGGGACTTGGACATGAGCTAGGACCTTAAGATTTTGCATCAAAGGAGAACTAGCAGCTGAGTTGCACGGGAGAATGTGAAAAGTGTTCATATGTAGTAAAAAACTGAGAAATCCGTCAATTTTCGTCATTTCTTATCAAATCGACTTAAAGCCAGTTCGTCACATTGGTCGCTCTTCTCCCTGAAATGGTTACATTTATCGTCTGCAAAGCTATGTCGCGTGCTGCGGTATGCGGAGACACTAACAGCACCATAGTAGAACACTGATGAAACTTCTAAGTTGATGTAATAGCCAGTAAGAAGTAGTACAATAACGTTTTAGAAACCGATTATTGACTTTTAAGTTGGCTTTGGGGCCTTGGACATGAGCTAGGACCTTAAGATTTTGCATCAAAGGAGGACTAGCAGCTGCGTTGCCCGGGAGAATGTGAAGAGTGTTCATATGTACTAAAACATGAGAAATCCGTCCGTTTTCGTCTTTTCTTATCAAATCGACTTAAAGCCAGGTCTTCACATTGGTCGCTCTTCTCTCTGAAACGGTCACATTTATCGTCTGCAAAGCTATGTCGCGTGCTGCGGTATGTGGAGACACTAAGAGCACCATAGTAGAACACAGACGAAGCTACTAAGTTGATGTTATAGCCAGTAGGAAGTAGTACAATAACGTTTTAGATATCGATTATTGACTTTTTAGCTGGCTCTGGGGACTTGGACATGAGGTAGGACCTTAAGATTTTGTATCAAAGGAGGACTAGCAGCTGCGTTGCACGGGAGAATGTGAAAAGTGTTCATATGTAGTAAAAACTGGGAAATCCGTCCATTTTCGTCATTTCTTATCAAATCGACTTAAAGCCAGATCGTCACATTGGTCGCTCTTCTGTCTGAAACCGTTACATTTATCGTCTGCAAAGCTATGTCGCGTGCTGCGGTATGCAGAGACACTAACAGCACCATAGTAGAACACTGATGAAACTTCTAACTTGTTGTAATAGCCAGTAAGAAGTATTGCAATAACGTTTTAGATATCGATTATTGACTTTTTATCTGGCTTTGGGGTCTTGGACATGAGCTAGGACCTTAAGACTTTGCATCAAAGGTGGACTAGCAGCTCCGTTGCACGGGAGAATGTCAAAAGTGTTCATATGTAGTGAAAACCTGAGAAATCCGTCCGTTTTCGTCATTTCTTATCAAATCGACTTAAAGCCAGATCGTCACATTGGTCGCTCTTCTCCCTGAAACGATTACATTTATCGTCTGCAAAGCTATTCCGCGTGCTGCGGTATGCGGAGACACTAACAGGTTCATAGTAGAACACAGATGAAACTTCTAAGTTGATGTAATAGCCAGTAAGAAGTAGTACAATAACGTTTTAGATACCGATTATTGACTTTTTAGCTGGCTTTGGGGCCTTGGACATGAGCTAGGACCTTAAGATTTTGCATCAAAGGAGAACTAGCAGTTGTGTTGCACGGGAGAATGTGAAAAGTGTTCATATGCAGTGAAAACCTGAGAAATCCGTCCGTATTCGTCATTTCTTATCAAATCGACTTAAAGCCAGATCGTCACATTGGTCGCTCTTCTCCCTGAAACGGTTACATTTATCGTCTGCAAAGCTACGTCGCGTGCTGAGGTATGTGGAGACACTAACAGCACCTTAATAGAACACAGATGAAATTTCTCAGTTATTGTAATAGCCTGTAAGGAGTAGTACAATAACGTTTTAGATATCGATTATTGACTTTTTAGCTGGCTTTGGGGCCTTCGACATGAGCTAGGACCTTAAGATTTTGCATCAAAGGAGGACTAGATGCTCCGTTGCACGGGAGAATGTAAAAAGTGTTCATGTGCAGTAAAAACCTGAGAAATCCGTCCGTTTTCGTAATTTCTTATCAAATCGACTTAAAGCCAGGACGTCACATTGGACGCTCTTCTCTCTGAAAAGGTTACATTACTCGTCTGCAAAGCTATGTCGCGTGCTGCGGTATGCGGAGACACTAACAGCACCATAGTAGAACACAGATGAAACTTCTAAGTCGATGTAATAGCCAGTAAGAAGTAGTACAATAACGTTTTAGATATCGATTATTGACTTTTTAGCCGGCTTTGGGGCCTAGGACATGAGCTAGGACCTTAAGATTTTGCATCAAAGGAGGACTAGCAGCTGCGTTGCCCGGGAGAATGTGAAAAGTGTTCATATGTAGTAAAAACCTTAGAAATCCCTCCGTTTTCGTAATTTCTTATCAAATCGACTTAAAGCCAGATCGTCACATTTGTCGCTCTTCTCCCTGAAACGGTTACATTTATCGTCTGCAAAGCTACGTCGCGTGCTGCGGTATGCGGAGACACTAACAGCACCTTAATAGAACACAGATGAGATTTCTCAGTTATTGTAATAGCCAGTAAGGAGTAGTACAATAACGTTTTAGATATCGATTATTGACTTTTTAGCTGGCTTTGGGGCCTTGGACATGAGCTAGGACCTTAAGATTTTGCATCAAACGAGGACTAGATGCTCCGTTGCACGGAGAATGTAAAAAGTGTTCATATGCAGTAAAAACCTGAGAAATCCGTCCGTTTTCGTAATTTCTTATCAAATCGACTTAAAGCCAGGACGTCACATTGGACGCTCTTCTCTCTGAAAAGGTTACATTACTCGTCTGCAAAGCTATGTCGCGTGCTGCGGTATGCGGAGACACTAACAGCAACATAGTAGAACACAGATGAAACTTCTAAGTTGATGTAATAGCCAGTAAGAAGTAGTACAATAACGTTTTAGATATCGATTATTGACTTTTTAGCTGGCTTTGGGGCCTAGGACATGAGCTAGGACCTTAAGATTTTGCATCAAAGGAGGACTAGCAGGTGCGTTGCCCGGGAGAATGTCAAAAGTGTTCATATGTAGTAAAAACCTTAGAAATCCGTCCGTTTTTGTCATTTCTTATCAAATCGACTTAAAACCAGGTCTTCACATTGGTCGCTCTTCTTTCTGAAACGGTCACATTTATCGTCTGCAAAGCTATGTCGCGTGCTGCGGTAAGCGGAGACCCTAACAGCACCATAGTAGAAAACAGATGAAACTTCTAAGTTGATGTTACAGCCAGTAAGAAGTAGTACAACAACTTTAGATATCGATTATTCACTTTTTAGCTGGCTTTGGGGACTTGGGCATGAGCTAGGACCTTAAGACTTTGCATCAAAGGAGGACTAGCAGCTGCGTTGCACGGGAGAATGTGAAAAGTGTTCATATGTAGTAAAAACCTGAGAAATCCGTCCGTTTTCGTCATTTCGTATCAAATCGACTTAAAGCCAGATCGTCACATTGGTCGCTCTTCTCCCTGAAATGGTTACATTTATCGTCTGCAAAGCTATGTCGCGTGCTGCGGTATGCGGAGACACTAGCAGCACCATAGTAGAACACTGATGAAACTTCTAAGTTGATGTAATAGCCAGTAAGAAGTAGTACAATAACGTTTTAGAAACCGATTATTGACTTTTAAGCTGGCTTTGGGGCCTTGGACATGAGCTAGGACCTTAAGATTTTGCATCAAAGGAGGACTAGCAGCAGCGTTGCCCGGGAGAATGTGAAGAGTGTTCATATGTACCAAAACATGAGAAATCCGTCCGTTTTCGTCATTTCTTATCAATTCGACTTAAAGCCAGGTCTTCACATTGGTCGCTCTTCTCTCTGAAACGGTCACATTTATCGTCTGCAAAGCTATGTCGCGTGCTGCGGTATGTGGAGACACTAAGAGCACCATAGTAGAACACAGACGAAGCTTCTAAGTTGATGTTATAGCCAGTAAGAAGTAGTAATATAACGTTTTAGATACCGATTATTGACTTTTTAGCTGGCTTTGGGGCCTCGGACATGAGCTAGGACCTTAAGATTTTGCATCAAAGGAGAACTAGCAGCTGCGTTGCACGGGAGAATGTGAAAAGTGTTCATATGTAGTAAAAACCTGAGAAATCCGTCCGTTTTCGTCATTTCTTATCGAATCGACTTAAAGCCAGATCGTCACATTGGTCGCCCTTCTCTCTGAAACGGTTACATTTATCGTCTGCAAAGCAATGTCGCGTGCTGCGGTATGCAAAGACACTAAAAGCACCAAAGTAGAACACAGATGAAGCTTCTAAGTTGATGTAATAGCCAGTAAGAAGTAGCACAATTCTAGTTTTAGGTATCGATTATTGACTTTTTAGCTGGCTTTGGTGCCTTGGACATGACCTAGGACCTTAAGATTTTGCATGAGAGGAGGACTAGCAGCCGAGTTGCACGAGAGAATGTGAAAAGTGTTCATATGTAGTAAAAACCTGAGAAATCCGTCCGTTTTCGTCATTTGTTATTGAACCGACTTAAAGCCAGATGGTCACATTAGCCGCTCTTCTGTCTGAAACGGTTACATTTATCGTCCGCAAAGCTATGTCGCGTGCTGCGGTATGCGGAGACACTAAAAGCACCATAGTAGAACACAGATGAAGCTTCTAAGTTGATGTAATAGCCAGTAAGAAGTAGTAGAATTCAAGCTTTAGGTATCGATTATTGACGTTTTAGCTGGCTTTGGTGCCTTGGACATGAGCTAGGACATTAAGATTCTGCATGAAAGGAGGATTAGCAGCCGCGTTGCACGGGAGAATGTGAAAAGTGTTCATATGTAGTAAAAACTTGAGAAATCCATCCGTTTTCGTCATTTGTTATCGAATCGACTTAAAGCCAGATCGTCACATTGGCTGCTCTTCTGTCTGAAACGATTACATTTATCGTCTGCAAAGCTATGTCGCGTGCTGCGGTATGCGGAGACACTAAAAGCACCATAGTAGACCACAGATGAAGCTTCTAAGTTGATGTAATAGCCAGTAAGAAGTAGTACAATTCAAGTTTTAGTTATCGATTATTGACTTTTTAGCTGGCTTTGGTGCCTTGGACATTACCTAGGACTTTAAGATTCTGCATGAAAGGAGGACTAGCAGCCGAGTTGCACGAGAGAATGTGAAAAGTGTTCATATGTAGTAAAAACCTGAGAAATCCGTCCGTTTTCGTCATTTGTTATCGAAACGACTTAAGCCAGATCGTCACAGTGACCGCTCTTCTCTCTGAAACAGTTGTACTTATCGTCTGCAAAGCTATGTCGCGCGCTGCGGTATGCAAAGACACTAAAAGCACCAAAGTAGAACACAGATGAAGCTTCTAAGTTGATGTAATAGCCAGTAAGAAGTAGCACAATTCTAGTTTTAGGTATCGATTATTGACTTTTTAGCTGGCTTTGGTGACTTGGACATGAGCTAGGACCGAAAGATTCTGCTTGAAAGGAGGACTAGCAGCCGAGTTGCATGGGAGAATGTGAAAAGTGTTCATATGTAGTAAAAACCTGAGAAATCTGTCCGCTTTCGTCATTTGTTATCGAATCGACTTAAAGACAGATCGCCACATTAGCCGCTCTTCTGTCTGAAACGGTTACATTTATCATCTGCAAAGCTATGTCGCGTGCTGCGGTATGCGGGGACACTAAAAGCACCATAGTAGACCACAGATGAAGCTTCTAAGTTGATGTAATAGCCAGTAAGATGTAGCACAATTCTAGTTTTAGGTATCGATTATTGACTTTTTAGCTGGCTTTGGTGCCTTGGACATGAGCTAGGACCGAAAGATTCTGCTTGAAAGGAGGACTAGCAGCCGAGTTGCATGGGAGAATGTGAAAAGTGTTCATATGTAGTAAAAACTTGAGAAATCCATCCGTTTTCGTCATTTGTTATCGAATCGACTTAAAGCCAGATCGTCACATTGGCCGCTCTTCTGTCTGAAACGATTACATTTATCGTCTGCAAAGCTATGTCGCGCGCTGCGGTATGCAAAGACACTAAAAGCACCAAAGTAGAACACAGATGAAGCTTCTAAGTTGATGTAATAGCCAGTAAGAAGTAGCACAATTCTAGTTTTAGGTATCGATTATTGACTTTTTAGCTGGCTTTGGTGCCTTGGACAAGAGCTAGGATCTTAAGATTTTGCATGAAAGGAGGACTAGCAGCCGCGTGGCACGGGAGAATGTGAAAAGAGTTCATATTTAGTAAAAACCTCAGCAATACGTCCGTTTTCGTCATTTGTTATGGAATCGACTTAAAGCCAGATCGACACATTTGCCGCTCTTCTCTCTATAAAGGTTGTAATTATCGTCTGCAAAGCTACATCGCGTGCTGCGGCATGCGGAGACACTAAAAGCACCATAGTAGAACACAGATGAAGCTTCTAAGTTGATATAATAGCCAGTAAGAAGTAGTACAATTCAAGTTTTATGTATCGATTATTGGCTTTGTACCCTTCTTTGGTGCCTTGGACATGAGCTAGGAACTTAAGATTTTGCATGAAAGGAGGACTAGCCGCCGCGTTGCACGGGAGAATGTGAAAAGTGTTCATATGTAGTAAAAACCTAAGAAATCCGTCCGTTTCGTCATTTGTTATCGAAATGACTTAAAGCCAGATTGTCACATTGGCCGCTCTTCTGTCTGAAACTTTTACATTTATCGTCTGCAAAGCTATGTCGCGTGCTGCGGTATGCGGAGACACTAAAAGAACCATAGTAGAACACAGATGAAGCTCCTGAGTCGATGTAATAGCCAGTGAGAGGTAGTACAATTCAAGTTTTAGATATGGATTATTGACTTTTTACCCTTGTTTGGTGCCTTGGACATGAGCTAGGAACTTAACATTTTGCATGAAAGGAGGACTAGCGGCTGCGTTGCACAGGCGAATGTGAAAAGTGTTCATATGTAGGTATAACCTGAGAAAACCGTCCGTGTTCGTCATTTGTTATCGAATCAACTTAAAGCCAGATCGTCACATTGGCCGCTCTTCTCTCTGAAACGGTTGTACTTATCGTCTGCAAAGCTATGTCGCGTGCTGCGGTTTGCGGGGACACTAAAAGCACCATAGTAGAACACAGATGAATCTTCTTAGTTGATGCAATAGCCAGTAAGAAGTAGTACTATTCAAGTATTGGGTATCGATTATTGACTTTTTAGCTGGCTTTGGTGCCTTGGACATGACCTAGGACCTTAAGATTCTGCATGAAAGGAGGACTAGCAGCCGAGTTGCACGAGAGAATGTGAAAAGTGTTCATATGTAGTAAAAACCTGAGAAATCCGTCCGTTTTCGACATTTGTTATTGAACCGACTTAAAGCCAGATGGTCACATTAGCCGCTCTTCTGTCTGAAACGGTTACATTTATCGTCTGCAAAGCTATGTCGCGTGCTGCGGTATGCGGAGACACTAAAAGCACCATAGTAGAACACAGATGAAGCTTCTAAGTTGATGTAATAGCCAGTAAGAAGTAGTAGAATTCAAGTTTTAGGTATCGATTATTGACGTTTTAGCTGGCTTTGGTGCCTTGGACATTACCTAGGAATTTAAGATTCTGCATGAAAGGAGGACTAGCAGCCGAGTTGCACGAGAGAATGTAAAAAGTGTTCATATGTAGTAAAAACCTGAGAAATCCGTCCGTTTTCTTCATTTGTTATCGAAACGACTTAAGCCAGATCGTCACAATGACCGCTCTTCTCTCTGAAACAGTTGTACTTATCGTCTGCAAAGCTATGTCGCGCGCTGCGGTATGCGAAGACACTAAAAGCACCAAAGTAGAACACAGATGAAGATTCTAAGTTGATGTAATAGCCAGTAAGAAGTAGCACAATTCTAGTTTTAGGTATCGATTATTGTCTTTTTAGCTGGCTTTGGTGCCTTGGACATGAGCAAGGACCGAAAGATTCTGCTTGAAAGGAGGACTAGCAGCCGAGTTGCATGGGAGAATGTGAAAAGTGTTCATATGTAGTAAAAACCTGAGAAATCTGTCCGCTTTCGTCATTTGTTATCGAATCGACTTAAAGACAGATCGCCACATTAGCCGCTCTTCTGTCTGAAACGGTTACATTTATCGTCTGCAAAGCTATGTCGCGTGCTGCGGTATGCGGAGACACTAAAAGCACCATAGTAGACCACAGATGACGCTTCTAGGTTGTTGTAATATCCAGTAAGAAGCAGTACAATTCAAGTTTTAGGTATCGATTATAGCCTTTTTAGCTGGCTTTGGTGCCTTGGACACGAGCTAGGACTTTAAGATTCTGCACGAAAGGAGGACTCGCAGCCGAGTTGCACGGGAGAATGTGAAAAGTGTTCATGTGTGGTAAAAACCTGAGAAATCCGACCGTTTTCGTCATTTGTTATCGAATCGACTTAAAGCCAGATCGTCACATTGGCCGCTATTCTGTCTGAAACGGTTACATTTATCGTCTGCAAAGCTATGTCGCGTGCTGCGAAATGCGGAGACACTAAAAGCACCATAGTATACCACAGATGAAGCTTCTAAGTTGATGTAATAGCCAGTAAGATGTAGTAGAATTCAAGTTTTAGGTATCGATTATTGACTTGTTAGCTGGCTTTGGTGCCTTGGACATGAGGTAGGACCTTAAGATTCTGCATGAAAGGAGGATTAGCAGCCGCGTGGCACGGGAGAAAGTAAAAAGAGTTCATATGTAGTAAAAACCTGAGAAATACGTCCGTTTTCGTCATTTGTTATTGAACAGAATTAAAGCCAGATGGTCACATTAGCCGCTCTTCTGTCTGAAACGGTTACATTTATCGTCTGCAAAGCTATGTCGCGTGCTGCGGTATGCGGAGACACTAAAAGCTCCATAGTAGAACACAGATGATGCTTCTAAGTTGATGTAATAGCCAATAAGAGGTAGTAGAATTCAAGTTTTAGGTATCGATTATTGACGTTTTAGCTGGCTTTGGTGCCTTGGACATGAGCTAGGACATTAAGATTCTGCATGAAAGGAGGATTAGCAGCCGCGTTGCACGGGAGAATGTGAAAAGTGTTCATATGTAGTAAAAACTTGAGAAATCCATCCGTTTTCGTCATTTGTTGTCGAATCGACTTAAAGCCAGATCGTCACATTGGCCGCTCTTCTGTCTGAAACGATTACATTTATCGTCTGCAAAGCTATGTCGCGTGCTGCGGCATGCGGAGACACTAAAAGCACCATAGTAGATCACAGATGAAGCTTCTAAGTTGATGTAATAGCCAGTAAGAAGTAGTACAATTCAAGTTTTAAGTATCGATTATTGGCTTTGTACCCTTCTTTGGTGCCTTGGACATGAGCTAGGAACTTAAGATTTTGCATGAAAGGAGGACTAGCCGCCGCGTTGCACGGAAGAATGTGAAAAGTGTTCATATGTAGTAAAAACCTAAGAAATCCGTCCGTTTCGTCATTTGTTATCGAAATGACTTAAAGCCAGATTGTCACATTGGCCGCTCTTCTGTCTGAAACGGTTACATTTATCGTCTGCAAAGCTATGTCGCGTGCTGCGGTATGCGGAGACACTAAAAGAACCATAGTAGAACACAGATGAAGCTCGTGAGTCGATGTAATAGCCAGTGAGAGGTAGTACAATTCAAGTTTTAGATATGGATTATTGACTTTTTACCCTTGTATGGTGCCTTGGACATGAGCTAGGAACTTAACATTTTGCATGAAAGGAGGACTAGCGGCTGCGTTGCACAGGCGAATGTGAAAAGTGTTCATATGTAGTAAAAACCTGAGAAATCCGTCCGTGTTCGTCATTTGTTATCGAATCGACTTAAAGCCAGATCGTCACATTGGCCGCTCTTCTCTCTGAAACGGTTGTACTTATCGTCTGCAAAGCTATGTCGCGTGCTGCGGTGTGCGGGGACACTAAAAGCACCATAGTAGAACACAGATGAATCTTCTTAGTTGATGCAATAGCCAGTAAGAAGTAGTACTATTCAAGTATTGGGTATCGATTATTGACTTTTTAGCTGGCTTTGGTGCCTTGGACATGAGCTAGGACATTAAGATTCTGCATGAAAGGAGGATTAGCAGCCGCGTTGCACGGGAGAATGTGAAAAGAGTTCATATGTACTAAAAACTTGAGAAATCCATCCGTTTTCGTCATTTGTTATCGAATCGACTTAAAGCCAGATCGTCACATTGGCCGCTCTTCTGTCTGAAACGATTACATTTATCGTCTGCAAAGCTATGTCGCGTGCTGCGGTATGCGGAGACACTAAAAGCACCATAGTAGAACACAGATGACGCTTCTAAGTTAATGTAATAGCCAGTAAGGAGTAGTACAATTTAAGTTTTAGGTATCGATTATTGACTTTTTACCCTTCTTTGCTGCCTTGGACATGAGCTAGGAACTTCAGATTTTGCATGAAAGGAGGACTAGCAGCCGCGTTGCACGAGAGATTGTGAAAAGTGTTCATATGTAGTAAAAACCTGAGAAATCCGTCCGTTTTCGTCATTTGTTATCGAATCGGCTCAAAGCCAGATCTACACATTGGCCGCCCTTCTCTCTGAAACGGTTGTACTTATCGTCTGCAAACCTATGTCGCGTGTTGCGGTATGCGCAGACACTGACCGCACCATAGTAGAACTCAGATGAAGCTTCTAAGTTGATGTAATAGCCAGTAAGAAGTAGTTCAAATCAAGTTTTAGGTATCGATTATAAACTTTTTACCCTTCTTCGGTGCCTTGGAAATGAGCTAGGAACTTAAGATTTTGCATGAAAGGAGGACTAACAGCCGCGTTGCACGGGAGATTGTGAAAAGTGTTCATATGTAGTAAAAACCTGAGAAATCCGTCCGTTTTCGTCATTTGTTATCCAATCGGCTTCAAGCCAGATTGTCACATTGGCCGCCCTTCTCTCTGAAACGGTTGTACTTATCGTCTGCAAAGCTATGTCGCGTGCTGCGGAATGTGGAGACACTAAAAGCACCATAGTAGAACAAAGATGACGCTTCCAAGTTGATGTAATATCCAGTAAGAAGTAGTACAATTGAAGTTTTAGGTATCGATTATTGCGTTGTTAGCTGGCTTTGGTGTCTTGGACATGAGCAAGGATTTTAAGAATTTGCATGAAGGGAGGACTAGCAGCCACGTTGCACGGGAGAATGTGAAAAGTGTTCATATGTAGTAAAAACCTGAGAAATCCGTCCGTTTTCGTCATTTGTTATTGAACCGACTTAAAGCCAGATGGTCACATTGGCCGCTATTCTGTCTGAAACGGTTACATTTATCGTCTGCAAAGCTATGTCGCGTGCTGCGGTATGCGGAGACACTAAAAGCACCATAGTAGACCACAGATGAAGCTTCTAAGTTGATGTAATAGCCAGTAAGATGTAGTAGAATTCAAGTTTTAGGTATCGATTATTGACTTGTTAGCTGGCTTTGGTGCCTTGGACATGAGCTAGGACCTTAAGATTCTGCATGAAAGGAGGACTAGCAGCCGAGTTGCACGGGAGAATGTGAAAAGTGTTCATATGTAGTAAAAACTTGAGAAATCCGTCAGTTTTCGTCATTTGTTATCGAATCGACTTAAAGCCAGATCGTCACATTGGCCGCTCTTCTGTCTGAAACGATTACATTTATCGTCTGCAAAGCTAAGTCGCGTGCTGCGGTATGCGGAGACTCTAAAAGCACCATAGTAGAACACAGATGACGCTTCTAAGTTGATGTAATAGCTAGTAAGTAGTAGTACAATTCAAGTTTTAGGTATCGATTACTGACCTTTTACCCTTCTTTGGTGCCTTGGACAAGAGCTAGGATCTTAAGATTTTGCATGAAAGGAGGACTAGCAGCCGCGTGGCACGGGAGAAAGTGAAAAGAGTTCATCTGTAGTAAAAACCTGAGAAATACGTCCGTTTTCGTCATTTGATATGGAATCGACTTAAAGCCAGATCGACACATTGGCCGCTCTTCTCTCTATAAAGGTTGTAACTATCGTCTGCAAAGCTACGTCGCGTGCTGCGGCATGCGGAGACACTAAAAGCACCATAGTAGAACAAAGATGAAGCTTCTAAGTTGATGTAATAGCCAGTAAGAAGTAGTACAATTCAAATTTTAAGTATCGATTATTTGCTTTGTACACTTCTTTGGTGCCTTGGACATGAGCTAGGAACTTAAGATTTTGCATGAAAGGAGGACTAGCCGCCGCGTTGCACGGGAGAATGTGAAAAGTGTTCATATGTAGTAAAAACCTAAGAAATCCGTCCGTTTCGTCATTTGTTATCGAAATGACTTAAAGCCACATTGTCACATTGGCCGCTCTTCTGTCTGAAACGCTTACATTTATCGTCTGCAAAGCTATGTCGCGTGCTGCGGTATGCGGAGACAGTAAAAGAACCATAGTAGAACACAGATGAAGCTCCTGAGTCGATGTAATAACCAGTGAGAGGTAGTACAATTCAAGTTTTAGATATGGATTATTGACTTTTTACCCTTGTTTGGTGCCTTGGACATGAGCTAGGAACTTAACATTTTGCATGAAAGGAGGACTAGCGGCTGCGTTGCACAGGCGAATGTGAAAAGTGTTCATATGTAGTAAAAACCTGAGAAAACCGTCCGTGTTCGTCATTTGTTATCGAATCGACTTAAAGCCAGATCGTCACATTGGCCGCTGTTCTCTCTGAAACGGTTGTACTTATCGTCTGCAAAGCTATGTCGCGTGCTGCGGTGTGCGGGGACACTAAAAGCACCATAGTAGAACACAGATGAATCTTCTTAGTTGATGCAATAGCCAGTAAGAAGTAGTACTATTCAAGTATTTTGTATCGATTATTGACTTTTTAGCTGGCTTTGGTGCCTTGGACATGACCTAGGACCTTAAGATTCTGCATGAAAGGAGGACTAGCAGCCGAGTTGCACGAGAGAATGTGAAAAGTGTTCATATGTAGTAAAAACCTGAGAAATCCGTCCGTTTTCGTCATTTGTTATTGAACCGACTTAAAGCCAGATGGTCACATTAGCCGCTCTTCTGTCTGAAACGGTTACATTTATCGTCTGCAAAGCTATGTCACGTGCTGCGGTATGCGGAGACACTAAACGCACCATAGCAGAACACAGATGAAGCTTCTAAGTTGATGTAATAGCCAATAAGAGGTAGTAGAATTCAAGTTTTAGGTATCGATTATTGACGTTTTAGCTGGCTTTGGTGCCTTGGACATGAGCTAGGACATTAAGATTCTGCATGAAATAAGGATTAGCAGCCGCGTTGCACGGGAGAATGTGAAAAGTGTACATATGTATTAAAAACTTGAGAAATCCATCCGTTTTCGTCATTTGTTATCGAATCGACTTAAAGCCAGATCGTCACATTGGCCGCTCTTCTGTCTGAAACGATTACATTTATCGTCTGCAAAGCTATGTCGCGTGCTGCGGTATGCGGAGACACTAAAAGCACCATAGTAGAACACAGATGACGCATCTAAGTTAATGTAATAGCCAGTAAGAAGTAGTACAATTCAAGTTTTAGGTATCAATTTTTGACTTTTTACCCTTCTATGGTGCCTTGGACTTGAGCTGGGAACTTAAGATTTTGCATGAAAGGAGGATTAGCAGCCGAGTTTCACGGGAGAATGTGAAAAGTGTTCACATCTAGTAAAAACCTGAGAAATCCGTCCGTTTTCTTCATTAGTTACCGAATCCACTTAATGACAGATCGTCGCATTGGCCGCACTTGTGTCTGAAACGGTTACATTTATCGTCTGCAAAGTTATGTCACGTGCTGCGGTATGCCGAGACACTAAAAGCACCATAGTAGAAAACAGATGAAGCTTCTAAGATGATGCAATAGCCAATAAGAAGTAGTACAATTCAAGTTTTAATTATCGATTATTGACTTTTTACCCTTCTTTGGTGCCTTGGACATGAGCTAGGAACTTAAGATTTTGGATGAAAGGAGGACTAACAGCCGCGTTGCACGGGAGATTGTGAAAAGTGTTCATATGTAGTAAAAACCTGAGAAATCCGTCCGTTTTCGTCATTTGTTATCCAATCGGCTTCAAGCCAGATTGTCACATTGGCCGCCCTTCTCTCTGAAATGGTTGTACTTATCGTCTGCAAAGCTATGTCGCGTGTTGCGGTATGCGGAGGCACTAAAAGCACCATAGTAGAACACAGATGAAGCTTCTAAGTTGATGTAATATCCAGTAAGAAGTAGTACAATTGAAGTTTTAGGTATCGATTATTGCCTTGTTAGCTGGCTTTGGTGTCTTGGACAAGAGCAAGGACTTTAAGATTCGGCATGAAAGGAGGACTAGCAGCCGAGTAGCACGGGAGAATGTGAAAAGTGTTCATATGTAGTAAAAACCTGAGAAACAAGTCCGTTTTCGTCATTTGTTATCGAATCGACTTAAAGCCAGATCGTCACATTGTCCGCACTTCTGTCTGAAACGGTTACATTTATCGTCTGCAAAGCTATGTCGCGTGCTGCGGTATGCGGAGGCACTTAAAGCACCATAGTAGAACACAGATGAAGCTTCTAAGTTGATGTAACAGCCAGTAAGAAGTAGTAGAATTCAAGTTTTAGGTATCAATTATTGACATTTTAGCTGGCTTTGGTGCCTTGGACATGAGCTAGGACCTTAAGATTCTGCATGAAAGGAGGATTAGCAGCCGCGTTGCTTGGGAGAATGTGAAAAGTGTTCATATGTAGTAAAAACTTGAGAAATCCGTCCGTTTTCGTCATTTCTTATCGAATCGACTAAAAAACCCAGATCGTCACATTGGCCGCACTTCTGTCTGAAACGGTTAGATTTATCGTTTGCAGAGCTATGCCGCGTGCTGCGATATGCGGATACACTAAAAGCTCCATAGTAGATCACAGATGAAGCTTCTAAGTTGATGTAATAGCCAGTAAGAAGTAGTACAAATCAAGTTTTATATATCGATTATAAACTTTTTACCATTCTTCGGTGCCTTGGAAATGATCTAGGAACTTAAGATTTTGCATGAAAGGAGGACTAGCAGTCGCGTTGCACGGGAGAATGTGAAAAGGGTTCATATGTAGTAAAAACCTGAGAAATCTGTCCGTTTTCGTCATTTGTTATCGAAACGACTTAAGCCAGATCGTCACAATGACTGCTCTTCATTCTGAAACAGTTTTACTTATCGTGTGCAAAGCTATTTCGCGTGCTGCGGTATGCGAAGACACTAAAAGCACCAAAGTAGAACACAGATGAAGCTTCTAAGTTGATGTAATATCCAGTAAGAAGTAGCACAATTCCAGTTTTAGGTATCGATTATTGACTTTTTAGTTGGCTTTGGTGCCTTGGACATGAGCTAGGACCGAATGATTCTGCTTGAAAGGAGGACTTGCAGCCGAGTTGCATGGGAGAATGTGAAAAGTGTTCATATGTAGTAAAAACCTGAGAAATCTGTCCGTTTTCGTCATTTGTTATCGAATCGACATAAAGCCAGATAGCCACATTGGCCGCTCTACTGTCTGAAACGGTTACATTTATCGTCTGCAAAGCTATGTCGCGTATTGCGGTATGCCGAGACACTAAAAGCACCATAGTAGAACACAGATGAAGCTTCTAAGATGATGCAATAGCCAATAAGAAGTAGTACAATTCAAGTTTTAATTATCGATTATTGACTTTTTACCCTTCATTGGTGCCTTGGACATGTGCTAGGAACTTAAGATTTTGCATGAAAGGAGGACTAGCAGCCGCGTTGCACGGGAGATTGTGTAAAGTGTTCATGTGTAGTAAAAACCTAAGAAATCCGTCCGTTTTCTTCACTTGTTATCGAATCGGCTTAAAGCCAGATCGTCACATTGGCCGCCCTTCTCTCTGAAACGGTTGTACTTATCGTCTGCAAAGCTATGTCGCGTGTTGCGGTATGCGGAGGCACTAAAAGCACCATAGTAGAACACAGATGAAGCTTCTAAGTTGATGTAATAGGCAGTGAGAAGTAGTACAATTCAAGTTTTATGTATCGATTTTTGACTTTTTACCCTTCTTTGGTGCCTTGGACATGAGCTAGGTACTTAAGATTTCGCATGAAAGGAGGACTAGCAGCCGCGTTGCACGGGAGAATGTGAAAAGTGTTCATATGTAGTAAAAACCTGAGAAATCCGTCCGTTTTCTTCATTTGTTATCGAAACGACTTAAGCCAGATCGTCACAATGACCGCTCTTCTCTCTGAAACAGTTTTACTTATCGTCTGCAAAGCTATTTCGCGTGCTGCAGTATGCGAAGACACTAAAAACACCAAAGTAGAACTCAAATGAATCTTCTTAGTTGATGCAATAGCCAGTAAGAAGTAGTACTATTCAAGTATTGGGTATCGATTATTGACTTTTTAGCTGGCTTTGGTGCCTTGGACATGACCTAGGACCTTAAGATTCTGCATGAAAGGAGGACTAGCAGCCGAGTTGCATGGGAGAATGTGAAAAGTGTTCATATGTAGTAAAAACCTGAGAAATCTGTCCGTTTTCGTCATTTGTTATCGAATCGACTTAAAGATAGATAGCCACATTGGCCGCTCTTCCGTCTGAAACGGTTACATTTATCGTCTGCAAAGCTATGTCGCGTGCTGCGGTATGTGGAGACACTAGAAGCACTATAGTAGAACACAGATGACGCTTCTAGGTTGTTGTAATATCCAGTAAGAAGTAGTACAATTCAAGTTTTAGGTATCGAATATTGCCTTTTTAGCTGGCTTTGGTGCCTTGGACACGAGCTAGGACTTAAAGATTCTGCATGAAAGGAGGACTAGCAGCCGAGTTGCACGGGAGAATGTGAAAAGTGTTCATGTGTAGTAAAAACCTGAGAACTCCGTCCGTTTTCGTCATTTGTTATCGAAAAGACTTAAAGCCAGATCGTCACATTGGCCGCTCTACTGCCTGAAACGGTTACATTTATCGTCTGCAAAGCTATGTCGTGTGCTGTGGTATGCGGAGACACTAAAAGAACCATAGTAGAACACAGATGAAGCTCCTAAGTCGATGTAATAGCCAGTGAGAAGTAGTATAATTCAAGTTTTAGTTATGGATTATTGACGTTTTACCCTCCTTTGGTGCCTTGGACATGAGCTAGGTACTTAAGATTTTGCATGAAAGGAGGACTAGCAGCCGCGTTGCACGGGAGAATGTGAAAAGTGTTCATATGTAGTAAAAACCTAAGAAATCCGTCCGTTTCCTCATTTGTTATCGAAATGACTTAAAGCCAGATTATCACATTGGCCGCTCTTCTGTCTGAAACGGTTACATTTATCGTCTGCAAAGCTATGTCGCGTGCTGTGGTATGCGCAGACACTAAAAGAACCATAGTAGAACACAGATGAAGCTCCTGAGTCGATGTAATAGCCAGTGAGAGGTAGTACAATTCAAGTTTTAGGTATGGATTATTGACTTTTTACCCTTCTTTGGTGCCTTGGACATGAGCTAGGAACTTAACATTTTGCATGAAAGGAGGACCAGCGGCTGCGTTGCACAGGCGGATGTGAAACGGTGTTCATATGTAGTAAAAACGTGAGGAATCCGTCCGTTTTCGTCATTTGTTATCGAATCGGCTTAAAGCCAGATCTTTACATAGGCCGCAATTCTCTCTGAAACGGTTGTACTTATCGTCTGCAAACCTATGTCGCGTGTTGCGGTATGCGCAGACACTGAACGCACCATAGTAGAACTCAGATGAAGCTTCTAAGTTGATGTAATAGCCAGTAAGAAGTAGTTCAAATCAAGTTTTAGGTATCGATTATAAACTTTTTACCCTTCTTTGGTGCCTTGGACATGAGCTAGGAACTTAAGATTTTGCATGAAAGGAGGACTAACAGCCGCGTTGCACAGGAGATTGTGAAAAGTGTTCATATGTAGTAAAAACCTGAGAAATCCGTCCGTTTTCGTCATTTGTTATCGAATCGGCTTAAAGCCAGACCGTCACATTGGCCGCCCTTCTCTCTGAAACGGTTGTAATTATCGTCTGCAAAGCTATGTCGCGTGTTGCGGTATGCGGAGGCACTAAAAGCACCATAGTAGAACACAGATGAAGCTTCTAAGTTGATGTAATATCCAGTAAGAGGTAGCACAATTCAAGTTTTAGGTATCGATTATTGACTTTTTAGCTGGCTTTGGTGCCTTGGACATGAGCTAGGACCGTAAGATTATGCTTGAAAGGAGGACTAGCAGCCGAGTTGCATGGGAGAATGTGAAAAGTGTTCATATGTAGTAAAAACCTGAGAAATCCGTCCGTTTTCGTCATTTCTCATCAAATCGACTTAAAGCCAGATCGTCACATTGGTCGCTCTTCTCTCTGAAACGGTTACATTTATCGTCTGCAAAGCAATGTCGCGTGCTGCGGTATGCGGAGACACTAACAGCACCATAGTAGAACACTGATGAAACTTCTAAGTTGATGTAATAGCCAGTAAGAAGTAGTGCAATAACGTTTTAGATATCGATTATTGACTTTTTAGCTGGCTTTGGGGACTTGGACATGAGCTAGGACTTTAAGATTTTGCATCGAGGGAGGACTAGCAGCTGCGATGCACGGGAGAATGTGCAAAGTGTTCATATGTAGTAAAAACCTGAGAAATCCGTACATTTTCGTCATTTCTTATAAAATCGACTTAAAGCCAGATCGTCACATTGGTCGCTCTTCTCTCTGTAACGGTTACATTTATCGTCTGCAAAGCAATGTCGCGTGCTGTGGTATGCGGAGAAACTAACAGCACCATTGAAGAACACTGATGAAACTTCTAAGTTGAGGTAATAGCCAGTACGAAGTAGTGCAATAACGTTTTAGACATCGATTATTGATTTTTAGCTGGCTTTGGGGTCTTGGACATGAGCTAGGACCTTAAGACTTTGCATCAAAGGAGGACTAGCAGCTGCGTTGCACGGGAGAATGTGAAAAGTGTTCATATGTAGTAAAAACCTGAGAAATCCGTCCGTTTTCGTCATTTCTTATCAAATCGACTTAAAGCCATATCGTCACATTGGTCGCTCTTCTCTCTGAAAAGGTTATGTTTATCGTGTGAAAAGCTATGTCGCGTGCTGCGATATGCGGAGACACTAACAGCACCATAGTAGAAAACGGATGAAACTTCTAAGTTGATGTAATAGCCAGTAAGAAGTAGTACAATAACGTTTTTGGTACCGATGATTGACTTTTTAGCTGGATTTGGGGACTTGGACATGAGCTAAGACCTTAAGATTTTGCATCAAAGGAGAACTAGCAGCTGAGTTGCACGGGAGAATGTGAAAAGTGTTCATATGTAGTAAAAAACTGAGAAATCCGTCAATTTTCGTCATTTCTTATCAAATCGACTTAAAGCCAGTTCGTCACATTGGTCGCTCTTCTCCCTGAAATGGTTACATTTATCGTCTGCAAAGCTATGTCGCGTGCTGCGGTATGCGGAGACACTAACAGCACCATAGTAGAACACTGATGAAACTTCTAAGTTGATGTAATAGGCAGTAAGAAGTAGTACAATAACGTTTTAGAAACCGATTATTGACTTTTAAGCTGGCTTTGGGGCCTTGGACATGAGCTAGGACCTTAAGATTTTGCATCAAAGGAGGACTAGCAGCTGCGTTGCCCGGGAGAATGTGAAGAGTGTTCATATGTACTAAAACATGAGAAATCCGTCCGTTTTCGTCATTTCTTATCAAATCGACTTAAAGCCAGGTCTTCACATTGGTCGCTCTTCTCTCTGAAACGGTCACATTTATCGTCTGCAAAGCTATGTCGCGTGCTGCGGTATGTGGAGACACTAAGAGCACCATAGTAGAACACAGACGAAGCTACTAAGTTGATGTTATAGCCAGTAGGAAGTAGTACAATAACGTTTTAGATATCGATTATTGACTTTTTAGCTGGCTCTGGGGACTTGGTCATGAGGTAGGACCTTAAGATTTTGTATCAAAGGAGGACTAGAAGCTGCGTTGCACGGGAGAATGTGAAAAGTGTTCATATGTAGTAAAAACTGGGAAATCCGTCCATTTTCGTCATTTCTTATCAAATCGACTTAAAGCCAGATCGTCACATTGGTCGCTCTTCTGTCTGAAACCGTTACATTTATCGTCTGCAAAGCTATGTCGCGTGCTGCGGTATGCAGAGACACTAACAGCACCATAGTAGAACACTGATGAAACTTCTAACTTGTTGTAATAGCCAGTAAGAAGTATTGCAATAACGTTTTAGATATCGATTATTGACTTTTTATCTGGCTTTGGGGTCTTGGACATGAGCTAGGACCTTAAGACTTTGCATCAAAGGAGGACTAGCAGCTCCGTTGCACGGGAGAATGTCAAAAGTGTTCATATGTAGTGAAAACCTGAGAAATCCGTCCGTTTTCGTCATTTCTTATCAAATCGACTTAAAGCCAGATCGTCACATTGGTCGCTCTTCTATCTGAAACGATTACATTTATCGTCTGCAAAGCTATGTCGCGTGCTGCGGTATGCGGAGACACTAACAGGTTCATAGTAGAACACAGATGAAACTTCTAAGTTGATGTAATAGCCAGTAAGAAGTAGTACAATAACGTTTTAGATACCGATTATTGACTTTTTAGCTGGCTTTGGGGCCTTGGACATGAGCTAGGACCTTAAGATTTTGCATCAAAGGAGAACTAGCAGTTGTGTTGCACGGGAGAATGTGAAAAGTGTTCATATGCAGTGAAAACCTGAGAAATCCGTCCGTATTCGTCATTTCTTATCAAATCGACTTAAAGCCAGATCGTCACATTGGTCGCTCTTCTCCCTGAAACGGTTACATTTATCGTCTGCAAAGCTACGTCGCGTGCTGAGGTATGTGGAGACACTAACAGCACCTTAATAGAACACAGATGAAATTTCTCAGTTATTGTAATAGCCTGTAAGGAGTAGTACAATAACGTTTTAGATATCGATTATTGACTTTTTAGCTGGCTTTGGGGCCTTGGACATGAGCTAGGACCTTAAGATTTTGCATCAAAGGAGGACTAGATGCTCCGTTGCACGGGAGAATGTAAAAAGTGTTCATGTGCAGTAAAAACCTGAGAAATCCGTCCGTTTTCGTAATTTCTTATCAAATCGACTTAAAGCCAGGACGTCACATTGGACGCTCTTCTCTCTGAAAAGGTTACATTACTCGTCTGCAAAGCTATGTCGCGTGCTGCGGTATGCGGAGACACTAACAGCACCATAGTAGAACACAGATGAAACTTCTAAGTCGATGTAATAGCCAGTAAGAAGTAGTACAATAACGTTTTAGATATCGATTATTGACTTTTTAGCCGGCTTTGGGGCCTAGGACATGAGCTAGGACCTTAAGATTTTGCATCAAAGGAGGACTAGCAGCTGCGTTGCCCGGGAGAATGTGAAAAGTGTTCATATGTAGTAAAAACCTTAGAAATCCGTCCGTTTTCGTAATTTCTTATCAAATCGACTTAAAGCCAGATCGTCACATTTGTCGCTCTTCTCCCTGAAACGGTTACATTTATCGTCTGCAAAGCTACGTCGCGTGCTGCGGTATGCGGAGACACTAACAGCACCTTAATAGAACACAGATGAGATTTCTCAGTTATTGTAATAGCCAGTAAGGAGTAGTACAATAACGTTTTAGATATCGATTATTGACTTTTTAGCTGGCTTTGGGGCCTTGGACATGAGCTAGGACCTTAAGATTTTGCATCAAACGAGGACTAGATGCTCCGTTGCACGGAGAATGTAAAAAGTGTTCATATGCAGTAAAAACCTGAGAAATCCGTCCGTTTTCGTAATTTCTTATCAAATCGACTTAAAGCCAGGACGTCACATTGGACGCTCTTCTCTCTGAAAAGGTTACATTACTCGTCTGCAAAGCTATGTCGCGTGCTGCGGTATGCGGAGACACTAACAGCAACATAGTAGAACACAGATGAAACTTCTAAGTTGATGTAATAGCCAGTAAGAAGTAGTACAATAACGTTTTAGATATCGATTATTGACTTTTTAGCTGGCTTTGGGGCCTAGGACATGAGCTAGGACCTTAAGATTTTGCATCAAAGGAGGACTAGCAGGTGCGTTGCCCGGGAGAATGTCAAAAGTGTTCATATGTAGTAAAAACCTTAGAAATCCGTCCGTTTTTGTCATTTCTTATCAAATCGACTTAAAACCAGGTCTTCACATTGGTCGCTCTTCTTTCTGAAACGGTCACATTTATCGTCTGCAAAGCTATGTCGCGTGCTGCGGTAAGCGGAGACCCTAACAGCACCATAGTAGAAAACAGATGAAACTTCTAAGTTGATGTTACAGCCAGTAAGAAGTAGTACAACAACTTTAGATATCGATTATTCACTTTTTAGCTGGCTTTGGGGACTTGGGCATGAGCTAGGACTTTAAGACTTTGCATCAAAGGAGGACTAGCAGCTGCGTTGCACGGGAGAATGTGAAAAGTGTTCATATGTAGTAAAAACCTGAGAAATCCGTCCGTTTTCGTCATTTCGTATCAAATCGACTTAAAGCCAGATCGTCACATTGGTCGCTCTTCTCCCTGAAATGGTTACATTTATCGTCTGCAAAGCTATGTCGCGTGCTGCGGTATGCGGAGACACTAGCAGCACCATAGTAGAACACTGATGAAACTTCTAAGTTGATGTAATAGCCAGTGAGAAGTAGTACAATAACGTTTTAGAAACCGATTATTGACTTTTAAGCTGGCTTTGGGGCCTTGGACATGAGCTAGGACCTTAAGATTTTGCATCAAAGGAGGACTAGCAGCAGCGTTGCCCGGGAGAATGTGAAGAGTGTTCATATGTACTAAAACGTGAGAAATCCGTCCGTTTTCGTCATTTCTTATCAATTCGACTTAAAGCCAGGTCTTCACATTGGTCGCTCTTCTCTCTGAAACGGTCACATTTATCGTCTGCAAAGCTATGTCGCGTGCTGCGGTATGTGGAGACACTAAGAGCACCATAGTAGAACACAGACGAAGCTTCTAAGTTGATGTTATAGCCAGTAAGAAGTAGTAATATAACGTTTTAGATACCGATTATTGACTTTTTAGCTGGCTTTGGGGCCTCGGACATGAGCTAGGACCTTAAGATTTTGCATCAAAGGAGAACTAGCAGCTGCGTTGCACGGGAGAATGTGAAAAGTGTTCATATGTAGTAAAAACCTGAGAAATCCGTCCGTTTTCGTCATTTCTTATCAAATCGACTTAAAGCCAGATCGTCACATTGGTCGCCCTTCTCTCTGAAACGGTTACATTTATCGTCTGCAAAGCAATGTCGCGTGCTGCGGTATGCAGAGACACTAACAGCACCAGAGTAGAACAGTGATGAAACTTCTAAGTTGATGTAATAGCCAGTATGAAGTAGTGCAATAACGTTTTAGATATCGATTATTGACTTTTTAGCTGGCTTTGTGGTCTTGGGCATGAGCTAGGACCTTAAGACTTTGCATCAAAGGAGGACTAGCAGCTGCGTTGCACGGGAGAATGTGAAAAGTGTTCATATGTAGTAAAAACCTGAGAAATCCGTCCGTTATCGTCATTTCTTATCAAATCGACTTAAAGCCAGATCGTCACATTGGTCGCTCTTCCCTCTGAAACGGTTACATTTATTGTCTGCAAAGCTATGTCGCGTGCTGCGGTATGCGGAGACACTAACAGCACCATAGTAGAACACAGATGAAATTTCTTAGTTATTGTAATAGCCAGCAAAGAGTAGTACAATAACGTTTTAGATATCGATTATTGACTTTTTAGCTGGCTTTGGGGCCTTGGACATGAGCTAGGACCTTAAGATTTTGCATCAAAAGATGACTAGCAGCTGCGTTGCACGGGAGAATGTAAATAGTGTTCATATGTAGTAAAAACCTGAGAAATCCGTCCGTTTTCGTCATTTGTTACCGAATCGACTTAATGTCAGATCGTCTCATTGGCCGCTCATATCTCTGAAACGGTTACATTTATCGTCTGCAAAGCTATGTCGCGTGCTGCGGTATGCGGAGACACTAAAAACACCAAAGTAGAACACAGATGAATCTTCTTAGTTGATGCAATAGCCAGTAAGAAGTAGTACTATTCAAGTATTGGGTATCGATTATTGCCTTTTTAGCTGGCTTTGGTGCCTTGGACACGAGCTACGACTTAAAGATTCAGCATGAAAGGAGGACTAGCAGCCGAGTTGCACAAGAGAATGTGAAAAGTGTTCATGTGTAGTAAGAACCTGAGAACTCCGTCCGTTTTCGTCATTTGTTATCGAAAAGACTTAAAGCCAGATCGTCACATTGGCCGCTCTACTGTCTGAAACGGTTACATTTATCGTCTGCAAAGCTATGTCGTGTGCTGTGGTATGCGGAGACACTAAAAGAACCATAGTAGAACACAGATGAAGCTCCTAAGTCGATGTAATAGCCAGTAAGAAGTAGTACAATTCAAGTTTTAAGTATAGATTATTGGCTTTTTACCCTTCTTTGGTGCCTTGGACATGAGCTAGGAACTTAAGATTTTGCATGAAAGGTGGACTAGCAGCCGCGTTGCACGGGAGAATGTGAAAAGTGTTCATATGTAGTAAAAACCTAAGAAATCCGTCCGTTTCCTCATTTGTTATCGAAATGACTTAAAGCCAGATTATCACATTGGCCGCTCTTCTGTCTGAAACGGTTACATTTATCGTCTGCAAAGCTATGTCGCGTGCTGTGGTATGCGCAGACACTAAAAGAACCATAGTAGAACACAGATGAAGCTCCTGAGTCGATGTAATAGCCAGTGAGAGGTAGTACAATTCAAATTTTTAGGTGTGGATTATTGACTTTTTACCCTTCTTTGGTGCCTTGGACATGAGCTAGGAACTTAACATTTTGCATGAAAGGAGGACTAGCGGCTGCGTTGCACAGGCGAATGTGAAACGGTGTTCATATGTAGTAAAAACGTGAGGAATCCGTCCGTTTTCGTCATTTGTGATCGATTCGGCTTAAAGCCAGATCTTCACATAGGCCGCAATTCTCTCTGAAACGGTTGTACTTATCGTCTGCAAACCTTTGTCGCGTGTTGCGGTATGCGCAGACACTGAACGCACCATATTAGAACTCAGATGAAGCTTCTAAGTTGATGTAATAGCCAGTAAGAAGTAGTTCAAATCAAGTTTTAGGTATCGGTTATAAACTTTTTACCCTTCTTCGGTGCCTTGGAAATGAACTAGGAACTTTAGATTTTGCATGAAAGGAGGACTAGCAGTCGCGTTTCACGGGAGAATGTGAAAAGTGTTCATATGTATTAAAAACCTAAGAAATTCGTCCGTTTAGTCATTTGTTATCGAATCGCCTTAAAGCCAGATCGTCAGATTGGCCGCTCGTCTCTCTGAAACGATTACATTTATCGTCAGCAAAGCTATGTCGCGTGCTGCGGTATGCCGAGACACTAAAAGCACCATAGTAGAAAACAGATGAAGCTTCTAAGATGATGCAATAGCCAATAAGAAGTAGTACAATTCAAGTTTTAATTATCGATTATTGACTTTTTACTCTTCTTTGGTGCCTTGGACATGAGCTAGGAACTTAAGATTTTGCATGAAAGGAGGACTAACAGCCGCGTTGCAGGGGAGATTGTGAAAAGTGTTCATATGTAGTAAAAACCTGAGAAATCCGTCCGTTTTCGTCATTTGTTATCGAATCGGCTTAAAGCCAGACCGTCACATTGGCCGCCCTTCTCTCTGAAACGGTTGTACTTATCGTCTGCAAAGCTATGTCCGGTGTTGCGGTATGCGGAGGCACTAAAAGCACCATAGTAGAACACAAATAAAGCTTCTAAGTTGATGTAATATCCAGTAAGAGGTAGCACAATTCAAGCTTTAGGTATCGATTATTGACTTTTTAGCTGGCTTTGGTGCCTTGGACATGAGCTAGGACCGTAAGATTCTGCTTGAAAGGAGGACTAGCAGCCGAGTTGCATGGGAGAATGTGAAAAGTGTTCATATGTAGTAAAAACCTGAGAAATCCGACCGTTTTCGTCATTTCTTATCAAATCGACTTAAAGCCAGGACGTCACATTGGACGCTCTTCTCTCTGAAAAGGTTACATTACTCGTCTGCAAAGCTATGTCGCGTGCTGCGGTATGCGGAGACACTAACAGCACCATAGTAGAACACAGATGTAACTTCTAAGTCGATGTAATAGCCAGTAAGAAGTAGTGCAATAACGTTTTAGATATCGATTATTGACTTTTTAGCCGGCTTTGGGGCCTAGGACATGAGCTAGGACCTTAAGATTTTGCATCAAAGGAGGACTAGCAGCTGCGTTGCCCGGGAGAATGTGAAAAGTGTTCATATGTAGTAAAAACCTGAGAAATCCGTCCGTTTTCGTCATTTCTTATCAAATCGACTTAAAGCCATATCGTCACATTGGTCGCTCTTCTCTCTGAAAAGGTTATGTTTATCGTCTGAAAAGCTATGTCGCGTGCTGCGGTATGCGGAGACACTAACAGCACCATAGTAGAAAACGGATGAAACTTCTAAGTTGATGTAATAGCCAGTAAGAAGTAGTACAATAACGTTTTTGGTACCGATTATTGACTTTTTAGCTGGATTTGGGGACTTGGACATGAGCTAGGACCTTAAGATTTTGCATCAAAGGAGAACTAGCAGCCTCGTTGCACGGGAGAATGTGAAAAGTGTTCATATGTAGTAAAAACCTGAGAAATCAGTCAATTTTCGTCATTTCTTATCAAATCGACTTAAAGCCAGTTCGTCACATTGGTCGCTCTTCTCCCTGAAATGGTTACATTTATCGTCTGCAAAGCTATGTCGCGTGCTGCGGTATGCGGAGACACTAACAGCACCAATGTAGAACACTGATGAAACTTCTAAGTTGATGTAATATTCAGTAAGAAGTAGTACAATAACGTTTTAGAAACCGATTATTGACTTTTTAGCTGGCTTTGGGGCCTTGGACATGAGCTAGGACCTTAAGATTTTGCATCAAAGGAGGACTAGCAGCTGCGTTGCCCGGGAGAATGTGAAGAGTGTTCATATGTACTAAAACATGAGAAATCCGTCCGTTATCGTCATTTCTTATCAAATCGACTTAAAGCCAGGTCTTCACATTGGTCGCTCTTCTCTCTGAAACGGTCACATTTATCGTCTGCAAAGCTATGTCGCGTGCTGCGGTATGTGGAGACACTAAGAGCACCATAGTAGAACACAGACGAAGCTACTAAGTTGATGTTATAGCCAGTAGGAAGTAGTACAATAACGTTTTAGGTATCGATTATTGACTTTTTAGCTGGCTTTGGGGACTTGGACATGAGCTAGGACCTTAAGATTTTGCATCAAAGGAGGACTAGCAGCTGCGTTGCACGGGAGAATGTGAAAAGTGTTCATATGTAGTAAAAACTGGGAAATCCGTCCATTTTCGTCATTTCTTATCAAATCGACTTAAAGCCAGAACGTCACATTGGTCGCTCTTCTGTCTGAAACCTTTACATTTATCGTCTGCAAAGCTATGACGCGTGCTGCGGTATGCAGAGACACTAACAGCACCATAGTAGAACACTGATGAAACTTCTAACTTGTTGTAATAGCCAGTAAGAAGTATTGCAATAACGTTTTAGATATCGATTATTGACTTTTTATCTGGCTTTGGGGTCTTGGACATGAGCTAGGACCTTAAGACTTTGCATCAAAGGAGGACTAGCAGCTCCGTTGCACGGCAGAATGTCAAAAGTGTTCATATGTAGTGAAAACCTGAGAAATCCGTCCGTTTTCGTCATTTCTTATCAAATCGACTTAAAGCCAGATCGTCACATTGGTCGCTCTTCTCCCTGAAACGGTTACATTTATCGTCTGCAAAGCTACGTCGCGTGCTGCGGTATGCGGAGACACTAACAGCACCTTAATAGAACACAGATGAAATTTCTCAGTTATTGTAATAGCCAGTAAGGAGTAGTACAATAACGTTTTAGATATCGATTATTGACTTTTTAGCTGGCTTTGGGGCCATCGACATGAGCTAGGACCTTAAGATTTTGCATCAAAGGAGGACTAGATGCTCCGTTGCACGGGAGAATTTAAATAGTGTTCATGTGCAGTAAAAACCTGAGAAATCCGTCCGTTTTCGTAATTTCTTATCAAATCGACTTAAAGCCAGGACGTCACATTGGACGCTCTTCTCTCTGAAACGGTTACATTTATCGTCTGCAAAGCTATGTTGCGTGCTGCGGTATGCAGAGACACAAACAGCACCATAGTAGAACACTGATGAAACTTCTAAGTTGATGCAATAACCTGTAAGAAGTAGTACAATAACGTTTTAGATACCGATTATTGACTTTTTAGCTGGCTTTGGGACTTGGACATGAGCTAGGACCTTAAGATTTTGCATCAAAGGAGAACTAGCAGCTGAGTTGCACGGGAGAATGTGAAAAGTGTTCATATGTAGTAAAAACCTGAGAAATCCGTCCGTTTTCGTCATTTCTTATCAAATCGACTTAAAGCCAGATTATCACATTGGCCGCTCTTCTGTCTGAAACGGTTACATTTATCGTCTGCAAAGCTATGTCGCGTGCTGCGGTATGCGCAGACACTAAAAGAACCATAGTAGAACACAGATGAAGCTTTTGAGTCGATGTAATAGCCAGTGAGAAGTAGTACAATTCAAGTTTTAGGTATGGATTATTGACTTTTTACCCTTCTTTGGTGCCTTGGACATGAGCTAAAAACTTAACATTTTGCATGAAAGGAGGACTAGCGGCTGCGTTGCACAGGCGAATGTGAAAAGTGTTCATATGTAGTAAAAACGTGAGAAATCCGTCCGTTTTCGTCATTTGTTATCGAATCGGCTTAAAGCCAGATTTTCACATAGGCTGTAATTCTCTCTGAAACGGTTGTACTTATCGTCTGCAAACCTATGTCGCGTGTTGCGGTATGCGCAGACACTGAACGCACCATAGTAGAACTCAGATGAAGCTTCTAAGTTGATGTAATAGCCAGTAAGAAGTAGTTCAAATCAGATTTTAGGTATCGATTATAAACTTTTTACCCTTCTTCGGTGCCTTGGAAATGAGCTAGGAACTTAAGATTTTGCATGAAAGGAGGACTAGCAGTCGCGTTGCACGGGAGAATGTGAAAAGTGTTCATATGTAGTAAAAACCTAAGAAATTCGTCCGTTTAGTCATTTGTTATCGAATCGCCTTAAAGCCAGATCGTCAGATTGGCCGCTCTTCTCTCTGAAACGATTACATTTATCGTCTGCAAAGCTATGTCGCGTGCTGCGGTATGCCGAGACACTAAAAGCACCATAGTAGAAAACAGATGAAGCTTCTAAGTTGAGGTAATAGCCAGTAAGAAGTAGTACAATTCAAGTTTTAATTATCGATTATTGACTTTTTACCCTTCTTTGGTGCCTTGGACATGAGCTAGGAACTTAAGATTTTGCATGAAAGGAGGACTAACAGCCGCGTTGCACGGGAGATTGTGAAAAGTGTACATATGTAGTAAAAACCTGAGAAATCCGTCCGTTTTCGTCATTTGTTATCGAATCGGCTTAAAGCCAGACCGTCACATTGGCCGCCCTTCTCTCTGAAACGGTTGTACTTATCGTCTGCAAAGCTATGTCGCGTGTTGCGGTATGCGGAGGCACTAAAAGCACCATAGTAGAACACAGATGAAGCTTATAAGTTGATGTAAAATCCAGTAAGAGGTAGCACAATTCAAGTTTTAGGTATCGATTATTGACTTTTTAGCTGGCTTTGGTGCCTTGGACATGAGCTAGGACCGTAAGATTCTGCTTGAAAGGAGGACTAGCAGCCGAGTTGCATGGGAGAATGTGAAAAGTGTTCATATGTAGTAACAACCTGAGAAATCCGTCCGTTTTCGTCATTTCTTATCAAATCGACTTAAAGCCAGATCGTCACATTAGTCGCTCTTCTCTCTGAAACGGTTACATTTATCGTCTGCAAAGCTATGTCGCGTGCTGCGGTATGCAGAGACACTAACAGCACCATAGTAGAACACTGATGAAACTTCTAACTTGTTGTAATAGCCAGTAAGAAGTATTGCAATAACGTTTTAGATATCGATTATTGACTTTTTATCTGGCTTTGGGGTCTTGGACATGAGCTAGGACCTGAAGACTTTGCATCAAAGGAAGACTAGCAGCTCCGTATCACGTAAGAATGTCAAAAGTGTTCATATGTAGTGAAAACCTGAGAAATCCATCCGTTTTCGTCATTTCTTATCAAATCGACTTAAAGCCAGATCGTCACATTGATCGCTCTTCTCTCTGAAACGGTTACATTTATCGTCTGCAAAGCTATGTCGCGTGCTGCGGTATGCGGAGATACTAACAGGACCATAGTAGAACACAGATGAAACTTCTAAGTTGATGTAATAGCCAGTAAGAAGTAGTACAATAACGTTTTAGATACCGATTATTGACTTTTTAGCTGGCTTTGGGGCCTTGGACATGAGCTAGGACCTTAAGATTTTGCATCAAAGGAGAACTAGGAGCTGCGTTGCACGGGAGAATGTGAAAAATGTTCATATGTAGTAAAAACCTGAGAAATCCGTCCGTTTTCGTCATTTCTTATCAAATCGACTTAAAGCCAGATCGTCACATTGGTCGCCCTTCTCTCTGAAACGGTTACATTTATCGTCTGCAAAGCAATGTCGCGTGCTGCGGTATGCAGAGACACTAACAGCACCACAGTAGAACAGTGATGAAACTTCTAAGTTGATGTAATAGCCAGTAAGAAGTAGTGCAATAACGTTTTAGATATCGATTATTGACTTTTTAGCTGGCTTTGTGGTCTTGGACATGAGCTAGGACCTTAAGACTTTGCATCAAAGGAGGACTAGCAGCTGCGTTGCACGGGAGAATGTGAAAAGTGTTCATATGTAGTAAAAACCTGAGAGATCCGACCGTTATCGTCATTTCTTATCAAATCGACTTAAAGCCAGATCGTCACATTGGTCGCTCTTCTCTCTGAAACGGTTACATTACTCGTCTGCAAAGCTATGTCGCGTGCTGCGGTAAGCGGAGACCCTAACAGCACCATAGTAGAAAACAGATGAAACTTCTAAGTTGATGATATAGCCAGTAAGAAGTAGTACAATAACTTTAGATATCGATTATTCACTTTTTAGCTGGCTTTGGGGACTTGAACATGAGCTAGGACCTTAAGATTTTGCATCAAAGGAGGACTAGCAGCTGCGTTGCACGGGAGAATGTGAAAAGTGTTCATATGTAGTAAAAACCTGAGAAATCCGTACATTTTCGTCATTTCTTATAAAAGCGACTTAAAGCCAGATCGTCACATTGGTCGCTCTTCTCTCTGAAACGGTTACATTTATTGTCTGCAAAGCTATGTTGCGTGCTGCGGTATGCAGAGACACAAACAGCACCATAGTAGAACACTGATGAAACTTCTAAGTTGATGTAATAGCCAGTAAGAAGTAGTGCAATAACGTTTTAGATATCGATTATTGACTTTTTAGCTGGCTTTGGGGTCTTGGACATGAGTTAGTATCTTAAGACTTTGCATCAAAGGAGCACTAGCAGCTGCGTTGCACGGGAGAAGGTAAAAAGTGTTCAAATGTAGCAAAAACCTGAGAAATCCGTCCGTTTTCGTCATTTCGTATCAAATCGACTTAAAGCCAGATCGTCACATTGGTCGCTCTTCTCTCTGAAACGGTTACATTTATCGTCTGCAAAGCTATGTCGCGTGCTGTGGTATGCGGAGACACTAACAGCACCATAGTAGAAAACAGATGAAACTTCTAAGTTGATGCAATAACCTGTAAGAAGTAGTACAATAACGTTTTAGATACCGATTATTGACTTTTTAGCTGCCTTTGGGACTTGGACATGAGCTAGGACCTTAAGATTTTGCATCAAAGGAGAACTAGCAGCTGAGTTGCACGGGAGAATGTGAAAAGTGTTCATATGTAGTAAAAACCTGAGAAATCCGTCCGTTTTCGTCATTTCTTATCAAATCGACTTAAAGCCAGATCGTCACATTGGTCGCTCTTCTCCCTGAAATGGTTACATTTATCGTCTGCAAAGCTATGTCGCGTGCTGCGGTATGTGGAGACACTAAGAGCACCATAGTAGAACACAGACGGAGCTTCTAAGTTGATGTTATAGCCAGTAAGAAGTAGTAATATAACTTTTTAGATACCGATTATTGACTTTTTAGCTGGCTTTGGGGCCTCGGACATGAGCTAGGACCTTAAGATTTTGCATCAAAGGAGAACTAGCAGCTGCGTTGCACGGGAGAATGTGAAAAGTGTTCATATGTAGTAAAAACCTGAGAAATCCGTCCGTTTTCGTCATTTCTTATCAAATCGACTTAAAGCCAGATCGTCACATTGGTCGCCCTTCTCTCTGAAACGGTTACATTTATCGTCTGCAAAGCAATGTCGCGTGCTGTGGTATGCAGAGACACTAACAGCACCACAGTAGAACAGTGATGAAACTTCTAAGTTGATGTAATAGCCAGTAAGAAGTAGTGCAATAACGTTTTAGATATCGATTATTGACTTTTTAGCTGGCTTTGTGGTCTTGGGCATGAGCTAGGACCTTAAGACTTTGCATCAAAGGAGGACTAGCAGCTGCGTTGCACGGGAGAATGTGGAAAGTGTTCATATGTAGTAAAAACCTGAGAAATCCGTCCGTTATCGTCATTTCTTATCAAATCGACTTAAAGCCAGATCGTCACATTGGTCGCTCTTCCCTCTGAAACGGTTACATTTATTGTCTGCAAAGCTATGTCGCGTGCTGCGGTATGCTGAGACACTCACAGCACCATAGTAGAAAACAGATGAAACTTCTAAGTTGATGTAATAGCTTGCAAGAAGTAGTACAATAACGTTTTAGATGCCGATTATTGTCTTTTTAGCTGGCTTTGGGGTCTTGGACATGAGCTAGGACCTTAAGATTTTCCATCAAAGGAGAACTAGCAGCTGCGTTGCACGGGAGAATGTGAAAAGCGTTCATATGTAGTAAAAACCTGAGAAATCCGTCCATTTTCGTCATTTCTCATCAAATCGACTTAAAGCCAGATCGTCACATTGGTCGCTCTTCTCCCTGAATCGGTTACATTTATCGTCTGCAAAGCTACGTCGCGTGCTGCGGTATGCGGAGACACTAACAGCACCATAGTAGAACACAGATGAAATTTCTCAGTTATTGTAATAGCCAGAAAAGAGTAGTACAATAACGTTTTAGATATCGATTATTGACTTTTTAGCTGGCTTTGGGGCCTTGGACATGAGCTAGGACCTTAAGATTTTGCATCAAAAGATGACTAGCAGCTGCGTTGCACGGGAGAATGTAAATAGTGTTCATGTGTAGTAAAAACCTGAGAAATCCGTCCGTTTTCGTCATTTGTTACCGAATCGACTTAATGTCAGATCGTCTCATTGGCCGCTCATATCTCTGAAACGGTTACATTTATCGTCTGCAAAGCTATGTCGCGTGCTGCGGTATGCGGAGACACTAACAGCACCATAGTAGAAAACAGAAGAAGCTTCCAAGTTGATGTAATAGCCAGTAAGAAGCAGTACAAATCAGGTTTTACTCATCGATTATTGCCTTTTGTGCCGGCTTTGGTGCCTTGGACATGAGCTAGGACCTTACGATTTTGCATAAAAGAAGGACTAGCATCAGCGTTGTTCGGGAGAATACGAAAAGTGTTCATATGTAGTAAAAACCCGAGAAATCCGTCCTTTGTCGTCATTTGTTATCGAGTCGACTTAAAGCCAGAATGTCACATTGGTCGCTCTTCTCTCTGAAACGGTTACATTTATCGTCTGCAAAGCTACGTCAGGTGCTGCGGTATGCGGAGACACTAACAGCACCATAGCGGAACACAGATGAAACTTCTAAGTTGATGTAATAGCCAGTAAGAAGTAGTACAATAACGTTTTAGGTACCGATTATTGACTTTTTAGCTGGCTTTGGGGACTTGGACATGAGCTAGGACCTTAAGATTTTTCATCAAAGGAGAACTAGCAGCTGCGTTGCTCGGGAGAATGTGAAAAGTGTTCATATGTAGTAAAAACCTGAGAAATCCGTCCGTTTTCGTCATTTCTTATCAAATCGACTTACAGCCAGATCGTCACATTGGTCGCTCTTCTCTCTGAAACGGTTACATTTATCGTCTGCAAAGCTATGTCGCGTGCTGCGGTATGCAGAGACACTAATAGCACCATAGTAGAACACTGATGAAACTTCTAAGTTGATGTAATAGCCAGTAAGAAGTAGTAAAATAACGTTTTAGATATCGATTATTGACTTTTTAGCTGGCTTTGGGGACTTGGACATGAGCTAGGACCTTAAGATTTTGCATCAAAGGAGAACTAGCAGCTGCGTTGCACGGGAGAATGTGAAAAGTGTTCATATGTACTAAAAACCTGAGAATTCCGTCCGTTTTCGTCATTTCTTATCAAATCGACTTAAAGCCAGGTCTTCACATTGGTCGCTCTTCTCTCTGAAACGGTCACATTTATCGTCTGCAAAGCTATGTCGCGAGATGCGGTATCTGGAGACACTAACAGCACCATAGTAGAACACAGACGAAGCTTCTAAGTTGTTGTGATAGCCAGTAAGAAGTAGTACAATAACGTTTTAGATATCGATTATTGACTTTTTAGCTGGCTTTGGGGACTTGGACATGATCTAGGACCTCAAGATTTTGCATCAAAGGAGGACTAGCAGTTGCGTTGCACGGGAGAATGTGAAAAGTGTTCATATGTAGTAAAAACCTGAGAAATCCGTCCATTTTCGTCATTTCATATCAAATCGACTTAAAACCAGATCGTCACAGTGGTCGCTCTTCTCTCTGAAACGGTTACATTTATCGTCTGCAAAGCTATGTCGCGTGCTGCGGTATGCAGAGACACTAACAGCACCATAGTAGAACACTGAAGAAACTTCTAAGTTGTTGTAATAGCCAGTAAGAAGTAGTGCAATAACGTTTTAGATATCCATTATTGACTTTTTAGCTGGCTTTGGGGTCTTGGACATGAGCTAGGACCTTAAGATTTTGCATGAATGGAGGACTAGCAGCTGCGTTGCACGGGAGAATGTCAAAAGTGTTCATATGTAGTAAAACCCTGAGATATCCGTCCGCTTTCGTCATGTCTTATCAAATCGTCTTATAGCCAGATCGTCACATTGGTCGCTCTTCTCTCTGAAACGGTTATATTTATCGTCTGCAAAGCTATGTCGCGTGCTGCGGCATGCGGAGACACTAACAGCACCATAGTATAAAACAGATGAAACTTCTAAGTTGATGTAATAGCCAGTAAGAAGTAGTACAATAACGTTTTAGGTACCGATTATTGACTTTTTAGCTGGCTTTGGGGACTTGGACATGAGCTAGGACCTTAAGATTTTTCATCAAAGGAGAACTAGCAGCTGCGTTGCTCTGGAGAATGTGAAAAGTGTTCATATGTAGTAAAAACCTGAGAAATCCGTCCATTTTCGTCATTTCTTATCAAATAGACTTAAAGCCAGATCGTCACATTGGTCGCTCTTCTCTCTGAAACGGTTACATTTATCGTCTGCAAAGCTATGTCGCGTGCTGCGGTATGGAGAGACACAAATAGCACCATAGTAGAACACTGATGAAACTTCTAAGTTGATGTAATAGCCAGTTAGAAGTAGTACAATAACGTTTTACATATCGATTATTGACTTTTTAGCTGGCTTTGGGGACTTGGACATGAGCTAGGACCTTAAGATTTTGCATCAAAGGAGAACTAGCAGCTGCGTTGCACGGGAGAATGTGAAAAGTGTTCATATGTACTAAAAACCTGAGAATTCCGTCCGTTTTCGTCATTTCTTATCAAATCGACTTAAAGCCAGGTCTTCACATTGGTCGCTCTTCTCTCTGAAACGGTCACATTTATCGTCTGCAAAGCTATGTCGCGTGCTGCGGTATCTGGAGACACTAACAGCACCATAGTAGAACTCAGACGAAGCTTCTAAGTTGTTGTGATAGCCAGTAAGAAGTAGTACAATAACGTTTTAGATATCGATTATTGACTTTTTAGCTGGCTTTGGGGACTTGGACATGAGCTAGGACCTTAAGGTTTTGCATCAAAGGAGGACTAACAGTTGCGTTGCACGGGAGAATGTGAAAAGTGTTCATATGTAGTAAAAACCTGAGAAATCCGTCCATTTTCGTCATTTCTTATCAAATCGACTTAAAACCAGATCGTCACATTGGTCGCTCTTCTCTCTGAAACGGTTACATTTATCGTCTGCAAAGCTATGTCGCGTGCTGCGGTATGCAGAGACACTAACAGCACCATAGTAGAACACTGAAGAAACTTCTAAGTTGTTGTAATAGCCAGTAAGAAGTAGTGCAATAACGTTTTAGATATCCTTTATTGAGTTTTTAGCTGGCTTTGGGGTCTTGGACATGAGCTAGGACCTTAAGACTTTGCATCAAAGGAGGACTAGATGCTGCGTTGCACGGGAGAATGTGAAAAGTGTTCATATGTAGTAAAAACCTGAGAAATCCGTCCGTTATCGTCATTTCTTATCTAATCGACTTAAAGCCACATCGTCACATTGGTCGCTCTTCTCTCTGAAACGGTTACATTTATCGTCTGCAAAGCTATGTCGCGTGCTGCAGTATGCGGAGACACTAACAGCACCATAGTAGAACACAGATGAAACTTCTAAGTTGATGTAATAGCCAGTAACAGGTAGTACAATTCAAGTTTTAGTTATCGACTTTTGACTATTTACCCGGCTATGTAATAGCAAGTAAGAAATTCGCCCGTTTTCGTCATTTGTTATCAAATCGACTTTAAGCCAGATCGCCACATTGGCCGCTCTTCTATCTGAAATGGTTACATTTATCGTCTGCAAAGCTATGTCGCGTGTTGCGGTATGCGGAGTCACTAAAATCACCATAGTAGAAAACAGAAGTAGCTTCTAAATTGATGTAATACCCAGTAAAAAGTAGTACAATTCACGTTTTAGTTATCGATTATTCACTTTTTAGCCATTTTTGATGCTTTGGGCATGAGCTAGGACCTTACGATTTTGCATGAAAGGAGGAATAGCAGCCGCGTTGCACGGGAGAATGTGAAAGGTGTTCATATGTCGTGAAAATCTGAGAAATCCGGCCGTTTTCGTCATTTGTTATCGAATCGACTTCAAGCCAGATCGTCACATATGCGGCTCTTCTCTCTGAAACGGTTACATTTATCGTCTCCAAAGATATGTCGCGAGCTACGTAATGCGGAGACACTAAAAGCACTATACTAGAACACAGATGAAGCTTCTAAGTTGATGTTATAGCCAGTAAGAAGTAGTGTAATTCAAGTATTCGTTATCGATTATTCACTTTTCACCTGGCTTTGGTACCTTGTACAGCAGCTGGGACATTAAGATTTTGCATGAAAGGAGGACTATTAGCCGCGTTGCACGGGAGAATGTGAAAAGTGTTCATATGTAGTAAAAACCTGAGAAATCCGTCCGTTTTCGTAATTTGTTAATTTGTACATTGGCCGCTCTCCTCTCTGAAACGGTTACATTTATCGTCTGAAAAGCTATGTCACGTGCTGCGGTATGCGGAGACACTAAAAGCACCATAGTAAAACACTGAAAAACTTCTGAGTTTATGTAATAGCCAGTAAGAAGTAGCACAATTCACGTTTTAGATATCGATTATTGACTTTTTAGCCGGCTTTGGTGCCTTGGACATGAGCTAGGACCTTAAGATTTTGCGTGAAAGGTGGACTAGCAGCCGTGTTGCACGGGAGAATGTGAAATGTGTTCATATGTAGTAAAAACCTGAGAAATCCGTCCGTGTTCGATATTTGTTATCGAATCGACTTAAAGCCAGATCATCACATTGGCCGCTCTTCCCTCTGAAACGGTTACATTTACCGTCTGCAAAGCTATGTCGTTGGGTGCGGTATGCGGAGGCACTAAAAGCCTCATAGTGGAACACAGTAGAAGCTTCTAAGTTGATGTAATAGGTAGTACAATTGAAGTTTTAGTTTTCGATTATTGAGCTTTTAGGCGGCTTTAGTCACTTGGACATGAGCTAGGACCATAAGATTTTGCATGAAAGGAGGACTAGCAGCCGCGTTGCACGGGAAAATGTGTTAAAGTGTTCATATGTAGTAAAAAACTGAGAAATCTGTCGGTTTTCTTCATTTGTTATCGAATTGACTTAAAGCCAGGACGTACATTCGCCGCTCTTCTCTCTGAAACGGTTACATTTATCGTCTGCAATGCTATGTCGCGTGCTGCGGTATGCGGAGACACTAAAAGCACCATAGTAAAACACTGAAAAAACTTCTGAGTTTATGTAATAGCCAGTAAGAAGTAGCACAATTCACGTTTTAGATATCGATTATTGACTTTTTAGCCGGCTTTGGTGCCTTCGACGTGAGCTAGGACC
Organism: Schistocerca gregaria; assembly: GCF_023897955.1. NCBI lineage: Eukaryota > Metazoa > Arthropoda > Insecta > Orthoptera > Acrididae > Schistocerca > Schistocerca gregaria. The sequence continues at coordinate 292,044 of NW_026061952.1, read as the reverse complement.
TTAAGATTTTGCATGAAAGGAGGACTAGTAGCTGCGATACACGGGAGAGAGTGAAAAGTGTTCATTTGTAGTAAAAACCTAAGGTATTCGGCCGGTTTCGTCATTTGCTATCAATTCGACTTAAGGCCAGATCGTCACATTGGCCTCTCTTCTCTCTGAAACAATTACATTTATCGTCTGCAAAGTTATGTCACGTGCTGCGGTATGCGGAGACACTAAAAGCACCGTAGTAGAACACAGATGAAGTTTCTAAGTTGATGTAATAGCCAGTAAGATGTAGTACAATTCGTATTTTGGGTATAGATTATTGACTTTTTACCTTTCTTTGGAGCCTTGGACTTGAGCTAAGAACTTAAGATTTTGCATGAAAGGAGGACTAGCACCCGCGTTGCACGGGAGAATGTGAAAAGTGTTCGTATGTAGTAAATACCTGAGAAATCCGTCCGTTTTCGTCATTTGTTATCGAATCGACTTAAAGCCACATCGTCTCATTGGCCGCACTTCTGTCTGAAACGGTTACATTTATCGTCTGCAAAGCTATGTCGCGTGCTGCGGTATGCGGAGACACTAAAAGCACCATAGTAGAACACAGATGAATCTTCTAAGTTGATGTAATAACCAGTAAGATGTAGTACAATTGAAGTTTTAGGTATTGATTATTGACTTTTCACCCTTCTTTCGTGCCTTTGACATGAGCTAGGAACATAAGATTTTGCATGAAAGGTGGACTAGCAGCCGCGTTGCACGGGAGAATGTGAACTGTGTTCATATGTGGTAAAAACTTGAGAAATTCGTCCGTTTTCGTCATTTGTTATCAAATCGACTTAAACCCAGATCGTCACATTGGGCACACTTCTGTCTGAAGCGGTTATATTTATCGTCTGCAAAGCTATGTCGCGTGCTGCGGTATACAGAGACACTAAAAGCACCATAGTAGAACACAGATGAAGCTCCTAAGTTGACGTAATAGCCAGTAAGATGTAGTACAATTCGTGTTTTAGGTATAGATTATTGACTTTTTACCCTTCTTTGGTGCCTTGGACAAAACCTAGGAACTTAAGATTTTGCATTAAAGGAGGAATAGCAGCCGCGTAGCACGGGCGAATGTGAAAAATGTTCATATGTAGTAAAAACCTGAGAAACCCGTCCGTTTTCGTCATTTGTTATCGAATCGACTTAAAGCCTGATCGTCACATTGGCCGCTCTTCTCTCTGAAACGGTTGTACTTATCGTCTGCAAATCTATGTCACGTGCTGCGGTATGCGGAGGCACTAAAAGCACCATAGTAGAACACAGATGAAGCTTCTAAGTTGATGTAATAGCCAGTAAGAAGTAGTACTATTCAAGTTTTAGGTATCGTTTATTGACTTTTTACCCGTCTTTGGCGACTCGGACATGAGCTAGGAACTTAAGATTTTGCATGAAAGGAGGACTAGCAGCCGCGTTGCTCAGGAGAATGTGAAAAGTGTTCATATGTGGTAAGAACCTGAGAAATCCGTCCGTTCTCGTCATTTGTTATCGAATCGACTTAAAGCCAGATCGTCTCTTTGGCCGCTCTTCTGTCTGAAACGGTTACATTTATCGTCTGCAAAGCTATGTCGCGTGCTGCGGTATGCGGAGACAATAAAAGCACCATAGTAGAACACAGATGAAGCTTCTTAGTTGATGTAATAGCCAGTAAGATGTAGTAAAATTCAAGTTTTAGGTATCGATTATTGACTTTTTACCCTTCTTTGTTGCCTTGGACATGAGCTATGAACTTAAGATTTTGCATGAAAGGAGGATTAGCACCCGAGTTGCACGGGAGAATGTGAAAAGTGTTCATATGTAGCAAAAACCTGAGAAATCCGTCCGTTTTCGTCATTTGTTATCGAATCGAATTAAAGCCAGATCGTCACATTAGCCGCACTTCTGTCTGAAACGGTTAAATTTATCGTCTGCAAAGCTATGTCGCGTGCTGCGGTATGCGGAGACACTAAAAGCACCACAGTAGAACACAGATGAAGCTTCTAAGTTGATGTAATAGGCAGTAAGATGTAGTACAATTCAAGTTTTAGGTATCGATTATTGACTTCTTACCCTTCTATGGTGCCTTGGACTTGAGCTAGGAACTTAAGATTTTGCATGAAAGGAGGACTAGCAGCCGCGTTGCTCAGGAGAATGTGAAAAGTGTTCATATGTGGTAAGAACCTGAGAAATCCGTCCGTTCTCGTCATTTGTTATCGATTCGACTTAAAGCCAGATCGTCTCTTTGGCCGCTCTTCTGTCTGAAACGGTTACATTTACCGTCTGCAAAGTTATGTCACGTGCTGCGGTATGCGGAGACACTAAAAGCACCATAGTAGAACACAGATGAAGCTTCTAAGTTGATGCAATAACCATTAAGAAGTAGTACAATTCAAGTTTTAGGTATTGATTATTGACTTTTCACCCTTCTTTGGTGCCTTTGACATGAGCAAGGAACTTAAGATTTTGCATGAAAGGTGGACTAGCAGCCGCGTTGCACGGGAGAATGTGAAAAGTGTTCATATGTGGTAAAAACTTGAGAAATCCGTCCGTTTTCGTCATTTGTTATCGAATCGACTTAATCCCAGATCGTCACATTGGGCACACTTCTGTCTGAAACGGTTACATTTATCGTCTGCATAGCTATTTCGTGTGCTGCGGTATGCGGAGACACTAAAAGCACCATAGTAGAACACAGATGAAGCTTCTAAGTTGATGTAATAGCCAGTAAGAAGTAGTACACTTCAATTTTCAGGTATTGATTATTGACTTTTTACCCTTCTTTGGTGCCTTGGACAAAACCTAGGAACTTAAGATTTTGCATTAAAGGAGGACTAGCAGCCGCGTAGCACGGGCGAATGTGAAAAATGTTCATATGTAGTAAAAACCTGAGAAACCCGTCCGTTTTCGTCATTTGTTATCGAATCGACTTAAAGCCTGATCGTCACATTGGCCGCTCTTCTCTCTGAAACGGTTGTACTTATCGTCTGCAAAGCTATGTCACGTGCTGCGGTATGCGGAGACACTAAAAGCACCATAGTAGAACACAGATGAAGCTTCTAAGTTGATGTAATACCCAGTAAGAAGTAGTACTATTCAAGTTTTAGGTATCGTTTATTGACTTTTTACCCTTCTTTGGCGACTCGGACATGAGCTAGGAACTTAAGATTTTGCATGAAAGGAGGACTAGCAGCCGCGTTGCTCAGGAGAATGTGAAAAGTGTTCATATGTGGTAAGAACCTGAGAAATCCGTCCGTTCTCGTCATTTGTTATCGAATCGACTTAAAGCCAGATCGTCTCTTTGGCCGCTCTTCTGTCTGAAACGGTTACATTTATCGTTTGCAAAGCTATGTCGCGTGCTGCGGTATTAGGAGACAATAAAAGCACAATAGTAGAACACAGATGAAGCTTCTTAGTTGATGTAATAGCCAGTAAGATGTAGTAAAATTCAAGTTTTAGGTATCGATTAATGACTTTTTACCCTTCTTTGGTGCCTTGGACATGAGCTATGAACTTAAGATTTTGCATGAAAGGAGGATTAGCAGCCGAGTTGCACGGGAGAATGTGAAAAGTGTTCATATGTAGTAAAAACCTGAGAAATCCGTCCGTATTCGTCATTTGTTATCGAATCGACTTAAAGCCAGATCGTCACATTAGCCGCACTTCTGTCTGAAACGGTTAAATTTATCGTCTGCAAAGCTATGTCGCGTGCTGCGGTATGCGGAGACATTAAAAGCACCATAGTAGAACACAGATGAAGCTTCTAAGTTTATGTAATAGCCAGTAAGAAGTAGTACAATTCAAGTTTCAGGTATTGATTATTGACTTTTTACCCTTCTTTGGTGCCTTGGACATGAGCTAGGAACCTAATATTTTGCATGAAAGGTGGACTAGCAGCCGTGTAGCACGGGCGAATTTGAAAAGTGTTCATATGTTTTAAAAAATTGACAAATCCGTCCGTTTTCGTCATTTCTTATAGAATCGACTTAAAGCCAGATCGTCACATCGGCCACACCTATGTCTGAAACGGGTACATTTATCGTCTGCAAAGCTATGTCGCGTGCTGCGGTATGCGGAGACACTAAAAGCACCATAGTAGAACACAGATGAAGCTTCTAAGTTGATGTAATAGGCAGTAAGATGTAGTACAATTCAAGTTTTAGGTATCGATTATTGACTTTTTACCCTTCTATGGTGCCTTGGACTTGAGCTAGGAACTTAAGATTTTGCATGAAAGGTGGACTAGCAGCCGCGTTGCACGGGAGAATGTGAAAAGTGTTCATATGTGGTAAAAACTTGAGAAATCCGTCCGTTTTCGTCATTTGTTATGGAATCGACTTAAACCCAGATCGTCACATTGGGCACACTTCTGTCTGAAACGGTTATATTTATCGTCTGCAAAGCTATGCCGCGTGCTGCGGTATGCGGAGACACTAAAGGCACCATAGTAGAAAACAGATGAAGCTTCTAAGTTGATGTAATAGCCAGTAAGAAGTAGTAAACTTCAAGTTTTATTTATCGATTATTGACTGTTAACCTTCTTTGGTGCCTTTGACATGAGCTACGAACTTAAGATTTTGCATGAAATGAGGACTAGTAGCCCTGTTGCACGGGAGAATGTGAAAAGAGTTCATATGTAGTAAGAACCTTAGAAGTCCGTCCGTTTTCGTCATCTGTTATCAAATCGACTTAAAGCCAGATCGTCACATTGGCCGCTCTTCCTTCGAGAAACGGTTTCATTTATCGTGTGCAAAGCTATGTCGCGTGCTGTGATATGTGGAGACACTAAAAGCACCATAGTAGAACACAGATGAAGCTTCTAAGTTGATGATAGCCAGTAAGAAGTAGTACAATTCAAGTTTTAGGCATGGATTATTGACTTTTAAGATGGCTTTGGTGCCTTGGACATGAGCTAGGACCTTGAGATTCTGCATCAAAGGGGGACTAGCAGCCGCGTTGCACGGGAGATTCTGGAAAGTGTTCATATGTAGTAAAACCCTGAGAAATCCGTCCGTTATCGTCATTTGTTATCGAATCGACTTAAAGACAGATCGTCACATTGGCCGCTCTTCACTCTGAAACTTGTGTACTTACCGTCTGCAATGCTATGTCGCGTGCTGCGGTATGCGGAGACACTAAAAGCACCATAGTAGAACACAGATGAAGTTTCTAAGTTGATGTAATAGCCAGTAAGAAGTAGTACAATTCAAGTTTTATTTATCGATTATTGACTGTTTACCCTTCTTTGGTGACTTGGACATGAGTTAGGAACTTAGGACTTTGCCTGAAATGAGGACTAGTAGCCCTGTTGCACGGGAGAATGAGAAAAGTGTCCATATGTAGTAAAAACCTGAGAAATCCGTCCGTTTTCGTCAATTGTTAACGAATCGACTTAAAGCCAGATCGTCACATTGGCCGCTCTTCCCTCTGAAACGGTTGTAATTATCGACTGCAAAGCTATGTCGCGTGCTGCGGTATGCGGAGACAATGAAAGCACCATAGTAGAACACAGTTGAAGCTTCTAAGTAGATGTAATTGCCAGTAAGAAGTAGTACAATTCAGGTTTTAGGAATCGATTATTGACTTTTTATCCTACTTTGGTGCCTTGGACATGAGCTAGGAACTTAAGATTTTGCATGAAAGGAGGACTAGCAACCGCGTTGCACGGGAGAATGTGGAAAGTGTTCATATGTAGTAAAACCCTGAGAAATCCGTCCGTTTTCGACATTTGTTATCGAATCGACTTAAAGACAGATCGTCACATTGGCCGCTCTTCACTGTGAAACGGGTGTACTTACCGTCTGCAAAGCTATGTCGCGTGCTGCGGTATTCGGACACACTAAAAGCACCATAGTAGAACACAGATGAAGCTTCTAAGTTGATGTAATAGCCAGTAAGAAGTAGTACAATTCAAGTTTTAGGCATGGATTATTGACTTTTAAGCTGGCTTTGGTGCCTTGGACATGAGCTAGGACCTTGAGATTCTGCATCAAAGGAGGACTAGCAGCCGCGTTGCACGGGAGAATGTGAAAAATGTTCATATGTAGAAAACCCTGAGAAATTCGTCCGTTTTCGTCAATTGTTATCGAATCGACTTAAAGCCAGATCGTCTCATTGGCCGCTCTTCTCTCTGAAACGGTTGTACTTATCGTCTGCAAAGCTATGTCGCGTGCTGCGGTATGCGGAGACAATGAAAGCACCATAGTAGAACACAGTTGAAGTTTCTAAGTAGATGTAATAGCCAGTAAGAAGTAGTACAATTCAAGTTTTATTTATCGATAATTGACTGTTTACCCTTCTTTGGTGCCTTGGACATGAGCTAGGAACTTAAGATTTTGCATGATATGAGGACTAGTAGCCCTGTTGCACGGGAGAATGAGAAAAGTGTCCATATGTAGTAAAAACCTGAGAAATCCGTCCGTTTTCGTCAATTGTTAACGAATCGACTTAAAGCCAGATCGTCACATTGGCCGCTCTTCTCTCTGAAACGGTTGTAATTATCGACTGCAAAGCTATGTCGCGTGCTGCGGTATGCGGAGACAATGAAAGCACCATAGTAGAACACAGTTGAAGCTTCTAAGTAGATGTAATAGCCAGTAAGAAGTAGTACAATTCAAGTTTTAGGTATCGATTATTCACTTTTTACCCTTCTTTGGTGCCTTGGACATGAGCTAGGAACTTAAGATTTTGCATGAAAGTAGGACTAGCAACCGCGTCGCTCGGGTCAATTTGGAAAGTGTTCGTATGTAGTAAAAACCTGAGAAATCCGTCCTGTTTTCGTCAATTGTTATCGAATGGACTTAAAGCCAGATCGTCACATTGGCCGCTCTTCTCTCTGAAACGGTTGTAATTATCGACTGCAAAGCTATGTCGCGTGCTGCGGTATGCGGAGACACTAAAAGCACCATAGTAGAACACAGTTGAAGCTTCTGAGTTGATGTAATAGACAGTAGAAGTAGTACAGTTCAAGTTTTAGGTATCGATAATTGAGATTTTTACTCTTCTTTGGTGCCTTGGACATGACCTAGGAACTTAAGATTTTGCATGAAATGAGGACTAGTAGCCCTGTTGCACGTGAGAATTTGAAAAGTGTTCATATGTAGTAAAAACCTGTGAAATCTGTAACTTTTTTTCATTTGTTATCGAATCTACTTAAAGCCCGATCGTCACATTGGCCGCTCTTCTCTCTAAAATGGTTGTACTTATCGTCTGAAAAGCTATGTCGCGTGCTGCGGTATGCGGAGACACTAAATGCACAATAGTAGAACACAGATGAAGCTTCTAAGTTGATGTAATAGCCAGTAAGAAGTAGTACAATTCAAGTTTTAGGTATCGTTTATTGACTTTTTACCCGTCTTTGGCGACTCGGACATGAGCTAGGAACTTAAGATTTTGCATGAAAGGAGGACTAGCAGCCGCGTTGCTCAGGAGAATGTGAAAAGTGTTCATATGTGGTAAGAACCTGAGAAATCCGTCCGTTCTCGTCATTTGTTATCGAATCGACTTAAAGCCAGATCGTCTCTTTGGCCGCTCTTCTGTCTGAAACGGTTACATTTATCGTCTGCAAAGCTATGTCGCGTGCTGCGGTATGCGGAGACAATAAAAGCACCATAGTAGAACACAGATGAAGCTTCTTAGTTGATGTAATAGCCAGTAAGATGTAGTAAAATTCAAGTTTTAGGTATCGATTATTGAATTTTTTCCCTTCTTTGTTGCCTTGGACATGAGCTATGAACTTAAGATTTTGCATGAAAGGAGGATTAGCACCCGAGTTGCACGGGAGAATGTGAAAAGTGTTCATATGTAGCAAAAACCTGAGAAATCCGTCCGTTTTCGTCATTTGTTATCGAATCGACTTAAAGCCAGATCGTCACATTAGCCGCATTTCTGTCTGAAACGGTTAAATTTATCGTCTGCAAAGCTATGTCGCGTGCTGCGGTATGCGGAGACACTAAAAGCACCATAGTAGAACACAGATGAAGCTTCTAAGTTGATGTAATAGGCAGTAAGATGTAGTACAATTCAAGTTTTAGGTATCGATTATTGACTTTGTACCCTTCTATGGTGCCTTGGACTTGAGCTAGGAACTTAAGATTTTGCATGAAAGGAGGACTAGCAGCCGCGTTGCTCAGGAGAATGTGAAAAGTGTTCATATGTGGTAAGAACCTGAGAAATCCGTCCGTTCTCGTCATTTGTTATCGAATCGACTTAAAGCCAGATCGCCTCTTTGGCCGCTCTTCTGTCTGAAACGGTTACATTTACCGTCTGCAAAGTTATGTCACGTGCTGCGGTATGCGGAGACACTAAAAGCACCATAGTAGAACACAGATGAAGCTTCTAAGTTGATGCAATAACCATTAAGAAGTAGTACAATTCAAGTTTTAGGTATTGATTATTGACTTTTCACCCTTCTTTGGTGCCTTTGACATGAGCAAGGAACTTAAGATTTTGCATGAAAGGTGGACTAGCAGCCGCGTTGCACGGGAGAATGTGAAAAGTGTTCATATGTGGTAAAAACTTGAGAAATCCGTCCGTTTTCGTCATTTGTTATCGAATCGACTTAATCCCAGATCGTCACATTGGGCACACTTCTGTCTGAAACGGTTACATTTATCGTCTGCATAGCTATTTCGTGTGCTGCGGTATGCGGAGACACTAAAAGCACCATAGTAGAACACAGATGAAGCTTCTAAGTTGATGTAATAGCCAGTAAGAAGTAGTACACTTCAATTTTCAGGTATTGATTATTGACTTTTTACCCTTCTTTGGTGCCTTGGACAAAACCTAGGAACTTAAGATTTTGCATTAAAGGAGGACTAGCAGCCGCGTAGCACGGGCGAATGTGAAAAATGTTCATATGTAGTAAAAACCTGAGAAACCCGTCCGTTTTCGTCATTTGTTATCGAATCGACTTAAAGCCTGATCGTCACATTGGCCGCTCTTCTCTCTGAAACGGTTGTACTTATCGTCTGCAAAGCTATGTCACGTGCTGCGGTATGCGGAGACACTAAAAGCACCATAGTAGAACACAGATGAAGCTTCTAAGTTGATGTAATAGCCAGTAAGAAGTAGTACTATTCAAGTTTTAGGTATCGTTTATTGACTTTTTACCCTTCTTTGGCGACTCGGACATGAGCTAGGAACTTAAGATTTTGCATGAAAGGAGGACTAGCAGCCGCGTTGCTCAGGAGAATGTGAAAAGTGTTCATATGTGGTAAGAACCTGAGAAATCCGTCCGTTCTCGTCATTTGTTATCGAATCGACTTAAAGCCAGATCGTCTCTTTGGCCGCTCTTCTGTCTGAAACGGTTACATTTATCGTTTGCAAAGCTATGTCGCGTGCTGCGGTATTAGGAGACAATAAAAGCACAATAGTAGAACACAGATGAAGCTTCTTAGTTGATGTAATAGCCAGTAAGATGTAGTAAAATTCAAGTTTTAGGTATCGATTATTGACTTTTTACCCTTCTTTGGTGCCTTGGACATGAGCTATGAACTTAAGATTTTGCATGAAAGGAGGATTAGCAGCCGAGTTGCACGGGAGAATGTGAAAAGTGTTCATATGTAGTAAAAACCTGAGAAATCCGTCCGTATTCGTCATTTGTTATCGAATCGACTTAAAGCCAGATCGTCACATTAGCCGCACTTCCGTCTGAAACGGTTAAATTTATCGTCTGCAAAGCTATGTCGCGTGCTGCGGTATGCGGAGACACTAAAAGCACCATAGTAGAACACAGATGAAGCTTCTAAGTTTATGTAATAGCCAGTAAGAAGTAGTACAATTCAAGTTTCAGGTATTGATTATTGACTTTTTACCCTTCTTTGGTGCCTTGGACATGAGCTAGGAACCTAATATTTTGCATGAAAGGTGGACTAGCAGCCGTGTAGCACGGGCGAATGTGAAAAGTGTTCATATGTTTTAAAAAATTGACAAATCCGTCCGTTTTCGTCATTTCTTATAGAATCGACTTAAAGCCAGATCGTCACATCGGCCACACCTATGTCTGAAACGGGTACATTTATCGTCTGCAAAGGTATGTCGCGTGCTGCGGTATGCGGAGACACTAAAAGCACCATAGTAGAACACAGATGAAGCTTCTAAGTTGATGTAATAGGCAGTAAGATGTAGTACAATTCAAGTTTTAGGTATCGATTATTGACTTTTTACCCTTCTATGGTGCCTTGGACTTGAGCTAGGAACTTAAGATTTTGCATGAAAGGTGGACTAGCAGCCGCGTTGCACGGGAGAATGTGAAAAGTGTTCATATGTGGTAAAAACTTGAGAAATCCGTCCGTTTTCGTCATTTGTTATGGAATCGACTTAAACCCAGATCGTCACATTGGGCACACTTCTGTCTGAAACGGTTATATTTATCGTCTGCAAAGCTATGCCGCGTGCTGCGGTATGCGGAGACACTAAAGGCACCATAGTAGAACACAGATGAAGCTTCTAAGTTGATGTAATAGCCAGTAAGAAGTAGTAAACTTCAAGTTTTATTTATCGATTATTGACTGTTAACCTTCTTTGGTGCCTTGGACATGAGCTACGAACTTAAGATTTTGCATGAAATGAGGACTAGTAGCCCTGTTGCACGGGAGAATGTGAAAAGAGTTCATATGTAGTAAGAACCTTAGAAGTCCGTCCGTTTTCGTCATCTGTTATCAAATCGACTTAAAGCCAGATCGTCACATTGGCCGCTCTTCCTTCGAGAAACGGTTTCATTTATCGTGTGCAAAGCTATGTCGCGTACTGTGATATGTGGAGACACTAAAAGCACCATAGTAGAACACAGATGAAGCTTCTAAGTTGATGATAGCCAGTAAGAAGTAGTACAATTCAAGTTTTAGGCATGGATTATTGACTTTTAAGATGGCTTTGGTGCCTTGGACATGAGCTAGGACCTTGAGATTCTGCATCAAAGAGGGACTAGCAGCCGCGTTGCACGGGAGATTCTGGAAAGTGTTCATATGTAGTAAAACCCTGAGAAATCCGTCCGTTATCGTCATTTGTTATCGAATCGACTTAAAGACAGATCGTCACATTGGCCGCTCTTCACTCTGAAACTTGTGTACTTACCGTCTGCAATGCTATGTCGCGTGCTGCGGTATGCGGAGACACTAAAAGCACCATAGTAGAACACAGATGAAGTTTCTAAGTTGATGTAATAGCCAGTAAGAAGTAGTACAATTCAAGTTTTATTTATCGATTATTGACTGTTTACCCTTCTTGGTGACTTGGACATGAGTTAGGAACTTAGGACTTTGCCTGAAATGAGGACTAGTAGCCCTGTTGCACGGGAGAATGAGAAAAGTGTCCATATGTAGTAAAAACCTGAGAAATCCGTCCGTTTTCGTCAATTGTTAACGAATCGACTTAAAGCCAGATCGTCACATTGGCCGCTCTTCCCTCTGAAACGGTTGTAATTATCGACTGCAAAGCTATGTCGCGTGCTGCGGTATGCGGAGACAATGAAAGCACCATAGTAGAACACAGTTGAAGCTTCTAAGTAGATGTAATAGCCAGTAAGAAGTAGTACAATTCAGGTTTTAGGAATCGATTATTGACTTTTTATCCTACTTTGGTGCCTTGGACATGAGCTAGGAACTTAAGATTTTGCATGAAAGGAGGACTAGCAACCGCGTTGCACGGGAGAATGTGGAAAGTGTTCATATGTAGTAAAACCCTGAGAAATCCGTCCGTTTTCGACATTTGTTATCGAATCGACTTAAAGACAGATCGTCACATTGGCCGCTCTTCACTGTGAAACGGGTGTACTTACCGTCTGCAAAGCTATGTCGCGTGCTGCGGTATTCGGACACACTAAAAGCACCATAGTAGAACACAGATGAAGCTTCTAAGTTGATGTAATAGCCAGTAAGAAGTAGTACAATTCAAGTTTTAGGCATGGATTATTGACTTTTAAGCTGGCTTTGGTGCCTTGGACATGAGCTAGGACCTTGAGATTCTGCATCAAAGGAGGACTAGCAGCCGCGTTGCACGGGAGAATGTGAAAAATGTTCATATGTAGAAAACCCTGAGAAATTCGTCCGTTTTCGTCAATTGTTATCGAATCGACTTAAAGCCAGATCGTCTCATTGGCCGCTCTTCTCTCTGAAACGGTTGTACTTATCGTCTGCAAAGCTATGTCGCGTGCTGCGGTATGCGGAGACAATGAAAGCACCATAGTAGAACACAGTTGAAGTTTCTAAGTAGATGTAATAGCCAGTAAGAAGTAGTACAATTCAAGTTTTATTTATCGATAATTGACTGTTTACCCTTCTTTGGTGCCTTGGACATGAGCTAGGAACTTAAGATTTTGCATGATATGAGGACTAGTAGCCCTGTTGCACGGGAGAATGAGAAAAGTGTCCATATGTATTAAAAACCTGAGATATCCGTCCGTTTTCGTCAATTGTTAACGAATCGACTTAAAGCCAGATCGTCACATTGGCCGCTCTTCTCTCTGAAACGGTTGTAATTATCGACTGCAAAGCTATGTCGCGTGCTGCGGTATGCGGAGACAATGAAAGCACCATAGTAGAACACAGTTGAAGCTTCTAAGTAGATGTAATAGCCAGTAAGAAGTAGTACTATTCAAGTTTTAGGTATCGATTATTGACTTTTTACCCTTCTTTGGTGCCTTGGACATGAGCTAGGAACTTAAGATTTTGCATGAAAGGAGGACTAGCAACCGCGTCGCTCGGGTCAATTTGGAAAGTGTTCGTATGTAGTAAAAACCTGAGAAATCCGTCCTGTTTTCGTCAATTGTTATCGAATGGACTTAAAGCCAGATCGTCACATTGGCCGCTCTTCTCTCTGAAACGGTTGTAATTATCGACTGCAAAGCTATGTCGCGTGCTGCGGTATGCGGAGACACTAAAAGCACCATAGTAGAACACAGTTGAAGCTTCTGAGTTGATGTAATAGACAGTAGAAGTAGTACAGTTCAAGTTTTAGGTATCGATAATTGAGATTTTTACTCTTCTTTGGTGCCTTGGACATGACCTAGGAACTTAAGATTTTGCATGAAATGAGGACTAGTAGCCCTGTTGCACGTGAGAATTTGAAAAGTGTTCATATGTAGTAAAAACCTGTGAAATCTGTAACTTTTTTTCATTTGTTATCGAATCTACTTAAAGCCCGATCGTCACATTGGCCGCTCTTCTCTCTAAAATGGTTGTACTTATCGTCTGAAAAGGTATGTCGCGTGCTGCGGTATGCGGAGACACTAAATGCACAATAGTAGAACACAGATGAAGCTTCTAAGTTGATGTAATAGTCAGTAAGAAGTAGTGCAATTCAAGTTTTAGGCATGGATTATTGTCCTTTAAGCTGGCTTTGGTGCCTTGGACATGAGCTAGGAACTTAAGATTTTGCATGAAAGGAGGACTAGCAACCGTGTCGCTCGGGACAATTTGGAAAGTGTTCATATGTAGTATAAAACTGAGACATCCGTCCGTTTTCGTCATTTGTTAACGAATCGACTTAAAGCCAGATCGTCACATTGGCCGCTCTTCACTCTGAAACGGGTGTACTTACCGTCTGCAAAGCTATGTCGCGTGCTGCGGTATGCGGAGACACTAAAAGCACCATAGTAGAACACAGATGAAGCTTCTAAGTTGATGTAATGTCCAGTAAGAAGTTGTAAAATTCAAGTTTTAGGTATTGATTATTGACTTTTTACCCTTCTTTGGTGCCTTAGACATGAGCTAGGAACTAAAGATGTTGCATGAAAGGAGGACTAGCAGCCGCGTTGCAAGGGAGAATGTGGAAAGTGTTCATATGTAGTAAAACCCTGAGAAATCCGTCCGTTTTCGTCATTTGTTATCGAATCGACTTAACGCCAGATCGTCACATTGGCCGCTCTTCTCTCTGAAACGGTTGTACTTATCGTCTGCAAAGCTATGTCGCGTGCTGCGGTATGCGGAAACACTAAAAGCACTATAGTAGAACACAGATGAAGCTTCTAAGTTGATGTAATAGCCAGTAAGAAATAGTAAAAATCAAGTTTTAGGTATCGATTATTGACTTATTACCCTTCTTTGGTGGCTTGGACATGAGCTAGGACCTTAAGATTCGACATGAAAGAGAGGTCTAGCAGCCGAGTTGCACGGGAGAACGTGAAAAGTGTTCATATGTAGTAAAAACCTGTGAAATCCGTCCCTTTTTTTCATTTGTTATCGAATCGACTTAAAGCCACATCCTCACATTGGCCGCTCTTCTCTCTGATACGGTTGTACGTATCGTCTGCAAAGCTATGTCGCGTGCTGCGGTGTGCGGAGACACTAAAGGCACCATAGTGGAATACATATGAAACTTCTAAGTTAATGTAATAGCCAGTAAGAAGCAGTACAATTCAAGTTTTATTTATCGATCATTGGCTGTTTACCCTTCTTTGGTGCCTTGGACATGAGCTAGGAACTTAAGATTTTGCATGAAATGAGGACTAGTAGCCCTGTTGCACGGGAGAATGTGAAACTTGTCCATATGTAGCAAAAACCTGAGAAGTCCGTCCGTTTTCGTCATTTGTTATCAAATCGACTTAAAGCCAGATCGTCACATTGGCAGCTCTTCCCTCTGAAACGGTAACATTTATCGCGTGCAAAGCTATGTCGCGTGCTGCGATATGCGGAGACACTAAAAGCACCATAGTAGAACACAGATGAAGCTTCTAAGTTGATGTAATAGCCAGTAAGAAATAGTAAAAATCAAGTTTTAGGTATCGATTATTGACTGTTTACCCTTCTTTGGTGCCTTGGACATGAACTAGGAAGTTAAGATTTTGCATGAAATGAGGACTAGTAGCCCTGTAGCACGGGAGAATGTGAAAAATGTTGATATGTAGTAAAAACCTGAGAAACCCGTCCGTTTTCGTCATTTGTTATCGAATCGACTTAAAGCCTGATCGTCACATTGGCCGCTCTTCTCTCTGAAACGGTTGTACTTATCGTCTGCAAAGCTATGTCACGTGCTGCGGTATGCGGAGACACTAAAAGCACCATAGTAGAACACAGATGAAGCTTCTAAGTTGATGTAATACCCAGTAAGAAGTAGTACTATTCAAGTTTTAGGTATCGTTTATTGACTTTTTACCCTTCTTTGGCGACTCGGACATGAGCTAGGAACTTAAGATTTTGCATGAAAGGAGGACTAGCAGCCGCGTTGCTCAGGAGTATGTGAAAAGTGTTCATATGTGGTAAGAACCTGAGAAATCCGTCCGTTCTCGTCATTTGTTATCGAATCGACTTAAAGCCAGATCGTCTCTTTGGCCGCTCTTCTGTCTGAAACGGTTACATTTATCGTTTGCAAAGCTATGTCGCGTGCTGCGGTATTAGGAGACAATAAAAGCACAATAGTAGAACACAGATGAAGCTTCTTAGTTGATGTAATAGCCAGTAAGATGTAGTAAAATTCAAGTTTTAGGTATCGATTATTGACTTTTTACCCTTCTTTGGTGCCTTGGACATGAGCTATGAACTTAAGATTTTGCATGAAAGGAGGATTAGCAGCCGAGTTGCACGGGAGAATGTGAAAAGTGTTCATATGTAGTAAAAACCTGAGAAATCCGTCCGTATTCGTCATTTGTTATCGAATCGACTTACAGCCAGATCGTCACATTAGCCGCACTTCTGTCTGAAACGGTTAAATTTATCGTCTGCAAAGCTATGTCGCGTGCTGCGGTATGCGGAGACACTGAAAGCACCATAGTAGAACACAGATGAAGCTTCTAAGTTTATGTAATAGCCAGTAAGAAGTAGTACAATTCAAGTTTCAGGTATTGATTATTGACTTTTTACCCTTCTTTGGTGCCTTGGACATGAGCTAGGAACCTAATATTTTGCATGAAAGGTGGACTAGCAGCCCTGTAGCACGGGCGAATGTGAAAAGTGTTCATATGTTTTAAAAAATTGACAAATCCGTCCGTTTTCGTCATTTCTTATAGAATCGACTTAAAGCCAGATCGTCACATCGGCCACACCTATGTCTGAAACGGGTACATTTATCGTCTGCAAAGCTATGTCGCGTGCTGCGGTATGCGGAGACACTAAAAGCACCATAGTAGAACACAGATGAAGCTTCTAAGTAGATGTAATAGGCAGTAAGATGTAGTACAATTCAAGTTTTAGGTATCGATTATTGACTTTTTACCCTTCTATGGTGCCTTCGACTTGAGCTAGGAACTTAAGATTTTGCATGAAAGGTGGACTAGCAGCCGCGTTGCACGGGAGAATGTGAAAAGTGTTCATATGTGGTAAAAACTTGAGAAATCCGTCCGTTTTCGTCATTTGTTATGGAATCGACTTAAACCCAGATCGTCACATTGGGCACACTTCTGTCTGAAACGGTTATATTTATCGTCTGCAAAGCTATGCCGCGTGCTGCGGTATGCGGAGACACTAAAGGCACCATAGTAGAACACAGATGAAGCTTCTAAGTTGATGTAATAGCCAGTAAGAAGTAGTAAACTTCAAGTTTTATTTATCGATTATTGACTGTTAACCTTCTTTGGTGCCTTGGACATGAGCTACGAACTTAAGATTTTGCATGAAATGAGGACTAGTAGCCCTGTTGCACGGGAGAATGTGAAAAGAGTTCATATGTAGTAAGAACCTTAGAAGTCCGTCCGTTTTCGTCATCTGTTATCAAATCGACTTAAAGCCAGATCGTCACATTGGCCGCTCTTCCTTCGAGAAACGGTTTCATTTATCGTGTGCAAAGCTATGTCGCGTGCTGTGATATGTGGAGACACTAAAAGCACCATAGTAGAACACAGATGAAGCTTCTAAGTTGATGATAGCCAGTAAGAAGTAGTACAATTCAAGTTTTAGGCATGGATTATTGACTTTTAAGATGGCTTTCGTGCCTTGGACATGAGCTAGGACCTTGAGATTCTGCATCAAAGGGGGACTAGCAGCCGCGTTGCACGGGAGATTCTGGAAAGTGTTCATATGTAGTAAAACCCTGAGAAATCCGTCCGTTTTCGTCATTTGTTATCGAATCGACTTAAAGACAGATCGTCACATTGGCCGCTCTTCACTCTGAAACTTGTGTACTTACCGTCTGCAATGCTATGTCGCGTGCTGCGGTATGCGGAGACACTAAAAGCACCATAGTAGAACACAGATGAAGTTTCTAAGTTGATGTAATAGCCAGTAAGAAGTAGTACAATTCAAGTTTTATTTATCGATTATTGACTGTTTACCCTTCTTTGGTGACTTGGACATGAGTTAGGAACTTAGGACTTTGCCTGAAATGAGGACTAGTAGCCCTGTTGCACGGGAGAATGAGAAAAGTGTCCATATGTAGTAAAAACCTGAGAAATCCGTCCGTTTTCGTCAATTGTTAACGAATCGACTTAAAGCCAGATCGTCACATTGGCCGCTCTTCCCTCTGAAACGGTTGTAATTATCGACTGCAAAGCTATGTCGCGTGCTGCGGTATGCGGAGACAATGAAAGCACCATAGTAGAACACAGTTGAAGCTTCTAAGTAGATGTAATAGCCAGTAAGAAGTAGTACAATTCAGGTTTTAGGAATCGATTATTGACTTTTTATCCTACTTTGGTGCCTTGGACATGAGCTAGGAACTTAAGATTTTGCATGAAAGGAGGACTAGCAACCGCGTTGCACGGGAGAATGTGGAAAGTGTTCATATGTAGTAAAACCCTGAGAAATCCGTCCGTTTTCGACATTTGTTATCGAATCGACTTAAAGCCAGATCGTCTCTTTGGCCGCTCTTCTGTCTGAAACGGTTACATTTATCGTTTGCAAAGCTATGTCGCGTGCTGCGGTATTAGGAGACAATAAAAGCACAATAGTAGAACACAGATGAAGCTTCTTAGTTGATGTAATAGCCAGTAAGATGTAGTAAAATTCAAGTTTTAGGTATCGATTATTGACTTTTTACCCTTCTTTGGTGCCTTGGACATGAGCTATGAACTTAAGATTTTGCATGAAAGGAGGATTAGCAGCCGAGTTGCACGGGAGAATGTGAAAAGTGTTCATATGTAGTAAAAACCTGAGAAATCCGTCCGTATTCGTCATTTGTTATCGAATCGACTTACAGCCAGATCGTCACATTAGCCGCACTTCTGTCTGAAACGGTTAAATTTATCGTCTGCAAAGCTATGTCGCGTGCTGCGGTATGCGGAGACACTAAAAGCACCATAGTAGAACACAGATGAAGCTTCTAAGTTTATGTAATAGCCAGTAAGAAGTAGTACAATTCAAGTTTCAGGTATTGATTATTGACTTTTTACCCTTCTTTGGTGCCTTGGACATGAGCTAGGAACCTAATATTTTGCATGAAAGGTGGACTAGCAGCCGTGTAGCACGGGCGAATGTGAAAAGTGTTCATATGTTTTAAAAAATTGACAAATCCGTCCGTTTTCGTCATTTCTTATAGAATCGACTTAAAGCCAGATCGTCACATCGGCCACACCTATGTCTGAAACGGGTACATTTATCGTCTGCAAAGCTATGTCGCGTGCTGCGGTATGCGGAGACACTAAAAGCACCATAGTAGAACACAGATGAAGCTTCTAAGTAGATGTAATAGGCAGTAAGATGTAGTACAATTCAAGTTTTAGGTATCGATTATTGACTTTTTACCCTTCTATGGTGCCTTGGACTTGAGCTAGGAACTTAAGATTTTGCATGAAAGGTGGACTAGCAGCCGCGTTGCACGGGAGAATGTGAAAAGTGTTCATATGTGGTAAAAACTTGAGAAATCCGTCCGTTTTCGTCATTTGTTATGGAATCGACTTAAACCCAGATCGTCACATTGGGCACACTTCTGTCTGAAACGGTTATATTTATCGTCTGCAAAGCTATGCCGCGTGCTGCGGTATGCGGAGACACTAAAGGCACCATAGTAGAACACAGATGAAGCTTCTAAGTTGATGTAATAGCCAGTAAGAAGTAGTAAACTTCAAGTTTTATTTATCGATTATTGACTGTTAACCTTCTTTGGTGCCTTGGACATGAGCTACGAACTTAAGATTTTGCATGAAATGAGGACTAGTAGCCCTGTTGCACGGGAGAATGTGAAAAGAGTTCATATGTAGTAAGAACCTTAGAAGTCCGTCCGTTTTCGTCATCTGTTATCAAATCGACTTAAAGCCAGATCGTCACATTGGCCGCTCTTCCTTCGAGAAACGGTTTCATTTATCGTGTGCAAAGCTATGTCGCGTGCTGTGATATGTGGAGACACTAAAAGCACCATAGTAGAACACAGATGAAGCTTCTAAGTTGATGATAGCCAGTAAGAAGTAGTACAATTCAAGTTTTAGGCATGGATTATTGACTTTTAAGATGGCTTTCGTGCCTTGGACATGAGCTAGGACCTTGAGATTCTGCATCAAAGGGGGACTAGCAGCCGCGTTGCACGGGAGATTCTGGAAAGTGTTCATATGTAGTAAAACCCTGAGAAATCCGTCCGTTTTCGTCATTTGTTATCGAATCGACTTAAAGACAGATCGTCACATTGGCCGCTCTTCACTCTGAAACTTGTGTACTTACCGTCTGCAATGCTATGTCGCGTGCTGCGGTATGCGGAGACACTAAAAGCACCATAGTAGAACACAGATGAAGTTTCTAAGTTGATGTAATAGCCAGTAAGAAGTAGTACAATTCAAGTTTTATTTATCGATTATTGACTGTTTACCCTTCTTTGGTGACTTGGACATGAGTTAGGAACTTAGGACTTTGCCTGAAATGAGGACTAGTAGCCCTGTTGCACGGGAGAATGAGAAAAGTGTCCATATGTAGTAAAAACCTGAGAAATCCGTCCGTTTTCGTCAATTGTTAACGAATCGACTTAAAGCCAGATCGTCACATTGGCCGCTCTTCCCTCTGAAACGGTTGTAATTATCGACTGCAAAGCTATGTCGCGTGCTGCGGTATGCGGAGACAATGAAAGCACCATAGTAGAACACAGTTGAAGCTTCTAAGTAGATGTAATAGCCAGTAAGAAGTAGTACAATTCAGGTTTTAGGAATCGATTATTGACTTTTTATCCTACTTTGGTGCCTTGGACATGAGCTAGGAACTTAAGATTTTGCATGAAAGGAGGACTAGCAACCGCGTTGCACGGGAGAATGTGGAAAGTGTTCATATGTAGTAAAACCCTGAGAAATCCGTCCGTTTTCGACATTTGTTATCGAATCGACTTAAAGACAGATCGTCACATTGGCCGCTCTTCACTGTGAAACGGGTGTACTTACCGTCTGCAAAGCTATGTCGCGTGCTGCGGTATTCGGACACACTAAAAGCACCATAGTAGAACACAGATGAAGCTTCTAAGTTGATGTAATAGCCAGTAAGAAGTAGTACAATTCAAGTTTTAGGCATGGATTATTGACTTTTAAGCTGGCTTTGGTGCCTTGGACATGAGCTAGGACCTTGAGATTCTGCATCAAAGGAGGACTAGCAGCCGCGTTGCACGGGAGAATGTGAAAAATGTTCATATGTAGAAAACCCTGAGAAATTCGTCCGTTTTCGTCAATTGTTATCGAATCGACTTAAAGCCAGATCGTCTCATTGGCCGCTCTTCTCTCTGAAACGGTTGTACTTATCGTCTGCAAAGCTATGTCGCGTGCTGCGGTATGCGGAGACAATGAAAGCACCATAGTAGAACACAGTTGAAGTTTCTAAGTAGATGTAATAGCCAGTAAGAAGTAGTACAATTCAAGTTTTATTTATCGATAATTGACTGTTTACCCTTCTTTGGTGCCTTGGACATGAGCTAGGAACTTAAGATTTTGCATGATATGAGGACTAGTAGCCCTGTTGCACGGGAGAATGAGAAAAGTGTCCATATGTAGTAAAAACCTGAGAAATCCGTCCGTTTTCGTCAATTGTTAACGAATCGACTTAAAGCCAAATCGTCACATTGGCCGCTCTTCTCTCTGAAACGGTTGTAATTATCGACTGCAAAGCTATGTCGCGTGCTGCGGTATGCGGAGACAATGAAAGCACCATAGTAGAACACAGTTGAAGCTTCTAAGTAGATGTAATAGCCAGTAAGAAGTAGTACTATTCAAGTTTTAGGTATCGATTATTGACTTTTTACCCTTCTTTGGTGCCTTGGACATGAGCTAGGAACTTAAGATTTTGCATGAAAGGAGGACTAGCAACCGCGTCGCTCGGGTCAATTTGGAAAGTGTTCGTATGTAGTAAAAACCTGAGAAATCCGTCCTGTTTTCGTCAATTGTTATCGAATGGACTTAAAGCCAGATCGTCACATTGGCCGCTCTTCTCTCTGAAACGGTTGTAATTATCGACTGCAAAGCTATGTCGCGTGCTGCGGTATGCGGAGACACTAAAAGCACCATAGTAGAACACAGTTGAAGCTTCTGAGTTGATGTAATAGACAGTAGAAGTAGTACAGTTCAAGTTTTAGGTATCGATAATTGAGATTTTTACTCTTCTTTGGTGCCTTGGACATGACCTAGGAACTTAAGATTTTGCATGAAATGAGGACTAGTAGCCCTGTTGCACGTGAGAATTTGAAAAGTGTTCATATGTAGTAAAAACCTGTGAAATCTGTAACTTTTTTTCATTTGTTATCGAATCTACTTAAAGCCCGATCGTCACATTGGCCGCTCTTCTCTCTAAAATGGTTGTACTTATCGTCTGAAAAGCTATGTCGCGTGCTGCGGTATGCGGAGACACTAAATGCACAATAGTAGAACACAGATGAAGCTTCTAAGTTGATGTAATAGTCAGTAAGAAGTAGTGCAATTCAAGTTTTAGGCATGGATTATTGTCCTTTAAGCTGGCTTTGGTGCCTTGGACATGAGCTAGGAACTTAAGATTTTGCATGAAAGGAGGACTAGCAACCGCGTCGCTCGGGACAATTTGGAAAGTGTTCATATGTAGTAAAAAACTGAGACATCCGTCCGTTTTCGTCATTTGTTAACGAATCGACTTAAAGCCAGATCGTCACATTGGCCGCTCTTCACTCTGAAACGGGTGTACTTACCGTCTGCAAAGCTATGTCGCGTGCTGCGGTATGCGGAGACACTAAAAGCACCATAGTAGAACACAGATGAAGCTTCTAAATTGATGTAATGGCCAGTAAGAAGTTGTAAAATTCAAGTTTTAGGTATTGATTATCGACTTTTTACCCTTCTTTGGTGCCTTAGACATGAGCTAGGAACTAAAGATGTTGCATGAAAGGAGGACTAGCAGCCGCGTTGCAAGGGAGAATGTAGAAAGTGTTCATATGTAGTAAAACCCTGAGAAATCCGTCCGTTTTCGTCATTTGTTATCGAATCGACTTAACGCCAGATCGTCACATTGGCCGCTCTTCTCTCTGAAACGGTTGTACTTATCGTCTGCAAAGCTATGTCGCGTGCTGCGGTATGCGGAAACACTAAAAGCACTATAGTAGAACACAGTTGAAACTTCTAAGTTGATGTAATAGCCAGTAATAAGTAGTACAATTCAAGTTTTAGTTATCGATTATTGACTTATTACCCTTCTTTGGTGGCTTGGACATGAGCTAGGACCTTAAGATTCGACATGAAAGAGAGGTCTAGCAGCCGAGTTGCACGGGAGAACGTGAAAAGTGTTCATATGTAGTAAAAACCTGTGAAATCCGTCCCTTTTTTTCATTTGTTATCGAATCGACTTAAAGCCACATCCTCACATTGGCCGCTCTTCTCTCTGATACGGTTGTACGTATCGTCTGCAAAGCTATGTCGCGTGCTGCGGTGTGCGGAGACACTAAAGGCACCATAGTAGAATACATATGAAACTTCTAAGTTAATGTAATAGCCAGTAAGAAGCAGTACAATTCAAGTTTTATTTATCGATCATTGGCTGTTTACCCTTCTTTGGTGCCTTGGACATGAGCTAGGAACTTAAGATTTTGCACGAAATGAGGACTAGTAGCCCTGTTGCACGGGAGAATGTGAAACTTGTCCATATGTAGCAAAAACCTGAGAAGTCCGTCCGTTTTCGTCATTTGTTATCAAATCGACTTAAAGCCAGATCGTCACATTGGCAGCTCTTCCCTCTGAAACGGTAACATTTATCGCGTGCAAAGCTATGTCGCGTGCTGCGATATGCGGAGACACTAAAAGCACCATAGAAGAACACAGATGAAGCTTCTAAGTTGATGTAATAGCCAGTAAGAAATAGTAAAAATCAAGTTTTAGGTATCGATTATTGACTGTTTACCCTTCTTTGGTGCCTTGGACATGAACTAGGAAGTTAAGATTTTGCATGAAATGAGGACTAGTAGCCCTGTAGCACGGGAGAATGTGAAAAGTGTTCATATGTATTAAAAACCTGAGAAATCCGTCCGTTTTCGTCATTTGTTATCGAATCGACTTAAAACCAGGTCGTCACATTGGCCGCTCTTCTCTCTGAAACGGTTGTACTTATCGTCTGCAAAGCTATGTCGCGTGCTGCGGTATGCGGAGACACTAAAAGCACAATAGTAGAACACAGATGAAGCTTCTAAGTTGATGTAATAGTGAGTAAGAAGTAGTACAATTCAAGTTTTAGGTATGGATTATTGTCTTTTAAGCTGGCTTTCTCCCCATGAACCATGGACCTTGCCGTTGGTGGGGAGGCTTGCGTGCCTCAGCGATACAGATGGCCGTACCGTAGGTGCAACCACAACGGAGGGGTATCTGTTGAGAGGCCAGACAAACGTGTGGTTCCTGAAGAGGGGCAGCAGCCTTTTCAGTAGTTGCGGGGGCAACAGTCTGGATGATTGACTGATCTGGCCTTGCAACATTAACCAAAACGGCGTTGCTGTGCTGGTACTGCGAACGGCTGAAAGCAAGGGGAAACTACAGCCGTAATTTTTCCCGAGGACATGCATCTTTACTGTATGTGTAAATGATGATGGCATCCTCTTGGGTAAAATATTCCGGAGGTAAAATAGTCCCCCATTCGGATCTCCGGGCGGGGACTACTCAGGAGGATGTCGTTATCAGGAGAAGGAAAACTGGCGTTCTACGGATCGGAGCGTGGAATGTCAGATCCCTTAATCGGGCAGGTAGGTTAGAAAATTTAAAAATTGAAATGGATAGGTTAAAGTTAGATATAGTGGGAATTAGTGAAGTTCGGTGGCAGGAGGAACAAGACTTCTGGTCAGGTGATGACAGGGTTATAAACACAAAATCAAATAGGGGTAATGCAGGAGTAGGTTTAATAATGAATAGGAAAATAGGAATGCGGGTAAGCTACTACAAACAGCATAGTGAACGCATTATTTTGGCCAAGATAGATACGAAGCCCACACCTACTACAATAGTACAAGTTTATATGCCAACTAGCTCTGCAGATGACGAAGAAATTGAAGAAATGTACGATGAAATAAAAGAAATTATTCAGATAGTGAAGGGAGACGAAAATTTAATAGTAATGGGTGACTGGAATTCGAGTCTAGGGAAAGGGAGAGAAGGAAACATAGTAGGTGAATATGGATTGGGGCTAAGAAATGAAAGAGGAAGCCGCCTAGTAGAATTTTGTACAGAGCACAACTTAGTCATAGGTAACACTTGGTTTAAGAATCATGAAAGAAGGTTGTATACGTGGAAGAATCCTGGAGATACTAAAAGGTATCAGATAGATTATATAATGGTAAGACAGAGATTTAGGAACCAGGTTTTAAGTTGTAAGACATTTCCAGGGGCAGATGTGGACTCTGACCACAATCTATTGGTTATGACCTGTAGATTAAAACTGAAGAAACTGCAAAAATGTGGGAAATTAAGGAGATGGGACCTGGATAAACTGAAAGAACCAGAGGTTGTACAGAGTTTCAGGGAGAGCATTAGGGAACAATTGACAGGAATAGGGGAAAGAAATACAGTAGAAGAAGAATGGGTAGCTCTGAGGGATGAAGTAGTGAAGGCAGCAGAGGATAAAGTAGGTAAAAAGACGAGGGCTGCTAGAAATCCTTGGGTAACAGAAGAAATATTGAATTTAATTGATGAAAGGAGAAAATATAAAAATGCAGTAAATGAAGCAGGCAAAAAGGAATACAAACGTCTCAAAAATGAGATCGACAGGAAGTGCAAAATGGCTAAACAGGGATGGCTAGAGGACAAATGTAAGGATGTAGAAGCTTATCTCACTAGGGGTAAGATAGATACTGCCTACAGGAAAATTAAAGAGACCTTTGGAGAGAAGAGAACCACGTGTATGAATATCAAGAGCTCAGATGGCAACCTAGTTCTAAGCAAAGAAGGGAAGGCAGAAAGGTGGAAGGAGTATATAGAAGGTTTATACAAGGGTGATGTACTTGAGGACAATATTATGGAAATGGAAGAGGATGTAGATGAAGACGAAATGGGTGATACGATACTGCGTGAAGAGTTTGACAGAGCACTGAAAGACCTGAGTCGAAACAAGGCCCCCGGAGTAGACAACATTCCATTAGAACTACTGACGGCTTTGGGAGAGCCAGTCATGACTAAACTCTACCAGCTGGTGAGCAAGATGTATGAGACAGGCGAAATACCCTCAGACTTCAAGAAGAATATAATAATTCCAATCCCAAAGAAAGCAGGTGCTGACAGATGTGAAAATTACCGAACTATCAGTTTAATAAGTCACAGCTGCAAAATACTAACGCGAATTCTTTACAGACGAATGGAAAAACTGGTAGATGCGGACCTCGGGGAGGATCAGTTTGGATTCCGTCGAAATGTTGGAACACGTGAGGCAATACTGACCTTACGACTTATCTTAGAAGAAAGATTAAGAAAAGGCAAACCTACGTTTCTAGCATTTGTAGACTTAGAGAAAGCTTTTGACAATGTTGACTGGAATATTCTTTTTCAAATTCTAAAGGTGGCAGGTGTAAAATACAGGGAGCGAAAGGCTATTTACAATTTGTACAGAAACCAGATGGCAGTCATAAGAGTCGAGGGGCATGAAAGGGAAGCAGTGGTTGGGAAAGGAGTGAGACAGGGTTGTAGCCTCTCCCCGATGTTATTCAATCTGTATATTGAGCAAGCAGTAAAGGAAACAAAAGAAAAATTTGGAGTAGGTATTAAAATTCATGGAGACGAAGTAAAAACTTTGAGGTTCGCCGATGACATTGTAATTCTGTCAGAGACGGCAAAGGACTTGGAAGAGCAGTTGAACGGAATGGACAGTGTCTTGAAAGGAGGATATAAGATGAACATCAACAAAAGCAAAACGAGGATAATGGAATGTAGTCCAATTAAATCGGGTGATGCTGAGGGAATTAGATTAGGAAATGAGACACTTAAAGTAGTAAAGGAGTTTTGCGATTTAGGAAGTAAAATAACTGATGATGGTCGAAGTAGAGAGGATATAAAATGTAGACTGGCAATGGCAAGGAAAGCGTTTCTGAAGAAGAGAAATTTGTTAACATCGAATATAGATTTAAGTGTCAGGAAGTCATTTTTGAAAATATTTGTTTGGAGTGTGGAAGTGAAACATGGACGATAACTAGTTTGGACAAGAAGAGAATAGAAGCTTTCGAAATGTGGTGCTACAGAAGAATACTGAAGATAAGGTGGATAGATCACGTAACTAATGAGGAGGTATTGAATAGGATTGGGGAGAAGAGAAGTTTGTGGCACAACTTGACTAGAAGAAGGGATCGGTTCGTAGGACGTTTTTAGGCATCAAGGGATCACAAATTTAGCAATGGAGGGCAGTGTGGAGGGTAAAAATCGTAGAGGGAGACCGAGAGATGAGTACACTAAGCAGATTCAGAAGGATGTAGGTTGCAGTAGGTACTGGGAGATGAAGAAGATTGCACAGGATAGAGTAGCATGGAGAGCTGCATCAAACCAGTCTCAGGACTGAAGACCACAACAACAACAACAACAACAACAAGCTGGCTTTGGTGCCTCGGACATGAGCTAGGAACTTAAGATTCAGCATGAAAGGAAGACTAGCAGCCGAGCTGCACGGGAGAATGTGAAAAGTGTTCATATGTAGAAAAAACCTGAGAAATCCGTCCGTTTTCGTCATTTGTTATCGAATCTACTTAAAGCCAGATCGTCACATTGGCCGCACTTCCGTCTGAAACAGTTACATTTGTCGTCTGCAAAGCTATGTCGCGTGCTGCGGTATGCGGAAACACTAAAAGCACCATAGTAGAACACAGATGAAGCTTCTAAGTTGATGTAATAGCCAGTAAGAAGTAGTACAATTCAAGTTTTAGGCATGGATTATTGACCTTTAAGCTGGCTTTGGTGCCTTGGACATGAGCTAGGACCTTAACATTCTGCATGAAAAGAGGACTAGCAGCCGAGTTGCACGGGAGAACGTGAAAAGTGTTCATATGTAGTAAAAACCTGAGAAATGCGTCCCTTTTTGTCATTTGTTATCGAATCGACTTAAAGTCAGAACGTCACATTGGCCGCTCTTCTCTCTGAAACGGTTGTACTTATCGTCTGCAAAGCTATGTCGCGTGCTGCGGTATGCGGAGACACTAAATGCACAATAGTAGAACACAGATGAAGCTTCTAAGTTGATGTAATAGTAGGTAAGAAGTAGTGCAATTCAAGTTTTAGGCATGGATTATTGTCCTTTAAGCTGGCTTTGGTGCCTTGGACATGAGCTAGGAACTTAAGATTTTGCATGAAAGGAGGACTAGCAACCGCGTCGCTCGGGACAATTTGGAAAGTGTTCATATGTAGTAAAAAACTGAGTCATCCGTCCGTTTTCGTCATTTGTTAACGAATCGACTTAAAGCCAGATCGTCACATTGGCCGCTCTTCTCTCTGAAACGAGTGTACTTATCATCTGCAAAGCTATGTCGCGTGCTGCGGTATGCGGAGACACTAAAGGCACCATAGTAGAATACAGATGAAGCTTCTAAGTTGATGTAATAGCCAGTAAGAAGTAGTACAATTCAAGTTTTGTTTATCGATTATTGACTGTTTACCCTTCTTCGGTGATTTGGACATGAGCTAGGAAATTAAGATTTAGCATTTATGGAGGACTAGCAGCCGCGTTGCACGGGAGAATGTGGAAAGTGTTCATATGTAGTAAAAACCTGAGAAATCCGTCCGTTTTCGTCAATTGTTATCTAATCGACTTAAAGCCAGATCGTCACATTGGCCGCTCTTCTCTCTGAAACGGTTGTACTCATCGTCTGCAAAGCTATGTCGCGTGCTGCGGTATGAAGAGACAATGAAAGCACCATAGTAGAACACAGTTGAAGCTTCTAAGTAGATGTAATAGCCAGTAAGAAGTAGTACAATTCAATTTTTAGGTATCGATTTTGTCTTTTTTACCCTTCTTTTGTGGCTTGGACATGAGCTAGGAACTTACGATTTTGCATAAAAGGAAGACCAGCAGCCGCCTTGCACGGGAGAATGTGGAAAGTGTTCATATGTAGTAAAAACCTGAGATATCCGTCCGTTTTCGTCATTTGTTATCGAATCGACTTAAAGCAAGATCGTCACATTGGTCGCTTTTCTCTCTGAAACGGGTGTACTTATCGTCTGCAAAGCCATGTCGTGTGCTGCGGTATACGGAGACACTAAAAGCACCATAGTAGAACACAGATGAAGCTTCTACGTTGATGTATTAGCCAGTAAGAAGTAGTACAATTCAAGGTTTAGGTATCGATTATTGACTTTTTTACCCTTCTTTGTGGCTTGGACATGAGCTAGGACCTTAAGATTCGACATGAAAGGAGGACTAGCAGCCGAGTTGCACGGGAGAACGTAAAAAGTTCATATGTAGTAAAAACCTGAGAAATCCGTCCCCTTTGGTAATTTGTTATCGAATCGACTTAAAGCCAGATCGTCACATTGGCCGCTCTTCTCTCTGAAACGGTTGTAATTATCGACTGCAAAGCTATGTCGCGTGCTGCGGTATGCGGAGACACTAAAAGCTCCATAGTAGAACACAGATGAAGCTTCTAAGTTGATGTAATAGCCAGTAAGAAGTAGTACAATTCAAGTTTTAGGCATGGATTATTGACTTTTAAGCTGGCTTTGGTGCCTTGGACATGAGCTAGGACCTTGAAATTCTGCATCATAGGAGGACTAGCAGCCGCGTTGCACGGGAGAATGTGGAAAGTGTTCATATGTAGTAAAACCCTGAGAAATCAGTCCGTTTTACACATTTGTTATCGAATCGACTTAAAGACAGATCGTCACATTGGCCGCTCTTCACTCTGAAACGGGTGTACTTACCGTCTGCAAAGCTATGTCGCGTGCTGCGGTATGCGGAGACACTAAAAGCACCATAGTAGAACACAGATGAAGCTTCTAAGTTGATGCAATGGCCAGTAAGAAGTTGTAAAATTCAAGTTTTAGGTATCGATTATTGACTTTTTACCCTTCTTTGGTGCCTTAGACATGAGCTAGGAACTAAAGATGTTGCATGAAAGGAGGACTAGCAGCCGCGTTGCAAGGGAGAATGTGGAAAGTGTTCATATGTAGTAAAACCCTGAGAAATCCGTCCGTTTTCATCATTTGTTATCGAATCGACTTAACGCCAGATCTTCACATTGGCCGCTCTTCTCTCTAAAACGGTTGTACTTATCGTCCGCAAAGCTATGTCGCGTGCTGCAATATGCGGAAACACTAAAGGCACCATAGTAGAATACATATGGAGCTTCTAAGTTGATGTAATAGGCAGTAAGAAGCAGTACAATTCAAGTTTTATTTATCGATTATTGGCTGTTTACCCTTCTTTGGTGCCTTGGACATGAGCTAGGAACTTAAGATTTTGCATGAAATGAGGGCTAGTAGCCCTGTTGCACGGGAGAATGTGAAACTTGTCCATATGTAGCAAAAACCTGAAAAGTCCGTCCGTTTTCGTCATTTGTTATCAAATCGACTTAAAGCCAGATCGTAACATTGGCAGCTCTTCCCTCTGAAACGGTAACATTTATCGCGTGCAAAGCTAAGTCGCGCGCTGTGATATGCGGAGACACTAAAAGCACCATAGTAGAACACAGATGAAGCTTCTAAGTTGATGTAATAGCCAGTAAGAAATAGTAAAAATCAAGTTTTAGGTATCGATTATTGACTTTTTACCCTTCTTTGGTGATTTGACATGAGCTAGGAACTTAAGATTTTGCATGAAAATAGGATTAGCAGCTGCGTTGCACGGGACAATGTGACAAGTGTTCATATGTACAAAAAACCTGAGAAATCCGTCCGCTTTCGTCATTTGCTATCGAATCGACTTAAAGCCAAATCGTCACATTGGCCGCTCTTCTCTCTACAACGGTTGTAATTATCGTCTGCAAAACTATGTCGCGTGCTGCGGTATGCGGAGACACTAAAAGCACCATAGTAGAACACGGATGAAGCTTCTAAGTTGATGTAATAGCCAGTAAGAAGTAGTACAATTCAAGTTTTATTTGTCGATTATTGACTGTTTACCCTTCTTTGGTGCCTTGGACATGAACTAGGAAGTTAAGATTTTGCATGAAATGAGGACTAGCAGCCCTGTAGCACGGGAGAATGTGAAAAGTGTTCATATGTATTAAAAACCTGAGAAATCCGTCCGTTTTCGTCATTTGTTATCGAATCGACTTAAAACCAGATCGTCACATTGGCCGCTCTTCTCTCTGAAACGGTTGTACTTATCGTCTGCAAAGCTATGTCGCGTGCTGCGGTATGCGGAGACACTAAAAGCACAATAGTAGAACACAGATGAAGCTTCTAAGTTGATGTAATAGTGAGTAAGAAGTAGTACAATTCAAGTTTTAGGTATGGATTATTGTCTTTTAAGCTGGCTTTCCCCCCATGAACCATGGACCTTGCCGTTGGTGGGGAGGCTTGCGTGCCTCAGCGATACAGATGGCCGTACCGTAGGTGCAACCACAACGGAGGGGTATCTGTTGAGAGGGCAGACAAACGTGTGGTTCCTGAAAAGGGGCAGCAGCCTTTTCAGTAGTTGCGGTGGCAACAGTCTGGATGATTGACTGATCTGGCCTTGCAACATTAACCAAAACGGCGTTGCTGTGCTGGTACTGCGAACGGCTGAAAGCAAGGGGAAACTACAGCCGTAATTTTTCCCGAGGACATGCAGCTTTACTGTATGATTAAATGATGATGGCATCCTCTTGGGTAAAATATTCCGGAGGTAAAATAGTCCCCCATTCGGATCTCCGGGCGGGGACTACTCAGGAGGATGTCGTTATCAGGAGAAGGAAAACTGGCGTTCTACGGATCGGAGCGTGGAATGTCAGATCCCTTAATCGGGCAGGTAGGTTAGAAAATTTAAAAATTGAAATGGATAGGTTAAAGTTAGATATAGTGGGAATTAGTGAAGTTCGGTGGCAGGAGGAACAAGACTTCTGGTCAGGTGATGACAGGTTTATAAACACAAAATCAAATAGGGGTAATGCAGGAGTAGGTTTAATAATGAATAGGAAAATAGGAATGCGGGTAAGCTACTACAAACAGCATAGTGAACGCATTATTGTGGCCAAGATAGATACGAAGCCCACACCTACTACAATAGTACAAGTTTATATGCCAACTAGCTCTGCAGATGACGAAGAAATTGAAGAAATGTACGATGAAATAAAAGAAATTATTCAGATAGTGAAGGGAGACGAAAATTTAATAGTAATGGGTGACTGGAATTCGAGTCTAGGAAAAGGGAGAGAAGGAAACATAGTAGGTGAATATGGATTGGGGCTAAGAAATGAAAGAGGAAGCCGCCTAGTAGAATTTTGTACAGAGCACAACTTAGTCATAGGTAACACTTGGTTTAAGAATCATGAAAGAAGGTTGTATACGTGGAAGAATCCTGGAGATACTAAAAGGTATCAGATAGATTATATAATGGTAAGACAGAGATTTAGGAACCAGGTTTTAAGTTGTAAGACATTTCCAGGGGCAGATGTGGACTCTGACCACAATCTATTGGTTATGACCTGTAGATTAAAACTGAAGAAACTGCAAAAATGTGGGAAATTAAGGAGATGGGACCTGGATAAACTGAAAGAACCAGAGGTTGTACAGAGTTTCAGGGAGAGCATTAGGGAACAATTGACAGGAATAGGGGAAAGAAATACAGTAGAAGAAGAATGGGTAGCTCTGAGGGATGAAGTAGTGAAGGCAGCAGAGGATAAAGTAGGTAAAAAGACGAGGGCTGCTAGAAATCCTTGGGTAACAGAAGAAATATTGAATTTAATTGATGAAAGGAGAAAATATAAAAATGCAGTAAATGAAGCAGGCAAAAAGGAATACAAACGTCTCAAAAATGAGATCGACAGGAAGTGCAAAATGGCTAAACAGGGATGGCTAGAGGACAAATGTAAGGATGTAGAAGCTTATCTCACTAGGGGTAAGATAGATACTGCCTACAGGAAAATTAAAGAGACCTTTGGAGAGAAGAGAACCACGTGTATGAATATCAAGAGCTCAGATGGCAACCTAGTTCTAAGCAAAGAAGGGAAGGCAGAAAGGTGGAAGGAGTATATAGAAGGTTTATACAAGGGTGATGTACTTGAGGACAATATTATGGAAATGGAAGAGGATGTAGATGAAGACGAAATGGGTGATACGATACTGCGTGAAGAGTTTGACAGAGCACTGAAAGACCTGAGTCGAAACAAGGCCCCCGGAGTAGACAACATTCCATTAGAACTACTGACGGCTTTGGGAGAGCCAGTCATGACTAAACTCTACCAGCTGGTGAGCAAGATGTATGAGACAGGCGAAATACCCTCAGACTTCAAGAAGAATATAATAATTCCAATTCCAAAGAAAGCAGGTGCTGACAGATGTGAAAATTACCGAACTATCAGTTTAATAAGTCACAGCTGCAAAATACTAACGCGAATTCTTTACAGACGAATGGAAAAACTGGTAGATGCGGACCTCGGGGAGGATCAGTTTGGATTCCGTCGAAATGTTGGCACACGTGAGGCAATACTGACCTTACGACTTATCTTAGAAGAAAGATTAAGAAAAGGCAAACCTACGTTTCTAGCATTTGTAGACTTAGAGAAAGCTTTTGACAATGTTGACTGGAATATTCTTTTTCAAATTCCAAAGGTGGCAGGTGTAAAATACAGGGAGCGAAAGGCTATTTACAATTTGTACAGAAACCAGATGGCAGTCATAAGAGTCGAGGGGCATGAAAGGGAAGCAGTGGTTGGGAAAGGAGTGAGACAGGGTTGTAGCCTCTCCCCGATGTTATTCAATCTGTATATTGAGCAAGCAGTAAAGGAAACAAAAGAAAAATTTGGAGTAGGTATTAAAATTCATGGAGACGAAGTAAAAACTTTGAGGTTCGCCGATGACATTGTAATTCTGTCAGAGACGGCAAAGGACTTGGAAGAGCAGTTGAACGGAATGGACAGTGTCTTGAAAGGAGGATATAAGATGAACATCAACAAAAGCAAAACGAGGATAATGGAATGTAGTCCAATTAAATCGGGTGATGCTGAGGGAATTAGATTAGGAAATGAGACACTTAAAGTAGTAAAGGAGTTTTGCGATTTAGGAAGTAAAATAACTGATGATGGTCGAAGTAGAGAGGATATAAAATGTAGACTGGCAATGGCAAGGAAAGCGTTTCTGAAGAAGAGAAATTTGTTAACATCGAATATAGATTTAAGTGTCAGGAAGTCATTTTTGAAAATATTTGTTTGGAGTGTGGAAGTGAAACATGGACGATAACTAGTTTGGACAAGAAGAGAATAGAAGCTTTCGAAATGTGGTGCTACAGAAGAATACTGAAGATAAGGTGGATAGATCACGTAACTAATGAGGAGGTATTGAATAGGATTGGGGAGAAGAGAAGTTTGTGGCACAACTTGACTAGAAGAAGGGATCGGTTGGTAGGACATGTTTTGAGGCATCAAGGGATCACAAATTTAGCATTGGAGGGCAGTGTGGAGGGTAAAAATCGTAGAGGGAGACCGAGAGATGAGTACACTAAGCAGATTCAGAAGGATGTAGGTTGCAGTAGGTACTGGGAGATGAAGAAGCTTGCACAGGATAGAGTAGCATGGAGAGCTGCATCAAACCAGTCTCAGGACTGAAGACCACAACAACAACAACAACAACAACAACAAGCTGGCTTTGGTGCCTTGGACATGAGCTAGGACCTTAAGATTCAGCATGAAAGGAAGACTAGCAGCCGAGCTGCACGGGAGAATGTGAAAAGTGTTCATATGTAGAAAAAACCTGAAAAATCCGTCCGTTTTCGTCATTTGTTATCGAATCTACTTAAAGCCAGATCGTCACATTGGCCGCACTTCCGTCTGAAACAGTTACATTTGTCGTCTGCAAAGCTATGTCGCGTGCTGCGGTATGCGGAAACACTAAAAGCACCATAGTAGAACACAGATGAAGCTTTTAAGTTGATGTAATAGCCAGTAAGAAGTAGTACAATTCAAGTATTAGGCATGGATTATTGACCTTTAAGCTGGCTTTGGTGCCTTGGACATGAGCTAGGACCTTAAGATTCTGCATGAAAGGAGGACTAGCAGCCGAGTTGCACGGGAGAACGTAAAAAGTGTTCATATGTACTAAAAACCTGAGAAATCCGTCAGTTTTTGTCATTTGTTATCGAATCGACTTAAAGCCAGATCGTCACATTGGCCGCTCTTCGCTCTGAAACGGTTACATTTATCGTGTGCAATGGTATGTCGCGTGCTGCTATATGCGGAGACACTAAAAGCACCATAGTAGAACACAGATGAAGCATCTAAGTTGATGTAATAACCAGTAAGAAGAAGTACAATTCAAGTTTTAGGAATCGGCTATTGACTTTTTACCCTTCTTTGGTGCCTTGGACGTGAGCTAGGACCTTAAGGTTTTGCATGTAAGGAGGACTAGCAGCCGCGTTACTCGGGAGAATTTGGAAAGTGTTCATATGTGGTAAAAACCTGAGAAATCCGTCCGTTTTCGTCATTTGTTAACGAATCGACTTAAAGCCAGATCGTCACATTGGCCGCTCTTCTCTCTGAAACGGTTGTAATTATCGTCTGCAATGCTATGTCGCGTGCTGCGGCATGCGGAGACACTAAAAGCACCATAGTAGAACACAGATGAAACTTCTAAGTTGATGTTATAGCCAGTAAGAAGTAGTGCAATTCAAGTTTTATTTATCGATTATTGACTGTTTACCCTTCTTTAGGGCCTTGGACATGAGCTAGGAACTTAAGATTTTGCATGAAATGAGGACTAGTAGCCCTGTTGCACGGAAGAATGTGAAAAGTGTTCATATGTACAAAAAGCCTGAGAAATCCGGCCGTTTTCGTCATTTGTTATCGAATCGACTTAAAGCCAGATCGTCACATTGGCCGCTCTTCTCTCTACAAAGGTTGTAATTATCGTCTGCAAAGCTATGTCGCGTGCTGCGGTATGCGGAGCCACTAAAAGCACCATAGTAGAACACGGATGAAGCTTCTAAGTTGATGTAATAGCCAGTAAGAAGTAGTACAATTCAAGTTTTATTGATCGATTATTGACTGTTTACCAATCTTTGGTGACTTGGACATGAGCTAGGAACTTACGATTTTGCATGAAATGTGGACTAGTAGCCCTGTTGCACGGGAGAATGTGAAAAGTGTTCATATGTAGTAAAAACCTGAGAAATCCGTCCGTTTTCGTCATTTGTTATCGAATCTACTTAAAGCCAGATCGTCACATTGGCCGCACTTCCGTCTGAAACAGTTACATTTGTCGTCTGCAAAGCTATGTCGCGTGCTGCGGTATGCGGAAACACTAAAAGCACCATAGTAGAACACAGATGAAGCTTCTAAGTTGATGTAATAGCCAGTAAGAAGTAGTACAATTCAAGTTTTAGGCATGGATTATTGACCTTTAAGCTGGCTTTGGTGCCTTGGACATGAGCTAGGACCTTAAGATTCTGCATGAAAGGAGCACTAGCAGCCGAGTTGCACGGGAGAACGTAAAAAGTGTTCATATGTACTAAAAACCTGAGGAATCCGTCAGTTTTTGTCATTTGTTATCGAATCGACTTAAAGCCAGATCGTCACATTGGCCGCTCTTCGCTCTGAAACGGTTACATTTATCGTGTGCAATGGTATGTCGCGTGCTGCTATATGCGGAGACACTAAAAGCACCATAGTAGAACACAGATGAAGCATCTAAGTTGATGTAATAACCAGTAAGAAGAAGTACAATTCAAGTTTTAGGAATCGGCTATTGATTTTTAACCCTTCTTTGGTGCCTTGGACATGAGCTAGGAACTTAAGATTTTGCATGTAAGGAGGACTAGCAGCCGCGTTACTCGGGAGAATTTGGAAAGTGTTCATATGTGGTAAAAACCTGAGAAATCCGTCCGTTTTCGTCATTTGTTATCGAATCGACTTAAAGCCAGATCGTCACATTGGCCGCTCTTCTCTCTGAAACGGTTGTAATTATCGTCTGCAATGCTATGTCGCGTGCTGCGGCATGCGGAGACACTAAAAGCACCATAGTAGAACACAGATGAAACTTCCAAGTTGATGTTATAGCCAGTAAGAAGTAGTGCAATTCAAGTTTTATTTATCGATTGTTGACTGTTTACCCTTCTTTAGGGCCTTGGACATAAGCTAGGAACTTAAGATTTTGCATGAAATGAGGACTAGTAGCACTGTTGCACGGAAGAATGTGAAAAGTGTTCATATGTACAAAAAGCCTGAGAAATCCGGCCGTTTTCGCCATTTGTTATCGAATCGACTTAAAGCCAGATCGTCACATTGGCCGCTCTTCTCTCTACAAAGGTTGTAATTATCGTCTGCAAAGCTATGTCGCGTGCTGCGGTATGCGGAGACACTAAAAGCACCATAGTAGAACACGGATGAAGCTTCTAAGTTGATGTAACAGCCAGTAAGAAGTAGTACAATTCAAGTTTTATTGATCGATTATTGACTGTTTACCAACCTTTGGTGCCTTGGACATGAGCTAGGAACTTACGATTTTGCATGAAATGTGGACTAGTAGCCCTGTTGCACGGGAGAATGTGAAAAGTGTTCATATGTAGTAAAAACCTGAGAAATCCGTCCGTTTTCGTCCTTTGTTATCGAATCTACTTGAAGCCAGATCGTTACATTGGCCGCACTTCTGTCTGAAACAGTTACAATTATCGTCTGCAACGCTATGTCGCGTGCTGCGGTATGCGGAAACACTAAATGCACAATAGCAGAACACAGATGAAGCTTCTTAGTTGATGTAATAGCCTGTACGAAGTAGTACAATTCAAGTTTTAGGCATGGAATATTGACCTTTAAGCTGGCTTTGGTGCCTTGGACATGAACTAGGACCTTAAGATTCTGCATGAATGGAGGACTAGCAGCCGAGTTGCACAGGAGAAAGTGAAAAATGTTCATATGTAGTAAAAACTTGAGAAATCTGTTACTTTTTGTCATTTGTTGTCGAATCGACTTAAAGGCAGATCGTCACATTGGCCATTCTTTTCTCTGAAACGGTTGTACTTGTCGTCGGCAAAGCTATGTCGCGTGCTGCTACATGCGGAGACACTAAAAGCACCATAGTAGAACACAGATGAAGCTTCTAAGTCGATGTAATAGCCAGTAAGAAGCAGTACAATTCAAGTTTTAGCTATCGATCATTGACTTTTTACACTTCTTTGGTGCCTTGGACATGAGCTAGGAACTTAAGGTTTTGCATGAAAGGAGGACCAGCAGCCGCGTTGCACGGGAGAATGTGAAAAGTTTTCATAAGTAGTAAAAACCTGAGAAATCTGTCCGTTTTCGTCATTTGTTATCGAATCGACTTAAAGCCAGATCGTCACATTGGCCGCTCTTCTCTCTGAAACGGTTGTACTTATCGTCTGCAAAGCTATGTCGCGTGCTGCGTTATGCGGAGACACTAAGAGCACCATAGTAGAACACAGATGAAGCTTCTAAGTTGACGTAATAGCCAGTAAGAAGTAGTACAATTCAAGTATTAGGTATCGATTATTGACTTTTTACCATTCTTTGGTGCCTTGGACATGAGCTAGGAACTTAAGTTTATGCATGAAAGGAGGATTAGC
The DNA here is from genome assembly GCF_023897955.1 of Schistocerca gregaria. NCBI lineage: Eukaryota > Metazoa > Arthropoda > Insecta > Orthoptera > Acrididae > Schistocerca > Schistocerca gregaria. The sequence goes on along the minus strand of NW_026061952.1, from coordinate 254,092 downwards.
AGCCGCGTTGCACGGGAGAATGTGGAAAGTGTTCATATGTAGTAAAAACCTGAGAAATCCGTCCGTTTTCGTCATTTGTTATCGAATCGACTTAAAGCCAGATCGTCACATTGGCCGCTCTTCTCTCTACAACGGTTGTACTTATCGTCTGCAAAGCTATCTCGCGTGCTGCGGTATGCGGAGACACTAAAAGCACCATAGTAGAACACAGATGAAGCTTCTAAGTCGATGTAATAGCCAGTAAGAAGCAGTACAATTCAAGTTTTAGGTATCGATTATTGACTTTTTACCCTTCTTTGGTGCCTTGGACATGAGCTAGGAACTTATGATTTTTCATGAAAGGAGGACTAGCATCCGCGTTGAATTGGAGAATGTGAAAAGTGATCGTATGTAGTAAAAAACTGAGAAATCCATCCGTTTTAGTTATTTGTTATCGAATCGACTTAAAGCCAGATCGTCACATTGGCCGCACTTCTGTCTGAAACTGTTACATTTATCGTCTGCAAATCTATGTCGCGTGCTGCGGTATGCGGAGACACTCAAAAAACCATAGTATAACACAGATGAAGCTTCTAAGTTGAGCTAATAGCCAGTAAGAAGTAGTACAATTCAAGTTTTAGGTATCCATTCTTGACTTTTTACCCTTCTTTGGTGCCTTGGACATGAGCTAGGAACTTAAGGTTTTGCATGAAAGGAGGACCAGCAGCCGCGTTGCACGAGAGAATGTGAAAAGTTTTCATAAGTGGTAAAAACCTGAGAAATCCGTCCGTTTTCGTCATTTGTTATCGAATCGACTTAAAGCCAGATCGTCACATTGGCCGCTCTTCTCTCTGAAACGGTTGTACTTATCGTCTGCAAAGCTATGTCGCGTGCTGCGTTATGCGGAGACACTAAAAGCACCATAGTAGAACACAGATGAAGCTTCTAAGTTGATGTAATAGCCAGTAAGAAGTAGTACAGTTCAAGTTTTAGGTATCGATTATTGACTTTTTAGATGGCTTTGGTGCCTTGGACATGAGCTAGGAACGTATGATTTTGCGTGAAAGGAGGACTAGCAGCCGCGTTGCAGGGGAGAATGTGAAAAGTGTTCATATGTAGCAAAAACCTGAGAAATCCGTCCGTTTTCGTCATTTGTTATCGAATCGACTTAAAGCCAGATCGTCACACTGGCCGTACTTCTGTCTGAAACGGTTACATTTATCGTCTGCAAAGCTATGTCGCGTGCTGCGGTATGCGGAGACACTAAAAGCAGCATAGTAGAACATAGATGAAGCTTCTAAGTTGATGTAATAGCCAGTAAGAAGTAGTACAATTCAAGTTTTAGGTATAGGTTATTGACTTTTTACCCTTCTTTGGTGCCTTGGACTTGAGCTAGGAACTTATGATTTTGCATGAAAGGAGGACTAGCAGCCGCGTTGCACGGGAGAATGTGAAAAGTGTTCATATGTAGCAAAAACCTGAGAAATCCGTCCGTTTTCGTCATTTGTTATCGAATCGACTTAAAGCCACATCGTCACACTGGCCGTACTTCTGTCTGAAACGGTTACATTTATCGTCTGCAAAGCTATGTCGCGTGCTGCGGTATGCGGAGACACTAAAAGCACCATGTTAGAACACAGATGAAGCTTCTAAGTTGATGTAATAGCCAGTAAGAATTAGTACAATTCAAGTTTTAGGTATAGGTTATTGACTTTTTACCCTTCTTTGGTGCCTTGGACTTGAGCTAGGAACTTATGATATTGCATGAAAGGAGGACTAGCAGCCGCGTTGCACGGGAGAATGTGAAAAGTCTTCATATGTAGTAAAAACCTGAGAAATCTGTCCGTTTTCGTCATTTGTTATCGAATCGACTTAAAGCCAGATCGTCACATTGGCCGCTCGTCTTTCTGAAATGGTTGTATTTTTCGTCTGCAAAGCTATGTCGCGTGCTGCGGTATGCGGAGACACTAAAAGCACCATAGTAGAACACAGATGAAGCTTCCAAATTGATGTAATAGCCAGTAAGAGGTAGTACAATTCAAGTTTTAGGTATCCATTATTGACTTTTTACCCTTCTTTGTTGCCTTATACATGAGCTAGGAACTTAAGGTTTTGCATGAAAGGAGGATTAGCAGCCGCGTTGCACGGGAGAATGTGAAAAGTTTTCATAAGTAGAAAAAACATGCGAAATCTGTCCGTTTTCGTCATTTGTTATCGAATCGACTTAAAGCCAGATCGTCACATTGGCCGCTCTTCTCTCTGAAACGGTTGCACTTGCCGTCTGCAAAGCTATATCGCGTGCTGCGTTATGCGGAGACACTAAAAGCACCATAGTAGAACACAGATGAAGCTTCTAAGTTGATGTAATAGCCAGTAAGTAGTAGTACTATTAAAGTTTTAGGTATCGATTATTGACTTTTTAGATGGCTTTGGTGCCTTGGACATGAGCTAGGAACTTATGATTTTGCATGAAAGGAGGAGTAGCAGCCGCGTTGCACGGGAGAATGTGAAAAGTGTTCATATGTAGCAAAAACCTGAGACATCCGTCCGTTTTAGTTATTTGTTATCGAATCGACTTAATGCCAGGTCGTCACACTGGCCGCACTTCTGTCTGAACCGGTTACATTTATCGTCTGCAAAGCTATGTCGCGTGCTGCGGTATGCGGAGACACTAAAAGCACCATAGTAGAACACAGATGAAGCTTCTAAGTTGATGTAATAGCCAGTAAGATGTAGTAAAATTGATGTTTTAGGTATCGATTATTGACTTTTTACCCTTCTTTGGTGCCTTGGACATGAGCTAGGAACTTAAGATTTTGCATCAAAGGAGGACTAGCAGCCCCGTTGCACGGGAGAATGTGAAAACTGTTCATATGTAGTAAAATCCCTGAGAAATCCGTCCGTTTTCGTCATTTGTTATCGACTCGACTTAAAGCCAGATCGTCACATTGGCCGCTCTTCTCTCTGAAACGGTTGTACTTATCGTCTGCAAAGCAATGTCGCATGCTGCGGTATGCGGAGACGCTAAAAGCACCATAGTAGAAGACAGATGAAGCATCTACGTTGATGTAATAGCCAGTAAGAAGTAGTACAATTCAAGATTTAGCTATCCATTCTTGACTTTTTACCCTTCTTTGGTGCCTTGGACATGAGCTAGTAACTTAAGGTTTTGCATGAAAGGAGGACCAGCAGCCGCGTTGCACGGGAGAATGTGAAAAGTTTTCATAAGTAGTAAAAACCTGAGAAACCCGTCCGTTTTCGTCATTTGTTATCGAATCGACTTAAAGCCAGATCGTCACATTGGCCGCTCTTGTCACTGAAACGGTTGTACTTATCGTCTGCAAGGCTATGTCGCGTGCTGCGTTATGCGGAAACACTAAAAGCACCATAGGAGAACACAGATGAAGCTTCTAAGTTGATGTAATAGCCAGTAAGAAGTAGTACAATTCAAGTTTTAGGTATAGGTTATTGACTTTTTAACCTTCTTTGGTGCCTTGGACTTGAGCTAGGAACTTATGATATTGCATGAAAGGTGGACCAGCAGCCGCGTTGCACGGGAGAATGTGAAAAGCGTTCGTATGTAGTAAAAACCTGAGAAATACGTCCGTTTTCGTCATGTGTTATCGAATCGACTTAATGCCAGATCGTCACACTGGCCGCACTTCTGTCTGAAACGGTTACATTTATCGTCTGCAAAGCTATGTCGCGTGCTGCGGTATGCGGAGACACTAAAAGCACCATAGTAGAACACAGATGAAGCTTCTAAGTTGATGTAATAGCCAGTAAGAAGTAGTACAATTCAAGTTTTAGGTATAGGTTATTGACATTTTACCCTTCTTTGGTGCCTTGGACTTGAGCTAGGAACTTATGATATTGCATGAAAGGAGGACTAGCAGCCGCGTTGCACGGGAGAATGTGAAAAGCGTTCGTATGTAGTAAAAACTTGAGAAATCCGTCCGTTTTCGTCATGTGTTATCAAATCGACTTAATGCCAGATCGTCACACTGGCCGCACTTCTGTCTGAAACGGTTACATTTATCGTCTGCAAAGCTATGTCGCGTGCTGCGGTATGCGGAGACACTAAAAGCACGATAGTAGAACACAGATGAAGCTTCTAAGTTGATGTAATAGCCAGTAAGAAGTAGAAAAATTCAAGCTTTAGGTATCGATTATTGACTTTTTACCCTTCTTTGGTGCCTTCGACATGAGCTAGGAACTTAAGATTTTGCATCAAAGGAGGACTAGCAGCCGCGTTGCACGGGAGAATGTGAAAAGTTTTCAGATGTAGTAAAAACCTGAGAAATCTGTCCGTTTTCGTCATTTGTTATCGAATCGACTTAAAGCCAGATCGTCACATTGGCCGCTCTTCTCTCTGAAACCGTTGTACTTGTCGTCTGCAAAGCTATATCGCGTGCTGCGGTATGCGGAGACACTAAAAGCACCATAGTAGAACACAGATGAAGCTTCTAAGTTGATGTAATAGCCAGTAAGTAGTAGTACTATTAAAGTTTTAGGTATCGATTATTGACTTTTTAGATGGCTTTGGTGCCTTGGACATGAGCTAGGAACTTATGATTTTGCATGAAAGGAGGAGTAGCAGCCGCGTTGCACGGGAGAATGTGAAAAGTGTTCATATGTAGCAAAAACCTGAGAAATCCGTCCGTTTTAGTTATTTGTTATCGAATCGACTTAAAGCCAGATCGTCACACTGGCCGCACTTCTGTCTGAACCGGTTACATTTATCGTCTGCAAAGCTATGTCGCGTGCTGCGGTATGCGGAGACACTAAAAGCACCATAGTAGAACACAGATGAAGCTTCTAAGTTGATGTAATAGCCAGTAAGAAGTAGTACAATTCAAGTTTTAGGTATCCATTCTTGACTTTTTACCCTTCTTTGGTGCCTTGGACATGAGCTAGGAACTTAAGGTTTTGCATGAAAGGAGGACCAGCAGCCGCGTTGCACGGGAGAATGTGAAATGTTTTCATAAGTAGTAAAAACCTGAGAAACCCGTCCGTTTTCGTCATTTGTTATCGAATCGACTTAAAGCCAGATCGTCACATTGGCCGCTCTTCTTTCTGAAACGGTTGTACTTATCGTCTGCAAAGCTATGTCGCGTGCTGCGTTATGCGGAAACACTAAAAGCACCATAGTAGAACACAGATGAAGCTTCGAAGTTGATGTAATAGCCAGTAAGAAGTAGTACAGTTCAAGATTTAGGTATCGATTATTGACTTTTTAGATGGCTTTGGTGCCTTGGACATGAGCTAGGAACTTATGATTTTGCATGAAAGGAGGACTAGCAGCCGCGTTGCACGGGAGAATGTGAAAAGTGTTCATATGTAGCAAAAACCTGAGAAATCCGTCCGTTTTCGTCATTTGTTATCGAATCGACTTAAAGCCAGATCGTCACACTGGCCGTACTTCTGTCTGAAACGGTTACATTTATCGTCTGCAAAGCTATGTCGCGTGCTGCGGTATGCGGAGACACTAAAAGCACCATAGTAGAACACAGATGAAGCTTCTAAGTTGATGTAATAGCCAGTAAGAAGTAGTACAATTCAAGTTTTTGGTATAGGTTATTGACTTTTTACCCTTCTTTGGTGCCTTGGACTTGAGCTAGGAACTTATGATATTGCATGAAAGGAGGACTAGCAGCCGCGTTGCACGGGAGAATGTGAAAAGTGTTCATATGTAGCAAAAACCTGAGAAATCCGTCCGTTTTCGTCATTTGTTATCGAATCGACTTAAAGCCAGATCGTCACACTGGCCGCACTTCTGTCTGAAATGGTTACATTTATCGTCTGCAAAGCTATGTCGCGTGCTGCGGTATGCGGAGACACTAAAAGCACCATAGTAGAACACAGATGAAGCTTCTAAGTTGATGTAATAGCCAGTAAGAAGTAGTACAATTCAAGTTTTTGGTATAGGTTATTGACTTTTTACCCTTCTTTGGTGCCTTGGACTTGAGCTAGGAACTTATGATATTGCATGAAAGGAGGACTAGCAGCCGCGTTGCACGGGAGAATGTGAAAAGTGTTCGTATGTAGTAAAAACCTGAGAAATCCGTCCGTTTTCGTCATGTGTTATCGAATCGACTTAATGCCAGATCGTCACACTGGCCGCACTTCAGTCTGAAATGGTTACATTTATCGTCTGCAAAGCTATATCGCGTGCTGCGGTATGCGGAGACACTAAAAGCACGATAGTAGAACACAGATGAAGCTTCTAAGTTGATGTAATAGCCAGTAAGAAGTAGAAAAATTCAAGCTTTAGGTATCGATTATTGACTTTTTACCCTTCTTTGGTGCCTTCGACATGAGCTAGGAACTTAAGATTTTGCATCAAAGGAGGAATAGCAGCCGCGTTGCACGGGAGAATGTGAAAAGTTTTCATATGTAGTAAAAACCTGAGAAATCTGTCCGTTTTCGTCATTTGTTATCGAATCGACTTAAAGCCAGATCGTCACATTGGCCGCTCTTCTCTCTGAAACGGTTGTACTTGTCGTCTGCAAAGCTATATCGCGTGCTGCGGTATGAGGAGACACTAAAAGCACCATAGTAGAACACAGATGAAGCTTCTAAGTTGATGTAATAGCCAGTAAGAAGTAGTAAATTTGAAATTTTAGGTATCGATTATTGACTTTTTACCCTTCTTTGGTGCCTTGGACATGAGCTAGGAACTTAAGATTTTGCATCAAAGGAGCACTAGCAGCCCCGTTGCACGGGAGAATGTGAAAAGTGTTCTTATGTAGTAAAATCCCTGAGAAATCCGTCCGTTTTCGTCATTTGTTATCGACTCGACTTAAAGCCAGATCGTCACATTGGCCGCTCTTCTCTCTGAAACGGTTGTACTTATCGTCTGCAAAGCGTGTCGCATGCTGCGGTATGCGGAGACGCTAAAAGCACCATAGTAGAAGACAGATGAAGCATCTACGTTGATGTAATAGCCAGTAAGAAGTAGTACAATTCAAGTTTTAGGTATCCATTCTTGACTTTTTACCCTTCTTTGGTGCCTGGGACATGAGCTAGGAACTTAAGGTTTTGCATGAAAGGGGGACCAGCAGCCGCGTTGCACGGGAGAATGTGAAAAGTTTTCATAAGTAGTAAAAACATGAGAAATCTGTCCGTTTTCGTCATTTGTTATCGAATCGACTTAAAGCCAGATCGTCACATTGGCCGCTCTTCTCTCTGAAACGGTTGTACTTACCGTCTGCAAATTTATGTCGCGTGCTGCGGTATGCGGAGACACTAAAAGCACCGTAGTAGAACACAGATGAAGCTTCTAAGTTGATGTAATAGCCAGTAAGTAGTAGTACTATTCAAGTTTTAGGTATCGATTATTGACTTTTTCCCTTCTTTGGTGCCTTGGACATGAGCTAGGAACTTATGATCTTGCATGAAAGGAGGAGTAGCAGCCGCGTTGCACGGGAGAATGTGAAAAGTGTTCATATGTAGCAAAAACCTGAGAAATCCATCCGTTTTCGTCATTTGTTATCAAATCGACTTAAAGCCAGATCGTCACATTGGCCGCTCTTCTGTCTGAAACAGTTACAGTTATCGTGTGCAAAGCTATGTCGCGTGCTGTGGTATGCGGAGACACTAAAAGCACAATAGTAGAACACAAACGAAGCTTCGAAGTGGATGTAATAGACAGTAAGAAATAGTACAAATCAAGTTTTAGGTATGGATTACTGACTTTTTACGCTTTTTTGTTGTTTGGACATGAGCTAGGAACTTAAGATTTTGCATGAAAGGAGGACTAGCCGCCGCGTTGCACGGGAGAATGTGAAAAGTTCCCATATGTAGTAAAATCCAGAGATATCCGTCCGTTTTCGTCATTTGTTATCGAATCGGCTTAAAGCCAGATCGTCACATTGGCCGCTCTTCTCTCTGAAACGGTTGTACTTACCGTCTGCAAATTTATGTCGCGTGCTGCGGTATGCGGAGACACTAAAAGCACCATCGTAGAACACAGATGAAGCTTCTAAGTTGATGTAATAGCCAGTTAGAGGTAGTACAATTCAAGTTTTAGGTATCGATTATTGACTTTTTAGCTGGCTTTGGTGCCTTGGACATGAGCTAGGACCTTAAGAGTTTCCGTGAAAGGAGGACTAGAAGCCGAGTTGCAAGGGAGAATGTGAAAAGTGTTCATTTGTAGTAAAAATCTGAGATATCCGTCCGTTTTCGTCATTTGTTATCGAATCGACTTAGCCAGATCGTCACATTGGACGCTCTTCTGTCTGAAACAGTTACATATATCGTGTGCAAAGCTATTTTTCGCGCTGTGGTATGCGGAGACACGAAAAGCACCATAGTAGAACACAGATGAAGCTTCTAAGTTGGTGTAATAGCAGTAAGAAGTAGTACAATTAAAATTTTAGGTATCGATTATTGCCTTTTTACCCTTCATTGGTGCCTTGAACATGAGCTAGGAACTTAAGATTTTGCATGAAAGGAGGACTAGCATCTGCGTTGCTTGGGAGAAAGTAAAAAGTGTTCATATGTAGTAAAAACCTGATAAATCCGTCCGTTTTCGTCATTTGTTATCGAATCGACTTAAAGCCAGATCTTCACAATGGCCGCTCTTCTCCCTGAAACGGTTGTACTTATAGTCTGCAAAGCTATGTCGCGTTCTGCGGTTTTCGGAGACACTAAAAGCACCATAGTAGAATACAGATAAAGCTTGCAAGTTGATGTAATAGCCAGTAAGAAGTAGTACAATTCAAGTTTTAGGTATCGATTATTGAATTATTACCCTTCATTAGTGCATTGGACATGAGCTAGGAACTTAAGATTTTGCATGAAAGGAGGACTCGCAGCCGCGTTGCATGGCAGAATGTGAAAAGGGTTCATATGTAGTAAAAACCTGAGAAATCCGTTCGTTATCGTCATTTGTTATCGAATCGACTTTAAAACAGATCGTCACATTGGCCGCTCTTCTCTCTGAAACGGTTACATTTATCGTGTTCAAAGCTATGTCGCGTTCTGCGGTATGCGGAGACACTAAAAGCACCATAACAGAACACAGATGAAGCTTCTAAGTTGATGTGATAGCCTGTACGAAGCAGTACAATCAAGTTTTAGTTATCGATTATTGAATTTTTAGACTATTTTGGTGCCTTGGACATGAGGTAGGACCTTACGACCTTGCATGAAGGGAGGTCTAGCAGCCGCGTTGCACGGGGGAATGTGAAAAGTGTTCATATGTAGTGAAAACCTGAGAGATCCGCCCGTTTTGTCATTTGCTATCGAATCGACTTTTGCCTGATGGTCATATAGGCCGCCCTTCTCTCTGAAACGCTTACATTTACCGTGTGCAAAGCAAGGTCTCGTGCTGCGGTATGCGGAGACACTAAACGCACCATAATGGATCACAGAAGAAGCTTCTCAGTTAATGTGATAGACAGTACGAAGCAGTACAGTTAAAGTTTTAGGTATCGATTATTGACTTTTTAGACTGTTTTGGTGCCTTGGACATGAGCTAGGACCTCACGATTTTGAATGAAGGGAGGTCTAGCAGCCGCGTTGCACGGGAGAATGTGAAAAGTGCTCATGTGTGGTGAAAACCTGAGAAATCCGCACGTTTTCGTCATTTGCTATCGAATCGACTTAATGCCAGATCGTCATATTGGCCGCTCTTCTCTCTGAAACGGTTACACTTATCGTGTGCAAAGCTATGTCGCGTGCTGCGGTATGCGGAGACACTAAAAGCACCATAACAGAACACAGAAGAAGCTTCTATGATGACATGATAGCCAGTGCGAAGCCGTACAATTCAAGTTTCAGTTATCGATTACTGACTTTTTAGACGGCTTTGGTTCCTTTGACATAAGCTTCGACCTTAAGATATTGCATGAAGGGAGATCTAGGAGCTGCGTTGCATGGGGGAATGTGAAATGTGTTCATATGTAGTGAAAACCTGAGAAATCCGTCCGTTTTCGTCATTTGCTATCGAATCGACCTTTGCCAGATGGTCATATTGGCCGCTCTTCTCTCTGAAACGGTTACATTTATCGTTTTCAAAGTTATGTCGCGTGCTGCGGTATGCGGAGACACTAAAAGCACATTAACAGAACACAGATGAAGCTTCTAAGTTGATGTGATAGCCTGTACGAAGCAGTACAATTCAAGTTTTAGTTATCGATTATTGAATTTTTAGACTATTTTGGTGCCTTCGACATGAGGTAGGACCTTACGACCTAGCATGAAGGGAGGTCTAGCAGCCGCGTTGCACGGGGGAATGTGAAAAATGTTCATATGTAGTGAAAACCTGAGAGATCCGCCCGTTTTCGTCATTTGCTATCGAATCGACTTAATGCCAGATCGTCATATTGGCCGCTCTTCTCTCTGAAACGGTTACATTTATCGTGTGCAAAGCTAGGTCTCGTGCTGCAGTATGCGGAGACACTAAAAGCACCATAATACAACACTGATGAAGTTTCTAAGCTGTTGTGATAACCAGTAAGAAGCAGTACAATTCAAGTTTTAGTTATCGATTATTGACTTTTTAGACGGCTTTGGTGCCTTGGACATGAGCTAGGACCTTAAGATTTTGCATGAGGGAGTTCTAGCAGCCGTGTTTTACGGGGGAATGTGAAAAGTGTTCATATGTAGTGAAAACCTGAGAAACCCTCCCGTTTTCGTCATTTGCTATCGATTCGACTTAATGCGAGATCGTCATATTGGCCGCTCTTCTCTCTGAAAAGGATACATTTATCGTGTGCAAAGCTATGTCGCGTGCTGTGGTATGCGGAGACACTAGAAGCACCATAATAGAACACAGAAGAAGCTTCTAGGTCGATGTTATAGCCAGTACGAAGCAGTACAATTCAAGATTTAGTTATCGATTACTGACTTTTTAGACGATTTTGGTGCCATGGAAATGCGCTAGGACTTACGACCTTGCATGAAAGGAGAATAGCAGCCGCGTTGCACGGGGGAGTGTGAAAAGTGATCGTATGTAGTGAATACCTAAGAAATCCGCTCGTTTTCGTCATTTGCTATCGAATCGACTTAATGCCAGATCGTCATATTGGCCACTCTTGTCTCTGAAATGGTTACATTTATCGTGTGCAAAGCTATGTCGCGTGCTGCGGTACGCGGAGACACTAAAAGCTCCATAATAGAACACAGAAGAAACTTCTAAGTTGATGTGATAGCCAGTACGAAGCAGTACAAGTCAAGTTTCAGTTATCTGTTATTGACTTTTTAGCCGGCTTTGGTGCCTTGGACATGAGCTAAGAACTGAAAGTTTTGCATGAAGGGAGATCTGGCAGCAGCGTTGCACGGGGGAATGTCAAAAGTGTTCTTATGTAGTGAAAACCTGAGATATCCGCCCGTTTTCGTCATTTGCTATCGAATCGACTTTTGCCAGATCGTCATATTGGCCGGTATTCTCCCTGAAAAGGTTATATTTATCGTGAGGAAAGGGATGTCGCGTGCTGCGGTATGCGGAGATACTAAAAGCACCATAATAGAACACAGAAGAATCTTCTAAGTTGATGTGATAGCTAGTACGAAGCAGTACAATTCAAATTTTAGATATCGATTATTGAATTTTTAGACGGTTTTATTGCCTTGGACATGAGCTAGGACATTACGATTTTGCATGAAGAGAGGTCTAACAACCGCGTTGCACAGGTGAATGTGAAAAGTGTTCATATGTTGTGAAAACCTGATAAACCCGCCCGTTATGGTCATTTGCTATCGAATCGACTTAATGCCAGATCGTCATATTGGCCGTACTTCTCTCTGAAACGGTTACACTTATCGTCTGCAAAGCTATGTCGCGTGCTGCGGTATGCCGAAACACTAAAAGCACCATAGTAGAACACAGAAGAAGCTTCTAAGTTGATGTGATAGCCAATACGCAGCAGTACAATTCAGGTTTCAGTTGTCGATTATTGACTTTTTAGACGGCTTTGGTTCCTTTGACATGAGCTAGGACCTTAAGATATTGCATAAAGGGATGTCTAAGAGAAGCGATGCACGGGCGAATGTGAAAATTGTTCATATGTAGAGAAAACCTGAGATAACCGAGCGTTTTCGTCATTTGCTATCGAATCGACTTAATTACAGATTGTCATATTGCCCGCAATTCACTCTGAAACCATTACATTTAGCGTGTGCAAAGCTATGTCGCGTGCTGCGGAATGCCTAGACGTTAAAAGCTCCATTATAGAACACAGAAGAAGCTTCTAAGTTGATGTGATAGTTAGTACGAAACAGTACAATTCAAGTCTTAGTTATCGATTATTGAATTTTTAGACGGATTCGGTGTCTTGGACATGAGCTAGGACATTACGATTTTGCATGAAGGGAGGTCTAGCGACCGCGTTGCACGGGGGAATGTGAAAAGTGTTCTTATGTAGTGAAAACCTGAGAAATCCGCCCGTTTTCGTCATTTGCTATCGAATCGACTTAATGCCAGATCGTCATATTGGCCGGTATTCTCCCTGAGAAGGTTACATTTATCGTGAGGAAAGCTATGTCACGTGCTGCAGTATGCGGAGTCACTAAAAGCACCATAATAGATCAAAGAAGAAGCTTCTAAGTTGATGTGATATCCGTTTCGAAGCAGTCCAATTCAAGTTTTAACTATCGCTTATTGACTTTTTAGACGGCTTTCGTGGCTTGGACATGAGGTAGGTCCTTAAGATTTTGCATGAGGGAGGTCTAGCAGCCGCATTTGACGGGGGAATGTGAGAGGTGTTCATATATAGTGGAAACCTGGGAAATCCGCCCGTTCTCCTCATTTGCTATCGAATCGACATTTGCCAGATCGTCATATTGGCGGCTCTTCTCTCTGAAACGGTTACATTTATCGTGTGCAAAGCTATGTCACGTGCTGCGGTATGCGGAGACACTAAAAGCACCACAATAGAACACAGAAGAAGCTTCTAAGTTGATGTGATAGCCAAAACGAAGCAGTACAATTCAAGTTTTAGCTATCGATTATTGACTTTTTAGACGGCTTTGGTGTCTTGGACATGAGCTAGGACATTAAAATTTTGCATGAAGGGAGATCTAGCAGCCGCGTTGCACGGGGGAATGTGAAAAGTGTTCATATGTAGTGAAAACCTGATAAACCCGCCCGTTTTCTTCATTTGCTATCGAATCGACTTAATGCCAGATCGTCATATTGGCCGTACTTCTCTCTGAAACGGTTACATTTATCATGTGCAAAGCTATGTCGCGTGCTGCGGTATGCGGAGACACTAAAAGCACCATAATGGATCACAGAAGAAGCATCTAAGTTGATGTGATAGCTAGTACGTAGCAGTACAATTCAAGTTTTAGATATCGATTATTGAATTTTTAGACGGTTTTGGTGCCTTCGACATGAGCTAGGACATTACGATTTTGCATGAAGGGAGGTCTAGGAGCTGTGTTGCACTGGGGAATGTGAAAAGTGTTCATATGTAGTGAAAACCTGAGAAATCCGCCCGTTTTCGTCATTTGCTATCGTATCAGCTTAATGCCAGATCGTCATATTGGCCGCTTTTCTCTCTGAAACCGTTAGATTTATCGTGTTCAAAGCTATGTCGCGTGCTTCGGTATGCGGAGACACTAAAATCACCATAGTAGAACACAGAAGAAGCTTCTAAGTTGATGTGATAGCCAGTACGAAGCAGTACAATTTAAGTTTAGCTATCGATTATTGATTTTGTAGACGGCTTTGTTGCGTTGGGCATGAGCTAGGACCTTCAGATTTTGCATGAAGGGAGCTCTAGTAGCCGCATTGCTCGGGGGAATGTGCAAAAGTGTTCATATGTAGTGATAACCTGAGAAACCCGCCAGTTTTTGTCATTTGCTATCGAATCGACTTAATGCCAGATCGTCAGATTAGACGCTCTTCTCTCTGATACGGTTAAATTTATCGTCTGCAAAGCTATGGCGCGTGCTGCGTATGCGGAGATACTAAAAGCACCATAGTAGAACTCAGATGAAGCTTCTAAGTTGATGTAATAGCTAGTAAGAAGTAATACAACACAAGTTTTAGATATCGATTATTGTCTTTTTAGACTTTGGTGCCTTTGACATGAGCTAGGACCTTACGATTTTGCATGATGGGAGGTCTAGCAGCCGCGTTGCACGAGAGAGTGTGAAAAGTGTTCATTCGTAGTAAAAACCAGAGAAATCAGTCCGTTTTCGTCATTTGTTATCGAATCGGCTTTTAGCTAGATCGTCACATTGGCCGGTCTTCTCTCTGAAACGGTTACATTTATCGACTGCAAATCTATGTCGCGTGCTGCGGTATGCGTAGACACTAAAAGCAGCATAGCAGAACACATAAGAGGCTTCTAAGTTGATGTAATAGGCAGTAAGAAGCAGTACAATTCAAGTTTTAGTTATCGATTATTGACTTTTTAGCCTTCTTTGGTGCCTAGGACTTGAGCTAGGACCTTACAATTTTGCACGAAAGAAGAACTAGCACAAGGGAGAATGTGAAAAGTGTTCAAAAGTAGTAAAAACCTGTGAAATCCGTCCGTTTTCGTCATTTGTTATCAAATCGTCTTAAAGTGAGATCGTCACATTGGCCACTCTTCACTCTGAAACGGTTACATTTCTCGTCTGCAAAGCTAAGTCGCGTGCTGCGGTATACGGAGACAATAAAAGCACCATAGTAGAACACAGAAGAAGACTCTCAGAAGATGCAATCTTCTAGTACGAAGCATTACAATTCACATTTTACTTATCTATTATTGACTTATTAACCGGCTTTGGTTATTTGGAGATGAGCTATGACCTTGAGATTGTTCATGAAACGAGGTCTGTCTGCCACGTTGCGCCTGAGAATGTGAAAAGTGTTCATATGTAGTAAAAACCTGAGAAATCCTCCCGTTTTCGTCATTTTCTATTTAATCGATTTACTGCCAGATCGTCATATTGGCCGCTTTTCTCTCTGAAACTGTTACATATATCGTCTGCAAGCTTATGTCGCGTGCTGCGTTATGCGGAGACAGTCAAAGCATCACAGTAGAACACAGATGAAGCTTCTCTGTTGGTGTAATCAGCGAGAAAGAACAAGTAATAAGCAGTACAATTAAAATTTTAGTTATCATTTATTGACTTATTAGCCTGCTTTGGTACCTTGGACATGAGCTAGGGCCTTACGATTTTGCATGAAACGCGGTCTGGACGCCACGTTGCACGGGATGATGGGAAAAGTGTCCATTTGTAGTAAAAACCTAAGAAATCCGACCGTTTTCTTCATTTGCTGTCGAATCGACTTATTGGCAGATCGTCACATCGGCCGCTTTACGCTCTGAGACGGTTAAATTTATAGTCTGCAAACTTATGTCGCCTGCTGCGGTTTGCGGAGACACTAAAAGCACCACAGTAGAAGACAGAAGAAGGTGTTAAGAAGATGTATTTGGCCAGTAAGAAGCAGTACAATTCAAGTTTTAGTTATCGATTACTGACTTATTAGCCGGCTTTGGTGCCTTGGACATGATCGAGGACCTCAAGCTTTTGCATCAAACGAGGTCTGAGCGCCACGTTGCACGGGGAAATGTGAAACGTGTTGATATGTAGTAAAAACCTAAGAAAACCTTTCGCATTTATTTAAGTTCCGTTAGTACAATAAGAATCTGTTAAAAAACTGACTACAATAATCATAATCTTGCTGTACAAGGGAAGTAGCTACTATTATTAACAGTATTTATTAACAGCAAATAAAACAAAAGGTAAAACAGAAAGATTATCAAACGTCTAATGGCACAGTAACGAAACTGAAAACAGTTCGCGACAATTTCTTCTGAAATTATTTCACCAGGAAACAACAAGAACAGCGATTGAAGACTACTAAAGTTCCAAAATAAACCACTATACACAAACAACTAATTAGTACTTAGCTTTGGATGTCCCGCTACAGCTGCAACTGGTCAGCGCGGAATGTAAACACAGGTAAGAAGTTAAGTTGCTCGATACGAAACACTCGCAAATATCAGGTCACAACCCAAGAAAGGCGGAGGTGAATGAAGAAACCACTAATAAGTATCTTATATAGTAAATATTATCACAAAAACCGTTAAAATATGTATCTGAAACCTATAAATGTATGAAAACTTAGAGAGCCATTTCACACGCACTCACGCGCCTAATCGTAATGCCAGATCGTCGCAGTGGCAGCTTTGCTCACGGAACTGTTTACATATACATCTGGAAACTTACGTCATGTGCTGTGGTATGCGGTCGCACCACAAACAACAAAATAGGAGCTTCTCATTTGATGCAATCGGCAGGTAAGAAGTAGTACTACTCAAGTTTTAGGTATCGAAAATTCAACTGTAGGCCGGTTCTGGTGTCTTGCAGTTGATAGAGGACCTTGGAACATGTCTGTCTTTTTACCCCCCTCCGCCCTCGTAAGATGACTGTCTACGTACACCCGCCACCCCCCCCCCCCCTCGTAATATGTCTGTCTACCTACTCACGCCTTCTGAAAATGTGTGTCTACCCACTTCCCCCTCAGAAGATGACTCTCTACTTATCCCCCCAACCGGAAAACGTCAGTTTTCCCACCCCCTCCCCCCCTCAGAAGATGACTGTCTACCTACACACCCTCGGAAGATACCTGTCTACCTACCCCCCCCCCCCCCTCGTTTGGAACATGTCTGCCTACCTACCAGCCTCTCAAAATATGTCTTTCTATCTACATCCCCCACCCCCCTCAGAAGATCACTCACTACCTACTCCGCACGTGGATGATGTCTGTCTCCCTAACCCACCCTTCAGAAGATGTTTGCCTACCTACTACTCCATGGAAGATGTCTCTATACATACCACCTATCGGGTGATGTTTGTCTACTCGCCCCCCCCCCCCCACCCCATAAGATGCCAATCTAACATCCCCCCCTGTGAAGATGCCTATCTATCGCCTAGCTCGGAAGCTACCCCAACTCAGAAGATTCCTATCTACCTGCACTTGGAAGATGACTATCTCTCCATCACCTTCAGAAGACTCTTATCTACCCCCTCAGAAGATGGCTGTCTACATACCCCACCCTCAGAATATGACTCTCTCTGATCTCCCACCCTATCTGTCTGTCTACCATTCTCACACATCGAGAGAGGTGGTACAGTGGTTAGCACACTGGACTCGCATTCGGGAGGACGACGGTTCAATCCCGTCTCCGGCCATACTGATTTAGGTTTTCCGTGATTACCCTAAATCGTTTCAGGCAAATGCCGGGATGGTTCCTTTGAAAGGGCACGGCCAATTTCTTTCCCAATCCTTCCCTAACCCGAGCTTGCGCTCCGTCTCTAATGACCTCGTTGTCGACGGGACGTTAAACACTAACCACCACCACCACCATTCTCACAATCAGAAACTGTCTGTCTACCTACCTCCCCCCCCCCCCGAAGATGTTTGCCTATCTGCCTAGGTACCGCCATTTAGATGGTGTCTGCCTACCTACACCCACTTCAAAAGATGTGTAACTGACTACCCCACCTCCGAAGATCTCTGTCAAACCCTCCTCCCATCCCTGGAGGATGTATGTGTGCAGACCCCCCTCTTGGAAGACATTTGACAACCGAAAAAACCGCTTTGGAAGATGTATGACTTCCTACCACTACCCTCGGAAGGTGTATGTCTAGCTAGCACACCCTCGAAGATGCCTGTCTATCTACCGAACCGCGGTATATGCCTGCCTCACCCTGTCAGAATATGTCTGTCTACATACCCCACATGGAAGATGTCTGTCTACTTACCCCCCCCCCCCCCCCCTTGGAAGATGTTTGTCTACCTAGCCCCTCTTGGAAGATGTCTGCCCACATAAACACACACTCGGAATATGTATGACTAGCCACCACTCCCCTCGGAACATGTGTGTCTACCTACCCCACTTCCGGACATGTCTCTCTACCTACGCCCCCACTCATAAGTTGTGTGTCTACCAACCCGCCATTTGAAGATGTCTGTCAACCTGGCCCTCCCTCAGAAAATGTCTGTCTACCTGCCCACCTTGGAATATTTATGTCTACCAAAACCCGGAGGATGTCTGTCTACCCAACACTCCCCTCAGAAGATGATTGTCTACCTACCCCCGGAAGATTTCAGTCTACCTGCACCCCCTCACTTCTGAAAGATGCCTGTCAATCAACCCCTCCAACAGAAAATGTCTGTCTACCTACTGCCCCTCGAAAGTTGTATGTCTATCACCCCTCCTCGGGAGATGTCTGTCTACCTACCCCCCTTCAGAAGATGTCTATCTACCTACCCTCCACCCCCTCGGTAAATGCCTGTCTACCCAACCCCCTCTCGGGAAAAGTATGTCTATCTATCCCCACTCGGAAGATGGCTGTCTACCTACCACCTCCCTCGGAATATGTCTGTATATCTAACCCGACCTCGGAATATGATTTTCCACCTACTGCATGGGAGATGTCAGTCCACCTGCACCCCACTTTGTAAAATGCCTGTCTACTTTCCACCCCTTTGGAAGATGTCTATCATCCCACCTCGGAAGATGTCTGTCTACCTACCCCCCTCTGAACATGATTGCCTACTGAACCACAACTCAGAAGATGATTGTCTACTGACCACCCAGAAGATGGAAGCCTACCTGCCCCCTCCCACTACAACAGAAGATGACCATACATCTAACCCCCTTGGTGGATGTCTGTTAAACTCCCCCCCCCCCTTGGAGGACTTTGTCTTCCTACCCCCTCGGAAGATGTATGTATTCCATTCGCCCCTCAGAAGATGTCTATCTTCCAACCCCCCTCAGACGATTTTTGTCTACCTACCCTGCCTTGGTATATGTATGTCTTCCTACACCCCCTCATACGATGTCTGCATACCTACCCCCCTCGGAAGAAGTTTATCATCCCTCTGTTGGAGATTTTCTGTCTACCTTGCCCCCCCCCCTCGGAAGATATATGCCTTCATATCCTCTACCCTTGGTGCCTACATACTCAACCTCAGAAGATGTCTACCAACCTACCCCACCTTATAAGAAATCTTTCTACCTACCCCCCCCCCCCCCCTCGTAATATCTGTGTCTACCCCTCGTAAAATGTCTATCTTTCCCAGTTGGAAAGATGTCTATCATCCCACTCTTAGAAGGTGTCTGTCTACCTATCCTCCCACTCTGAAGATGTCTGTGTACCTACCCTCCCTCAGGAGATATCGGTCTAATTGCCCACCGGGACTATGTCTATCTATATACTCTCAGCCTTGGAAAATACGTGCCTACTTACTCCACCCCCTGTAAGATATCTGTCTACCTATAACCTGCCCTCGGAAACTGTCTGTCTACATACACCCTCTAATAAGATGTCTGTC
The DNA here is from genome assembly GCF_023897955.1 of Schistocerca gregaria. Classification (NCBI taxonomy): domain Eukaryota; kingdom Metazoa; phylum Arthropoda; class Insecta; order Orthoptera; family Acrididae; genus Schistocerca; species Schistocerca gregaria. Next base: position 234,822 of record NW_026061952.1, on the reverse strand, counting down.
TACCTACCCCACACTGTCTGTCTTCCTACCCCAACCATCCTCGGAAGATGTATGTCTACCTACCCCTCCTTGGAAAATGCCTGTCTACCTAAATCTCGCTTGGAAAATATCTGTCTGCCTACCCCCCATCCTTGGAAGGTGTCTGTCCACCAACTCTCCTGTCGGAAGATGTATGGCTACCTAACCCCCCTCAGAAGATGTCTGTCCATCTATCTGCCTGTGGGATGTGTATGTCTACCTAACTACCTTAGACAATGTCAGTCTACATACCCCCCTCGGAAGATACCTGTCTACCAATACTCCTCTACATGCCAAAACTAATAATAAGATAGCTGCCAACCTAACCCACCTCAGAAGGTCTCTGTTTATGCACCCAAACTGAACATGTATGTCTATCTACCCCCCAGAAGTTGTCTGTCTACCTGCCCCCTCAGAAAATGTCAGTCGACCTACCCCCCCTTGGAAGATTTCTGTCTACCTATAACACCTCACGGAAAATATCTGTCTACCAGCCCCCTCTCAGAAGATGTCTCTCTACCTACCACCCCCCTCAGAAGTAGTATATCTATCTACCCTACCCTTGAAACATGTCTGTCTACCTACCCCCCCCCCCCCCAGTCAGCAGATGTCTGTCTACCACCTACATAAGTTGTCTATCTACACCCGCTCGGAAGATGTCTGTCCAATACACCACCCTCAGAAGATATCTGTCCTACCCCTCTCGAAAATGTTAGTCTACCTACACCCCAGATAATGAATGTCTACCAACCCCACCTCGGAAGATGATTGTCTACCTACCCCATAGAAGATGTGTTTACCTACCACCACTCGTAGTATGTGTGTTTACCTACCCCCATTGGAAAATATCGGTCTACCAACCGCCCTTGAAGATGTATGCCTACATACCCAACACCCTCGGAAGACGTCTGGCTACCTAGCTCCCCCTACGAAGATATCTGCCTTCATACCCACTTCTATTGGAAGATGTCTGTCAACATACCCAAATTCAGAAAACGACTGCCTACCTACCCCACCTCAGAAGATGTCTGCCTACCAACCACCCCTCGGAATATGTATGTCTACCTACACTCATTCGGAATATTGCTTTCTACCACCCCTCCCTCTGAACATGTCTATCTCCCTCCCTCCCTCAGAACATGTCTATCTACCAACATCCCCCACCTCCTATGAAGTCTCTCTCACTACCCCCACCCCCTCCCCCCTTCGAAAGTGACACCCTACCTACCATCCTCAGGAAATGTCAGTCTTCCTACTCCCCATACCTCAGAAGGTGTGTCTAACTATCCCCATGGACAATGTCTGTCTACATACCCCTAGCCTCAGAAAATACTTGTCTAACTACACCCCCTCAGATTATTTCTGTCTACCTACAACCCAGCCTCGGATAATGTCTGTCTACCTACCCCCTCACTAATTGTCTCTCTACCTACACTACCTTAGAAGATGTCTGTCTACATATCCCTCATCCTCTGAAGCTGTATGTCTACTACCCCTGCTCAGAAGATATCTGTCTACTTAAAAAAAACCTCAGAACATGTCTGTCTAACAACCCCCCCCCCCTCAGTTGTCTGTCTACCTACCCCCTTGAAGATGTCTGTCTACCTACCCCCAGTAAAACATCTCTGTACCCATCTTCCCCTCAGAAAATGATTGTCTACCTACCCCTGTATGTAAGATGTCTCACTACCTACCCCACCCCTTCGGGAAATGTCTGTCTATCTACCCCATCCACTCATGGAAGATGCTTATCTAATCACCTTGGAAGATGCCTTTCTACCCCAGCTCAGAAATTGTTTATCTACCCCCTCCTCAGAAGATGTCGGCCAGTGTACCACCCCTTCAGAAAATGTCAATCTACCACCCTTGGAAGATGTATGTCTGTCTACCCCTTCAAAGATATATGTCTACCTGCCCAACTCGGAAAATGTCCGTCAATGTGCCCCCCTTTGGAAAATGTCTAACATCACCAAACTCAGTAGATGTGTGTCTATCTGTCCCACACCCTCGGAAGATGTCTGTATTTCCAGCCCATCTCAGAAGAAGTATGTTTACCAACTTTACATCAGGAGAAGTCTGTCCAACTACCCCCTAGGAAGGTCTCTGTCTCCCTACCCCCTCTTGGAAGATACCTCTCTACCTACAAAACCCCTCAGAAAATGTCTGTCTACCTACCCCCTCAGAAGGTTTCTGTCTACCTACACCTCCTCAGATGATGTCTATCTACCTACCCCCCCCCCCCTCATCCTCAGAAGACGTATGTCTACCTACCATCCTCAGAAGATGTTTGTCTACCTAACCACCCCCCCCCCCCAGAAGATTTCTGTCTATCTACTGCCTCCCTTAGAAGAAGTCTGTTACCAACACACCCATCAGAAGATGTCAGTCTACCAATCCCCACCTCAGAAGATGTCAGTCTTACCCCCCCCCCCCCTTGGAAAAAGTCTATCAACCTCCCTCATCAGATGTCCATCTACCACCCCATCAGAAGATGTCTGTCAACATACCCCCAGAAGATGGCACTTTTCCCAACCACAATCAGAAGATGTTTGTCTACCTGCCCTTCTGCTATAGGAAGATTACCTATCAGCCCTCAGAATATGTCTGTCTACCTAAATTCCCTCAGAAGATGTCTTACTACCAACCATCCCCCCTAAGGAAAAGTCTGTCTATCTACCCCCCCCCCCCCTCGGAGGAATTTCTATCTAACCCCTAACTAGAAGTCTGTCTACCTATACCCCCTATCTAAGGTGTCTGTCTACATACCCAACCTCCAAAGATGACTGTCTACCTCCCGCCCTCAAAAACGTTGGTGTACCCATCTTCCCCCTCAGAAGATGATTGTCTACCTACTCCCATGTGCTAGATGTCCCTCTACCTGCCTCCCTTTGGAAGATGTCTGTCTAACTGCCCGCTCCACCCACAAAGATGCCTTTCTAATACTGGCAGAACATGTCTATCAACCCCCCCTCAGATGATGTCTGTCTACCCACCCCCGGAAGAGGTCTGTGTACCCATCCCCCTCAGAAGATGATTGTCTACCTACCCCCGTACAGAAGATGCCAGTCTACTTACACCCCTTTCCGAAAATGTCTGTCTACCTACCCCATCCACGCACGGAAGATTCCTATCTACCCATCTTGGACGATGCCTTTCTACCCCAACTCAGAAATGTCTATCTACCACCATCTCAGAAGATGTCTGTCTACCTACCCCCCATTGAATATATCTGCCTACCCAACCCATCTTTGGAAGATGATTGGCTACCTACCCCATGGAAGATGTCAGGCAACCTGCCCGCTCACTTAGGAAGATGCCTACCTCCCCCTTGGAAGTGGTCTATTTTCCACCACTCAGAAGATGTCTGTCTAACTACCCCCTCTGAATGTATATGTCTGTCAACTATGTCTGTTTACCTACTCCCATAAGATGTCTATCATCCCCCTCAGAAGGTATCTTCCTATATACTCCCTCCCCTTGGAAGATGTCTGTCTACATACCCAAACTAAGATGACGTCTGCCAACCTACTCCCCCACAGAAGATGTCTGTCTACCTACCACCCTTGGAACATCTATGTCTTTCTACTCCCCGGAAGATGTCTGTCAGTCTGCCCAACTTGGAACATGTCTGTCTACGTGCCCTCCTTCGGAAGATGTCTATCATCCCCAGCCTCAGAAGAATTATGTCTATTTGTCCCGCACCAACAGTAGACGTCTGTGTACCTACCCCCTTAAGAAGAAGTCTGTTTACCAACCCCCCATCAGGAGATTCTCAAACCACCCACCAGGAAAGTCTCTGTCTACCTATCCCCCCCCCCTTTGGGAGATATCTGTCTACCTACAACACAACTCGGTAAATGTCTGTCTACCTACCTCTCAGAAGATGTCTGTTTATCCACACCTCCACAGATGATGTCTATCTACCTACCCCCTGCCCCCATCCTCCGAGGATGTCTGTCTACCTACACCCTCCGAAGATTTCTGTCTACCTACCCCCCTTGGAAGATGTTGGTCTACTTACCCCTCTAGATGATGTCTGTCTAAGTACACCCATCAGAAGATGGCTGTCTACCAACCCACCAATGGGAGATGTCTGTCAACAAACCCCCTCGAAAGGTGCCTTTCTGCCTACCCCCTCAGAAGATTGTCTACCTACGAACACTCAGAAAATGTATGTATACCTACCCCCCCCCCCCTCGGAAGAAGTCTGTCTAATTATTCCCCACCCCTTGGTAATTTCTGTCTACATACCACTCACTTGCAAGATGTCTGTCTACCTACTACCTCTTGAAAGATATCTGTTTACCTACATCTTCTGTGGGGAGGTAGGAAGACACACATCTTCCACGAGGGGTAGGTAGACAGACATATTCCAAAGCAGGGTACATGGTCAGACATCTTCTGAATGGTGGTAGGTAGACAGACATCTTCCAAGAGGGGGGAGAGACAGCTTCTGTGGTGATAATGGTAGACAAACAATTCCAAGGAGGGGTAGTAAGACAGACATCTTCTGAGGGGTTGTTTCTTAGTCATACGTCTTCAAGGGGGAGGCTTGGTAGACCGACATTTTCCAAGGGGGGAGACATTTTTCGATTGGGGCCAGATAGGGGAGGTAGACATTTTCCGGGGGGGGGGAGATATTTTCGAGGGGGAGAGTAGATTGACATCTTCTGGGAGGGGGGAGATAGTATTCTTCCATGGGGGAAGGTGAGTAGTCAGACATCTTCAAAGGTTGGGGGGGGGGGGGGTCAGTAGACAGACATCTTCCAAGAAATGTCGGTAAGTAGACAGACATCTTCTGTGGGGAGTGATGGTATGTACACTTACGTCTTCTGATGGGTTCGGGTAGATAAACAGGCATCTTTCATGAAGGGGGGATAGAGCTCCTCGAAGATGGGGTGTAGATATCTTTGGCAAGGAGGGTAGATAGACATAATCAGAGAGGGGTTTAGATATATTTCTTCCATAGTGGGGATAGATAGACTTGTCCGGAGTTTGTGAGGTAGACAGACATACAGACATCTTCCTAGAATTTGGAGGTAGACAAACATATACAGAATGGGCAGTAGACACATTCCAAATGAAGGAAGGCTGTAGAACTCTTCTGAGTCTAGGATAAATGTTCTCTGAGAGGAGGGGCTAGATGGAAATCTTAACAGGGGTGGGGTAGGTAGACATACACATTCTGAGAGGAGGGGGTTGATAGACAGGCATCTTTCATGAGGTGAGTTATAGACATCCACGTGGGGGATAGACATCTTCTGAGGTGGGGGTAGATACACCTCTTCCGAGGAAGGTATGGATAGATAATCTTATGAGGTGGGTGTTGGTAGGCATCAGCTGAAGGGAGCTAGATTGGCATCTTCCGATGTGGAAGGGTTTAGGTAGGCATTTTTAGAGGGAGGGATTTCATCCCAGGGGTTTAGATAGGCATCTTCCAAGTGGGTGTAGAATGACATCTCAGAGAGGGGGTAGACAAAATCTTCCGAGAGGGGGTAGGTAGAAAGACATCTTTGAATGGGAGAGTAGGTAAGCAGACATCTTTTGAGTGGGGTTGGTAAACTGACATCTTCCAAAGGGGCAAGGTAGACAGATAGTTTCTGAGGGTGGGGCATAGGTAGACTGACACTTTCCGATGTGTGGTAAGTAGAATTACATCTTCTGAAGTGATGGGGTAGGTAGACAGACATTTTCCGAAGGGGTGTAGGTTTACAGACATATACCTAGGGGGAAGGTAGACAGACATGTCCCGAGTGGTGGTAGGTAGACAGCCATCTTCCAGTTGGGTAGGTACACAGACATCATCCAAGGGGGTTAGAAAGACAGACATTTTCCATGTGGGGGTTGGTAGACATAAATCATCTGAGGGGGGAGAGACATCTTTTGAGGGGAGGGTACATAGACGGACATCTTCAGAGAGGAGGTAGTCATCCTCCGAGAGGGAGATAGTCATCCTCCGAGAGGGGGAGTAGATGTCTTCCAAGATGGGAGGCAGTTGTACATCTTCCACTGGTCTTAGCTAGGCAGACATCTTCTGAGGGAGGGTATGTAGACAGACATCTTCTGAGGGGGATAACGTCGACAGTCATCTTCTGATCGGGGTGGGTGGGTAGACAGACATCTTCCGAGTGGTGGTAGGTATGGAGGCATCTTCTGAGGCTGGATTTGGTAGACAGGCATCTTCCAAGGGGGGGTGTTGGAAGACAGATATCTTTCAAGGGGTGGGAAACATCTTCTAAAGGATGCAGTTTGGTAGACAGTATCCTCCGAGAGGGGCCTAGACATTCTGTGAGGGAGATAACGTCGACAGTCATCTTCTGATGGGGGTGGGTAGGTAGAAAGACATCTTCCGAGGAGTGTTAGGTATCGAGACATCTTCTGAGCCTGGGTGCGGTAGAAAGACATCTTCCAAGGGGGGGAAGGGGGTGTTGGAAGACAGACATCTTCCAAGGGGTGGGAAGCACCTTCTAAAGGATGCAGTTTGGTAGACAGACATCCTACGAGAGAGGATGTAGACATTCTCAGATGGGGAGTGTATATCTTCTGAGAGGAGTGGTAGATTGACATATTCCGAGAGGGGGGAGATACTTTTCTTCCATGGCGGCAATAGATACATATCTTCCCAGAGGAGTACATAGATAGACATGTTTAAATGTGTGGTGAATGTAGACAGACAACTTTCGAGAAAGGGGGGGTAGGTATACAGACATCCTCAGAGGGGGTGGGTTGGGAGACAGACATCTTCCGAGATAGGGATAAGATAGAGACAAATCATTCAAGGTGTGGTAGATAAATATACAGATTCTGAGGGGTTTAGGTAAACATTCATATTATGACGGGTTGTGGGTGTAGGTAGACAGAAACCATCCGAGGAGGGGTATTTAGGCAGATAACGTCTGAGAGGGGTTATGAAGACTGACATCTTCTGAGGGGTTGTAGGAGGACAGACGTCTTCCAAGTGGAGGGTTGGTAGACAGACATCTTCAGATGTGGGGTGGGGTAGGTAGCCAGACATCTTCCAATAGGAGGTTGGTAGGCAGACATATCATGTGAGGGGATGGTTGTAGACAGCCTTCTTCTGATGGGTGGGTGGGTAGACTGACATCTTCCATGATGGGGCATAGGCAGAGAGACATTGTCCGAGGCAGGGTGACTATAGACATTTTTTGAGAGGGGGGGAGTTAGACAGACTTCTTCTGGGGGGTTGTAGGTAAACTGACCTCTTCAGAGGGTGGTGTAGAATGACATTTGCCAAGAGCGGTAGGTAGAGAGACATTTTCAAATGGTGGAAAGTAGACAACATCTTCTGATGAGTGTAGGTAGACAGACATCTTCTGAGGGGGATGTGTAGATGGACATACATCTTCCGATGGTTGGTGGGTACATAGACAGACATATTCCAATGGGTGCGGTAGGTAGACAAACATCTTCCAAGTGCGGGCGTCATAGATAGATATCATACAAAAGTTCATGTAGGTAGACACACATCTTCTGAGGGGGTGTAGGGAGACAGACATTTTCCGAGGGGTGTACATAGACATACATTTTCCAAGTGGGGTCTAGGTAGACAGACATCTTCAGATGAGGGGGTAATTAGACAATCATCTTCTGGGGTAGGTAGACAGACATATTCAGAAGTATGGGTTGGTAGACAATACTTTATGACTGGAGGGATGTAGAGAGACATCTTCCAAGGGGTGTAAGTAGGTAGACAGACCTCTTCCGAAGCAGAGGTGTTGGTAAACAGACAATTATCATGGACAGGGTTAGGTAGGCAGACATCTTCCCAGTGAAGTTTTGTAGACAGGCATCTTCCGACGAAGGGTTAGGTAAACTGACACCTTCTGAGGCAGGGTAGGTAGATAGTCATCTTCAGAGGGGTGTTTGGTATACAGACATCTTCTGAATGGGTGTAGGTATACAGACATATACCTAAGGGGGAGGTAGACAGACATCATGGGAGTGGGGGTACATAGACAGACAAGTGGGTAGGTATACTGACATCTTCCGAGGGGGATTAGGAGGACAGACATTTTCCATTTGAGGGTTGATAGACTTACATCATCTGAGGGAGGAGAAATATCTTTCGAGAGGAGGGTATGTAGACAGACATCTTCAGAGAGAGGGTAGACATCATCCGAGAGGGAGGTAGTCATCCTCCAAGACAGGGGTAGATATCTTCCTAGAGGGGTGTAAATAAATATCTTCCAAGATGCGAGGTAGATGGACCTCTTCCGAGGGTTTTAGGTAGGCAGACATGTTCCGAGGCGTGGCATGTAGACATACACCTTCTGAGGGGAATAAGGTCATCTTCTTATGGGAAATGGATAGGTAGACAGACATATTCCAAGGGAGAGGGGGGTAGGTTAGGAGGAGATATATTCTGAGGGTGAGTTCAGTACACAGACATCTTCTGCGGGGTGTTCATTGTAGACAGACATCTTTCAAAGGGGGTGAGACATCTTCCAAAGTATGCGTTTTGGTATACAGACATCCTCCAAGAGGGGTGTGGACATTCTCTGATGTGGGAGTAGATATCTTCCCAGAGGAGTGGTAGTTTAACAACTTCCGGGAGGGGGGGGTAGGCAGACAGATATCCTCAGAGGTAGGGGTAGGGAGACAGATATCTCCCACAGGAGGGATAAAATCGAATCATTTGAAGGGGGTAGATAGGCATACATCTTCTGAGGGGTTTAGGTAGACATTCATCTTATGACAGGGGAAGGGAGTAGGTAGACAGATCATGCGGGGGGGGGGGGGGGGATATGTAGACAGATATCTTACGAGAGGGGAGTTGGTAGGCAGACATATTCTGAAGAGTTGTAGGAGGACGGACATATTCCAAGGGGGTAGGTAGACAGGCATCAACAGAGGGGGGTTAGGTAGACAGTCGTCATCAGAGGTGTATAGGTAGACAGACATCTTCTAAGGGGTTTGGTAACCGACATTTCCTAAGGAGTGGCAGGTAGACAAACTTTTTCCGAGTGTGGGTGGGTATGTAGACAGACACCTGTAAGGAATTGTAGGCTGACAGACAACCTTTGTGATAGATGGTAGGTAGGCAGAAATATTCTGAAGGGAGGGTTGGAAACACATATCTCTTCCAATGGGAGGGGTAGGTAGTCATACATCTTCTGAGGGCTGGGTTTAGGTATACAGAGATCTTTCCAAGGGGGGGCAGGTAAGTAGACAGACATGTACTCAGGGTAGGGGGATGAGAGACAGACATTTTCCGAGGGGGAGGGGTAGGTAGACAGACATCTTCTGATGGTTGGGTAGGTAGACAGACATCTTCCGGGATGGATAGCTAATCGGACATGGTTTGAGGGAGCTTAGGTAGACAGACATTTCCGATGGGGAGTGTAGGTAGACAGACATATTCCAAGGGTGGGGAGATGAGAGACAGACATTTTCTGATGTGGAGATAGGTAGACAGACGTCTTCTGAGGGGTTGTAGGTAGACAGACATCTTCCAAGCGGGAGCTGTAGGTAGACAGACATCTTCAGAAGGAGATTGTAGGTTGATGGACATATTTTGTGCAGGTAATGATAGATAAACAAATTCCAAGGGGTGGTAGTTTAACAGATATCTTCCCAGGGGGGCTGAGTAGATAGACAGACATCATCCAACGTGGGTAGACAGACATATTCCAGGTGGAGTAGACATCCTCCAAGGGGTAGACATCTTCGAATGGTGGTGAGGGTAGGTAGACAGACATCCTATGAGAGTGGGGTTAGAGATTCTCTGAGAGGGGGGTGTAGATAGCTACCGAGAGTGGAGGTAGATAGACATATTCCAAGTGGGGGGGGGGGGGTTGGATAGAAATCTTCCGGGGGTTGAAATTTGGCAGTTGGTAGACTGGGCTCTTCTGAGACTGTGTTTGGAAGACATTTTCCGAGGTGGGAGGTAGACAGATATATTCCGAGGCAGTTGGTAGGTAGACAGACTAATTCCAGGGTGGTTGGTATGCTGACAGACATCTTCTGAGGGGGGGGGGGGTAGACAGACATCGCCTGAGGGGCTGGAAGACACCTTCCAAAGTTTGGGGGTCGCTAGACATCTTCCGAGACAGGGGTAAACAACTTCCGAGTGGGGGGGCTGAGTAGGGGTTGGGATAGGTCGACAGACAAATTCCGAGAGGGCAGGTAGGTAGATAGACATCTCCTTAGTGTGGGGGGGGGGGGGGTTGAGAGACATCTTTCAGGGTGATAGACATCTTACGAGGTGGGGAGAGAGTTTTTGTGGGGGTGTAGATAGACATCTTCACAGGGTGAGGTAGGTGGACAAACATCTTCCTTAGGGGGGTGACGTAGGCAGACATCTGCCGAGGGGGTAGGTAGATAGACATCTCCTGTGGAGAGTTACGTAGACTGACATTTTCTAACGAGGCAAGTAGGTAGAATTACATATTAGGTGGTGGGGCGATGAGAGACAGACAGCTTTCGATGGGGTAGAGGTAGTATGAAATCTTCCGATGTGGGAGGTGTAGGTAGATATCTTCTGGGAGGGGTGGGTACACAGACATCTCCCGAGGGGTGGGGTAGGTAGACATTCATATTCTGTGGGGAGGGGTAGGTAGTCATACATATTCTAAGGGGAGGGGGTTTAGGTAGACAGACATATTCCAAGGGTGTGGGTAGGTATACAGACATCATCTGAGGGGGGAGGGGAGGTGCAGGTTGACAGAGATCTTCCATGGATGGGTAGCTCGGTAGATATCTTCTGAGGGGGATAGATAGGCATATTTCGAAGGTGGGGTAGATAGGCACCTTCCCAAGGGGGGGGGGGGGGCAGATCATCATGTGTGTGACGTCACGTGAGCTGCACTGCTGTTGAAATAGCTTGTTAATGTTTTATAAATTTTAGACTTCATTTACGTATTTTAAAGTTCTTTGTGTTATTATTTTTGCCGTAAAAGCAAATTATTTGTGGATATTCATTTATCTCAGTCTTTCTTTCTGTGGTATTGACTCGAGTGGTCTATTATTTGTGAGTGTGCTTTCATGGTTCGTCTAAGCCTCGCGCCTCATCAGTGTGTTTACATTTTGCGGCGTGCACTGCCTCTGTAGCGGTTATAAGTTAAGTACTGACGAAGTTGTTTGTGCTCTGTAATACAGTTATTAAACTGAATAGATTGCAGTGGTGTTGCTTGCCATTTTTGGCGAAATAATGACTTAATAAACTCTTGTAATCGTTCGCTCGCTGTGTTTTATAGAGTTTTCAGTGTGTTGAAGTCGTTTAGTAAATTTCGTGCTTTAGTTTTCAACTGGCGTTTAGTTTAAATTTTTTGGTTTTAGCCAATAATTTTGTGAAGTTTTGCTGGTATTGGTATCGGCTGTGTTGTAGTAGTGTTAATACAAGAAGCTGCTTTCTTAGTAGACAGAGAATTTCGAGACCATAGTTGTTAGTTCTTAAATAGTGCTGCTTTTGTAACTGAACTTTGGTAACGTAGACGTATAGTTTTTTTTAGTAACTGTAAAATTTTATCGTGAGTGAGAAGTGATGGCTATGTCGTAGGTTTGTGAGTAGTGGATTACGCTGTGGGATTTGTTCAAAGTATTTTCATTGGGGGGAATGCAGTGGGGAAGCCAGTGGTCATTTGAGGGTGATCCTGTCCTGGGAATGTAGAATCTGTAGTAGAAACAAGTTAATAGAGGAGCAGGAGCGTAAGATCTGTGCCCTTCAGGTGCAGTTACAATGCGCAAAGGAGGAACTAGATAAGTTGAGGAGGGTGAAGGGTGCTGGGGAATGGGAACTGGCAGGTGACAAGAAGATAGATAGGAAAAGGAGGTAGTCAGACAGTTTTACTTTGCATACATGCAATAGATACGACAAACTGTCAAAGTTGAGCGGAGAGGAGCCTCGTGTAGCTGTATATGGAGGTAACTTGCAGCCGTCCTCAGCAATTAGGAGGCCTAGGTTCTGCTGCTAGGTAGTTACCGGGTAGAGGTGTGGGCCAGCATTTGCAAGAAGTTTTGTGGAGTGAGTACCAGGTCACAAGCATTGTGAAGCCTAATGCAGGGTTGGCTCAGGTGGCTGAAAGCATAGGGGAGTTATGTAAGAATTTTACAAAGGAGGATCAGGTAGTGATAGTGGGTGGTGCTGGGAGCAGTCACAATAGGGACAGGGGGTATGCTGTCAGTGGTGACTTGTTTAAGATAGCTACTCAGACTGGTGGCACTAATGTGCTTTTCGTGCAACTGTTTCAGCATAATGATCGGGCACACCTTAATGCGGCTGTTGGGCGCGTAATTGTGGGGCTGGGGAGTGCACTGATGGGAGAGGGCATGGATCACATCTCAGTGGTGCCAGTTGGGTCTATCAGTAGATGGGGTTTCACTAGGCATGGCCTTCCCCTCAATAGGTATGCGAAGGAGAGGCTACCTAAGCTTATAGGTGACAGTGTAGTGGGTGGTGGTGGCGGTAGTGGTGTCACTCATGGAAAAATTCCTGTAGTAGTTGGTGTTAGAGCTGCACCTTTTTAATACTGAAGTCAGCTGATTGGTATACCTGCTTAAAGGAAGTGCTTCTAAGTTTCAAAAATGGTTCTAATGGCTCTGAGCACTATGCAAATTAACATATGGGGTCATCAGTCGCCTAGAACTTAGAACTAATTAAACCTAACTAACCTAAGGACATCACACACATCCATGCCCGAGGCAGGATTCGAACGTGCGACCGTAGCAGTCGCGCGGTTCCGAACTGAGCGCCTAGAACCGCAAGACCACCGCGGCCGGCGTGCCTCTAAGGGCTCTCCTCCAGAGGATGTAATGTTTCCAAGTAGAGAAGGAATTGGCATATTTCATCAGAATATAAGAGTTATTAGGGATAAAGTTAGTGAACTGCTAACAGATGTTAACGCTGAAATTATTTGTATATCAGAGCACCACTTCAATAAATTGATAATTTATAGGCTTCCTTTACCAGGCTACATATTAGCTGGCTGTTTCTCAAGGAGTTTCTTGCGGGGTGGGGAGGTGTCACCGTACGTAAAAAACAGTACGTTATTTGAGTCCATAGACTTATCACGACACTGCACTGAACAGATATTTGAAAGTTGTGCAGCATTTGTTGAATTTAGTGAAACTCAACTTCTAATTGCTTGTGTTTATAGGGCCTCTAACTCCAACTTCAGAGCATTTTTGCTTAAGCTAGAGAGGGTTCTTGATTCACTTTGTAGGAAGTACCAGCAAGTAGTTATATGTGGGGGACTTCAATATTAATTTTGTATATGATTGTGCAAGAAAAAGGGGGGTTGGGTTGTTTGGGGAAGGAGACCAGACAGCGATGTCATTGGTCTCATCGGATTAGGGAAGGATGGGGAAGGAAGTCGGACATGCCCTTTGAGAGGAACTAACCCAGAATTTGCCGGGAGTGATTTAGGGAAATCACGGAAAACCTGAATCAATATGGCTGAACGCGGGACTGAACCGTCGTCCTGCCGAATGTAAGTCCAGTGCCTTAACCACTGCGCCACCTCGCTCGGTCCCAAGAAAAATGATGTTGGTAGATCACCTAAATTCATATGATCTGATGCCAACTGTGTTTTTTTTTCAAACTAGGGTGCAGGCGAATAGTAGCACGGTCATAGACAATATTTTTATTCGTTCCTCAATACTAGATGGGCATCCTGTTAGTAAAAGTGTGAATGGCCTTTCAGACCATAATGCACAAATTTTAACACTAAAAGGTTTTTGTACTCAACTCAATGTCATATTTAGTTACAAAGAACGTAGGAAAGTCAATCCAACAGCAATAGAGTGTTTTTTAAAACTTGTCAAGGAACAAGAGTGGCAAGATGTTTATAGTGCCAATAATACAGATGATAAATACAATGCTTTCCATGGCACATTTCTCATGCTCTTTGAGAGTTGTTTTCCATTAAAACATTCTGAATGGGGTACTAGCAGTAATAGACAGCACAGTTGTCTGACTAGTGGGATAATGATTTCATGTAAAACATAGGGCGAATTATATCAAAATGTTCGAAGTAGTCACAATCAAGCTAAATAAAAATTTAGTTCCAACAGGAAATCATACAAATTTCTTAGCAAATACCTTTCTGAGATTGACGTCTGAAATACTCCTCTGTGATACAAACAAGAGAGAGATTGAGTCAATAACTATATCACTGAAGACTAAGGACTCTCATGGATATGATGGAGTGCCTAGCAGCATGTTAAAGTACTGTGCTGCACATGTTAGCCCTGTATTTAGCCATATTTGCAATTTTTCCTTTAGAACTGGTCAGTTTCCTGACCGATTAAAGTACTCATCAGTAAAGCCGCTTTATGAAAAGGGAGAAAGGGATAATGTAGCTAATTTTAGACCTACTTCTATGCCATCAGTGTTTGCAAAAGTTACCGAAAAGGCTGTGCATGTAAGGTTAATTGATCATTTGATATCACACAATTTGCTGTCAAATGAACAGTTCGGTTTTAGAAGCCGTTTGACAACTGAAAATGATGTATTCTGGCGTACAGACGTACTTTTATGCAAAATCGTAAGGTCCTAGCTCTTGTCCAATGCACCAAAGCCGACAAATAAGGGAATAACCGATAACTAAAACTTGAATAGTACTGCTTCTTACTGGCTATTACATCTTCTTAGAAGATATTTCTGTGTTCTAATAGAATGTTTTCATTTTTTTCCGCATACCGCAACACGCGACATAATTTTGCAGACGATAAATGTAACCGTTTCAGAGAGAAAAGCGGCCAATGTGAAGATGTGGCAATAAAGTCGATTCGATAGCAAATGACGAAAGCGGGCGGATTTCTGAAGTTTTTACTACGTATGAACAGTTTCACATTCTCCCGTGCAACGTGGTTTCCAGACGTCGTTTCATGCTGAATCTTTAGGTCGTCGGTCATGTCCAATGTACCAAAGCCGGCAAATAAGTGAATAACCGATAACTAAAACTTGACTACTACTGCTTGTTACTAGCCGATAACATCTTCTTAGAAGCTTCTTCTGTGACTACTATAGTGCTTTTAGTGACTGCGCATACCGCGGCAAGCGACATAACTTTGTATACGATGAATGTAACCGTTTCAGAGAGAAAAGCCACCAGTGTGACGATCTGTCATTAAGTCGATTCTTATGCAAATGACGAAAACGGGCGGATTTCTCATGGTGTTACTACATATGAAAGCTTTTCTCATTCTCCCGTACAACGTGGCGTACAGACGTACTTACATGCAAAATCTTAAGATCTTAGCTCATGTCCAATGTACCGTTTCAGAGAGAAAAGCGGCCAATATGACGGTCTGACATTAAGTCGATTCGATGGAAAATGTCGAAAACGGGCGGATTTCTCATGTTGTTACTACATATGAACATTTTTTATATTCTCCCGTGCAACGTGGCGTACAGACGTACTCTCATGCATAATCTTAAGGTCCTAGCTCATGTCCAATGCACCAAGGCGGCAAATAAGTGAATAACCGATAACTAAAGCATGTATATTACTGCTTCCTACTTTCGATTATATCTTCTTTGAAGCTTTTTCTGTCTTCTAATATAATGTTTTCAGTTTTTTCCGCACACCCCAACACGCGACATAACTTTACAAACGATAAATGTAACCGTTTCAGAGAGAAAAGTAACCAATATGACGATCTGGCAATAAGTCGATTCAATGGCAAATGTCGAAAACGGGCGGATTTCTCATGTTGTTAGTACATATGAACACTTTTCACATTCTCCCGTGCAACGTGGCGTACAGACGTACTTTCATGCAAAATCTTAAGGTCCTAGCTCATGTCCAACCGTGCGACTGCTAAGGTCGCAGGTTCGAATCCTGAATGGGGCATGGATGTGTGTCATCTCCTTGGGTGAGTTAGGTTTAAGTAGTTCTAAGTTCTAGGGGACTAACGACCTCAGCAGTTGAGTCCCATTGTGCTCAGAGCCATTTGAACTGATGTTCAATGCACCAAAGCCGGCAAATAAGTCAATAGTTTAGTTCTGCTTGCTGCTTTCGATTACATCTTCTTAGAAGCTTTTTTTGTGTTCTAATATGATGTTTTCAGTTTCTTCCGCATATTGCAATACGCGACATACATTTCCAGACGATAAATGTAACTGTTTCAGAGAGAAAAGCGGCCAGTGTGACGATCTGGCATCAAGTCGATTCGATGGCAAATGACGAAAGCGAGTGGATCTCTCAAATTTTTACTACATATGAACAGTTTTCACATTCCCCCGCGCAATGTGATTTCCAGACGTCGTTTCATGCGAAATCTATAGGTCGTCGGTCATGTCCAATATACCAAAGCCGGCAAATAAGTGAATTACCGATAGCTAAATCTTGAATAGTACTGCTTCTTATTGGCGATTACATCTTCTTCGAAGCTTTTTCTGTGTTCTAATATAATGTTTTCAGTTTTTTTCCATACCGCAACACGCGACATAATTTTGTCGACGATGGATGTAACCTGTTCAGAGAGAAAAGCGGCCAATGGGACGATCTGGCAATACATTCGACTCGATAGCAAATGACGAAAGCGATCGGGTTTCTCAGGTTTTTACTACATATGAACACTTTCCACATTCTCCCGTGCAACGTTTCGTACAGACGTACTTTCTTGCAAAATCCTAAGGTCCTAGCTCATGTCCAATGCACAAAAGCCGGAAAATAAGTGAATAAACCGATAACTGAAACTTGAATAGTACTGCTTCTTACTGGCAAATACATCTTTTTTGAAGCTTTTTCTGTATTCTAATATAATGTTTTCAGTTTTTTCCGCATACCGCTACACGCGACATAATTTTGCATACGATAAATGTAACCGTTTCAGAGAGAAAAGCGGCCAATGTTACGATCTGGCATTAAGTCGATTCGAACGCAAATGACGAAAACTGGCGGATTTCTCATGTTGTTACTATTATGTACACCTTTCTCATTCTCCCGTGCAACGTGGCGTACAGACGTACTTTAATGCAAAATCTTAATGTTATAGCTCACGTCCAATGCACCAAAGCTTGCAAATAAGTGAATAACCGATAGCAAAAACTTGAATAGTACTGCTTCCTACTTTCGATTACGTCTTCTTAGAAGCTTTTTTGTGTTCTGATACGATGTTTTCATTTTTTTCCGCATATTGCAATACGCGACATAAATTTCCAGACGATAAATGTAACTGTTTCAAAGAGAAAAGCGGCCAATGTGAAGATTTGGCAATACATTCGATTCGATAGCAAATGACGAAAGCGGGCGGATTTCTGAGGTTTTTAATACATATGAACACTTTCCACATTCTCCCGTGCAACGTGGCGTACGGACGTACTTTTATGCAAAATCTTAAGGTCCTAGCTCATGTCCAATGCACCAAAGCCGGCAAATTAGTAAATAACCAATAGCTAAAACGTGAATAGTACTGCTTCCTACTTTCGATTACATCTTCTTAGAAGCTTTTTCTGTGTTCTATCATGATGTTTTCAGATTTTTCCGCATATTGCAAACACGTGGCACAAATTTCCAGACGATAAATGTTACCGTTTCAGAAAGAAAAGCGGCCAATGTGAAAATCTGGCAATTAATTAGATTCGATAGCAAATGACGAAAGCGGGCGGATTTCTGAGGTTTTTACTACATATGAACACTTTCGACATTCTCGCGTGCAACGATGCGTACGGACGTAATATTATGAAAAATCTTAAGGTCCTAGCTCGTGCCCATTGCACCAAAGCCGGCAAATAAGTCAATAGTATATTTCTGCTTGGTACTTTCGATTACATCTTCTTAGAAGCTTTTTTGTGATCTAATATGATTTTTTCAGTTTTTTCCTCATATTGCAATACGCGACATAAATTTTCAGACGATAAATGTAATTGTGTCAGAGATAAAAGCGGCCAATGTGAAGATCTGGCAATAAAATAGATTCGGTAGCAAATGACGAAAGCTGGCGGTTTTCTGTAGTTTTTACTACATATGAACAGTTTCCACACTCCCCCGTGCAAAGTGGTTTCCAGACGTCGTTTCATGCAAAACTTTAGGTCGTCGGACATGTCCAATGTACCAAAGGCGGAAAATAAGTGAATAACCGACTACTAAATCTTGAATAGTACTGCTTCTTATTGGCGATTACATCTTCTTAGAATGTGCTTCTGTATTATACTATGTTGCTTTTGTGTCGCCACATACCGCGGCAAGCGACCTATCTTTGCAGACGATGAATGTAACCGTTTCAGAGAGAAGAGCGGCCAATGTGGCGATCTGCCATTAAGTCGATTCGATAGCAAATGACGCAAACGGGGGTATTTCTCAGGTTTTTACTACATATGAACACTTTTCACATTTTCATATGCAACGCGTCTGCTAGACCTCCCCTCATGCAAAATCTTAAGGTACTAACTCATGTACAAGGCACCAAAGTCGGCAAAAAATTCAATTATCGGTAATTAAAACTTGAATTGTATTGCTTCTTGCTGGCTACTACATCAACTTAGAAGCTTCTTCTGTGTTCTACTATGGTGCCTTTAGTGTCTCCGCATACCTCAGAACGCGACATAGCTTTGCACACGATAAATGTAACCGTTTCAGAGAGAAGAGCAGCCAATGTGACGATCTGGCATAAAGTAGATTCGATAGCAAATGACGAAAACGAACGGATTTCTCTGGTTTTTACTACATATGAACACTTTCCACATTGTCCAGTGCAACGCGGCTGCTAGACCTCCTTTCATGCAAAATCTTAACGTCCCAGCTCATGGACAAGGCACCAAAACTAGCTAATAAGTCAATAATCGATAACTAAAACTTGAATTGTACTGCATCTTACTGGCTAATACATCAACTTAGAAGCTTCTTCTGTGTTCTACTATGGTGCTTTTAGTGTCTCCTTTCACCGCAGCACGCGGCACAGCTTTGCACACGCTAAATGTAACCGTTTCAGTGAGAAGAGCGGCCAATGAGACGATCTGACATTAAGTCGATTCGATAACAAATAACGAAAACGGGAGGATTTCTCAGGTTTTTACTACATATGAAAACTTTTCACATTCTCCCGTGCAACGCGGCTGCTAGACCTCCTTTCATGCAAAATCTTAAATTACGAACTCATGTCCAAGTCACCAAACCAGGCTAGTGAGTCAATAAACGGTAACTAAAACTAGAATTGTAGTACTCCTTACTACCCGACTATATCAACTTAGAAGCTTTTTCTGTGTTCGACTATGAAGCTTTTAGTGTCACCGCATACTTCAAAACGCTACATAGTTTGGAAGACGATAAATGAAACCGTTTCAGAGATATAAGCCTCCAATGATTCGATCGTTCAATAAGTCGATTCGATAGTAAATGACGAAAACGGGAGGATTTCTGAGGGTTTTACTACATATGAAGACATTTTGCATTCACCCGTGGAACGCGGCTGCTAGTCCTCCCTTCATGCAAAATCTTAAGGTCTTAGCTCATTTCCAAGGCACCGACGAAGGGAAAAACGTCAGTAATCGATAACTAAAACTTGAATTTTACTGCTTCTTTCTGGCTATTACATCAACTTAGAAGCTTCTTCTGTGTTCTACTATGGTGCTTTTAGTGTCTCCGCATTCCGCACCGCGCGACATCGTTTTACACACAATAAATGTAACCGTTTCAGAGAGAAGAGCGGCCAGTGTGACCAACTGACATAAGGTCGATTCGATAGCAAGTGAAGAAAAGGGGCGGATTTCTTAGCTTTTTACTACATATGAACACTTTTATCATTCTCCCGAGCAACGTGGCTGATATTCCTCCCTTCATGCAAAATTAAAAAAGTCCTAGCTCATGACCAAGGCATCAAAGGCGGCTAAAAAGTCAAAAATCGATAACTAAACTTGAATTGTACTGCTACTTACTGGCTATTACATTAACTTAGAAGCTTATTCTGTGTTCTAATATGGTGCTTTTAGTGTCTCCGCATTCCGCAGCACGCGACATAGCTTTGCACGCGATAAATGTAACCGTTTCAGGAGAAGAGCGGTCAACGTGACCATATGACACTGAGTCGATTCGATTGCAGATGACGAATACAGGCGGATTTCTTAGGTTTTTACTACATATGAACACTTTTTATATTTTCACGTGCAACGTGGCAGCTAGGCGTCCCTTCATGCAAAATCTTAAGGTCCTAGCTCATGTCCATGGCACCAAAGCCAGCTCAAAAGTCAAAAATCGATAACTAAACTTGAATTGTACTGCTTCTTACTGGCATTTACATGAAATTAGAAACTTCTTCTGTGTTCTTTTATGGGGATTTTAGTGTCTCCGCATCCGCAGCAGGCGACATAGCTTTGCACATGATAAATGTCACTGTTCTACATCTACATCTACATCTACATGACTACTCTGCAATTCACATTTAAGTGCTTGGCTGAGGGTTCATCGAACAACAATCATACTATCTCTCTACTATTCCACTCTCGAACAGCGAGCGGGAAAAACGAACACCTAAACCTTTCTGTTCGAGCTCTGATTTCTCTTATTTTATTTTGATGATCATTCCTACCTATGTAGGTTGGGCTCAACAAAATATTTTCGCATTCGGAAGAGTAAGTTGGTGACTGAAATTTCGTAAAAAGGTCTCGCCGCGACGAAAAACGTCTATGCTGTAATGACTTCCATCCCAACTCGTGTATCATATCTGCCACACTCTCTCCCCTATAACGCGATAATACAAAACGAGCTGCCTTTCTTTGCACCCTCACGATGTCCTCCGTCAATCCCACCTGGTAAGGATCCCACACCGCGCAGCAATATTCTAACAGAGGACGAACGAGTGTAGTGTAAGCTGTCTCTTTAGTGGACTTGTTGCATCTTCTAAGTGTCCTGCCAATGAAACGCAACCTTTGGCTCGCCTTCCCGACAATATTATCTATGTGGTCCTTCCAACTGAAGTTGTTCGTAATTTTAACACCCAGGTACTTAGTTGAATTGACAGCCTTGAGAATTGTACCATTTATCGAGTAATCGAATTCCAACGGATTTCTTTTGGAACTTAAGTGGATCATCTCACACTTTTTTTATTTAGCGTCAACTGCCACCTGACACACCATACAGCAATCTTTTCTAAATCGCTTTGCAGCTGATACTGGTCTTCGGATGACCCTACTAGACGGTAAATTACAGCATCATCTGCGAACAGTCCAAGAGAACTGCTCAGATTGTCACCCAGGTCATTTATATAGATCAGGAACAGTAGAGGTCCCAGGACGCTTCCCTGGGGAACACCTGATATCACTTCAGTTTTACTCGATGATTTGCCGTCTATTACTACGAACTGCGACCTTCGTGACAGGAAATCACGAATCCAGTCGCACAACTGAGACGATACCCCATAGCTCCGCAGCTTGATTAGAAGTCGCTTGTGAGGAACGGTGTCAAAAGCTTTCCGGAAATCTAGAAATACGGAATCAACTTGAGATCCCCTGTCGATAGCGGCAATTACTTCGTGCGAATAAAGAGCTAGCTGCGTTGCACAAGAGCGATGTTTTCTGAAGCCATACTGATTACGTGTCAATAGATCGTTCCCTTCGAGGTGATTCATAATGTTTGAATACAGTATATGCTCCAACACCCTACTGCAAACCGACGTCAATGGTATAGGTCTGTAGTTAAATGGATTACTCCTACTACTCTTCTTGAACACTGGTGCGACCTGCGCAATTTTCCAATCTGTAGGTACAGATCTATCGGTGAGCGAGCGGTTGTATATGAGTGCTAAGTAGGGAGCTATAGTATCAGCGTAATCTGAAAGGAACCTAATCGGTATACAATCTGGACCTGAAGACTTGCCCGCATCAAGCGATTTGAGTTGCTTCGCAACCCCTAAGGTATCTACTTCTAAGAAACTCATGCTAGCAGATGTTCGTGTTTCAAATTCTGGAATATTCCATTCGTCTTCCCTGCTGATGGAATTTCGGAAAACTGCGTTCAATAACTCCGCTTTAGCGGCACAGTCGTCGATAACAGTACCATCGGCACTGCGCAGCGAAGGTATTGACTGCGTCTTTCCGCTTGTGTACTTTACATACGACCAGAATTTCTTCGGATTTTCTACCAAATTTCGAGACAATGTTTCGTTGTGGAACCTATTAAAGGCATCTCGCATCGAAGTACGTGCCAAATTTCGCGCGTCTGTAAATTTTAGCCCATTTCGCGCGTCTGTAAATTTTAGCCCATCTTCAGGATTTCGCGTTCTTCTGAACTTCGCATGCTTTTTCCGTTGCCTCTTCAACAGCGTTCGGACCTTTTTTTGAGTAACACGGGGGATCCGTTCCATCTCTTACCAATTTATGAGGTATGAATATCTCAATTGCTGTTGCTACTATATCTTTGAATTTGAGCCACATCTCGTCTACATTCGCATAGTCAGTTCGGAAGAAATGGAAATTGTCTTTTAGGAAGGCTTCTAGTGGCACTTTATCCGCTTTTTTAAATAAAATTATTTTGCGTTTGTTTCTGATGGATTTGGAAGAAATGGTATTGAGCCTAGCTACAATGACCTTGTGATCACTAATTCCTGTATCAGTCATGATGCTCTCTATCAGCTCTGGATTGTTTGTGGCCAAGAGGTCAAGTGTGTTTTCGCAACCATTTACAATTCGCGTGGGTTCGTGGACTAACTGCTCGAAATAATTTTCGGAGAATGCATTTAGGACAATCTCGGAAGACGTTTTCTGCCTACCACCGGTTTTGAACAAGTATTTTTGCCAACATACCGAGGGTAGGTTGAGTCCCCACCAACTATAACTGTATGAGTGGGGTATTTATTTGTTACGAGACTCAAACTTTCTCTGAACTGTTCCGCAACTATATCATCGGAGTCTGGGGGTCGGTAGAAGGAGCCAATTATTAACTTAATTCGGCTGTTAAGTATAACCTCCACCCACACCAATTCGCACGGAGTATCTACTTCGACTTCACTACAAGATAAACCACTACTGACAGACACAAACACTCCACCACCAATTCTGCCTAATCTATCTTTCCTGAACACCGTCTGAGACTTCGTAAAAATTTCTGCAGAACTTATTTCAGGCTTTAGCCAGCTTTCTGTACCTATAACTATATCAGCTTCTGTGCTTTCTATTAGCGCTTGAAGCTCAGGGACTTTTCCAGCGCAACTACAACAATTTACAACTAAAATTCCGACTGTTCCTTGATCCAAGCACGTCCTGTAATTGCCAAGCACCCTTTGACATTTCAGCCCATCCCGCACTTTCCCGAGGCCTTCTAACCTAAAAAACCGCCCAGTCCACGCCACACAGCCTCCGCTACCCGTGTAGCCGCCAGCTGAGTGTAGTGAACTCCCGACCTATTCAGCGGAACCCGAAACCCAACCACCCTATGGCGCAAGTCTAGGAATCTGCAGCCAATACAGTCGCAAAACCGTCTGAGCCTCTGATTCAGACCCTCCACCCGGCTCTGCACCAAAGATCTACAGTCGGTTCTGTCAACGATGCTGAAGATGGTGAGCTCTGCCTTCATCTCGTAAGCAAGACCGGCAGCCTTCACCAAATCAGATAGCCGCTGGAATCCAGAGAGAATTTCCTCAGATCCAAAGCGACTCAATTCATTAGTGCCGACATGTGCCACCACCTGCAGCAGGCTGCACCCTGTGCTCTCCATAGCATCCGGAAGGACCCTTTCCACATCAGGAATGACTCCTCCCGGAATGCACACGGAGTGCACACTGGATTTCTTCCCCTCCTTAGCCGCCGTATCCCTAAGGGGCCCCATTACGCGCCTAACATTGGAGCTCCCAACTACCAGTAAGCCCACCCTCTGCGATTGCCTGGACCTTGAAGGCTGAGAATGATCCTCTGAAACAGGGCAGGCAGCTGCATCTGGCTCAGCCAGAGACAGTGCGTGAAACCGGTTTGTCAGACGCACCAGGGAGGCTTTCTGTTCAGCCTCCGGGGACGCCTTTCGCTGCCTGCCACGCCTTGGAACGACCTCCCAATCAACCACAGGCGAGGGCTCAGCCCCATTGCGGGCAGCAACCGGGGCAACCACAGCGGCAGACCGATCTGGGGACAGACGGGACGAGGTTGACATCCCCGTGATACCCGAGTCCGGCTCCCCACAGTGGTGCCCATTGGAAACAGCCTCAAGCTGCGCGACCGAAGTCAGCGCCGATTGCAGCTGTGAGGGAAGGGATGCCAAGTCAGCCCTCATCCGAACACAGCAATCGCAGTCCCTGTCCATTCTAATCGATGTTTAACAACACAAGTCCTTGCCTAGATAACGCAAGCGGAACACGCAAAGAATGTATCAACTAACCTGTACAAATGCCTAACGACTGCGCTACAATCTGCTGATTTTACGATTACAGTAACTAAAACTCGAAATTGCACCTCCTATACGAAACTCACACGCAATTTAAATAAGAATCTACGAAGTAAACACAGGGAAGAGCGGCCAATGTGACGATCTGACATTAAGTCGATTCGATAGCAAATGACGAAAACGGGCGGATTTCTTAGGTTTTTTTTACATATGAACACTTTTCACATTCTCCCGTGCAACGTGGCTGCTAGTCCTCCCTTCATGCAAAATCGTAAGGACCTAGCTCAAGTCCAAGGCACCGAAGCTGGCTAAAAAGTCAAAAATAGATAACTATACTTGAATTGTACTGCTGGTTACTGGCTATTACATCAACATAGAAGCTTCTTCTGTGTTCTACTGTGGTGCTTTTAGTGCCTCCGCATATCGCAGCACGCGACATAGCTTTGCACACGACAAATGTAACCGTTTCAGAGAGAAGAGCGGCCAATGTGACGATCTGACATTAAGTCGATTCGACAGCAAATGACGAAAACGGGCGGATTCCTAGGTTTTTACTACATATGAACTCTTTTCACATTCTCCCGTGCAACGTGGCTGCTAGTCCTTACTTCTTGCAAAATCTTAAGGTCCTTGCAAAATGTCCAAAGCAATAAAGCCGGCTAAAAAGTCAAAAATCGATAACTAAACTTGAATTGTAGTGCTTCTTACTGGCTATTACATCAACTTAGTAACTTCTTCTGTGTTCTTTATGAAGCTTTTTGTTTCTCCGCATTACGCAGCACGCGACATAGCTTTGCACACGATAAATGTAACCGTTTCAGAGAGAAGAGCGGACAACGTGACCATATGACATTGAGTCGATTCGATAGCAGATGACGAAAACAGGCGGATTTCTTAGGTTTTTACTACATATGAAAACTTTTTCCATTCTCCGGTGCAACGTGGCAGCTAGTCCTCCCTTCATGCAAAATCTTAAGATCCTAGCTCATTTCCAAGGCACCAAAGCCAGCTCAAAAGTCAAAAATCGATAACTAAACTTGAATTGTACTGCTTCTTACTGACATTTACATCAAATTAGAAACTTCTTCTGTGGTCTACTATGGTGCTTTTAGTGTCTCCGCATTCCGCAGCACGCAACATAGCTTTGCACACGATAAATGTAACCGTTTCAGAGAGAAGAGCGGCCAATGTGGCGATCTGACATTAAGTCGATTCGATAGCAAGTGACGAAAACGCTCGGATATCTTTGGTTTTTACTACATTTGAACAAATTTTACATTCTCCCGTGCAACGTGGCTGCTAGTCCTCCCTTCATACAAATTCTTAAGGTCCTAGCTCAGTCCAAGGCACCAAAGCCGTCTGAAAAGTCAATAATCGATAACTAAAACTTGAATTGTTATGCCTCTTAGTGTTTTTTACATCAACTTAGAAGCTACTCCTGTGTTCTACTATGGTACTTTTAGTGTCTGCGCATTCCGCTGTACGCCACATAGTTTTGCACACGATAAATGTAACCATTTCATAGAGAAGAGTGGCCAATGTGACGATCTGACATTATGTCGACTCGATAGCAAATGACGAAAACGTGCGAATTTCTTAGGTTTATACTACATTCGATCACTTTCCACTTTCTCACGTGCAACGTGGCTTGTAGTCCTCCCTTCATGCAAAATCTTAAGGTCCTAGCTCACTCCAAGGCACCAAAGCCCGCTAAACAGTCAAAAATCGATAAATAAACTTGAATTCCACTGCTTCTTACTGGCTATTACATCAACTTAGAAACTTCTTCTTTGTTCTACTATGGTGCTTTAAGTGTCTCCGCATATCGCAGCACGCAACATAGCTTTGCACACGATAAATGTAACCGTTTCAGAGAGAAGAACGGCCAATGTGACGATCTGACATTAAGTCGATTCGATAGCAAATGACGAATACGGGCGGGTCTCTTAGATTTTTACTACATTTGAACACATTTCACATTCTCCCGTGCAACGTGGCTGATAGTCCTCCCTTCATACAAATTCTTAAGGTCCTAGCTCAGTCCAAGGCACCAAAGCCGTCTAAAAACTCAAAAATCGATAACTAAAACTTGAATTGTTATGCCTCTTAGTGTTTTTTACAACAACTTAGAAGCTACTTCTGTGTTCTACTATGGTACTTTTAGTGTCTGCGCATTCCGCAGCACGCCACATAGTTTTGCACACGATAAATGTAACCGTTTCATAGAGAAGAGCGGCCAATGTGACGATCTGACATTAAGTCGATTCGATAGCAAATGACGAAAACGAGCGGATTTCTTAGATTTATCCTACATTCGATCACTTTTCACATTCTCACGTGCAACGTGGCAGCTAGTCCTCCCTTCATGCAAAATCTTAAGGTCCTAGTTTAGTCCAAGGCACCAAAGCCCGCTAAAAAGTCAAAAATCGATAAATAAACTTGAATTGTACTGCTTCTTACTGGCTATTACATCAACTTAGAAGCTTCTTCTGTGTTCTACTATTGCGCTTTTAGTGTCTCTGCGTTCCGTAGCACGCGACATAGATTTGCACACAATAAATGTAACCGTTTCAGAGAGAAGAGCGGCCAATGTGACGATCTGACATTAAGTCGATTCGATAGCAAATGACGAAAGAGGGCGGATTTCTTATGGTTTTCGTACATATGAACACTTTTCACATTCTCCCGTACAACGTGGCTGCTAGTCCTCCCTTCATAGAAATTCGTAAGGGCCTAGCTCATGTCCAAGGCACTACAGCCGGCTAATAAGTTTATAATCGATAGCTAAAACTATTATTTTACTGCTTCATACTGGCTATTCCATCAACTTAGAAGCTTCATCTGTGATCTACTATGGGGCTTTTAGTGTTTCCGCATATAGCAGCACGCGACATAGCTTTGCACACGACAAATGTAACCGTTTCAGAGAGAAGAACGGCCAATGTGACGATCTGACATTAAGTCGATTCGACATCAAATGACGAAAACGGGCGGATTGGTAGGTTTTTACTACATATGAACACTATTCACATTCTCCCGTGCAACGTGGCTGCTAGTCCTTCCTTCATGCAAATTCTTAAGGTCCTAGCTCAGTCCAAGGCACAAAAGCCGTTTAAAAAGTCAAAAATCGATAACTAAAACTTGAATTGTTATGCCTCTTAGTGTATTTTTACATCAACTTAGAAGCTACTTCTGTGTTCTACTACGGTACATTTAGTGTCTGCGCATTCCGCAGCACGCCACATAGTTGTACACACGATAAATGTAACCGTTTCATAGAGAAGAGCGGCCAATGTGACGATCTGAAATTAATTCGATTCGATAGCAAATGACGAAAACGCTCGGATATCTTAGGTTTTTTTTACATATGAACACTTTTCACATTCTCCCGTACAACGTGGCTGCTAGTTCTCCATGCAAAATCGTAAGTTCCCAGCTCATGTCCAAGGCACCAAAGCCGGGTAAAAAGTCAAAAATCGTTAACTATAACTTGAATTGTACTGCTTCTTATTGGCTATTACATCAACTTAGAAGCTTCTTCTGTGTTCTACTATGGTGCTTGTACAGTCTCCGCATTCCGCAGCACGAGACATGGCTTTGCACAAGATAAATTTAACCGTTTCAGACAGAAGAGCGGCCAGTGTGACGATCTGACATTAAGTCGATTCGATAGCAAATGACGAAAACGGGCGGATTTCTTAGGTTTTTACTACATATGAACAACTTTCACGTTCTCCCGTGCATCGTGGCTGCTAGTCCTCCCTTCATACAAAATAGTAAGGTACTAGCTCATTTCAAAGGCACCAAAGCCAGCTTAAAAGTCAAAAATAGATAAATAAAACTTGAATTGTACTGTTTCTTACTGGTTATTACATCAACTCAGAAGCTCCTTCTGTGTTCTACTATGGTGCTTTTAGTGTCTCCGAATTCCGCATCACGCGACATTGCTTTGCACACGATAAATGTCACCGTTTCAGAGGGAAGAGCGGCCAATGTGACGATCTGACATTAAGACGATTCGATAGCAAATGACGAAAACGGGCGGATTTCTTAGGTTTTTACTACATATGAACACCTTTCACGTTCTCCCGTGCATCGTGGCTGCTAGTCCTCCCTTCATACAAAATAGTAAGGTACCAATGCCAGCTTAACAGTCAAAAATAGAGAAATAAAACTTGAATTGTACTGTTTCTTACTGGTTATTACATCAACTTAGATGCTCCTTCTGTGTTCTACTATGGTGCTTTTAGTGTCTCCGCATTCCACAGCACGCGACATAGCTTTGCACACGTTGAATGTAACAGTTCAGAGAAAAGAGCTGCCAATGTGTCCATCTGACATTAAGTCGATTCAATAGCAAATAACCAAAGAGGGGCGGATTTATTAGGTTGTTACTACTTACGAAAACTTTTCACATTCGCCCGTTTAACGTGGCTGCTAGTCCTCCCTTCATAGAAAGTCTTAAGGTCCTAGCTTATGTCCAAGTAACCAAAGGCGGCTAAAAAGTCAATAACCGATAGCTAAAACTATTACTTTACTGCTTCTTACTGCCTATTACATCAACTTAGAAGCTTCTTCTGTTTTCTACTATGGTGCTTTTAGATTCTCCGCATTCCGCAACACGCTACATATCTTTGCACACGATAAACGTAACCGTTTCAGAGAGAAGAGCGGTCAACGTGACGATATGATATTGAGTCGATTCGATAGCAGATGACGAAAACAGGCGGATATCTTAGGTTTTTACTACATGTGAACACTTTTTACATTCTCCCGTGCAACGTGACAGGTAGGCGTCCCTTCATGCAAAATCTTAACGTCCTAGCTCATGTCCAAGGCACCAGAGCCAGCTCAAAAGTCAAAAATCGATAACTATACTTAAATTGTACTGCTTCTTACTGGCATTTACATCAAATTAGAAACTTCTTCTCTGTTCTTTTATGGTGCTTTTGTGTCTCTGCATTCCGCAGCACTCAACATAGCTTTGCACATGATAAATTTAACCGTTTCAGACAGAAGAGCGGCCAATGTGACCATCGGAATTTAATTCGATAGGAAATGACGAAAACGGGCGGATTTCTTACGTTTTTGCTACATATGAACATTTTTCACATGCTCCCGTGCAACATGGCTAATAGTCCTCCCTTCATGCAAAATCGTAAGGTCCTAGCTCATGTCCAAGGCACCACAGCCGCCTATAAAGTCAACAATCGATAACTAAAACTTGTGTTGTACTGCTTCTTACTGGTTATTACATCAACTTAGAAGCTCCTTCTGTGTTCTACTATGGTAATTTTAGTGTCTCCGAATTTCGCAGCACGCAACATAGCTTTGCACACGATAAATGTAACTGTTTCAGAGAGAAGAGTGGCCAGTGTGACGATCTGACATTAAGTCGATTCGATAGCAAATGACGAAAACGAGCGGATTTCTTAGGTTTTTACTACATTCGATCTCTTTTCACATTCTCAAGTGCAACGTGGCTGTTAGCCCTCCCTTCATGCAAAATATTAAGGTCCTACCTCATGTCCAAGGCACCAAAGCCTGCTAAAAAATCAAAAATCGATAGCTAAATTTGAGTTCTACTGCTTCTTACTGGCTATTACATCAACGTAGAAGCTTCTTCTGTGTTCTACTATGGTGCTTTTAGTGTCTCCGCATATCGCAGCACGCAACATAGCTTTGCACACGATAAAAGTAACCGTTTCAGAGAGAGGAGCGGCCAATGTGACGATCTGATATAAAGTCGAATCGATAGCAAATGACGAAAACGAGCGGATTACTTAGTTTTTTACTACATTCGATCACTTTTCACATTCTCCCGTGCAACGTGGTTGCTTGTCCTCCCTTTATAGAAATTCTTAAGTTCCTAGCTCATGTCCAAGTCACCAAAGCCGGCTAAAAAGTTAATAATCGATAACTAAAACGATTATTTTACGGCTTCTTACTGGCTATTACGTCAACTTGGAAGCTTCTTCTGTGTTCTACTGTGGTGCTTTTAGTGCCTCCGCATATCGCAGCACGCAACATAGCTTTGCACACCATAAATGTAACCGTTTCAGAGAGAAGAGCGGCCAATGTGACGATCTGACATTAAGAAAATTCGACAGCAAATGACGAAAACGGACGAATTTCTCAGGTTTTTACTACATATGTACACTTTTCACATTCTCCCGTGAGAGGTGGCTGCTAGTCCTACCTTCATACAAAATTGTAAGGTCCTAGCTCAGTCCGATGCACCAAAGCCGTCTAAAAATTCAAAATTCGATAACTAAAACTTGAATTGCTATGCTTCTTACTGTTTATTACTTCAACTTAGAAGCTACTTCTGTGTTCTACTATGGTACTTTTAGTGTCTGCGCATTTCGCAGCACGCCACATAGTTTTGCACACGAAAAATGTACCAGTTCCATTGAGAAGAGCGGCCAATGCGACGATCTGACATTAAGTCGATTCGATAGCAAATGACGAAAACGAGCGGATTTCTTAGGTTTTTACTACATTCGATCACTTTACACATTCTCCCGTGCAACGTGGCTGCTAGGCGTCCCTTCATGCAAAATCGTAAGGTCCTAGGTCATGTCCAAGGCACCAAAGCCAGCTAAGAAGTTTACAATCGATAGCTAAAATTATTGTTTTACTGCTTCATACTGGCTATTCCATCAACTTAGAGCTTCATCTGTGTTCTACTATGGTGCTTTTAGTGTTTCCCCATATCGCAGCACGCGACATAGCTTTGCACACGACAAATGTAACCGTTTCAGAGAGAAGAGCGGCCAATGTGACGATCTGACATTAAGTCGATTCGACAGCAAATGACGAAAACGGGCGGATTCCTAGGTTTTTACTACATATGAACTCTTTTCACATTCTCCCGTGCAACGTGGCTGCTAGTCCTTACTTCTTGCAAAATCTTAAGGTCCTTGCAAAATGTCCAAAGCAATAAAGCCGGCTAAAAAGTCAAAAATCGATAACTAAACTTGAATTGTAGTGCTTCTTACTGGCTATTACATCAACTTAGTAACTTCTTCTGTGTTCTTTATGAAGCTTTTTGTTTCTCCGCATTACGCAGCACGCGACATAGCTTTGCACACGATAAATGTAACCGTTTCAGAGAGAAGAGCGGACAACGTGACCATATGACATTGAGTCGATTCGATAGCAGATGACGAAAACAGGCGGATTTCTTAGGTTTTTACTACATATGAAAACTTTTTCCATTCTCCGGTGCAACGTGGCAGCTAGTCCTCCCTTCATGCAAAATCTTAAGATCCTAGCTCATTTCCAAGGCACCAAAGCCAGCTCAAAAGTCAAAAATCGATAACTAAACTTGAATTGTACTGCTTCTTACTGACATTTACATCAAATTAGAAACTTCTTCTGTGGTCTACTATGGTGCTTTTAGTGTCTCCGCATTCCGCAGCACGCAACATAGCTTTGCACACGATAAATGTAACCGTTTCAGAGAGAAGAGCGGCCAATGTGGCGATCTGACATTAAGTCGATTCGATAGCAAGTGACGAAAACGCTCGGATATCTTTGGTTTTTACTACATTTGAACAAATTTTACATTCTCCCGTGCAACGTGGCTGCTAGTCCTCCCTTCATACAAATTCTTAAGGTCCTAGCTCAGTCCAAGGCACCAAAGCCGTCTGAAAAGTCAATAATCGATAACTAAAACTTGAATTGTTATGCCTCTTAGTGTTTTTTACATCAACTTAGAAGCTACTCCTGTGTTCTACTATGGTACTTTTAGTGTCTGCGCATTCCGCTGTACGCCACATAGTTTTGCACACGATAAATGTAACCATTTCATAGAGAAGAGTGGCCAATGTGACGATCTGACATTATGTCGACTCGATAGCAAATGACGAAAACGTGCGAATTTCTTAGGTTTATACTACATTCGATCACTTTCCACTTTCTCACGTGCAACGTGGCTTGTAGTCCTCCCTTCATGCAAAATCTTAAGGTCCTAGCTCACTCCAAGGCACCAAAGCCCGCTAAACAGTCAAAAATCGATAAATAAACTTGAATTCCACTGCTTCTTACTGGCTATTACATCAACTTAGAAACTTCTTCTTTGTTCTACTATGGTGCTTTAAGTGTCTCCGCATATCGCAGCACGCAACATAGCTTTGCACACGATAAATGTAACCGTTTCAGAGAGAAGAACGGCCAATGTGACGATCTGACATTAAGTCGATTCGATAGCAAATGACGAATACGGGCGGATCTCTTAGATTTTTACTACATTTGAACACATTTCACATTCTCCCGTGCAACGTGGCTGATAGTCCTCCCTTCATACAAATTCTTAAGGTCCTAGCTCAGTCCAAGGCACCAAAGCCGTCTAAAAACTCAAAAATCGATAACTAAAACTTGAATTGTTATGCCTCTTAGTGTTTTTTACAACAACTTAGAAGCTACTTCTGTGTTCTACTATGGTACTTTTAGTGTCTGCGCATTCCGCAGCACGCCACATAGTTTTGCACACGATAAATGTAACCGTTTCATAGAGAAGAGCGGCCAATGTGACGATCTGACATTAAGTCGATTCGATAGCAAATGACGAAAACGAGCGGATTTCTTAGATTTATCCTACATTCGATCACTTTTCACATTCTCACGTGCAACGTGGCAGCTAGTCCTCCCTTCATGCAAAATCTTAAGGTCCTAGTTTAGTCCAAGGCACCAAAGCCCGCTAAAAAGTCAAAAATCGATAAATAAACTTGAATTGTACTGCTTCTTACTGGCTATTACATCAACTTAGAAGCTTCTTCTGTGTTCTACTATTGCGCTTTTAGTGTCTCTGCGTTCCGTAGCACGCGACATAGATTTGCACACAATAAATGTAACCGTTTCAGAGAGAAGAGCGGCCAATGTGACGATCTGACATTAAGTCGATTCGATAGCAAATGACGAAAGAGGGCGGATTTCTTATGGTTTTCGTACATATGAACACTTTTCACATTCTCCCGTACAACGTGGCTGCTAGTCCTCCCTTCATAGAAATTCGTAAGGGCCTAGCTCATGTCCAAGGCACTACAGCCGGCTAATAAGTTTATAATCGATAGCTAAAACTATTATTTTACTGCTTCATACTGGCTATTCCATCAACTTAGAAGCTTCATCTGTGATCTACTATGGGGCTTTTAGTGTTTCCGCATATAGCAGCACGCGACATAGCTTTGCACACGACAAATGTAACCGTTTCAGAGAGAAGAACGGCCAATGTGACGATCTGACATTAAGTCGATTCGACATCAAATGACGAAAACGGGCGGATTGGTAGGTTTTTACTACATATGAACACTATTCACATTCTCCCGTGCAACGTGGCTGCTAGTCCTTCCTTCATGCAAATTCTTAAGGTCCTAGCTCAGTCCAAGGCACAAAAGCCGTTTAAAAAGTCAAAAATCGATAACTAAAACTTGAATTGTTATGCCTCTTAGTGTATTTTTACATCAACTTAGAAGCTACTTCTGTGTTCTACTACGGTACATTTAGTGTCTGCGCATTCCGCAGCACGCCACATAGTTGTACACACGATAAATGTAACCGTTTCATAGAGAAGAGCGGCCAATGTGACGATCTGAAATTAATTCGATTCGATAGCAAATGACGAAAACGCTCGGATATCTTAGGTTTTTTTTACATATGAACACTTTTCACATTCTCCCGTACAACGTGGCTGCTAGTTCTCCATGCAAAATCGTAAGTTCCCAGCTCATGTCCAAGGCACCAAAGCCGGCTAAAAAGTCAAAAATCGTTAACTATAACTTGAATTGTACTGCTTCTTATTGGCTATTACATCAACTTAGAAGCTTCTTCTGTGTTCTACTATGGTGCTTGTACAGTCTCCGCATTCCGCAGCACGAGACATGGCTTTGCACAAGATAAATTTAACCGTTTCAGACAGAAGAGCGGCCAGTGTGACGATCTGACATTAAGTCGATTCGATAGCAAATGACGAAAACGGGCGGATTTCTTAGGTTTTTACTACATATGAACAACTTTCACGTTCTCCCGTGCATCGTGGCTGCTAGTCCTCCCTTCATACAAAATAGTAAGGTACTAGCTCATTTCAAAGGCACCAAAGCCAGCTTAAAAGTCAAAAATAGATAAATAAAACTTGAATTGTACTGTTTCTTACTGGTTATTACATCAACTCAGAAGCTCCTTCTGTGTTCTACTATGGTGCTTTTAGTGTCTCCGAATTCCGCATCACGCGACATTGCTTTGCACACGATAAATGTCACCGTTTCAGAGGGAAGAGCGGCCAATGTGACGATCTGACATTAAGACGATTCGATAGCAAATGACGAAAACGGGCGGATTTCTTAGGTTTTTACTACATATGAACACCTTTCACGTTCTCCCGTGCATCGTGGCTGCTAGTCCTCCCTTCATACAAAATAGTAAGGTACCAATGCCAGCTTAACAGTCAAAAATAGAGAAATAAAACTTGAATTGTACTGTTTCTTACTGGTTATTACATCAACTTAGATGCTCCTTCTGTGTTCTACTATGGTGCTTTTAGTGTCTCCGCATTCCACAGCACGCGACATAGCTTTGCACACGTTGAATGTAACAGTTCAGAGAAAAGAGCTGCCAATGTGTCCATCTGACATTAAGTCGATTCAATAGCAAATAACCAAAGAGGGGCGGATTTATTAGGTTGTTACTACTTACGAAAACTTTTCACATTCGCCCGTTTAACGTGGCTGCTAGTCCTCCCTTCATAGAAAGTCTTAAGGTCCTAGCTTATGTCCAAGTAACCAAAGGCGGCTAAAAAGTCAATAACCGATAGCTAAAACTATTACTTTACTGCTTCTTACTGCCTATTACATCAACTTAGAAGCTTCTTCTGTTTTCTACTATGGTGCTTTTAGATTCTCCGCATTCCGCAACACGCTACATATCTTTGCACACGATAAACGTAACCGTTTCAGAGAGAAGAGCGGTCAACGTGACGATATGATATTGAGTCGATTCGATAGCAGATGACGAAAACAGGCGGATATCTTAGGTTTTTACTACATGTGAACACTTTTTACATTCTCCCGTGCAACGTGACAGGTAGGCGTCCCTTCATGCAAAATCTTAACGTCCTAGCTCATGTCCAAGGCACCAGAGCCAGCTCAAAAGTCAAAAATCGATAACTATACTTAAATTGTACTGCTTCTTACTGGCATTTACATCAAATTAGAAACTTCTTCTCTGTTCTTTTATGGTGCTTTTGTGTCTCTGCATTCCGCAGCACTCAACATAGCTTTGCACATGATAAATTTAACCGTTTCAGACAGAAGAGCGGCCAATGTGACCATCGGAATTTAATTCGATAGGAAATGACGAAAACGGGCGGATTTCTTACGTTTTTGCTACATATGAACATTTTTCACATGCTCCCGTGCAACATGGCTAATAGTCCTCCCTTCATGCAAAATCGTAAGGTCCTAGCTCATGTCCAAGGCACCACAGCCGCCTATAAAGTCAACAATCGATAACTAAAACTTGTGTTGTACTGCTTCTTACTGGTTATTACATCAACTTAGAAGCTCCTTCTGTGTTCTACTATGGTAATTTTAGTGTCTCCGAATTTCGCAGCACGCAACATAGCTTTGCACACGATAAATGTAACTGTTTCAGAGAGAAGAGTGGCCAGTGTGACGATCTGACATTAAGTCGATTCGATAGCAAATGACGAAAACGAGCGGATTTCTTAGGTTTTTACTACATTCGATCTCTTTTCACATTCTCAAGTGCAACGTGGCTGTTAGCCCTCCCTTCATGCAAAATATTAAGGTCCTACCTCATGTCCAAGGCACCAAAGCCTGCTAAAAAATCAAAAATCGATAGCTAAATTTGAGTTCTACTGCTTCTTACTGGCTATTACATCAACGTAGAAGCTTCTTCTGTGTTCTACTATGGTGCTTTTAGTGTCTCCGCATATCGCAGCACGCAACATAGCTTTGCACACGATAAAAGTAACCGTTTCAGAGAGAGGAGCGGCCAATGTGACGATCTGATATAAAGTCGAATCGATAGCAAATGACGAAAACGAGCGGATTACTTAGTTTTTTACTACATTCGATCACTTTTCACATTCTCCCGTGCAACGTGGTTGCTTGTCCTCCCTTTATAGAAATTCTTAAGTTCCTAGCTCATGTCCAAGTCACCAAAGCCGGCTAAAAAGTTAATAATCGATAACTAAAACGATTATTTTACGGCTTCTTACTGGCTATTACGTCAACTTGGAAGCTTCTTCTGTGTTCTACTGTGGTGCTTTTAGTGCCTCCGCATATCGCAGCACGCAACATAGCTTTGCACACCATAAATGTAACCGTTTCAGAGAGAAGAGCGGCCAATGTGACGATCTGACATTAAGAAAATTCGACAGCAAATGACGAAAACGGACGAATTTCTCAGGTTTTTACTACATATGTACACTTTTCACATTCTCCCGTGAGAGGTGGCTGCTAGTCCTACCTTCATACAAAATTGTAAGGTCCTAGCTCAGTCCGATGCACCAAAGCCGTCTAAAAATTCAAAATTCGATAACTAAAACTTGAATTGCTATGCTTCTTACTGTTTATTACTTCAACTTAGAAGCTACTTCTGTGTTCTACTATGGTACTTTTAGTGTCTGCGCATTTCGCAGCACGCCACATAGTTTTGCACACGAAAAATGTACCAGTTCCATTGAGAAGAGCGGCCAATGCGACGATCTGACATTAAGTCGATTCGATAGCAAATGACGAAAACGAGCGGATTTCTTAGGTTTTTACTACATTCGATCACTTTACACATTCTCCCGTGCAACGTGGCTGCTAGGCGTCCCTTCATGCAAAATCGTAAGGTCCTAGGTCATGTCCAAGGCACCAAAGCCAGCTAAGAAGTTTACAATCGATAGCTAAAATTATTGTTTTACTGCTTCATACTGGCTATTCCATCAACTTAGAAGCTTCATCTGTGTTCTACTATGGTGCTTTTAGTGTTTCCCCATATCGCAGCACGCGACATAGCTTTGCACACGACAAATGTAACCGTTTCAGAGAGAAGAGCGGCCAATGTGACGATCTGACATTAAGTCGATTCGACAGCAAATGACGAAAACGGGCGGATTCCTAGGTTTTTACTACATATGAACTCTTTTCACATTCTCCCGTGCAACGTGGCTGCTAGTCCTTACTTCTTGCAAAATCTTAAGGTCCTTGCAAAATGTCCAAAGCAATAAAGCCGGCTAAAAAGTCAAAAATCGATAACTAAACTTGAATTGTAGTGCTTCTTACTGGCTATTACATCAACTTAGTAACTTCTTCTGTGTTCTTTATGAAGCTTTTTGTTTCTCCGCATTACGCAGCACGCGACATAGCTTTGCACACGATAAATGTAACCGTTTCAGAGAGAAGAGCGGACAACGTGACCATATGACATTGAGTCGATTCGATAGCAGATGACGAAAACAGGCGGATTTCTTAGGTTTTTACTACATATGAAAACTTTTTCCATTCTCCGGTGCAACGTGGCAGCTAGTCCTCCCTTCATGCAAAATCTTAAGATCCTAGCTCATTTCCAAGGCACCAAAGCCAGCTCAAAAGTCAAAAATCGATAACTAAACTTGAATTGTACTGCTTCTTACTGACATTTACATCAAATTAGAAACTTCTTCTGTGGTCTACTATGGTGCTTTTAGTGTCTCCGCATTCCGCAGCACGCAACATAGCTTTGCACACGATAAATGTAACCGTTTCAGAGAGAAGAGCGGCCAATGTGGCGATCTGACATTAAGTCGATTCGATAGCAAGTGACGAAAACGCTCGGATATCTTTGGTTTTTACTACATTTGAACAAATTTTACATTCTCCCGTGCAACGTGGCTGCTAGTCCTCCCTTCATACAAATTCTTAAGGTCCTAGCTCAGTCCAAGGCACCAAAGCCGTCTGAAAAGTCAATAATCGATAACTAAAACTTGAATTGTTATGCCTCTTAGTGTTTTTTACATCAACTTAGAAGCTACTCCTGTGTTCTACTATGGTACTTTTAGTGTCTGCGCATTCCGCTGTACGCCACATAGTTTTGCACACGATAAATGTAACCATTTCATAGAGAAGAGTGGCCAATGTGACGATCTGACATTATGTCGACTCGATAGCAAATGACGAAAACGTGCGAATTTCTTAGGTTTATACTACATTCGATCACTTTCCACTTTCTCACGTGCAACGTGGCTTGTAGTCCTCCCTTCATGCAAAATCTTAAGGTCCTAGCTCACTCCAAGGCACCAAAGCCCGCTAAA
The DNA here is from genome assembly GCF_023897955.1 of Schistocerca gregaria. Classification (NCBI taxonomy): domain Eukaryota; kingdom Metazoa; phylum Arthropoda; class Insecta; order Orthoptera; family Acrididae; genus Schistocerca; species Schistocerca gregaria. The sequence goes on along the minus strand of NW_026061952.1, from coordinate 196,230 downwards.
CAGTCAAAAATCGATAAATAAACTTGAATTCCACTGCTTCTTACTGGCTATTACATCAACTTAGAAACTTCTTCTTTGTTCTACTATGGTGCTTTAAGTGTCTCCGCATATCGCAGCACGCAACATAGCTTTGCACACGATAAATGTAACCGTTTCAGAGAGAAGAACGGCCAATGTGACGATCTGACATTAAGTCGATTCGATAGCAAATGACGAATACGGGCGGATCTCTTAGATTTTTACTACATTTGAACACATTTCACATTCTCCCGTGCAACGTGGCTGATAGTCCTCCCTTCATACAAATTCTTAAGGTCCTAGCTCAGTCCAAGGCACCAAAGCCGTCTAAAAACTCAAAAATCGATAACTAAAACTTGAATTGTTATGCCTCTTAGTGTTTTTTACAACAACTTCGAAGCTACTTCTGTGTTCTACTATGGTACTTTTAGTGTCTGCGCTTTCCGCAGCACGCCACATAGTTTTGCACACGATAAATGTAACCGTTTCATAGAGAAGAGCGGCCAATGTGACGATCTGACATTAAGTCGATTCGATAGCAAATGACGAAAACGAGCGGATTTCTTAGATTTATCCTACATTCGATCACTTTTCACATTCTCACGTGCAACGTGGCAGCTAGTCCTCCCTTCATGCAAAATCTTAAGGTCCTAGTTTAGTCCAAGGCACCAAAGCCCGCTAAAAAGTCAAAAATCGATAAATAAACTTGAATTGTACTGCTTCTTACTGGCTATTACATCAACTTAGAAGCTTCTTCTGTGTTCTACTATTGTGCTTTTAGTGTCTCTGCGTTCCGTAGCACGCGACATAGATTTGCACACAATAAATGTAACCGTTTCAGAGAGAAGAGCGGCCAATGTGACGATCTGACATTAAGTCGATTCGATAGCAAATGACGAAAGAGGGCGGATTTCTTATGGTTTTCGTACATATGAACACTTTTCACATTCTCCCGTACAACGTGGCTGCTAGTCCTCCCTTCATAGAAATTCGTAAGGGCCTAGCTCATGTCCAAGGCACTACAGCCGGCTAATAAGTTTATAATCGATAGCTAAAACTATTATTTTACTGCTTCATACTGGCTATTCCATCAACTTAGAAGCTTCATCTGTGATCTACTATGGGGCTTTTAGTGTTTCCGCATATAGCAGCACGCGACATAGCTTTGCACACGACAAATGTAACCGTTTCAGAGAGAAGAACGGCCAATGTGACGATCTGACATTAAGTCGATTCGACATCAAATGACGAAAACGGGCGGATTGGTAGGTTTTTACTACATATGAACACTATTCACATTCTCCCGTGCAACGTGGCTGCTAGTCCTTCCTTCATGCAAATTCTTAAGGTCCTAGCTCAGTCCAAGGCACAAAAGCCGTTTAAAAAGTCAAAAATCGATAACTAAAACTTGAATTGTTATGCCTCTTAGTGTATTTTTACATCAACTTAGAAGCTACTTCTGTGTTCTACTACGGTACATTTAGTGTCTGCGCATTCCGCAGCACGCCACATAGTTGTACACACGATAAATGTAACCGTTTCATAGAGAAGAGCGGCCAATGTGACGATCTGAAATTAATTCGATTCGATAGCAAATGACGAAAACGCTCGGATATCTTAGGTTTTTTTTACATATGAACACTTTTCACATTCTCCCGTACAACGTGGCTGCTAGTTCTCCATGCAAAATCGTAAGTTCCCAGCTCATGTCCAAGGCACCAAAGCCGGCTAAAAAGTCAAAAATCGTTAACTATAACTTGAATTGTACTGCTTCTTATTGGCTATTACATCAACTTAGAAGCTTCTTCTGTGTTCTACTATGGTGCTTGTACAGTCTCCGCATTCCGCAGCACGAGACATGGCTTTGCACAAGATAAATTTAACCGTTTCAGACAGAAGAGCGGCCAGTGTGACGATCTGACATTAAGTCGATTCGATAGCAAATGACGAAAACGGGCGGATTTCTTAGGTTTTTACTACATATGAACAACTTTCACGTTCTCCCGTGCATCGTGGCTGCTAGTCCTCCCTTCATACAAAATAGTAAGGTACTAGCTCATTTCAAAGGCACCAAAGCCAGCTTAAAAGTCAAAAATAGATAAATAAAACTTGAATTGTACTGTTTCTTACTGGTTATTACATCACCTCAGAAGCTCCTTCTGTGTTCTACTATGGTGCTTTTAGTGTCTCCGAATTCCGCATCACGCGACATTGCTTTGCACACGATAAATGTCACCGTTTCAGAGGGAAGAGCGGCCAATGTGACGATCTGACATTAAGACGATTCGATAGCAAATGACGAAAACGGGCGGATTTCTTAGGTTTTTACTACATATGAACACCTTTCACGTTCTCCCGTGCATCGTGGCTGCTAGTCCTCCCTTCATACAAAATAGTAAGGTACTAGCTCATTTCCAAGGCACCAATGCCAGCTTAACAGTCAAAAATAGAGAAATAAAACTTGAATTGTACTGTTTCTTACTGGTTATTACATCAACTTAGATGCTCCTTCTGTGTTCTACTATGGTGCTTTTAGTGTCTCCGCATTCCACAGCACGCGACATAGCTTTGCACACGTTGAATGTAACAGTTCAGAGAAAAGAGCTGCCAATGTGTCCATCTGACATTAAGTCGATTCAATAACAAATAACCAAAGAGGGGCGGATTTATTAGGTTGTTACTACTTACGAAAACTTTTCACATTCGCCCGTTTAACGTGGCTGCTAGTCCTCCCTTCATAGAAAGTCTTAAGGTCCTAGCTATTGTCCAAGTAACAAAGGCGGCTAAAAAGTCAATAACCGATAGCTAAAACTATTACTTTACTGCTTCTTACTGCCTATTACATCAACTTAGAAGCTTCTTCTGTTTTCTACTATGGTGCTTTTAGATTCTCCGCATTCCGCAACACGCTACATATCTTTGCACACGATAAACGTAACCGTTTCAGAGAGAAGAGCGGTCAACGTGACGATATGATATTGAGTCGATTCGATAGCAGATGACGAAAACAGGCGGATATCTTAGGTTTTTACTACATGTGAACACTTTTTACATTCTCCCGTGCAACGTGACAGGTAGGCGTCCCTTCATGCAAAATCTTAACGTCCTAGCTCATGTCCAAGGCACCAGAGCCAGCTCAAAAGTCAAAAATCGATAACTATACTTAAATTGTACTGCTTCTTACTGGCATTTACATCAAATTAGAAACTTCTTCTCTGTTCTTTTATGGTGCTTTTGTGTCTCTGCATTCCGCAGCACTCAACATAGCTTTGCACATGATAAATTTAACCGTTTCAGACAGAAGAGCGGCCAATGTGACCATCGGAATTTAATTCGATAGGAAATGACGAAAACGGGAGGATTTCTTACGTTTTTGCTACATATGAACATTTTTCACATGCTCCCGTGCAACATGGCTAATAGTCCTCCCTTCATGCAAAATCGTAAGGTCCTAGCTCATGTCCAAGGCACCACAGCCGCCTATAAAGTCAACAATCGATAACTAAAACTTGTGTTGTACTGCTTCTTACTGGTTATTACATCAACTTAGAAGCTCCTTCTGTGTTCTACTATGGTAATTTTAGTGTCTCCGAATTTCGCAGCACGCAACATAGCTTTGCACACGATAAATGTAACTGTTTCAGAGAGAAGAGTGGCCAGTGTGACGATCTGACATTAAGTCGATTCGATAGCAAATGACGAAAACGAGCGGATTTCTTAGGTTTTTACTACATTCGATCTCTTTTCACATTCTCAAGTGCAACGTGGCTGTTAGCCCTCCCTTCATGCAAAATATTAAGGTCCTACCTCATGTCCAAGGCACCAAAGCCTGCTAAAAAATCAAAAATCGATAGCTAAATTTGAGTTCTACTGCTTCTTACTGGCTATTACATCAACGTAGAAGCTTCTTCTGTGTTCTACTATGGTGCTTTTAGTGTCTCCGCATATCGCAGCACGCAACATAGCTTTGTACACGATAAATGTAACCGTTTCAGAGAGAGGAGCGGCCAATGTGACGATCTGATATAAAGTCGAATCGATAGCAAATGACGAAAACGAGCGGATTACTTAGTTTTTTACTACATTCGATCACTTTTCACATTCTCCCGTGCAACGTGGTTGCTTGTCCTCCCTTTATAGAAATTCTTAAGTTCCTAGCTCATGTCCAAGTCACCAAAGCCGGCTAAAAAGTTAATAATCGATAACTAAAACGATTATTTTACGGCTTCTTACTGGCTATTACGTCAACTTGGAAGCTTCTTCTGTGTTCTACTATGGTGCTTGTAGTGTCTCCGCATATCACAGCACGCGACGTAGCTTTGCACACGATAAATGTAACCGTTTCAGATAGAAGAGCCTCCAATGTGACCATCTGACATTAAGTCGATTCGATAGCAAATGAGGAAAGCGTTCGGATTTCTTAGGTTTTTACTACATTTGGACACGTTTCACATTCTCCCGTGCAACGTGGCTGCTAGTCCTCCCTTCATGCAAATTCTTAAGGTCCTAGCTCATGTCCAAGGCACCAAAGCCGGCTAAAAAATCAAAAATCGATAACTAAACTTTAATTGTACTGCTGGTTACTGGCTGTTACATCAACTTAGAAGCTTCTTCTGTGTTCTACTATGGTGCTTGTAGTGTCTCCACATGTCGCAGCACGCGACGTAGCTTTGCACACGATATATGTAACCTTTTCAGATAGACGAGCGGCCAATGTGACGGTCTGACATCAAGTCGAGTCGATAGCAAAAGACGAAAACGGGCGGATTTCTTAGGTTTTTACTACATATGAACACGTTTCATATTCTCCCGTACAACGTCGCTGCTAGTCCTTCCTTCATACAAATTGTTAAGGTCCTAGCTCATATCCAAGGCACCAAAGCCGGCTAAAAAGTGAATAATCGATAGCTAAACTATTATTTTACGTCTTCTTACTGGCTATTACGTCAACTTAGAAGCTTCTTCTGTGTTCTACTATGGTGCTTGTAGTGTCTACGCATTCCGCAGCACGCGACTTAGCTTTGCACACGATAAATGTAACCGTTTCAGGGAGTAGAGCGGCCAATGTGACGATTTGATATTAAGTCACTTCGACAGCAAATGACGAAAACTAGCGGATTTCTTAGATTTTTACTACATTTGAACACATTTCACATTCTCCCTTGCAAAGTGGCTGCTAGTCCCCCCTTCATAAAAATTCTTAAGGTCCTAGCTCAGTCCAAGGCACCAAAGCCGTCTAAAATGTCAAAAATCGATAACTAAAACCTGAATTGTTATGCCTCTTAGTGTTTTTTACATCAACTTAGAAGCTACTTCTGTGTTCTACTATGGTATTTTTAGTGTCTGCGCATTCCGCAGCACCCCAAATAGTTTTGCACACGATAAATGTAACCGTTTAATAGAGAAGAGCGGCCAATATGACGATCTGACATTAAGTTGATTCGATAGCAAATGACGAAAACGGGCGAATTTCTTAGGTTTTTTTTACATATGAACACTTTTCACATTCTCCCGTGCAACGTGGCTGCTAGTCCTCCCTTCATGCAAAATCTTAAGGTCCTAGCTCATGTCCAAGGCACCAAATCCGGCTAAAAAGTCAAAAATCGTTAACTAAAACTTGAATTGTACTGCTTCTTATTGGCTATTACATCAACTTAGAAGCTTCTTCTGTGGTCTTCTATGGTGCTTTTAGTGTCTCCGCATTCCGCAGCACGCAACATAGCTTCGCACACGTTAAATGTAACCGTTTTAGAGAGAATAGCGGCCAATTTGAAAATCTGCCATTAAGTCGATTCGATAGCAAAATGACGAAAACGGGCGGATCTATTAGGTTTTTACTATATACGAACAGATTTCACATTCTTTCGTGCAACATGGCTCCTAGTCATCCCATCATGAAAAATCTTAAGGTCCTAGCTCATGTGCAAGGCACCAAAGCCGCCTAAAAAGTCAATAATCGATAGCTAAAACTATTATTTTACTGCTTCTTACTGGCTATTACATCAACTTATAATCTTCTTCTGTTTTCTACTATGGTGCTTTTAGTGTCTCCGCAATTCGCAGCACGCAACATAGCTTTGCACCCGATAAATGTAACCGTTTCAGACATAAGAGCGGCCAACGTGGCCATCTGACATTAAAACGATTCGATAGCAAGTGACGAAAACGCTAGGATTTCTTAGGTTTTTGCTACATATGAACACTTTTCACATTATCCAGTGCAATGTAGCTAGTAGTCCTCCCTTCATGCAAAATCTTAAGGTCGTAGCTTATGTCCAAGGCAACAAAGCTGACTAAAAAGTCAAAAATCGTTAACTAAAGTTTGAATTGTACTGCTTCTTATTGGCTATTACATCAACTTAGAAGCATCATCTGTGGTCTAGTATGGTGCTTTTAGTGTCTCCCCGTTCCGCAGCACGTGACATAGCTTTTCACACGTTAAATATAACCGTTTCAGAGAGAAGAGCGGCCAATGTGACGATCTGACATTAAGTCGATTCGATAGCAAATGACGAAAACGGGCGAATTTCCTAGGTTTTTACTACATATGAACACTTTTCACATTCTCCCGTGTAACGTGGATGCTAGTCCTCCCTTCATACAAATTCTTAAGGTCGTAGCTGATGTCCAAGGCGCGAAAGCCGGCTAAGAAGTTTATAATCGATAGCTAAAACTATTATTTTACTGCTTCATACTGGCTATTCCATGAACTTAGAAGCTTCATCTGTGTTCTACTATGGTGCTTTTAGTGTTTCCGCATATCGCAGCACGCGACATAGCTTTGCACACGACAAATATAACCATTTCAGAGAGAAGAGCGGCCAATGTGACGATCTGACATTAAGTCGATTCGACAGCAAATGACGAAAACGGGCGGATTCCTAGGTTTTTACTACATATGAACACTTTTCACATTCTCCCGTGCAACGTGGCTGCTAGTCCTTACTTCTTGCAAAATCTTAAGGTCCTAGCAAAATGTCCAAATCACAAGAAGCCGGCTAAAACGTCAAAAATCGATAACTAAACTTGAATTGTAGTGCTTCTTACTGGCTATTACATCATCTTAGTATCTTCTTCTGTGTTCTTTTATGGTACTTTTAGTTTCTCCGCATTACGCAGCACGCGACATAGCTTTGCACACGATTAATGTAACCGTTTCAGAGATAAGAGCGGACAACGTGACCATATGACATTAAGTCGATTCGATAGCAAATGACGAAAGAGGGCGGATTTCTTATGGTTTTCGTACATATGAACACTTTTCACATTCTCCCGTACAACGTGGCTGCTAGTCAGATCTGACATTAAGTTGATTCGATACCAAATGACAAAAACGGGCGAATTTCTTAGGTTTTTTTTTTACATATGATCACTTTTCACATTCTCCCGTGCAACGTGGCTGCTAGTCCTCCCTTCATGCAAAATCTTAAGGTCCTAGCTCATGTCCAAGGCACCAAAGCCGGCTAAAAAGTCAAAAATCGTTAACTATAACTTGAATTGTACTGCTTCTTATTGGCTATTACATCAACTTAGAAGCTTCTTCTGTGTTCTACTATGGTGCTTGTACAGTCTCCGCATTCCGCAGCACGAGACATAGCTTTGCACAAGATAAATTTAACCGTTTCAGACAGAAGAGCGGCCAGTGTGACGATCTGACATTAAGTCGATTCGATAGCAAATGACGAAAACGGGCGGATTTCTTAGGTTTTTACTACATATGAACAACTTTCACGTTCTCCCGTGCATCGTGGCTGCTAGTCCTCCCTTCATACAAAATAGTAAGGTACTAGCTCATTTCAAAGGCACCAAAGCCAGCTTAAAAGTCAAAAATAGATAAATAAAACTTGAATTGTACTGTTTCTTACTGGTTATTACATCAACTCAGAAGCTCCTTCTGTGTTCTACTATGGTGCTTTTAGTGTCTCCGAATTCCGCATCACGCGACATTGCTTTGCACACGATAAATGTCACCGTTTCAGAGGGAAGAGCGGCCAATGTGACGATCTGACATTAAGACGATTCGATAGCAAATGACGAAAACGGGCGGATTTCTTAGGTTTTTACTACATATGAACACCTTTCACGTTCTCCCGTGCATCGTGGCTGCTAGTCCTCCCTTCATACAAAATAGTAAGGTACTAGCTCATTTCCAAGGCACCAATGCCAGCTTAACAGTCAAAAATAGATAAATAAAACTTGAATTGTACTGTTTCTTACTGGTTATTACATCAACTTAGAAGCTCCTTCTGTGTTCTACTATGGTGCTTTTAGTGTCTCCGCATTCCACAGCACGCGACATAGCTTTGCACACGATGAATGTAACAGTTCAGAGAAAAGAGCGGCCAATGTGTCCATCTGACATTAAGTCGATTCAATAGCAAATAACCAAAGAGGGGCGGATTTATTAGGTTGTTACTACTTACGAAAACTTTTCACATTCGCCCGTTTAACGTGGCTGCTAGTCCTCCCTTCATAGAAAGTCTTAAGGTCCTAGCTTATGTCCAAGTAACCAAAGGCGGCTAAAAAGTCAATAACCGATAGCTAAAACTATTACTTTACTGCTTCTTACTGCCTATTACATCAACTTAGAAGCTTCTTCTGTTTTCTACTATGGTGCTTTTAGATTCTCCGCATTCCGCAGCACGCTACATATCTTTGCACACGATAAACGTAACCGTTTCAGAGAGAAGAGCGGTCAACGTGACGATATGATATTTAGTCGATACGATAGCAGATGACGAAAACAGGCGGATATCTTAGGTTTTTACTACATGTGAACACTTTTTACATTCTCCCGTGCAACGTGGCAGGTAGGCGTCCCTTCATGCAAAATCTTAACGTCCTAGCTCATGTCCAAGCCAGCTCAAAAGTCAAAAATCGATAACTATACTTAAATTGTACTGCTTCTTACTGGCATTTACATCAAATTAGAAACTTCTTCTCTGTTCTTTTATGGTGCTTTTGTGTCTCTGCATTCCGCAGCACTCAACATAGCTTTGCACATGATAAATTTAACCGTTTCAGACAGAAGAGCGGCCAATGTGACCATCTGAGTTTAATTCGATAGGAAATTACGAAAACGGGCGGATTTCTTACGTTTTTGCTACATATGAACATTTTTCACATGCTTCCGTGCAACATGGCTAATAGTCCTCCCTTCATGCAAAATCGTAAGGTCCTAGCTCATGTCCAAGGCACCACAGCCGCCTATAAAGTCAACAATCGATAACTAAAACTTGTGTTGTACTTCTTCTTACTGGTTATTACATCAACTTAGAAGCTCCTTCTGTGTTCTACTATGGTAATTTTAGTGTCTCCGAATTTCGCAGCACGCAACATAGCTTTGCACACGATAAATGTAACTGTTTCAGAGAGAAGAGTGGCCAGTGTGACGATCTGACATTAAGTCGATTCGATAGCAAATGACGAAAACGAGCGGATTTCTTAGGTTTTTACTACATTCGATCTCTTTTCACATTCTCAAGTGCAACGTGGCTGTTAGCCCTCCCTTCATGCAAAATATTAAGGTCCTACCTCATGTCCAAGGCACCAAAGCCTGCTAAAAAATCAAAAATCGATAGCTAAATTTGAGTTCTACTGCTCCTTACTGGCTATTACATCAACGTAGAAGCTTCTTCTGTGTTCTACTATGGTGCTTTTAGTGTCTCCGCATATCGCAGCACGCAACATAGCTTTGCACACGATAAATGTAACCGTTTCAGAGAGAGGAGCGGCCAATGTGACGATCTGATATAAAGTCGAATCGATAGCAAATGACGAAAACGAGCGGATTACTTAGTTTTTTACTACATTCGATCACTTTTCACATTCTCCCGTGCAACGTGGTTGCTTGTCCTCCCTTTATAGAAATTCTTAAGTTCCTAGCTCATGTCCAAGTCACCAAAGCCGGCTAAAAAGTTAATAATCGATAACTAAAACGATTATTTTACGGCTTCTTACTGGCTATTACGTCAACTTGGAAGCTTCTTCTGTGTTCTACTATGGTGCTTGTAGTGTCTCCGCATATCACAGCACGCGACGTAGCTTTGCACACGATAAATGTAACCGTTTCAGATAGAAGAGCCTCCAATGTGACCATCTGACATTAAGTCGATTCGATAGCAAATGAGGAAAGCGTTCGGATTTCTTAGGTTTTTACTACATATGAACACGTTTCACATTCTCCCGTGCAACGTGGCTGCTAGTCCTCCCTTCATGCAAATTCTTAAAATCCTAGCTCATGTCCAAGGCACCAAAGCCGGCTAAAAAATCAAAAATCGGTAACTAAACTTTAATTGTACTGCTGGTTACTGGCTGTTACATCAACTTAGAAGCTTCTTCTGTGTTCTACTATGGTGCTTGTAGTGTCTCCACATGTCGCAGCACGCGACGTAGCTTTGCACACGATATATGTAACCTTTTCAGATAGACGAGCGGCCAATGTGACGGTCTGACATCAAGTCGAGTCGATAGCAAAAGACGAAAACGGGCGGATTTCTTAGGTTTTTACTACATATGAACACGTTTCATATTCTCCCGTACAACGTCGCTGCTAGTCCTTCCTTCATACAAATTGTTAAGGTCCTAGCTCATATCCAAGGCACCAAAGCCGGCTAAAAAGTGAATAATCGATAGCTAAACTATTATTTTACGTCTTCTTACTGGCTATTACGTCAACTTAGAAGCTTCTTCTGTGTTCTACTATGGTGCTTGTAGTGTCTACGCATTCCGCAGCACGCGACATAGCTTTGCACACGATAAATGTAACCGTTTCATTGATAAGAGCGGCCAACGTGCCCATCTGACATTAACTAAGGCTTGATTTGTACTGCTTCTTATTGGCTATTACATCAACTTAGAAGCTTCTTCTGTGGTCTAGTATGGTGCTTTAAGTGTCTGCGCATACCGCAGCACGCCACATAGTTTTGCACACGGTAAATGTAACCGTTTCATAAAGAAGAGCGGCCAATGTGACGCTCTGACATTAAGTCGATTCGATAGCAAATGACGAAAACGAGCGGATTTCTTAGGTTTATACTACATTAGATCACTTTTCACATTCTCACGTGCAACGTGGCGGCTAGTCCTCCCTTCATGCAAAATCTTAAGGTCCTAGCTCAGTCCAAGGCACCAAAGCCATCTAAAAACTCAAAAATCGATAACTAAAACTTGAATTGTTACGCCTCTTAGTGTTTTTTACAACAACTTAGAAGCTACTTCTGTGTTCAACTATGGTACATTTCGTGTCTGCGCATACTGCAGCACGCCACATAGTTTTGCACACGATAAATGTAACCGTTTCATAAAGAAGAGCGGCCAATGTGACGATCTGACATTAAGTCGATTCGATAGCAAATGACGAAAACGAGCGGATTTTTTAGGTTTTTACTACATCCGATCACTTTTCACGTTCTCCCGTGCAACGTGGCTGATAGTCCACCCTTCATGCAAAATCTGAAGGTCCTAGCTCTGTCCCGTGCACCAAAGCCGGATAAAAAGTCAAAAATCGATAACTAAACTTAAATTTTACTGCTTCTTACTGACATTTACATCAAATTAAATACTTCTTCTGTGTTCTTTTATGGGGATTTCAGTGCCTCCGCATCCGCAGCAGGCGACATAGCTTTGCACATGATAAATGTCACCGTTTCAGAAGAAAGAGCGGCCAATGTGACGATCTGACATTAAGTCGATTCGATAGCAAATGACGAAAACGGGCAGATTTCTTAGGATTTTTTTTACATATGAACACTTTTCACATTCTCCCGTGCAACGGGGCTGCTAGTCTTCCATGCAAAATCTTAAGGTCCTAGCTCATGTCCAAGGCACCTAAGCCGGCTAAAAAGTTAAAATCGTTAACTAAAACTTCAATTGTACTGCTTCTTATTGGCTATTACATCAACATAGAAGCTTCTTCTGTGGTCTACTATGGTGCTTTTAGTCTCTCCGCATTCCACAGCACGCGACATAGCTTTGCACACCATAAATGTAACCGTTTCAGAGAGAAGAGCGGCCAATGTGACGATCTGACAATAAGTCAATTCGATAGCAAATGACGAAAATGAGAGGATTTCTTAGGTTTTTACTACATTCGAACTCTTTTCACATTCTCCCGTGCAACGTGACTGTTAGTCCTCCCTTCATGCAAAATATTAAGGTCCTACCTCATGTTCAAGGCACCAAATCCGGCTAAAAATTCAAAAATCGATAGCTAAATTTGAGTTCTACTGCTTCTTACTGGCTATAACATCAACATAGAAGCTTCTTCTGTGTTCTACTATGGTGCTTTTAGTGTCTCCGCATATCGCAGCACGCAACATGGCTTTGCACACGATAAATGTAACCGTTTCAGAGAGAAGAGCGGCCAATATGACGATCTGATATAAAGTCGCATCGATAGCAAATGACGCAAACGGATGGATTTCTTAGGTTTTTACTACATATGAACTCTTTTCACATTCTCCCGTGCAACGTGGCTGCTAGTCCTCCATTCATACAAATTCTTAAGGTCCTAGCTCATGTGCAAGGCACCAAAGCTGTCTAAAAAGTCAAAAATCGATAACTAAAACTTGAATTGTTATGCCTCTTAGTGTTTTTTACATCAACTTAGAAGCTACTTTTGTGTTCTACTATGGTACTTTTAGCGTCTGCGCATTCCGCAGCACGCCACATAGTTTTGCACACGATAATTGTAACCGTTTCATTGAGAAGAGCGGCCAATGTGACGTTCAGACATTAAGTCGATTCGATAGCAAATGACGAAAACGAGTGGATTTCTTAGGCTTTTAATACATTCGATCACTTTCCACATTCTCACGTGCAACGTGGCTGCTAGTCTTCCCTTCATGCAAAATCGTAAGGTCCTAGCTAATGTACAAGGCACCAAAGCCGCCTAAAAATTTAAAAATCAATCACTAAAACTTAAATTGTACTGCTCCTTACTGGCAATTACATCAACTTAGAAGCGTCTTCTGTGTTGTACTATGGGGCTTTTGGTGTCTCCGCATTCCTCAGCACGCGACATAGGTTTGCACACGATAAATTTATCAATTTCAGAGAGAAGTGCGGCCGATGTGACGACCTGACATTATGTCGATTCGATAGCAAATGACGAAAACAGGCGGGTTTCTTAGGTTTCTACTACATATGAACTCATTTCACATTCTCCCGCGCAACGTGGCTGCTAGTCCTCCCTTCATGCACAATCGTAAGGTCCTGGCTCATGTCCAAGGCACCAAACCCGTATAACATGTCAAATATCAAAAACTAAACTTGAATTGTACTGCTGGTTACTGGCTATTACATCAACTTAGAAGCTTCTTCTGTGTTCTAATGTGGTGCTTTTAGAGTCTCCGCATATCGCAGCACGTGACATAGCTTTGCACACCATAAATGAAACCGTTTCGGAGAGAAGAGCGGCCAATGTGACGATCAGACAATAAGTCAATTGGATACAAATGACGAAAACGGACGAATATCTCATGTTTTTACTACATATGAACACTTTTCACTTTCTCCCGTGCAACGTGACTGCTAGTCCTCCCTTTATGCAAAATCGTAAGGTCCTAGCTCATGTCCAAGGCACCAAAGCCGGCTAAAAATTTAAAAATCGATCACTAAACCTTAAATTGTACTGCTTCTTACTGGTTATTACATCAACTTAGAAGCTCCTTCTGTGTTCTACTATGGTGCTTTTAGTGTCTCCAAATTTCGCAGCACGCAAGATAGCTTTCCACACGATAAATGTAACTGTTTCAGAGTGAAGAGCGGCCAATGTGACGATCTGATATAAAGTCGCATCGATAGCAAATGACGCAAACGGACGGATTTCTTAGGTTTTTACTACATATGAACACTTTTCACATTCTCCCGTGCAACGTGGCTGCTAGTCTTCCCTTCATGTAAAATCGTAAGGTCCTAGCTCATGTCCAAGGCACCAAAGCCGTATAACATGTCAAAAATCGATAACTAAAACTTGAATTGTTATGCCTCTTAGTGTTTTTTACATCAACTTAGAAGCTACTTCTGTGTTCTACTATGGGACTTTTAGTGTCTCCGCATATCGCAGCACGTGACGTAGCTTTGCACACCATAAATGTAAACGTTTCAGAGAGCAGAGCGGCCAATGTGACGATCTGACAATAAGTCAATTCAATAGCAAATGGCGAAAACGGACAAATTTCTCAGGTTTTTGGTACATATGAACACTTTTCACATTCTTCCGTGCAAGGTGGCTGCTAGTCCTCCCTTCATGCAAGATCGTAAGGTCCTAGCTCATGTCCAAGGCACCAAAGCCGCCTATAAAGTCAACAATCGATAACTAAAACTTGTATTGTACTGCTTCTTACTGGATATTACATCAACTTAGAAGCTCCTTCTGTATTCTGCTATGGTGCTTTTAGTGTCTCCGAATTTCACAGCACGCAACATAGCTTTGAACACGATAAATGTAACCGTTTCAGAGAGAAGAGCGGCCAGTGTGACGATCTGAAATTAAGTCGGTTCGATAGCAAATGACGAATACGGGCGGGTTTCTTAGGTTTCTACTACATATGAACTCATTTCACATTATCCCGTGCAACGTGGCAGCTAGTACTCCCTTCATGCAAAATCGTAAGGTCCTAGCTCATGTCCAAGGCACCAAAGCCGTCTAACATGTCAAAAATCGATAAGTAAACTTGAATTGTACTGCTGTTAACTGGCTATTACATCAACTTAGAAGCTTCTTCTGTGTTCTACTGTGGTGCTTTTAGTGTCTCCGCATATCGCAGCACGCGACATAGCTTTGCACACCATAAATGTAACCGTTTCAGAGAGAAGAGCGGCCAATGTGACGATCTGACAATAAGTGAATTCTATAGCAAATGACGAAAACGGACGAATTTCTCAGGTTATTGCTACCTATGAACACTTTTAACATTCTTCCGTGCAAGGTGGTTGCTGGTCCTCCCTTCATGCAAGATCGTAAGGTCCTAGCTCATGTCCAAGGCACCAAAGCCGCCTATAAAGTAAACAATCGATAACTAAAACTTGTATTGTATTGCTTCTTACTGGTTATTAGATCAACTTAGAAGCTCCTTTTGTGTTCTACTATGGTGCTTATAGTGTCCGCGCATTCCGCAGCACGGCACATAGTTTTGCACACGATAAATGTCACCGTTTCATAGAGAAGAGCGGCCGATGTGACGATCTGACATTAAGTCGATTCGATAGCAAATGACGAAAACGAGCGGATTTCTTAGGTTTTTACTACATTCGATCACTTTTCACATTCTCCCGTGCAACGTGGCTGCTAGTCCACCCTTCATGCAAATTCTTAAGGTCCTACCTCATGTCCAAGGCACCAAAGCCGGCTAATAATTCAAAAATCGATAACTAAATTTTAGTTCTACTGCTTCTTACTGGCTGTTGCTTCAAATTAGAAGCTTTTTTCTGTGTTCTACTATGGTGCTTTTAGTGTCTCCGCATATCGCAGCACGCAACATAGCTTTGCACACGATAAATGTAACCGTTTCAGAGAGAAGAACGGCCAATGTGACGATCTGATATAAAGTCGAATCGATACCAAATGACGAAAACGGGGGGATTTCTTAGGTTTTTACTACATATGAACTCTCTTCACATTCTCCCGTGCAACGTGGCTGCTAGTCCTCCCTTCATACAAATTATTAAGGTCCTAGCTCATGTCCAAGGCACCAAAGCCGGCCAAAAAGTCAAGAAACGATAGCTAAAACTATTATTTTACTTCTTCTTAATGGTTATTACGTCAACTTAGAAGCTACTTCTGT
The DNA here is from genome assembly GCF_023897955.1 of Schistocerca gregaria. Classification (NCBI taxonomy): domain Eukaryota; kingdom Metazoa; phylum Arthropoda; class Insecta; order Orthoptera; family Acrididae; genus Schistocerca; species Schistocerca gregaria. The sequence continues at coordinate 180,424 of NW_026061952.1, read as the reverse complement.
GTTCTAGTATGGTACTTTTAGTGTCTCCGCATTTCGCAGTTCGCGACATAGCTTTGCACAAGATAAATGTAACCGTTTCAGAGCGAAGAGCGGCCAATGTGACTATCTGACTTTAAGTCGATTCGATAGCAAATTTATTTATTTATTTAACCTGACAAGATTAGGGCCATCAGTCCCTCTCTTACATCTAACCAGGCATTCTACTTATTTTACAGTCATATGTTGTAGTAGGCATGTTAAACTACATCTAATACAAAAAGTGAGATAAACAATTAGAAAGGTACACCTCCAAAAATACATTATTGAAGAGAAAGATTTCAGATAGGAGTGCTGGCAGCAGGGAGTGTGGGGGGAAATCATGGTGAAGGGAGGAGAAGAATAGAGGGACATGATGAAACATAATTAAGGAAAATATAAAGGAAAATAAGACTGCGTGGCTAATAGAGATAGATGAAGAAGAAGGCATCTCAGAAGCAAGATAGGAGACGCTAGCTTTGCTATTTGACATATGAGAGGATTGGCCTTGCACATTAATTTTGTGGAGAATTTTATGCGGATGATAGTAGGAAATGCTTCAACTTCTTCTTAAAATCAACAGGAGATTGAATTTTCCTCAAGGTAAGGGGCAGTTTGTTCCAGAGGCGGACAGCGGCAACTGAGAAGGAGTTTGCAAAAGTTTTTGTTTTGTGAGTGGGCACAGCTAGGATACCAGATAAGAGCGACCTCGTGTTTCGATTATGATGGCATTACACGTCTTTAATCTCTGAAGCTAGGTACTGGGGTGCTTGCGCGACGAGGAGTCGGTGAAGTAGACATATAGTGTGGTAGTCACGCAGTTTGTCCGGCGGCAGCCACCCTAGCTCGGAGTATGAAGCACTAACATGATCATATCGGCGAATGTTGCAGGTGTAACGCACACAGGCATTCATGGTTAGCTCTAGCCGTCTTTTGTTTTCACTACTCATGCCTTGTTGAATCACATCACAATAGTGGAGGTTCGGTAGAACGAGTGCTTGCACGAGCTGGCGTTTCAAGTTCTGTGGGAATATGTTCCGAAACTTTTTGAGAACATAGAGACAAGCAGACGTCTTTCGGCACACTGCGACTGTATTCTCCGCCCAGTTGAGATGCTCGTCCAAAGTTACACCCAAGTTCTTCACTGTTTTCTGATATGGTATTGGAGTACCTTCGAGCAGAATAGGAGGTAGCCGTTCGCGGAAATCTGAACTTATTAATTTCTGATGGGGTATTAAGATTACTTGCGTCTTTTTTGCGTTTAATTTAAGCCCCTGGTTTTTCGCCCATGTCACTACTGAAGACAGATCATCATTCATCAGAGCGATTGCAGTGTTTACGTCTTCAGGTCTGACGCTTAGGTAGAGCTGGAGGTCGTCGGCATATGTTTACAGGAGGACAAAACCGACGAAATATCGTTGACATATAAAGAAAACAACAGTGGTCCTAAGACTGATCCTTGTGGCACTCCCGAAGAAATATGTTTCAAGGAAGATTTTTCATTTGCGCAGACAACACATTGCTGTCTGTCTTTTAAGTAGCTTTCAAACCATCTCATTGCACTATCAGAGAAATTAAGCTGTTGCATTTTTCTGAGTAATATGTCAAAGTTAACAATGTCAAAAGCTTTGCTAAAGTCCAGTACCGTCAATATTGTTGCCTTTCGATTGTCGATGGCATATTTCAGGTCATCAGTTACTTTAATTAGAGCAGTGTTTGTGCTGTGATGTTTATGGAAACCAGATTGAAATTTGTCATATAGACTAAATTCATGCAAGTGTTCAGTGATTTGGTCATGAACAATATATTCAAGGGCTTTGTAAACAGCTGGCTGTATGCTAATTGGTCGGTAATCACTAGGCAGTTGCGGGTTTTCGATCTTAGGGATGGGTCGAATTATGCTTCTTTTCCATGCAGTGGGGTATATTCCGTTCACGAGGGAAAAATTAAATATGTCAGTTAAGACAGGTACTAAGATATCGGCAACATTCTTAATCATGGTTATACCGATAATGTCGTTGCCTATTGCATCAGAAGAGATTCTCATTATTGCTTTTCTTGCCGTATTTGTTGTTACATGTTTTAGATGGAAGGTATCGTTGTTAGTTATCCTGTTTGGGGATTCTTGTGGACGGTAATTATCAGCCGTGCTGGTAATCAGAGGTGCAGAGAAGAATTCATTTAATTCGTTAGCTGACACATGAAAAGTAGTTTCCGATTTTGCCTTTCCGACCCCCAAGCTACGGAGATTCTTCCATAGAGTCGTGGGTGTCAGATCGCTGCATACAAGGGAGCGAGCGTGCCTGATTTTGGCATTGCGAATGCATTGTTTCACTCTGTTCCGTAGCTTTCTATATTCTTCGAAACTCTCGGTTTTCGGATCTGCCTTGAAACGCCTGTGGGCAGCATCCCTATTAGTCATCCTTTGACGTAATTCAGCTGTCAGCGATGGAGCAGGAGATTTTCTTACACGGACTGTGCGCACAGGTGCATGTTTGTCAAAGAGGGCAGTGAGTTTATCACCAAGTTCATTAATTTTGCCGTCGCTTGTAGGTTCTCTGATTATTTGATGCCATGAGATTTCTGAGCAATCGGCTGTTAGAGCGTCAAGGTCAATACGTTTCATGTTCCTACAAGTTATGTAACGCGATTTGATCCTTGGGGGCTGCACAGAGTAGGCCAGGAATATTACATAATGTGCTGAGAGGCCAGGGGCTGCTGATTGACCAACATCTCTTACTTTGTCTGTTTCGTTGCGATCACGTCTATAAGAGTATGACTGTGCGCCATATGGTGTGTAGGTTGTAGTGGAAGAATGTTCATGCTATTGCAACTAAACAATCTTCTTAGGTTTATTGCGGAGGAAGTGTCTCTTAGCAGGTCTATGTTCAAATCACCCATTACGATGACATGTTCGTATTGACACTGAATTGAATGTAATTCCGACTGGAAGGAACTCATTGAGCTTACTTTTGGCGCATTGTACACGACGCCAGTCAAGAATCTCCGATTTTGTATATTTATCTCAATGAACATGAATTCAGCCTCTTTTTCTTCAGCAGGATTTGACGTACTTAAAACTTTCGCTTTGAGATCTGTTCGTATATTTGCGCCGACCCCGCCACCTCGCTTTTTTGATCTGTCTGCCCTAAGAAATTTGTACCCTGGGAGATGGATAGATGCAGAGGATACGTGTGGTTTCAACCACGTTTCGGATAAGAGGATTACGTGGTAGTTTAGTTGGTTGAAGAGGAGGCTAAGTTCTTCGTAATGCGCAGGTAAAGACTGAATGTTGCAGTGAGCTGCTAAAAGCTCGCTGAGCAGCCTGGAGTAGGGTGGCAGACTGGTTGTCCCTTTCTTAGGGACTACCTGCCGCGAGGGGCACTGGCCGGTGTTTCCGCCAATTGACATCATACAGGGGTGTCCGAGATTTTGCGCGCCCTGTTTGTGACTCCGCGAGTGTCAAAAGAAACGCGACTGCAAGAGATTTCCTGAGGTTGCGGGAGTATAGAAAATGGATTAGTGGTATTCGGTGCAGGGAGAATATGACCAAAATGGAGACGGCTGTGTGTCACTGAGTATCCTATGTCGTAAGAGGAGAAATGTAATTAGAGTTGAAACGTCCCCTAGGAACAATTATACAAGACTGTGCTTAAACTGACACACAATATTTTTTAACGCAACGCAATCTGACTTTCAATAATCCCTACAAAAGAATGGCCCTGACTAACATTAACCTATACCTTTCACAAATCACTTACCTCACCAAAAATCTTCGTTACTCGAACTACTGCAATACAGCGAGCACCACTACTGCCAGCTAAATAAAAGATTCAAACTACGGAAGTCACTAACTACTGATAGGCAGGCATAGTTAGCAAATGAAAGATTTTAATTGAGAACAAACAATGTATTTACCTTAAGAGTCATTATATATATATATATCAGTTCATGACACCAATTCTTACAAATTTCAAAACTCCGCCATCTCTCTCCGCACATCCACCACTGCTGGCGGCTCACCTCCAACTGCACAACGCTACGCGCTGTTAACATCCAGCCGCCCAACACTACAATGGCGAGTATTACAACAATGCCAACCTGCCACTGACTGCACACAGCACAGCCAGTGATTTTTCATACAGAGCGCTATGTGGCGTTACCAATAAAAAAATCTAAACAGCCTACTTACATAGCCCCCACGCTCACCACAAAAAACTTTACAAATTATTTTGGGCAGTGGCCAATACAGATTTGAAAAAAATTTTTCATAATTACAATAACAAAGAAATGAAATGCACACACTTATCACTACAATGTTGGTCAAAAGCTAAAATTTTCTCACTGTCCATAATAACAGTCCTGATCATTCATCACAGTAAAATTGCAGAATTTTTTTTTCTCAAAGTCGGAGCAGTAAAAGAAAATGCACATGCAAGTAGTGTATTTCCATGCAGTCTTCAAGAAGTAGTGGTGTCCTTCCAACGGAAAGACATGCTGACAGGTAATGGGCCACAACGGAGCAAACCCACAGCAGAGTCAGTCGAAGTTTTGAAGAATATTGGAAGGTTGGTCATCACAGAGCAGACCTACTATAGTCCTAGTAGAGATTATGGTATTGGTGGGCCACCAGAGGTGCAGACCCACTGCAGTCCTTGTACAGATAATGGTATTGGTGAGTCATCAACGGTGTAGACCCACTGTAGTCCTTGTAGAGATGGCTAGCAGGCAACTGTTGCGACTGTGCAGGTGCACAATCACCATCGAAGAGTCTTGCGGAGAATATAGCAAATCCATCAACCAATTTTCCTTAGAACCAACAATGCTGTTAACCAGTCCCTTGCTGAATCATTAACACACGTGCAAACACTATCAGTCCCTGCTTCTCACATATTGTCTGTATACTATGGCCAACAGAAACGTGTGCAGTGAAATGTAACTTACAAGTTACTTAATTTGATGAACTGGTGTCAATTACAATTTTATAACATAAGAATACAATAACAAAGGTACAAAATACATCATTAAAACGTAATAATACAGATAACATTTGTAGTAAAACAGACATTACAAAAGAATAGAAATAAACATGCACATCAGAGTTACAAAAATTATGACATAAGTACATACATAAAAGATCAGAATAACTTTTGAAACATCAACTTCACACATGAGCATTAGAATAAAACAGAATAAATAATGTGTAAACATCTTTACGAAGTAAATAACATGTTATTAATGCAAATTATATTTGAGGATAACGGTATTCCTCATCATAGTGAATGTAGCTTAGTATTAGAAGAGAAAAAATTCTATGAAACAGTACATAGAGACAGGAAGAAAACAAATACACAAGGGTACACAAACACATAGTGGGATAACACAAAAGGAAAGGACAGGGTTTTTTTTCAATGTAACATTTGGTATTGCAGTGCAACCCAAAACTTCATTCCATAGATCGTCCCTCTTATTTCAACATTTGCTCCAGCCAAAAAAAATCCTATCCAAGCATGCTTTCTGTTTTCTGTTCACATCCTCTTTCAAAAATAGTTTTTCTCCACTGTACACTACTTTTTTGGCCAAACCATTTTCTTATAGCTTCTCAATGCTTTTCTTCCAATTCATCATAGTTAGTTTCTTATAAAGTCTACCCCCTCTTAAGCTAACTTCAACCTACTGAGCTCAGATGCTTAACTAAGGGACGAGGCAATGCAGCAGCACAAAACAATTTACACGAACAGCAATGATAAAAAAATGGAAATTGCCAAAAAAGGCAGCAATATTACAACTATATAAGGCAATGCGCACCAAACAAGAAAAATAAATCAGTAATAAAATTGGCTTAACCTAGTAACACAAAGTGACATTCAGTAGCACTATGAATGGCAAACAGCCGCAGAAAATGCTATAACTTATACCTAAACATGACAAAGCTCAAGCAGAAAAAAATGTACACTAAAGACAACAATGCAGATATGGACAATGTCCATTCACATCTTATAGTCTATGTAATTAAAGTGGTGCACCACGAAAACTTATTGTAAAAAAATATTACTGTGTACTTGAAAAGAAAATTTTGTATTCAGTTACTGTGATTAATCCCTTCATATTGTTCTTTCTATTCAAAGTGCTCCTTTTTCGAATAATATGGATCATAAAATTATTATTTAATAGGTCTGTTGGCAGAAAGTGTTCATATTAGCAAATGCATTTAATTTTATTTTATAAAATCAGTGATGCAACACAGCTGGAAAACAGATATCAAATGAAATAAGCAACTATGGACAAAGCATAAAAATATCATTCAATAGTCATGTGACATTTCATAAGTTAGTAGAATTCTCTCAACTCTAGTAGAAAGACGTTTGTTATAATCAGGTGTCAGATGTAAGTATCTTTCTCAGTAATGAGCGTGTCGTATTTGCGGTGCTTTCTACAAAGGAATGTCAATAGCGAAGATAATGGCCTCCCTTTTTTTTTACCTGTGCCTCTGAAAGGCACACACTAATGGCTTTCTTTTGTCAGGTGGTTGTCGCGCAGCTGGGTGCCCACGACACATTACGTGCAGGTGGTCACTTAACTGTCTTATCGAAATATTTACGACACCAGTTTCCCCTACAGTGGCAGTCTCATATAAAAAAATTCACAGATGAAGAATTTGCGTTACAAATCTGTAGAAATAAAATCTTTTAAAAATAATAGTGTTCAAAAATTTTCGACAGCATAGTGATACATTCACGCATATACATAGTTTTCATAACACTTAAAGTACGATTCCTGGTTTCCAACAACATTTTTCACAAACCAGAGTCCCTAACCACTACTCATTATTCCTTACCTTATTCGTCTACACTTCTTCAATATTTCATCATAACAGATACGTAGCATAACCAAATAACTCATATAGCATCAGCTTAAACATACCTCAGCAGCATAATTCACATCGTCGTCGTAATAATAACATTGTAACACCTCAGTCAAATCTCAAAAATGTCATAGCTTTCTGCAATAATTTCAAAGCCTAAAAAAAATTCTCTGCTCACGACAAAAGTGTCATCTACCTCAAACGTACTTTAAAAATCATGATCCCATACCAAATATATCATTCAAAGCGCTCATAGTGTCACAATAGTTCCGAAAAAATATGAACTGTTCACAAAGTACAGACAAAATACAATTTCATAAGTGTGAAGTAATCCACCCGTATAATTACGTAAACATTTGTCACTGATGTAGTAAAAATATGTTTGTCTCTCAGTTAAATCATCAGATAGCTGTGTAATTAATGTGCTAGAGAAATATGGTACCGATGTGTAAAGTTGTATAAGCAAATACTATATTAGCTAGGCCTCCTTGAGCTTGCCATACACATGGTACACAAAGTAAGCGTGTAGCCCCCTGAGGATTAATGTAATTATATCCTCAGGTGTTACAGATTACAGCAAAGGAATGAAATGTATCACGGAAAACCTTTGTATCATTGTACTTCAAATATCTTTAAAAATAAATGTTTTAAGTACAAAATTAATCACTCAAATACGTGTACTGTAGCGCTAAAATGTGCGTCTTGTTGTAAGATAATCTCTGTGGAAGTGTCGTAGTTATCGTCCTCCGAAAGCTACGTTTTGCATAAGTCAATGTACTTACCTCATGATAAACAAAAGTGAAATGCTTTGCGTGTAGATATCGTAGTTACTACGCTTATTGCCGTGATGAAGTAAGTACTGTACTGTAGCGTATTGTTGTGCTACAGGAAAGGCTGTCTCATTGTAGCTATACCACAAAGTTACTACTAAAACATGTTTTCCTTTCCAGAAGAATTCAGAAAAACTGTGCAGATATAAAACAGATACACAATAAAAGCACAATGTAAGTTGTGTCACACATTAGTAGCGTCGTGATATAATCGTGTAGCTATGAAAGAAACGAAATGCAAAGTCATCTTTAATCTCACAAAACTGCAAAGCAATTATCATGTTGTATAAGTCGATAAAAAATGTAAAAATTTTCTCAAAGTTTGCGTCTATGTTATTTTTCTCGGAGCCAACGTAGCTGCTAGTCCTCCCTTCTTGCAAAATCTTAAGGTCCTAGCTCACGTCCAAGGCACCAAACCCTGCTAAAACGTCCAAAATCGATAACTAAACTTGAATTGTAATGTTTCTTACTGGCTATTACATCAACTTAGAAGGTTCTTCTGTGTTCTACTATGGTGCTTTTAGTGTCTCCGCATTCCGCAGCTCCCGACATAGCTTTGCACACGATAAATGTAACGGTTTCAGGGAGAAGAGCGGGCAATGTGACGATCTGACATTAAGTCGATTCGATAGCAAATGACGCAGACGGTCAGATTTCTTAGGTTTTTACTACATATGGACACGTTTCACATTCTCCCGCCCAACTTGGCTCCTAGTCCTCCCTTCCTGCAAAATCTTAAGGTCCTAGCTCATCTCCAAGGCACCAAACGCGGTTATAAAGTCAAAATTCGATAACTAAACTTGAAATGTAATGTTTCTTACTGGCTATTACATCAACTTAGAAGCTTCTTCTGTGTTCTGCTATGGTGCTTTTAGTGTCTCCGCATTCCGCAGCACGCGACATAGCTTGGCACAAAATAAATGTAACCGTTTGAGAGAGAAGAGCGGCCAATGTGACGATCTGACATCAAGTCGATTCGACAGCAAATGACGAAAACTGGCGGATTTCTTAGGTTTTTACCACATATGAACACTTTTCACTTTCTCCCGTGCAACGCTTGTGCTAGTCCACCCTTCTTGCAAAATCTTAAGGTCCTAGTTCACGTCCAAGGAGTAAAAGCCACCTAAAGAGCAAAAAATCGATAACTAAACTTGAATTGTACTGCTTCTTACTGGCTATTACATCAACTTAGAAGCTTCTTCTGTGTTCTACTATGGGGCTTTTAGTGTATCCGCATTCCGCAGCACGTGACCTAGCTTTGCACACAATAAATGTAAGCGTTTCAGAGTGTAGAGCGACCAATGTGACGATCTGACAAAAAGTCGATTCGATAGCAAATGACGAAAACGGGCGGATTTCTTAGGTTTTTACTACATATGAACACTTTTCACACACTCCCGTGCAACGTGGATGCTAGTCCTACCTGCATGCAAAATCTTAAGCTCCTAGCTCATGTCCAAGGCACCAAAGCCGGCTAAAAAGTCAAAAATCGATAACTAAACTTGAATTGAACTGCTTCTTACTGTCCATTACGTCACCATAGAAGCTTCTTCTGCGTTCTACTGAGGGGCTTTTTGTGTCTCCGCATTCAGCTGCACGCGACATTGCTTCGCACAAGATAAATGTAACCGTTTCAGCGAGATTAGCGCCAAATGATACCATCTGACATTAAGTCCATTCGATAGCAAATGAAGAAAACGGCCGGATTTCATAGGTTGGTACTACATATGAACACTATTCACATTCCCCCGTGCAACGTGGCTGCTAGTCCTCCCTTCATGCAAAATCTTAAGGTCCTAGCTCATGTCCAAGGCACCGAAGCCGGCTAAAATGCCAAAAATCGATAACTAAACTTGAATTGTACTGCTTCTTACTGGCTATTACATCAACTTAGAAGCTTTTTCTGTGTTCTACTGAGGGACTTTTAATGTCTCCGCATTCCGCAGCACGCGACATAGCTTTGCACACGATAAATGTAACCGTTTCAAAGACAATAACTGCCAATGTGATGATCTGACAAAAAGTCGATTCGATAGCAAATGACGAAAACGGGCGGATTTCTTAGGTTTATACTACAAATGAAAAGTTTTCACCATTTCCCGTACAACGTGGCTGCTAGTCTTCCCCTCATGCAAAATCGTAAGGTCCTAGCTCATGTCCAAGGCAAAAAAAGCTGGCTAAAAAGAAAAAATCGATATCTAAACTAGAATTGTACGGCTTCATACTGGCTATTACATACTTAGAAGCTTCTTCTGTGTTCAACTATGGCGCTTTTAGTATCTCCGCATTCCGCAGCACGCGACATCGCTTTGCACACGATAAATGTAACCGTTTCAGAGAGAAGAGCGTACAATATTACGATCTGATATTTAAGTTGATTCAATAGAAAATGACGAAAACGGGCGGATTTGTTAGCTTTTAACTACATATGAGCACTTTTCACTTCCTGCCGTGCAACGTTGGTGCAAGTCCTCTCTTCATGCTAAATCTTAAGGTCCTAGCTCATCTCCAACGCACCAAATCCGGCTAAAAAGTCAAAAATCGAGAACTAAACTTGAATTGTAATGTTTCTTACTGGCTATTACATCAACTTAGAAGTTTCTTCTGTGCTCTACTATAGTGCTTTCAGTGTCTCCGCATTCCGCAGCACCCGCCATAGCTTTGCACACAATAAATACAACCGTTTCAGAGAGAACAGCGGCCAATGTGACCACCTGACATTAAGTCGATTCGATAGCAAATGACGAAAACGGGCGGATTTCTTTGGTTGTTACTACATATGAACACTTTTCATATACTCCTGTGCAACGTGGATGCTACTCCTCCCTGCATGCAAAATCTTAAGTTCCTAGCTCATGTCCAATGCACCAAAGCCGGCTAAACAGCCAAAAATCGATAACTAAACTTGAATTGAACTGCTTCTTACTGTCCATTACATCAACATTGAAGCTTCTTCTGCGTTCTACTAAGGGGCCTTTAGTTTCTCCGCATTCCGCAGCACGCGACATTGCTTTTCACACGATAAATGTACCGTTTCAGAGAGAAGAGCGGCCAATTTGACCATCTGACATTGAGTCGGTTCGAAAGCAAATGACGAAAACTGCTGGAAGTCTTAGGTTTTTACTACATATCAACAATTTTCACATTCTCCCGTGCAACGTGGCTGCTAGACCTCCCTGCATGCAAAATCTTAAGGTCCTAGCTCATGTCCAAGGCACCAAAGACGGCTAAGAAGTCAAAAATCGATAACTAAACTTGAGTTGTACTGCTTCTTACTGGATATTACAACAACTTAGAAGCTTCTTCTGTGTTCTACTATGGTGCTTTTAATGTCTCAGCACATCGCAGCACGCGATATAGCTTTGCAAACGATAAATGTAACCGTTTCAGAGAGAAGAGCGGCCAATGTGACGATCTGACATTAAGTTGATTCCATAGCTAATGACGAAATCTGGCGGACTTCTTAGGTTTTTACTACATATGAACACTTTTCACATCCTCCCGTGCAACGTGGCTGCTGGTCCTCCCAGCATGCAAAATCTTAAGGTCCTAGCTCATGTCCAAGGCATCAAAGCCGGCTAAAAAATCAACAACGATAACTAAACATGAATTGTACTGCTTCTTACTATCTATTAAATCAACTTAGAATCTTCTTCTGTGTTCAATTATAGTACGTTTAGTATCTCCGCATATCAGAGCACGCGACATAGCTTTGCCCACGATAAATGTAACCGTTTCAGAGAGAAGAGCGGCCAATGTGACGATCTGACATTAAGTCGATTTGATAGCAAATGACGAAAACGGGCGGATTTGTTAGGTTTTTACTACATATGTACACTTTTCACATTCTCCCGTGCAACGTGGCTGATAGTCCTCCCTGCATGCAAAATCTTTAGGTCCTAGCTCATGTCCAAGTCACCAACGCCGGCTGAAAAGTCAATAATCGATAACTAAATCTTAAATTATACTGCTTATTACTGGCTGTTATGTCAAATTAAAAGCTTCTTCTGTGTTCTACTATGGTGCTTTTAGTGTCTCCGCATATCGTAGCACACGATAAATGTAACCGTTTCAGAGAGAAGAGCGGCGAATGGGACGATCTGGCATTAAGTCGATTTGATAGTAAATGACGAAAACGGGCGGATTTCTTAGGTTTTAACTACATTTTAACACTTTTCACATTCTCCCGTTCAACGTGGCTGCTAGACCTCCCTTCATGCCAAATCATAAGGTCGTAGCTCATGACCAAGGCACCAAAGCCGGCTAAAAAGTCAATAATCGATAACTAAACTTGAATTGTACTGTTCCTTACTGGTCGATTACATCAACTTACAAGCTTCTTCTGTGTTCTGCTATGTTGTAATTAGTGCTTCCGCATACCGCAGCAAGCGACGTAAGTTTGCAGACGATAAATTTTATCGTTTCAGAGAGAAAAGCGGCCATTGTGGCGATCTGGTATTTCGTCGATCCGATAGCAGATGCCGAAAACGGGCGGATTTCTTAAGTTTTTACTACATATGATCAGTTTTCACATATTCTCGTGTAACGTGGTTCCCAGACCTCGTTTCATGCAAAATCGTAACGTCGTCAGTCACATCCCTGGCGCCAAAGGCGGCTAGTAAGTCCATAATCGATAGTAAAACTTGAATTGTACTGCTTCTTACTGGCAGATTACATAAACTTAGAGCCGGCCGCGGTGGTCTAGAAGTTCTGGCACTCAGTCCGGAACCGCGGGGCTGCTATGCTCGCAGGTTGGAATCCTGCCTCGGGCATGGATGTGTTTGATGTCCTTAGGTTAGTTAGGTTTAAGGAGTTCTACGCTCTAGGGGACTGATGACAACAGATGTTAAGTCCCATAGTGCTCAGAGCCATTTGAACCAATAACTTAGAAGCTTCTTCTGTGTTCTCTGGTGTTGCTATTAGTGCCTCCGCATGCCGCAGCCCGCGACATAAGTTTCCAGACGATAAATGTAACTGTTTTATACAGAAAAGCATCCAATGTGACGATCTGTCATTACGTCGATTCGACGGCAATTGACGAAAACGGGACGATTTCTTAGGTTTTTACAACACATGAACACTTTTCCAATTCTCTCGTGTAACGTGTCTTCCAGACTTCGTTTCATGCCAAATCTTAAGGTCGTCGGACATGTCTGAGGCACCAAAGCCGGATAATAAGTCAATAATCGATTACTAAAACTTGAATTTTACTGCTTCTTACTGGATGATTACATCAACTTATAAGCTTCTTCTGTGTTTTACTGTGTTGCTATTAGTGCCTCCGCATACCGCAGCACACAACATAAGTTTGCTGATGATGAAGGTAACCGCTTCACAGAGATATTTCAAACTCTGTGTCTGTGTCTATTGCCTGCTCATATTGTTTAAAGCAGGTTGCTCTAAATGCCCAGTGGATCTGATTCCCTTGATACCTATTCTAAACAATATCGGATTGGTAAAGAACAAGCTCTGCTTATACTTATAGTCTGGGAAGTTGACATATCTTAGACAGTAAAATATGATGGTTAAAGATGTCCACTGAGTATTCCCATATACACTGAAGTTAGCTTTGAACAACAAATTATTAATTGGCCACCTACTCTTGACTCAATAGCTACTAAGATCTTTCACTAGTGAAGGAGGTGACGACGTTGTTATGTCCATTAGAGGCTTCTGTAGTTTGCTGAAAATGATGTGATATAATTGTGACTTGTGATTTTCTGTGGAGTTCCAGAGTAAGTTCTATACTGGTGCAGGACATTCATTCCTGCTGTTCTCATTCGAGGCAATCCTGGATTCTGAATCTCAAGCACCAGAGGATTATAAACAGCAATGATACCTCTGTCTTCCTGGCAGTGCACTATTTCAAAGTGCTCTGGTTGACAGTCTCTTCTCATTGTGCAGTGCTTGTAGATTATTGTAAATGGATTATCTGTAATATTTAGAACATCTCATTCTAAACTTTCTAAAGAACGAGACTTTTCTGTCATGACCACTTTTTGTGTGAGGTGATAAATACCAGGAATTTGATTGCATTTTGAGAACCTAATGGTAACTGACATGATTGTCTATGTAAATTAATGGAACTGGATTTTTCCTGAGGTCAGCAGTTTTCCGAAGGTCGTCGTTTTTCCCGAGGTCGTCGTTTTTCCCAAGGTCGGCGTTTTTCCCCGAGGTCGGCGTTTTTCCCCGAGGTCGGCGTTTTTCCCCGAGGTCGGCGTTTTTCCCCGAGGTCGGCGTTTTTCCCCGAGGTTGGCGTTTTTCCCCGAGGTCGGCGTTTTTCCCCGAGGTCTGCGTTTTTCCCCGAGGTCTGCGTTTTTCCCCGAGGTCGGCGTTTTTCCCCGAGGTCGGCGTTTTTCCCCGAGGTCGGCGTTTTTTCCCAACAGCGGCGTTTTTCCCCGATGTCGGCGTTTTTCCCCGATGTCGGCGTTTTTCCACGATGTCGTCGTTTTTCCCCCAGGTCGGCGTTTTTCCCCGAGATCGGCGTTTTTCCCCGAGGTCGGTGTTTTTGCCCCGAGGTCGGCGTTTTTCCCCGAGGTCGGCGTTTTTTCCCGAGGTCTGCATTTTTGCCCCGAGGTCGGATCAAAGATTTTTTTCCCGAGGTCTACAAATCTATCGATATATTGAAAATCCAAAGTATTTTCATGTATGTAGACTATACTGTTATGTCATGTCATCTTGAAACATTTATCCGACCACTAGATAACGGTATTTATCAAGATAGCGATATATTTCGTTATATCTATTTATTTCGATATTCGTTTTCTTAGGGGTACACATTTATTTTGAGACGTCCATACTTTTCCCATTATCGATTCAATTCGATATATCGACATACGTAGATGCACACATTATATCATGATATCGATTTATTTCGAGATATCTACCTATATTGAGGAGTCTATTTATTTCGAGGTATCGATTGATTTCGAGTATCCGATTATATCGAGATAACGATTTATTTTGATATACCGACACAATATAGGTTGTCTATATATTTCAAAGTATCGATATATTTCCATGTATTGGTGTACTACAGATATCGATTCTTCTCGAGATATCGATATATTTCAAGGTACCTCTATATCTCTAGTAATCCATAAATTTCTAGATATCGCTATTTTTAGAGATATCTTTATATTACGTGGTACCAATATATTTCGAGATATCGATATAATTCTATACCTCGATTTATGTCGATATGTCGACTAACATCGAGATTTCGGTCTATATGGTAAGCCGAAATGCGTCTAGATGTCGATATATTTCGGGATATCAACTCATTTCGATGTAGCGGTTTTTTGGAGGTGATTTATTTCGAGGTTTCGAATTATTTCACGGTGTCGATTTATTTCGAGGTTGCGATTTATTTCGAGGTTGCGATTTATTTCGAGGTGGCGATTTATTTCGAGGTGTGGATTTATTTCAAGGTGTCGATGTATTTCCTGGTGACGATATATTTCGATGTTACTTGTCGACTGCATCAGCTTAGAACCTATTTCGTACAGAGTGGTGCGACTGCATACCTCAGCAGGCGAGATTGATATCCAGACGATGAATTTTACCGTTTCCTAGAGAAAAGCGTGCGATGTGACGAATTGTCATTATGAAAACAAATGACGAAAACGTGAGGTTTTCTTTGGTTTTTCTGCCACTGCTGCCAACTTTCAGCCCACCCCCTCCTCCCCTTCCCCAGTCGTGGCGATCAGCTGGTGTGATGGAAATGGACACAGGAAAGTAATAACGTTCCATGAAATCCCATTCTAGGGACGTTCAAGGGTAAATGTTCCAGACGGTTTAATTGCATTAAGACACGCATACTGGGCATCTACAATGTCACATCTGCCAGATCGTTTCTATTATCAACAGTGGAAAACAAAACAGCGTACTGAAGAAGCCATAGTGAGACGCGGTTTTTGGTAGAATACTCTAGCCATTGATAATGATGATCTAATGAGAATTCAGTTATTGTTTTGAAAGATGCATTTAAATATGCATTGAACGTAGCTCCAAATTATTTTGTGAATTATAATTGTGGTATTATGAATCTACATTGGAGATTTTGTAATGCAAAACATTTCGATCTGAGAATACTTTACGTGATAGTACGTCATTGACCTTGTGTGTCATTAGGGTAAAGTTAATTTGCCGCGATTAACAAAAAATTTATCCGCCATTAAGGCTGAGTGCAACCCGAAAAATGCCAACAGCGCATAGCGGCCCATATGGTCACCCATCCAAGTGCCGACCACGCCCGAAAGTGCTAAACTTCAGTGATCTGACGGGAACCGGTGTGTACACTGCGGCAAGGCCATTGCCCCTACCACTTTTACATGATATTTTTGATCGTAGTTCAGGTCTGATGGCTGGAAAGAATGGACCTTTACCATGTTATGCACATTTATATTTTCACTACGTCGACACAGCTGGACCAATTACGACCACAGGTGATGGTAGCCATAATGATCGTGCCAAGCATCCCGTGTACATTAGTTACACCCAAGTGTGTGGGCATCACAGCATTCGTGACATTTAAGTTTGTTACTTCTTTCCTACTATATTCGCAATAAATTTTGCAGACAGTATCCGCTTATGACGCTGAATGTACCTATAAAATTATATCATTGTACGACACACGTTTCAGGAGATACGTCATAAAAACTCAGGACAAGGCCAGACGCTGCATAGTACGGACGTGGACGCACAGCTGTAAATAAATGCCTGGTCAACACCAAGCTTTTCCGCTAGTCATCTATAAAGATAAAAAATCCCCAATATTGTCTACCAGCGTATTTTTGAAAAACCTTCATTTTGTCATCCATTTTTTTCCTGTAAAAATCGTAAAAGCCGTGCATCATTGTGTTTTTAAAAATCGTTTCTTATTGTCATCTCTTTTTATGTATTTTAAACCATCTATCGCTTGTGTAACCTGTGGCTACAAGTCCATTCCCTTTATGGGGTAATCGAAATAATAAACAACGGAAAAAAGTGTGGCTCAATTTCTTCCTCATTTTTCGGAACTTCTGATAATAGTAAATCGTTGGCTCTTTGAGGGCGTGGTAGGTACATACAAGAGATTAGTGTAAGATTAGAATTTGGGTTAGATGCAGTGCCAGGAGGTTCTGTTTCTATCTGGCTAGCTTCAGAGTACTTCACCATCTACCAAGTGATGCGTTTCATTGGGAATGGTGTGTTCTGTGCTAGGTCTACCCTTTACTGCACAATTCTGTTACTTCGATGCTATTAAAACCAGGATGTTATCAAAATATATGCACAGTGGCAGACTGGAGTCTGCAGAAATATTTCCAGTGGTGGGGAGGGGGGAAGGCGCGTCGGGGCTGGAGTGCATGATTCTGAAACTGGCACTCTGTGTACAAATCAGCTGGTCAGTTACGAGGTGCATCAAGCTACAAGACCCTAACTCTATGAGCGCTACAACTGGTCAAAGCTAAGGTTTATCAGTATTGTGGAGAATTCTTATCTGGAAGAGTATACTGTAACGAATAAAAACTCTTTACTCCAGATTCCAGGGAGGGTTGGGGGCGATGGGTGAAAGTGCCCTTTTGCCTATCCTCCCCTCCCCACCTCCTCCCCTCCCCATCCTCTCCCCCTCCCCCTCCCCTCCCCCTCCCCTTCCCCCTCGCGGACGCCAATGGCTGGCCCGTTCATTTTGAGAACATCAGAGCTGCAGTAACCTTTCTGAGAAACTGTTCTTGATGTCCTTGTGCGTCAATCTTACCACTCAGAACACCAGTGGGAATGTTGGTTATCGCTGAAACAACTGGTTTTCGGCTCTTATCAGTTTCCCAACCCTTCTTTAAGCTAATTGTTAAAACCCGTCACAATACCAGTTCTTGTAATAACCGATTTTCAGTCTTTTATTTACATTATTTCCTCTAGTAAACGTAGAAATCAAACAAATATTAAACAATTTTTACTTTCTCAGTTTCTTGATAAATGTAATCAAAATGTCAAATTAAATACCCTTATGATGACCTGCAGCCGTTCAGAACGAAATTAGAATTATACTAATACCGTCAGCTGCTCACGGGTGTCGATATATATCAACGGGGACAGGTGACAATGTGTGCACGTCTGGGACTCGAACCCGGGATCTCCTGCTTACATGGCAGGTGCTCTGCCCATCTGAGCCACCGAGGGCACAGACGATAGTGTGACTGCAGGTATTATCTCGCGCCCGCCTCCCGCGAGACTCACATTCTCACCTTGCACGTCCACACACTACATTCGTAGTGTCCCACACCGACACACTCATTACTCGTGGAACACATTCTTACCAAGTCCCGTAACAGTTCGCGGAATACGTGTGCATCTTCACAGAAGAAGGTCATGGCTGGTATTGCCAGAACCATATACTTATATGGATATGGACATGTCTTCCACGAGGAATGAGTGTGTTGGAGTGGGACTCTACGACTGTAGTGTATGGACATTCAAGGTGAGAATGTGAGTCTCGCAGGAGGCGTGCGCGAGATAGTCCCTGCAGTCGAACCATACACTGTGTCCTCTGTGCCTCAGATGGATAGAGCGTCTGTCATTTTAGCAAGAGATCCCGGGTTCGAGTCCCGGTCGCGGCACACATTTTCACTTGTCCACGTTGATATTTATCAACGCCCGCGAGCAACTGACGGTATTAATATAATTCTAATTTCTTTCAATTAAATAGTCCAATAAAACTTTGTCCGATGTTCGCTGCTTCTCTCAAAATATAGCGAGTGCTTCTATACTACAGAAAACTGCCAGTATTATCCTACTGATTTTAGTTTTTAGAACTCTGCTCAAAAATTATATTGAAATCGGTTATCACAGCACTATGCGGGCATTACGTATAGTCCAGCGATAAAGAGTGAAAACTGCGGCAGGAGAACTCTCTTTTTCGTTTTAATTTCTCTGTTTTTAAGGGCTAAAAGCAGATAACGGCATACTACGTAGACACAGCAGCAGATGAGGCACTTTCTACTTTTATCCCGAACTATGAATGATTTGTTAAATTTTAACTTCTTTCCTTGTATGATGTCGCAAGTCGACCAAATCTAACTTTGTTCTTCACTCGTACCGCATATCGTAAAATACTTCCAGACTTCCAGATGGTGCCATTCTATGTTACAACTGACGTTCGACAACAGCGAGAAACTGTGTCCAGTCTCGCGCACTGCTTGTGTAACAGGGACAATATTGTCTCGGCAATGTTGGACCAATCCATTTGTTGCTCGTTTCTATCAGCAGTGTTATTAAAGTGGCATACATAACTTTTCCCATTTTTTTCTGTAATAACGCCGTGTTTCAGTGCTATGGAAATCTTACGAATAAAAATAACTCGTCTTTTTTAAAAAAGGTTTATTTGAAAACAAAAAATTTTACTACCACATCTGTGGCTAATTGATATATCTGTTTTTAGGTGGTTATCAGAAAAAAATAAAAAGGTACTTGTTATAACCGAGAGCAAACAAATACCGAAAGACATCGGTTATTCAGAACTAAAATACCCATATCGTTTTAACTGATCGGTTTTTCTATCTCTAAACTGCAGTGTCGCCATAGAAAAGTGTGTCGCTCCATCAATGTCCATAGCAACTTTGAGATATGTGTTTATGCGCAATATCGGCAAATGGAAACACGAAGAGGTAATAAGCACCTGAGCGATAGAATTTATTTCACAGTCAGAAAAGTCGAGTGACAGACAAGACTGAATCACTGTAATAGAAATTATATGGAAAGCTGTGTAAAGGAAAATTTCCAGTTCTTTCGTGGATTCCAAAATTGAAGCAAATTCCGGGACACCAAGGTGACATAGTCTTATACGGATAGTATTCCATGACTAACGTAATTGGCCCATATACTGTACTGGTATACGGATTATATTACACGACTAACGTAATTTACGTGAAATAATTTACAAACATGTTACTGTAACATTCGCTACTACTCATTACGCTAATTCACCTTCAGCCATTCAGCGCAAATCTCAGTTATGATACGTGCGCCAAACAAAAATTTATCAACGTAGTAACTCAAGACAACTACAAACGATCATTGTGTGCAAAATAAATAGAACACTTCATAAGAAGAACATGACGGGTTTGAATCATTCTCACCGCAAAGGATGAAAAATTCAGGCTCGCACACAAGACCACTTGATAACTAACCAGAAATTCAGATTAGTTGTAGCTTCGGTGACAATCGCCTTTTTTACATTTTCCCCGTAAACTAGATAATTATGAAACGTAAGCAACTACTCTGAAATATCTGCGGCAACGGCCTTGCCGCGGAGGTTGCATCGGTTCACGTGAGATCACCGAAGTCGCTGATTTCACAACGAACTGTTCGTTGTCTACTGAGTATACTGTCTGTTGCACGACACTATCCCTCCCACGCTGCTAAATGTAGGTCGTCGGCAAAATATGACTGTAGTGGAACAAGGGCGTCTGCAGAAATTTCCCCAGGAGGTGGTGGTGGCATTGGTAGTGGTGTGTGTGTGTGTGTGTGTGTGTGTGTGTGTGTGTGTGTGTGTGTGTGTGTGTGTGTTTGTGTGTGTGTAGGACTATTACTATGAAACTCACACAGTCCAGACCGCCAAGGAAAATAAACCTTGACATTTGGAAAGGGTGTTGATCTTATACAGCTTATACTGCATATTTCGAAATTCCACCTCTAAGGGGGAGACGCAGGACATGAAAGGATTTCTGAATCATGTAGCTATTAAGGTAATTTTGAAGCTAGGCATACGAACATTTGTATCTGGTTTCTAGGTCAGAAATAAAGAAATATGTGTTCCAGTATCATTGGGAATTTAACCTCTATGAAGTGAAATAGTGGATGAACATTTTATTTTGAGATAAATAATTATGGAAGAACTATGAAAGTATTTTTAAGGCTACATCTAAGAAAATTGGTATTTGACTTCAAGGCTACAAATAAGAAAATACGTGTTTCGGTGTTTTTGGAAGTTCAAACCCTAAGGGGATGAAATAGAGTGAGCTGGTGCGTTTCTGGTGCCAGTTTCCGTCGACCGTTGTTTCGGTCTTTGAGTCGCAGTCCAGAGGACACTGTTCCTAAGTGACTGTAGTAGTTCTCTGTGCGGCCCCACATCGGGCTTACCGCGCTTACACTGGACACAGTTGCCAAGAAATCGCCTGCCATCGCGATATAGGTTGGGCCAAAACATGTATTCCCGAACTCGGTTCAAGGTCTTGAAGAACCCCAAATGACCCCCGTCCGCCAAATCGTGGAAATATCTGAGTGCCATGCTAACTCGTTCCTGTGGAATACAGACCTTCACTTGGCCACGGTTGGCTCCCCCTTTACACAAGAGGCCCGCACGAAGGCAACAGCCAGTGACGACGTCGCCATCCACCAACTGCTGCCTATTCGGTCCCCACCCGTCGTCCTCGGCCTGTTTGCCGGCTAAGTCGAAGAAGAAGCCGGGTGTTTCGGAGAGAAGGAAATTCACCCCCAGATCTGGCTCCACGTTTCTGAAAATGGTTCATTATGAAAGCATTATGAAAGCATATCTGACAATTCGTATTCGGCTAATCTGTTACAATTTTAAAAAACTACGTGTTTCACTGGTTTTTAACTTCGAGCATAAGGGGATGAGAATTTTAATGAAATATTTATTGCGTTATATTAAAATATTTTAAATCTGCATCTACGATAACCGGTATTTCACTTCTCAATTAGATATAAAGAAATATGCGTTAGGGAATGAAAGACTCTGCGGAGATATCACCACAAGAATACAAACGGCTTGATTAACAAAAACCTTGGACTCCAGCTGTCAGCATTGCTTTTTGGTCATTCAGCAAAAGACCATGCTTCAACGGCATTAAGTTTAGAAAAGTTTAGAAAGTGTTGCAGTTTATAAAAGACATAAAAAAACGATTAAAGAAAAAAATGCTTTGCAGACCATGAACGGTCTAAGTAAGTAAAGAAGCGGATGATAAGCTAGCTCTTTATGCAAATAAGTTGGTCAGTTTAAGTTCCGAGACATGTCATGCAGCAGGAACGGAATCCTATAGTTGCTACGATTGGCTAAAGGAAAAGTTTTGCAGAATCACGCGAAATCACTTCTGCAAGTGGCTGAGAATCTCGTAATGAATAAAAATTCTGTACTAAGAATTCCAAGGTTGGAGATGCAAGATTCCTCCCCCCCCCCCTTTCCCCCTCCTCACAATCCTATCCTTCTTTACCTACAGCAAAAAATAAATAAATAAATAAAACTAGAGAAATTTCTACTGTGAAACTATTTGCATACAAGAGAACGGCCATTAAAATTTAACTCTTCAAAGTTTTAAGCCCTGCCCCGTTCGAAAAATTTAATTTCTTTGTAGTTGCATTTTTTAAAGGTGTACTTGTCTAGACTCCTGGAACGGAAAGGTTTTTTTTTTTAATCCGTGCTTTACAAAAGTTTCTACAGCCCAGTGTTTGAAGCAGTGTCACGGCTGCCATGAGCCGCGCGGGGTACCCGCCATGTCTCCAACGCCTTGTTAGGGTTTGCGCGGCTCCCCCCGTTGGAGGTTCGAGTCCTCCTTCGGGCATGGTTGTGTGTGTGTTGTCCTTAGCATAAGTTACTGTAAGTAGTGTGCAAACATACGGACTGATGGTTCAAATGGCTATGAGCACTTTGGGACTTAAGATCTGAGGTCATCAGTTTCCTAGAACTTAGAACGACTTAAACCTAACTAACCTAAGGACATCACACACATCCATGCTCGAGGCAGGATTTGAACCTGCGACCGTAGCGGTCGCGTGGCTCCCGACTGAAGTGCCTAGAACCGCTCGGCCACATCGGCCGGTCTATCATGTATTCTAGAAGTGCTGCACGGTCGTCAGTGGCGCCTGTTCTTTCGAGAACAGTTACTTCATATCTACGGTTAAACGTTACCCAGCCATTGACCTTCGTCTGTGCGAATGCGCACAGGTTGCCCGAACTCTTACGGGAATCGTCACATTAGTGTGAGCCAGTAATGAGTGGATAGGCAAATACCTATTACGTACATTACGTATGCGGATTGTGGACGGTTGGGGATGTGTCTCACGGGAAGCGTGCAAGGGATAAATTCCTGCAGTCGTGCTGTTCATTTGTGCCCTCGATGGCTCAGATGGATTGAGCGTCTGCCATGTAAGCAGGAGATCGTGGGTTCGAGTCCCAGTAGGGGCACACTTTTCAGCTGTCCCCATCGAAGTATATCAACAACACCTGTCGGCAGCTGAGGGTTTCAATTAATTATCAGTTGTGAAGGTGATTCGATGAACCATTTGCCAGGCACTTAAATGTGTTTTGCAGGGTATCCATATAGATGTAGATGATAACTCGTCCCGTGTCGCACGTGCTCAAAATGATTTATACTGCACAATGCATGCAAACATACTCACCGAAAATAAGGACGATTATCAAGTGCAGGCTGCCGAGTGCTGCAAATCCAGCTTAGACAGATCGGCTTTTCCTGCCAAGAAGAACAGGAAGTTGCTGTCTAGGAACAATCAGAGGGAGAGGAAGGGTTGATAAATACTCCTTGAATTGCAGACTAAACGTAAATAACGAAAATACAATTTTGGTAAAAATTGGTCAAAACATAATCGTTTGCCCTCCGTATTGGATTAGCTGTTTTGAATATTGAAAATCTGACTTCAGATTCGTTTTCAGCGACATTAAAAATATATATGTAACACTCAGTTCATGCAAATCGAAGTAATAATATAACTAAATGTTTTCCCTAAACATTGAACACATTTTTTTCGGGTAACTATTTTCTCAGAACGGCATGCAGCATAAATTGAAAGTGGTTCGATCTCTTAACTTCTACCTCTGACCCCTAAAAGTAAACACTTTTCTTAGGAACTTATAGCTATAATATGACATTTGTTAATATTAACTAATTTTTGTGTAGGCATAAGGAGTGAAACAAACCCCCAAAAATCGAACTCAAAGTTCGAATTAGCACCGTATCGTTAAATTTAAGGTTGTTTCATTGCGGTTAGGCATGCGCTCGCATAAATTTTATGTTTTATCGACTGATGTTATCCATTTTCAATTTCAGAGGAATAATGTAGTATCAACTGATGTTACCCATTTTTGAATTCAGGTAACATCTGTGGTGCCACACTGCACGCACTCTGCGTACTCCAGTCTCGCAGGCCCTTGATCAAATCATAATTACGGGCGCCATTTTTATTGAAAATCTAAAATTAAGCTCATAGTATTATCACTCGTAATTCCCAAACACATCCTTCGAATGTATTGTCATTGTCTCAAAAAAAAAATTTAAAATGTACCCTTTGTTGCTCATTTGTATGAGAACCTGGCCGTAACGCCGGAATATAGTCACGAGATTTTTTTTTTCAGAGACGCTGTACGATCGCGAGAAGACTTTCGTTCTGCGCGTGTCGAAGGACATTCCTCAGATATTACTGTGTGTGTGCTACTCAGTCGTGCCAGTTAAGTGTACACCTTTGCATAGTTTTCCTTTCACGATGTAAACAGTGTTCCGCTCAATTGCTAACTGGCCAGTGAGTGGTTCCGAAGGTGTCGGATGTGCGGTGCGTTCGGTATGCTAGGACAACAGCAGACTGGCGTGGTGCGATGGCAGAAGCAGACACTGAGGGAGCTAGCTGCTGGGACGCCAGCGAACAATTTATGCCAAGTAAGACGAAGAGGACTATTCTAAAATTACTAGCCGTCTCAAAAGTGTTTACCATTGGTAAATCTTGCTGTTGAGTCTGACAAAACTGGCAGTTGGGCCTAGAGATACATTAGAGAGAGATACAGGAAATCCCCCCACCCCCCTCAATGAATTTTTGGTTGTGATGACAGGCCGATTGGTAGTGTAGCCCGAGATCTAAGTTAGGTTGGAAGGTGGTAATTTGATTGAGAGTTGTTTACGCCAACGATTATGAATGCCGACTAAACGTTGTGCGAGCAGATTGCCCTGTAGCGTAGCCTAGTGTTTCCGTCCGCGCCACATTTAACACACTTTCTCTAACTGTGTACAAAAGTCTCACAACAGCCACGATAACTACGTTTCTGGTGGGGGGAGGGTAGAGTCCACTATGTAACTTTCACTGCAAATTTTAGTAACCGCCGAAACTAACCGAAATAGAAGCGTAATTTTAACTATATTTCCTTTTGTGGGAAAATAATGGTTCTCCTCTTTCGGCAGCAACTGTAATATGTAGGCGACTTATTAGTTTTCTTTAAACTATGAATCATGATCTCAATAGACGCAGTGCTTTTTTTACGTTACTTGATTTGTGGTCTATAGTAAACAATGCAACGAATTGGTAAATTCTTTGAAGTTTGACGTGTGTTACATAGACGACGTCTGCAATGTTCGTAAGGCCAAGTTTGCATATATTCGGTGTCTGTTTTTTTGGCCATGTACTGTATAATTAAGGGGAGGAGGATTATGTTCAAGGAGCAGTGTATTAGCAGTCTATGGAGAAATTGAGAATTTCGATCTAACGAACGGCATGCTCGGGCAGTTCGTGCTATTCTGTTGACCACTGTGTAATTCGGACACAGTGATCATTGCCTCTCCCTAGTAACC
This sequence comes from Schistocerca gregaria, assembly GCF_023897955.1. Classification (NCBI taxonomy): domain Eukaryota; kingdom Metazoa; phylum Arthropoda; class Insecta; order Orthoptera; family Acrididae; genus Schistocerca; species Schistocerca gregaria. The sequence continues at coordinate 155,147 of NW_026061952.1, read as the reverse complement.
AGGGGACTCGGGTGCTAATCCTGGTCTGGCACAAATTTTCAACAGTGCCCATTGACTAAAGTCTGTGCCCATTGTCAACTAATGTCATTGTTTCGGTGTTAAATTGTATTTTGTTCACGATACGTCGTTTAGCTTTTTCATGGATAACAGCTTTGAAAAGCGTACAGGTTATATTGATATTCGCTCGTCGTTAGTCCAAGGCAACTATAGCGATTTATGAACACAGTTGTAGTTCGTATTAAGCCTACATACGTAATTGTGTCCTGTGTTTCTTTACCAAGAACTGCTTCGTAAGTAATTCCCCGGTAGTGGTATTTTGTTTCAGTATTTTGTTTAAATATTTATAGACTGCAGGCTTGGATGAAATATGAAACACATGTCCGAAGTTCCTGTTGATACTGCAGATACTGTTTCATCCGTACTAGGGGCCAAAACATTTAATCTAATACAAAAGGACACAATTTGTCTCGAGATTTAGCTATTTTTCGTAATAGAGGCCTTGCTTCGATATGTTTTTCTCTAATTCTTGTTTGGATATAATCTTAAAACACACTAACTCTTCCACCAGTTATTCGATATGTTGTTTCATTCCTTTCGTAGCCTAGACTTCCTAAACGGTCGATAATATTAATGATTTCCTTTCTCAATTTTATTTTCTGTAAAATCTCCTGTTTATGGTTAATTCTAACATGTTTCACGTTCTCACTTTTATTATTTTTATTTTTCTAGTTTTTGGCTGGTAGCCAAATTTTCTTTGAATCTGGTTTTTAATTCTGAAATAGTAACAGTTGAAGGTCAAGAGAAGATGGCGATCTATTTGAGGAGAGTGGCTTGGAGATTTTTTATAATAGACGTACACAGGTCATGGGGATCCTTACCTATATAAATTTACTTCGAGTGTGATGTAGCCCATTCTCTTGTCATGATCTCGGCTGTATCGTAGCACATTGTCTCGGTTAGGTTGGAGATTTCTGTTGAGAGTTGCCGAAGTCAACGAAAGTGATTACAAAGTGAGGACTTTGCTAACAGAACGATCTGTAGCGTAGTCCAACACGTTCTTTCTGTCCTTTTAAAGCCTCTTTTAATTAAAAATAACTAAAGCTGCAAGATACAATCACAAAAACTGTTACGTAATAGAGTAATCCCAGACTATTGTTGTGTAAGTTGTGTGCGTACACTTTTTTTTGTCAGTGAATATACATTTTTTTACTCATTTGCTGGGTTTCAGTTTTCCCCGTTTTCCGGCGAAAAACCTTTTCCTGTGAAGGGCCCATTAGCTTGTCGGTTATATTTGTGACTTTCTCGACGGTCAGTAATTTCGTGATAGTCCATCCACCGGCGTCATTGTTAACATCGAATATAGATTTAAGTATTAGGAAGGCTAATATGAAGCTAATGCATGAGTAGGTCTAATAATTAATAAAAATAGGAATGCGGGTAAGCCACTACAAACAGCATAGTGAAAGCATTGTTGTGGCCAATATAGCCACGAATCCCACGCCTACCACAGTCGTAAAAGTAGTCCGCAGATGATGAAGAAATTGATGGAATGTGTGATGAGATAAAAGAAATCATTCAGATAGTGATGGGAGATGAAAATTTAATATTAGTGGGTGACTGGAATTCGACGGTAGGAAATGGAATAAAAGGAAACGCAGTAGGTGAATATGGAATGTGGGTAAAAAATGAAAGAGGAAGCCGCCTGGTAGGTTTTTGCCCAGAGCATAATTTAATCATAGCTAACACTTGGTTCAAAAATCATGAAAGAAGGTTGTATACGTGGAAGAGACCTGGAGATACTGCAATATTTCATATAGATTATATAATGGTAAGACAGAGATTTAGGAACCAGATTTTAAATTGTATGACATTTCCAGGGGCAAATGTGGTCTCTGATAACAATATATTGATTATGAACTGTAGATAAAAACTGAAGAAACTGGAAAAACGTGGGAATTTAAGGATATGGGACCTGAAAGAACTGACAGAATCAGAAGCTGTAGAGTGTTTCAGGAAGTGCATTAGGGAACGATCTACAGGAATGGGGCAAAGTAATACAGTGTGATGGGGGATCTGAGTGGTATACTGTCAAGGGGGAGGGGGTTCCTCAGGGATCAGTGTTGTGGCCGCTCTAGTTCCTTATTTATATAAATGATATGCCCTCAAGTATTATGGGTAACTCTAAAATATTTCTGATTGCTGATGACACTAGCTTGGTAGTAAAGGATGTTGTGTGCAACATTGACTCCGTTTCAAGTAGTGCAGTACATGACCTCAGTCAATGGCTTGTAGAAAATAAACTAACGTTAAATCACAGTAAGATTCAGTTTTTACAGTTTCTAACACACAATTCAACAAAACCTGACGTTTTAATCTCACAGCATGGGCAAATGATTGGTGAAGCTGAGCGGCTCAAATTCCTAGGTGTTCAAATAAATAGTAAGGTGTCATGGAAAGCCCACATTCAGGATCTTGTTCAAAGACTTAATACTGCCATTTTCACTATTCGAACGGTACCGAAAGTGAGTGATACTTCGCCAAGTAAATTAGTCTACTTTGCTTATTTCCATTCACTTATGTCGTATGGTATTATGTTTTTGGATAACTCTTCCCATTCTAGAAGGATATTTTTGGCTCAGAAACGGGAGGTTCGGGCAAAAAGTGGTGTGAGTTCACGGACCTCTTGTCGACCTCTGTTCAGGGAGTCTGGGTATTTTGACATTGGCCTCTCAATATGTATATTCCTTATAGTCGTTTCTTGTTACCAATATTAGTTTATTTCCAACAATAAGCAGCTTTCACTCGGTTAATACTCGGGAGAAATCAAACCTCCATTTGGATCGGACTTCCTTAACTCTTGTGCAAAAATGTGTGCAGTATACTGCTACATCCATTTTCAGTAAGCTGCTACTCGAATTCAAAAATCTTAGCAGTAATCCACGCGCTTTCAAATCGAAACTGGAGTGTTTCCTCATGGGTCACTCCTTCTATTCTGTCGAGGAGTTAATTGAAAAATTAAGCTGATTCTCATTGTACTGCTGATAGCGTTTGCTTAAACTTATGGACTGATTTTCTCTCTGGTTCATGAACATGTATTTTTATCTGTTATTACTTTTATGTTGTAAGTTCATGTGTCGCCCAAACCGCCGTCTGCTTCACGTCTGCTGTGCAGCGAGCTACCTTGATTGAAGTATTAACTGTAGTTTTCTTACTTGTCACTACTTCTTCCGTGTGTTTTTGCTTTTAGGAAGCTTTAATTGTCGAGTGCTAGTAATAGAGTTAAATAGATTTCATGTTTGTTTTGAATACAGTCAGAGAGAGTCCTTGTAGTCAGCCATAGTGCTAGTAGTGCTAGTGTTTGTTTTCAATACAGTCCAGAGACAGGTAGTGCTATTTTCATTGTTTTCTACAAGAAGTGGTTAGCAATCACAGTTTAGTCAGTAATCAGCCGCCTTTAGTGAATTAGCAGTCTACTTAAAAGTTGATTAAGTCTCTTCAGTATATTGATTCCTTAGGATGGATAGGATGTGTGACTGCTGTGTACGGACGCTGGCCACTCTTCGCGAACAGCTGAGCGTGTTGATGGCCGCGGTCAGCCGTCTTCAGGCTGCGGCCTCGGAGGGTAGCGGCAGTGTGGAGTCTGGTGCGTCGCATGGTGCACCCCAGGTGTTAGATGCTTCACCCACTGTCCCTGCTGTTGAGACATTTTCGCGGGTACCGGGCGCGGTTGGGCCACCCTCTCCCCAAGGGGAGTGGCGGGTTCAGCGGCGTTCGCGGCGCACGAGGCAGAGGGTCAATGTGGAGGCTGGCCGTGTGGCATCGTCCGCTCTGCCTGTGAATGGACATGTGGCTGCTCATTCAGCAAGGTCCGAGCAGGCACACGGGGGGAGGGGTTTATTAGTTATTGGGAGCTCCAACGTTAAGCTGGTGATGGAGCCCCTTAGGGAAATAGTGGAAAGGTCGGGGAAGAAGGCCAGTGTTCACTCTGTCTGCTTGCCGGGGGGTCTCATCCGAGATGTGGAGGCGGCCCTACCGGCGGTGATAGAGAGCACTGGGTGCACCCGACTGCAAATTGTTGCTGATGTCGGCACCAATGACTCCTGCCGTGTGGATTCAGAGGTCATCCTCAGTTCGTACAAGCGGTTGTCGGAGTTGGTGAAGGCGGAAAGCCTCGCTCGCGGGGTGGAATCAGACCTAACTATTTGTAGTATCGTTCCCAGAACCGATCGCGGTCCTCTGGTTTGGATCCGAGTGGAAGGCTTAAACCAGAGGCTCAGACGATTCTGCGGAGAGCTGGGGTGCAAATTTCTCGACCTCCGCAATGGGGTGGAGAAATGTAGGGTCCCCTGAATATGTCAGTCGTGCACTACACGCCGGAAGCGGCTACGAGGGTAGCGGAGTACGTGTGGAGTGCACATGGTTTTTTTTTTTTTTAGGTTAGAGAATTCCCTCCCTAGACCCGACAAGACGCCTCCTGAGACGCGGCAAGGCAGGAGTAGGCAAAATGCAACAGGGAATAACAATATTAATGTGCTAATAGTAAACTGCAGGAGCGTCTATAGAAAGGTCCCAGAACTGCTCTCATTAATAAACGGTCACAACGCCCATATAGTTCGCAGACAAAGGCTGGACAGTAAAGGGGGAGGCGTGTTTATAGCGATAATAAGTGCAATAGTATCGAAGGAAATTGACGGAGATTCTAATTGTGAAATGATTTGGGTGAAGGTCACGGTTAAAGCAGGCTCAGACATGGTAATTGGATGTCTCTATAGGCCCCCAGGCTCAGCAGCGGTTGTGGCTCTGCACCAGAAGAATAATTTGGAAAATATTTCGAGTAGATTTCCCCACCATGTTATAGTTCTGGGTGGAGATTTTAATTTGCTGGATATAGACTGGGAGACTCAAACGTTCATAACGGGTGGCAGGGACAAAGAATCCAGTGAAATATTTTTAAGTGCTTTATCTGAAAACTACCTTGAGCAGTTAAACAGAGAACCGACTCGTGGCGATAATATATTAGACCTTCTGGTGACAAACAGACCCGAACTATTAGAATCAGTTAATGCAGAACAGGGAATCAGCGATCATAAAGCGGTTACTGCATCTACGATTTCAGCCGTAAATAGAAATATTAATAGAGGTAATAAGATTTTTCTGTTTAGCAAAAGTGACAAAAAGCAGATTACAGAGTACCTGACGGCTCAACACAAAAGTTATGTCTCAAGTACAGATAGTGTTGAGAATCAGTGGACAAATTTCAAAACCATCGTACAATATGCGTTAGATGAGTATGTGCCAAGCAAGATCGTAAGAAATGGAAAAGAGCCACCGTGGTACAACAACCGAGTTAGAAAACTGCTGCGGAAGCAAAGGGGACTTCACAGCCAACATAAACATAACCAAAGCCTTGCAGACAAACAAAAATTACGCGAAGCGAAATGTAGTGTGAGGTGGTCTATGCGAGAGGCTTTCAATGAATTCGAAAGTAAAGTTCTATGTACTGACTTGGCAGAAAATCGTAAGAAATTTTGGTCCTATGTCAAAGCGGTAGGTGGATCAAAACAAAATGTCCAGACACTCTGTGACCAAAATGGTACTGAAACAGAGTATGACAGACTAAAGGCCGAAATACTAAATGTCTTCTTCCAAAGCTGTTTCACAGAGTAAGACTGCACTGTGCTTCCTTCTCTTGAAGTTGCACAGTTGACAAAATGGTAGATATCGAAATAGACGACAGAGGGATAGAGAAACAATTAAAATCGCTCAATAGAGGAAAGGCCTCTGGTACTGATGGGATACCAGTTCGATTTTACACAGAGTACGCGAAGGAACTTGCCCCCCTTCTTGCAGCGGTGTACCGTAGGTCTCTAGAAGAGCGAAGCGTTCCAAAGGATTGGAAAAGGGCACAGGTCATCCCCGTTTTCAAGAAGGGACGTCGAACAGATGTGCAGAACTATAGACCTATATCTCTAACGTCAATCAGTTGTAGAGTTTTGGAACACGTATTATGTTCGAGTATAATGAATTTTCTGGAGACTAGAAATCTACTCTGTAGGAATCAGCAGGGGTTTCGAAAAAGACGGCCGTGTGAAACCCAGCTCGCGCTATTCGTCCACGAGACTCAGAGGGCCTTAGACACGGGTTCACAGGTAGAAGCCGTGTTTCTTGACTTCCGCAAGGCGTTTGACACAGTTCCCCACAGTCGTTTAATGAACAAAGTAAGAGCATACGGACTATCAGATCAGTTGTGTGCTTGGATCGAGGAGTTCCTAGATAACAGAACGCAGCATGTCATTCTCAATGGAGAGAAGTCTTCCGAAGTAAGAGTGATTTCAGGTGTGCCGCAAGGGAGTGTCACAGGACCGTTGCTATTCACAATATTCATAAATGACCTGGTGGGTGACATCGGAAAGTCTCTGAGGCTTTTTGCAGATGATGCTGTGGTGTATCGAGAGGTTGCAACAATGGAAAATTGTACTGAAATGCAGGAGGATCTGCAGCGAATTTCCGTGCACGGAATGGCAATAGAATTTTAATGTAGACAAGTGTAATGGGATGCGAATACATAGACTGATAGGTCCTTATCATTTAGCTACAAAATAGCAGGTCAGCAAATGGAAGCAGTTAAATCCATAAATTATCTGGGAGTACGCGTTAGGAGTGATTTAAAATGGAATGATCGTATAAAGTTGATCGTTGGTAAAGCAGATGCCAGACTGAGATTCATTGGAAGAATCCTAAGGAAATGCAATCCGACAACGAAGGAAGTAGGTTACAGTACGCTTGTTCGCCCACTGCTTGAATACTGCTCAGCAGTGTGGGATCCGCACCAGATAGGGTTGATAGAAGAGATAGAGAAGATCCAACAAAGAGCAGCGCGCTTCGTTGCAGGATCATTTAGTAATCGCGAAAGCGTTACGGAGATGATAGATAACCTCCAGTGGAAGACTCTGCAGGAGAGACGCTCCGTAGCTCTGTATGGGCTTTTGTTGAAGTTTCGAGAACATACCTTCACCGAAGAGTCAAACAGTGTATTGCTCCCTCCTACTTATATTTCGCGAAGAGACCACGAGGATAAAATTAGAGAGATTAGAGCCCACACAGAAGCATACCGAGAATCCTTCTTTCCACGTACAATACGAGACTGGAATAGAAGGGAGAACCGATAGAGGTACTCAGGGTACCCTCCGCCACACACCGTCAGGTGGCTTGCGGAGTACGGATGTAGATGTAGATACTGACACGTTCCATGACCTAGAAGATTTGCTCCTCAATTTGGGCCTACGGAACTTGACATGCGCAAAGAAAGAGGGTAACAGAAGATATATTGAATTTAATTTATGAAAGGAGAAAATACAAAAATGCAGTAAATTAACCCGACAAAAAGAAATACAAACGTCTCAAAAATGAGATCGACAGGAAGTGCAAAATGGCTAAGCAGGGATATCTAGAGGACAAACGTAAGGATATAGATGCGCTTATCACTAGGGGCATGATAGATAGTGCCTAAAGAAAAACTAAAGAGACTTTTAGAGAAAAGAGATTCACTTGTATGCATATCAAGAGCTCAGATGGAAACCCTGTTATCAGCAAAGAAGATATTGCAGAAAGGTGGAAGGTGTATATAGAGGATCTATACAAGGGCAATGTACTTGAGGACAATATAATGGAAACGGAAGAGGATGTAGATGAAGATGAAATGGGAGATGACATACTGCGTGAAGAGTTTGACAGGGCACTGAAAGACCTTAGTGGAAATAAGGTTCCGGGAGTAGGCAACATTCCATTAGAACTACTGACAGGCTTGGGAGACCCAGCTCTGACAGAATGTGACCGTCTGATGAGCAAGATGCATGAGACAGCCGAAATACCGTCAGACTTCAAGAAGAATGAAATAATTCCAATTTCAAAGAAATCAGGTGTTGACAGGTGTGAAAATTAGCTAACTATCAGTTTAATAAGTCACAGCTGCAAAATACTAACGCAAATTCTTTACAGACGAATGGGAAAAATGGTAGAAGCCGACCTCAGGGAAGACCAGTTTGGATTCCGTGGAAATACTGGGACATGTGAGGCAATACTGACCCTACGACTTACCTTATAAAGTAGATTAAGAAAAGGCAAACCTACGTTTCTAACATTTGTAGACTTAGAGAAATCCTTTGACAATGTTGACTGGAATACTCTCTTTCAAATTCTGAAGGTGGCAGGGGTAAATTACAGGGAGCGAAAGGCAATTTACAATTTGTACAGAAAGCAGGTGGTAGTTATAAGAGTCGAGGGATATGAAACGGAAGCAGTGGTTGGGAAGGGAATGAGACAGGGTTGTAGACTATCCCCAATGTTATTCAATCTGTTTATTGAGCAAGTAGTAAAGGATACAAAAGAAAAATTCTGAGTAGAAATTAAAATCCATGGATAAGAAACTAAAACCTTGAGGTTTGCCGATGACGTTCTAATTCAGAGACAGCAAAGAACCTAGAAGAGTAGCTGAACAGAATGAAGTGTCCTGAAAGGATGATATAAGATCAGCATCAATAAAAGCAAAACGAGGATAATGGAATGTAGTCGAATTAAGGTGGGTGATGCTGAGGGAATTAGATTAGGAAATGAGACATTTAAAGTAGTAAAGGAGTTTCGCTATTTAGGGAGCAAAATAACTGATGACGGTCGAAGTAGAGAGGATATAAAATGTCGACTGTCAATGGTAAGAAAAGTGTTTCTAAAGAAGAAAAATTTGTTAACATCGAGTATAGCTTTAGGTATCAGGAAGTCCTTTCTCCGAGTATTTGTATGGAGTGTAGCCACGTATGGAAGTGAATAATGGACAATATATAGTTTGAACAAGAATAGAATAGAAGCTTTCGAAATGTGGTGCTACGGAAGAATGCTGAAGATTAAGTGGGTAGATTACATAACTAATGTGGAGGTATTGAATAGGATACTGGAGAAGAGAACTTTGTGGCAAAACTTGACTAGAAGATGGGGTCGGATGGTAGGACACGTTCTGAGGCATTAAGGGATCACCAATTTAATATTGGAGGGCAGCGTGGAGGGTAAAAATCGAGGTGGGAGACCAGGAGATGAATACACTAAGCAGATTCACAAGGATATAGGTTTGCAATGGGTACTGGGAGATGAAGCTTCCACACGATACAGTAGCATGGAGAGCTGCATCAAACCAGTCTGTGGACTGAAGACAAGAGCAACAACAACAACAACAACAACAACAACAAGGTATTTGTCTGATGTGTAACCTTCAACAGAAGTGGGGCAGACAAGAGGGTTAATTCATTAATGGTGTCGGAAGAGATGGTTAGCAAGAAATCCTTTAGGCGTGGTGCGTGATGCGGCGCTCCCCATCCCCATATACCGATCAAATCAGTCACGACTTGAACCGAGCGTGCCCGAACATTGTCCTACAAAATGATGGCCGCCTTCTGCAGAAACCGACGCCGCTTCTTTCTCTCAGTTGCTTTTCTACTTTGTAACACAGTCTGTTTCGTTTTCGAGTGCAAACCGCTTAACATATATTGTTCAAATTTGGCATGGAGACAGTTTGAACCCTGAGAAAGAACATAGCACACTTTAAAAAGCAAGAAAAATTTTTTTGCATCAGTGAACGTAAACTACATTAAAACTTACTTATTTTGCTTGTACAAATTAAGAATTCTATAATGTATAAGTACTTCAGTAGTCGCCGCGCGGGATAGTCTCTACAAACGAAATTGCTCCCACGTCCGAGGCCTTTCAATATCACGTCTTCCATTCCGCTTGTAGTTCAGAATATTTTGGGGAAGTCTGGGACGTAGCATTCTCACCAGTCTTCACGATATTTTTGAATTTTTTAGTTTCTGTAGAAAATACTTAATTTTTCTCTAGTATCTTCATTCCTAATCATTTCTTGTTGTGCAGCTCTTCGAATTTCTTAGGAACCTCATCTCTGCCGTGTGATTTATTTTTCGTTTTTTTTAACCATGTTTTCGCTTTCATAGCATAATACAGGAACCGCGACCACGTTATAGAATTTCGGGACAACCTTTTTGTACTTTATTGCCCAATGTTCAGATAATAGTGTCACAGACAGCTTAGAATTTGTGTAATTTATTTTAAGTATCAGAGTAAAAATCAGATCTTACAGCGTAGCCTAAATGAAAGATTAAGAGACCAGTTCTAAAGCAGGATTATCCAAAACTAGTTTTAAACTGACTGAGTATTTTCCTCGGAGTGCACTTATTTTCGTTTTATTACTAGAAATTTTAAAGTTGTATTCATTGCATATTTCGTTCAGGTGGTATATAGATCTTTGGAGGTCATTTCGTGAACTTGAATCATGTCATCTACAAACAGAAGCACAATCAGGTATTTCTCATTCGTTATCCCAATTCCTTGGTCTTGTCGTAGTTCCTGCTTTCATTTATGAAGAACGAAGTCAATGTAAATACTAAAAATGCTGACTTAATCTGCTCATTTAAATGTACACCAAGCGAGCTGCCGCAGTGGTTAGTACATGGTATGATGATGATGATGATGATGATGATGATGATGTTTGGTTTGTGGGGCGCTCAACTGCACGGTTATCAGCGCCTGTACAAAGCCCCAACCTTTACACAGTCCAGTTTCGCCACCATCACGAATGATGAAGAAATGATGACACCACAGACACCTACTTCCCGGGCGGAGAAAGCAACCCAGCCGTGAATCGAACCCGGAATCCCATCACCAGCAACGCTTGCTACACGACGAGCTGTCAACTAGTACACTAGACTCGCATTCGGGAGGATGACGTTTAAGTCCGCATCCGGCCATCCTGATACGTATTCCGTAACTTTTCTGAATCGCTCCAAGCAAATGCTGGGATGGTTCCTTTGAAAGGGAACGGCGGACTACTTTTACCCTTCCCTGACGCAGTGCCAACTCCTGCTCCGTTTCTAATGACCTCAACATCGATAGCACATTAAATGCAATCCTCCTTCCGTCCTTCATTTAAAGGCATAGGTTTACGCAATAAGTCGGGCGTTAAAAGTTAAAAACTGCGTACTCGTCTAAGGCAGCATAATTTCATGGCGCGCAAATTATCGAGACTATATTCACCGAGCATTTGTGAAAGGCAGCACGTGGCGACTTCCAACAAACTTCACACATAATTTCGAAACTTTTTTTCCCTCTGACATCCCTGGCAGAATGATGAAAGGAAAAAGACTTTTATCACTTCTACATTTTCGCTGTTCGTGTAGTAAGGTGTCAGCATCAGGCTTGATGTTTCACTTTATTACTTCTTTACTACTCACTTTATTCGCAACACATTTGTCAGACAGTATCCACATACGTCGCCGAATGTACCTGAAAATTATAGAATTGTACAACACCTAGTTCAGTACATAAATATTGAGACTTGTCAAAAAACTAGCTTCTCTTACAACAGAGCGTCTTCAACTGCAAAGGGTCATGATTCTTCAGGTCAAGTTTTTAACACATTAACTGATACGGAAAGTGAACGAACTTCTGAAGGTGGTTTACATATGGGACTTCCAGTTTTCAGACAGCAATTTGGAGGGGAGAAGGGGGGGTGCTTACGCGGTCTATTTGAAACTTCAGTGTTTCCGTAAATGATGCAGTTGCCTGTAATAAAGTTCTGTTTGAAAGAAGTCACGCCCTCATAAGATTTCAGTGTAGTGCAAAGCATGACAACTTAGTTTAAATGTTCCCGAAATGTAGAATTGTTCGGTTCACAAAACGATATAACCTTATCCTACGAGTATAGTGCAGCGAGTCAAATTCGCAATCGCTCAACCCACATGAATACCTGGGTGTAAAAATTTCTAGAGATTTGAAATGGAACCGTCACATAGTCGCAGTCTTAGGGAAATACGGTGGCTGGCTGCAATTCGTTTGTAGAATTCTAGGAAAATACAATCAGTGTACAAAAGAAATTGCTTACAAATCACGCTTGCGACTTATCCCCCAATATTGGTCGAGATTCTTGGATCCTAATCAGATACAACTGCCAGGCGAAACTGAATGTATACAGAGAAGGGCGGCACGAATGGTCACAGGTTTTTTGACCCGTTGGAGAATGTCACGCAGTTTCTGCTCAAATTGAACAGGCAGGCGCTTGGAAACAAACGTACAATATCCAGAGTAAGTCTACTTGGAATACTTCCGGAGGAATCCTTAACTGTTGAATATAGGCGAATGGTAGTCAATGGAGGGAATGACTGTGAATGCTCGTTCGATTTGCGTTCTCTTCCGTAGGCTGCGATGCAAACTAATCCTGGTAATATTCCCGGTGTGAGATGTAGTTGGCAGCTCTGTAAATGCTGACCGGTGAGTCGCTTAAAGCCCAGGTGAAATTAATCTCGGAGGGACACATCACGCTCCCAACCGATGAAGCATATCCCCTAAGGATCGCCGAGAGCCTGTGACTAGTGCATTGAATTTAAATACGGAAAACTGCAAAAACTCACTTTTTGAACTATTTGTAATTCCATTAACTAGTTTTGTAACCTTTAGAGACTCATCTTCAAATGTGGCACACAGAATTTCCGTCTCTCTGACGTGGAGACAGAGCGACAGTTACATGGCGACATGTGTCGGAAAACCAGTTATTCCACTTACTGACTAACGGACAGTTCATGGTAGACACAGACTATTCCGTGGAAGAGCAAAGTATCGCGAGGAGACCTAATTAGAAAGTTTCTAGAACTGACGTTACATGATGAATGTAGGAATGGAATATACTGAAACCGCCTACGTATTGTAACTGTAGGAAGCGTGATGACCAGAAGAGACTAAGCACAGCACGCACAGAGGCTTTTAAGCAGCCACAGTACGCACGCTCCATACGTCAGTGGAGTGGGAATAAGTCCTAATAACTGGTATACTGGCAAGTTCCATCTGTCACGCAATTCACGGTCGTTTATAGACTACAAATTATAAGCTGCCTATGTTTTGTTTAAATTTGGATTACAAGAAAATGGGCGTTTTGCAAAATATCCTACATAAGTCTCCTCTTCATCAACACCACCACCATGAGTGTTCTGCCCTAGGGCAGGTCTTCACATGTAGCTCTCCATGCAGTCCCATCATTTGTTACCCTCTTATTTTCTCACAACTATTTTCTGTTCTTACGCTGTCCACCACCTGGTATGTTCTGAGTCTTCTTCTTCTTCTTCTTCTTCTTCTTATTGCATTCACCATTTCCTCCATACCATCAATAAACAATCTCTTCTCATTCAGTGTCCATGCCAATTGTGTTTGCTCATCCTGCTACCTTTAAAATTTCTCTCTGTTCTCCCACTCAACACCACCTCATTTCTCACTGTGCTTGCCTATTTTATCACCTATCAACGCACCCACATAAAAGCCTCCTGTTATGAAACGTCTCGTTGGCAATTGCTATACGTATTTTCACCTACTTATTACTTCCAATGTCGTCCATAATAGCACGTCGCAGTTATCTAAAAATACTAAATTGTTGTGTGTCTTCCTGCCTAACATTATAGTTGTTCTTGATTTTCTTGCACCTATCACCGGACATTTTGCGTTTTTCTTATTATTTCTCATTCCAATTTACTCACGACTCTTGTCCAATTCTTTTAACATTTCAGTCATACTTCTTTCGCTCTCTGTCAATAACACCACATGATCCGCGAGTCTAATACATTCTGCTCTCCTAACAACAACCCGCTCCCGTCTATTTCATTTCAAACGTTTTTGAATGACATGCTCCAAATATATTTACACACTAAGGAGAATAAACGTATCCCGAAGGACTTACCCCAGCGCGATGGAAATCGATACACGTGATGTCTATTCATGCCCAATAGTATCCGAACGACCTGAATTGAATTTCGCCTGATTCACATGCAACCCACATAGCGCAACTGTCTAGCAGGTCTCCTTATCGTTCCTTGGTACAGTCGTTTGACTATTGAAAGTGGTTCCAACAAGTCACCACGAGAAAAAACTGTTCTGTATCGCAATAACTCAAAATCTAAAGTAATACCACGATACTACAAATATCACGGAACACCTTATCACAGATAAGACTGCCCTTAAGGCTTGTAGCTCACATTTATTACAATAAATGACATATCTGACATTTTACCACTCTCATTATTACGTCAGATAGGTAATGCACGTAGTAAATTTGTCGTATTCTTCATTTACTCTTCAAAGTAACATACCGTACTAATTAAACACAAAATAAGATTAAAAATTAAAGGTATTCACGAGCAGCTAATTGAGAATATTTATGAACTTCAAATGACACGACGAACCGTCTCGTTCTGCATATGGGTGCAAACTCAGGTCATGCAGACTAAGCAATGATTTCGTGCCTGACGGATACTAACAGTCACTCGTGATTAGGCATATAGAGAGTGATATACCTCGATTTTAGACAGAGCCAGTTTGCAAATTCCAACTTTAAATTTCATAGCGCAAGCATTTTTGCCGGACGCGAATTCCTACCCAGCACCTGTTGTCCCTGTTAACGAACGATGAGAGATGTTGAATCTTGGTTCCTAACAAGTAACTTACTTGAATTGCCGTGAGGTAAGGCTTTGTATTTGGCAGGGATTCGAACTCAGAACTTAATCGGATAGATATCGACGCACAATCAACTGTGACATTTCGGATTTTCTCGGCAGTAGCTAGATGTTTTAACTGAAATGACGAGACGAAACATTATTTTTTTTTTCCTTCCCAAGACTCCAACCTGGCACAAATCGCTGTTATATTCTACAGAAAACGAACGTTAAATATGGGTTTGTTGCACCAGCAGCGACATGTGAGCGTGTTTGAACTAGAAATAATATGACGAAGAGTTCAGTGCTCACTGGGAATACAGCTCCACACATCATATCGCTTTTGACTACACACAAAGATGCGTCAGCTTCCGAATTTTTGTCCAGCTCGGACTAACATCTTGAACTTACAGTGATCTCGCAAATAGTTCTGTCTCTCACTGGGTGTCAAAACGTCACATATCGTTAGTGTTGACAAGGAATGAAAATACATTAAACATTAAAATAATTATCCACCAGCAGATAGGTGTTCTCATGCTAGAGCTTGATAATACATAATGAAATCTATAGTGCCAGGCCAGGATTCGAACCCATTCACGCGCAGTATGTGGAGATGTTGAGGAATCTGCAGTTCTGAACAAACAACAAATTGTAGCCGTGCTGTATTCTCACGAAGGGATCAAATTCAGCCTTAAGTACGGTCTAAGTTGCATTCCCAGTTCAGAACCGATTTTATCGACATACAGAAGCTCAGATAAAATATGGACTAAATGTCCTGTGAGCCTACATAGCGTTTGTTTCGTCACTAGAAATAAATAATAAGTATAAGAAAGGTTTCTACGTGTCGCCGCCCCAGTCTTTATTGTGATTCATCCTAACGTCTACTTTGTAGAAAAGGAATATCATTTTTCATGTTAATTTCAGACCACAATGTCATTATATCTTCTTCACTTGGTGTAGCCAGAAGAGAATGGAATCTGTCTCACCTTATCTAAAATCATTGACAGAAGTTAGAATCGAACCAAGTCTATAGATATACAAACATATCATAAGTATGTGGCTCATTTTTCTATCGTAACGCCGTTGCACCACACTGGATGAGAATTCTGACACACAGGCTTCCTGTAGTAATTTGCAGCAGGTTCAGTAAATTCATTTACTTGGTTGGCCGAATCACAATGAACTAGCTGCCTCGACTACCCAGTGCATACATTCGACTTTATTTTGTAATCACCGAAATAAAATCACGTACCTGCCACCTACACAGAACAGCCAACAGTCTAGGATGCGCAAATTTAAATAGGAAGTGTTTCTTTCCACTTGGTCTACTGTATTGCGCCATCTCTTTGTTGAAAACGTCGTGCAGTGCAAATGTCGCATTTCGTAAGTAAAGTTTTGTATTCCTAGAAACCCAAAATTTGCTTGTCATCGGCGGGAAGAGGAGTTACCTGTTGTGCAGCATTGTAAGTTTTCACCATTGCACTATGAGCCGAAAGTATTTTTTTGCGATTTCCTTATCGATGTTTTAT
Organism: Schistocerca gregaria; assembly: GCF_023897955.1. Taxonomy (NCBI): domain Eukaryota; kingdom Metazoa; phylum Arthropoda; class Insecta; order Orthoptera; family Acrididae; genus Schistocerca; species Schistocerca gregaria. Next base: position 139,087 of record NW_026061952.1, on the reverse strand, counting down.
CTGACTGCTTGTAGCTCTTTCACAGAAGGGATAAAAACGTTACAGTTAGTGAGACTGGAAGTGCGAACCATAACAGATGCTTTTTCTCAGGTCAGCGCATTACCATAGAGCTGGGGTAGAAATACGTGTCTTAGCTCACTCTTACGAGATCGATAATGTCTAGCACTCGTAAACCGCTATTTAAAGGACGAGATTAGTTGCGATTTCCACGTGCAACGACTTTCCTGGGCTGAAAACAGTAAATTTATAATCTTTTGTTACACCTAAAACGATAATAAATCAGATTATTCAATGGAAATGACAGGTAAAATCAAGTGAACCTTGAGGATAAATTTCGTGCACACCAGGAAGGAACTGGTCGATCACAGAGTTCCCAAACATACGTTGCCTTGTTGTCAAATCTCAGTTACAGTACCAGCAGAAAGACGACGACCCGATGTGATCGTACAGCGGGCTGGGAAGTGACCATAGCTGGTGTCTCCAAGTCGCGGCTACTACGGCCTGGAATACGTAATGCGTCTGATTCGCATTTCTGTAACTAGGTTTAGGGACTGGAGCGTGGTTACTAACAATACTCCGAACTGACTGAAAACTAAGCATCATATATCAGTAACTCTCACAGTTGTTTTTATATTTATTTCGTAAGTGTACTAAAAAGTAAGAAGCTCATTCAGAGACGTTTTGATGCCTCGCCGATAGTCGAGCAAAACAAACAAATAAAGAAAAAAAGAATGTGTGTGTGTGTATGATAGAGAGAGAGAGAGAGAGAGAGAGAGAGAGAGAGAGAGAGAGAGAGAGAGAGAGAGAGAGAGAGAGAAAGAGAGAGAGAGAGAGAGAGAGAGAGAGATCAAAAAGAATGAGAGAGAGTAAGAAATTGTTGTAAAGAAATTGAATCATGGTATGTAAAGAAACCTTTCATTAAAATGACATGTTACACATCATTACGAAATATCGTTTTCATGATCTATGCATTAGGAGGTGTCTGCTTCGTGCAAAAGGTCTTGAGTTCATATTGACGACAACAAGTAATTCTTCATTATAGACGTTTATTTACAAACAGAACTGACAGACTCAACAACAGACTCTCCCAGCCAACCGCACTGCACATCCGAACTGCCCATTGACAACTCCTAGGTGTACTAATATCCTTCCAAACAATGAGAGTCTTTGACAATGCTTTGTTCACAATACGATAGCAATTCACGACTTAAAACCAAATCAGACATTACAGAACTTTAGCACAGATTAAAGCAAGTAAAAGGATGAGCACATATAAATTCTTACAAGCATAATTTCAAAATAGAGTTTATAACATTTTTCTACCAGCCTTCGGATAACCTTCACCAGACTTGCACCGACGTTTCCAGAAATATCTTGACATTTGATTCTGGATATTTCTTGGGTGATTTAGAACAATTATTTATATGTAAAATGATTTAAATCCTGTTTCAAAACGTAAATAAATCTTTTTAGCAATATTTCTTGATACTAATCGTCTTTCGAAATTAGGTTATGAAACAGTTTTCACAAGTTTTCGTATTTTTGGGATGATAATATAGAATTTCTCCATAGAAAATTCCAGAAGTGTGCATTAAACGTTCATTTACAGACTTTCTCTTTAGCTGGTGAGTTTTTTAAAAGTATTTTGTCCATATTATACGAAATAATTTAGCTCAAAACTGATAATTTATACAATTAATCAGAGCTACAGCAAACAGTGAGTCTTTCTTTTACAAAATGAAGTATAATTACAAAATTGAATGAAAATAGGTTACTAACACTAATATATACTTATATTAATTCTATTTTTGTTCTTTCTGTGCAAAATGTCCTAATATTGACACAGTACAATATTTAAACATCACCAAAGTTTCCCTTTACATTTTGCATATCTGTATCGACATCCCCTAAAAGTCTACAGTATCGAATACTTCAATATGTCCCAATATGTCCTGTAATGTTACAACATGAATATACATTAAAAGCGCACGTTGGTTTTCACTAGCGGGACGGTGTGCACGTTATAGGGCTTGAACTGAAACTATGAATGTTTTTGTATTGGATCAGGATGCGGACCCACATACTTACCTTTGGAGGAGACCTAGAGAAGGTTGCAGTCTTGCGAAAAGGAACGAAATGGTTGAACTATAATGTTCCGAGTGATTCAGATCCTCGAAAGAGGAGAAACGAATTCGAATCACAGTCCAGCACCAAATTTTTCAACGTCTCTAGTTCAATCAATTACAAGTAAAATAAGAGCCCCATCCTTTAAATGGCTATCGCTTCATAAAATAAAATAAAATTTTCTAATGTAAGTAAGTTTACTGGCGACTGTATTTCTGTTTACGATGACTTCCGCTATGTCGTTTCCCAACGTAACCTGGCTCTGCCCAGTTTGTAATGATGGAACGTGATTTGTATTGCGAAATCTGGATTATAACGTCTTTCTCTTGAGGTTACCAGAGGCAAAGTAAATCTGTTTGTGCTTCTTAAAAGTAAATGTCTGACCCACGCATTGCTCCTGTGATAGTTCCACCAGACCATTGTGCCCACATTTCCCAGCCCCAGGAGTGAGCTGCAACGGATGATGTGCTGAGCTTACAAAAGTAGTCACGGTGGATAAAACGCGAGTCTATTAAATGGTTAAGTAGAAACAAGCTTCTGACGCGGAGATTATGTTATTCTCATGTCAGCAGGATGTAAAGACCCTTGTAGGCATCATAGGCTCGATGTGAAGCTATTTTGAAATGTTCACAAATTCAGAAATTTTCTTAGTTCGTGAAGATCCACTGGGAAGTGTGAAGTTACCGGATAATTGGATTATTACCGTCATTATTACTATCATTTTCTTCATGCCGCTGCTGGAACACTGTACTTGAATATCAGTTCGTTCCTTTTGGTCACTATACAAGTAGTTTCCCAAGAAGAGGTTTTTTCACTGTCAACAGAATTCTTTCCATGTTAAAATCAAACACCAGCAATTACTCATAGATTACATTAAAACTAAAGTAATCGATGAAGACGTTACTTGATAACAAAAACGCTCTGCCTTTCTTCTATTACTTGCGCCTAGAAATGGCTGTCGAGTACTGCCAAACCAAAAGCCAAGAGATCTTACTGCCTGCCGATATACGTCGCTGTCAATTTTTCCATAAGATTTGGTCGACGTGACCTGTTTCAAGTTGTGTATGACAGAGAATGTTTTAGAAAATCAATTGTTTTCCTTTGCAATAAAGAAAAAGATATTCTTTCTAAGCTATCCAAGTTCAAAATTTTTGGAATATTAGTTCCAGTTTAATATTCGCTTCTATAATGTAGGAAAGTATTTCGCACTTGCAAAACTCGGATCCGGCCCACTGACCTTGCACTCAGCTGCTGGCCATAAATTCTGGCTCAGAGTGACACCAGATTAATTAAACTAATATACCGAAGACTATTTGCCAGTGCTTTCTCTCACCGGAAAATATGCAGTTCACTCATTAATTGGGCTCCATTAGTACACTGTAACAGTAATTTCTGTGTGTCTGCAATGCATTCGGATTGTAGAATTTAGCGGTGCTCTCTCTCCCACTTCTGTATACAATATGACTGACCTAAACGGGCCCTTTATCGTTACAGGCCCTGGGCAGTGCTACACCATACTGACAACAGTAATGTTCTTATACTGACAATCTGACTGGTCGTTTTACCTGATTTTGTAATCATTTAAATAAGACAACATGACCTTCCAGTGGGAGACATTTCTTTCTCCCTTTTCCTTCTGTGACATTTTTCCGTAAGCTATTTGCCTTCCAATCAGAGAAATGCGGCAGAGTACGGCCGGTAAACGATTTACAAACCACGATTTAGTCCCGTTAAGACGATTTCTTCAAACATTGTCGTTGCTGAAGGAATTTACTTTCGTCTTAAATCGTCTCAAGCAGCAACGTTCACAGACATCCCAAATACGTAAAAGCTCATTATCCTGGTACGAAGTTTGTAAAACAAACTTCCCACAGTTTGTGTCAGGTTGATCTTTTCGTCTGATAGCACTGCCTAAGTATCACAAGTAGTGTCCCTGTAGCTGTGGGAATCATTGGTTAATAACGAGTTTAACACCAATGAGTATAGTATTGCTAAATATTCAAATTAATTATCAACCTAAGTGTGAGTTCATCCGCAGACTGTAGCGAATTTATTATACTGAAGCTAGACTTTGCATCCTTGTCCTCCTTGAGTGGGCATTGGAAGGCGTTTGCACACACGAACACAACACTATGAATACTTCTAACGCCATAGTTAACGTTGCTCTCATAAACTACTTTTGTTTTCTTAATTCTTCTAGGTGTTCAGGGTGCAATATGTGTTGTAGATACAGCCTTAGAGCAAAACATTGACCGCCGAGCCGTCCACATAAGGTGGACAACACAGTCGTGCTCCTCTCAGGATCCTGTGTCCGGCAGTATGCTCGATCAGCAACATTGTAGACTGTGGCACTTCCCAGAGGAAGTCTTGAGTTCAGTCTTAGTCCATTATTCTTGACTAAGGCTGTAGTCTTGAGGTAAAACGCGAGACTAGCTAATATGAAATCTGGCGACCGGAAGCAGACAACGACAAAATTTTTATCGCCCCTTTCGTCTCGGTGCTGAAGCTATGCGTGTAATTCAAGCGAATCTACAATATATTTCGCTTTGTGTCACACTGGTAATAATAGTTTGGTTCAACAATGTTTTAGCGAAAGATTTCTTTACCGAGCATCTGCCTCTGAACACCGTTTTCTGCCTACCGGCGGGGGCTGAGGCACTGCGCTGCCTTCTGCCGACAACATCTGCTCCACTCCACACTCTCAACCATGTACAATGCTTTAATGTTGTTGAGTAGTGACCCATAAAATCTGTCTACGATTTGTGTTTCACTCCTGATAGCAAAGGAGGCACAAAACCGTTTTTATTTGATGATTACTTTATTACATTAGAATGCAGTACATCAATGTGACACAAAATTAATTTCATTGTTTCAGATCCAGTGCGCTATAATTAAAGCGTCACATTCTGTTCTTTTCCTTGCACAAGAGATTCTTCAAATAATTTATTATTGTCGTGGATTCATATGTATTACTCAATGTACAGGGAGTAAATGCAATGTAATGTGTTTGGTTTCTTTCTTTGATTTTCTATGGTAAATGGATGAAAATGATTGCGTCAATACCTATCAGAACCTGCTCTATAGCTACTAAGGCAAATTGCTTGTTTTGAGGTCCATAAATTTAATTAATGGAGAAGTGAACGCTTTTCACAAATGATATTTAGATTATTCAATTGGATTTAAGGCGACAAAACTGCCCATATTTGAAGCTACCCAGAGAAAAAGTAAGTTGCTAGAGACACTGTCAGCACATGTCTGCAGGAAAGTTTAGCATAGAGTAATCAAGAGGCTCATTTCCTTCATACTTATCACCCTGGAATGTGAGTTAAGTGAAGAACAATACTGAAATTCGTATCGTTGATGGTCGATTCGAATTTCTTCAGAGACGCTGGTATTGCGAAGAAGCTTGGCAGTCAGAACGCCATGATCTATGACGATTAACACAACTTACTGAGTCGAGCTACCAAGAAGATTTGATGTGTAAAGGTTTTCTTCCGATTTCGATACAGAATTTTTTCTGGAAATTCGCAGCTCCATAAAAAAAAAGCTCGCACACGATGGTCCCTACCTCAGTTGGAACTGACGACTGATTGAGCCGTTCTGACACGAGACATGGGCGGCACCACCGGGTTACAGACACACTGCTACCTTTACACCACTCTCATCATGGTATTGGTCGCTCAGCCTCATAACGCATCGTGAAAAATAATAAAAGTTGCCACTTATGTGGAGAATAGCATTTCTTTAGCCAAAAAATTGAATTTTCTGCCTCAGTATCTTAGTTTACGTAAGGATTATACAGCATGAGCCATTCAAATGGAAAGGTACTATCAAGTAAATTTAGTGAGCCAATTCAGTACCATAGGCGGAAGTGATTGCACTGTCACAGTGTTGCCTAATGTTTGTGACGATGTTGCCAAATCTCAGGTATGCTACGAACAGCTATGTAGCGGTATGCGTGGAGAATCCCCTGCTCGTGTCTTACGGGGATATGGAGAGGAACCGCGGGGTTTGGTTAGGATGCAGCGTTTTCTCCTAGCAGTTTTGTCAAACATTAAGGTGTATAATCTTCCATTACGATTACAGTTTCCTACAAAATATATACGAATAAAACACTTACCTTGTTTCTTTCCGACAAAAGATTATTTCAGTACGATAAAAAGTTTTTGGAAATCTCTTATGCCCACCTGTCACCAAAGTAAGATAAACACTTTGCACCTCGAAATCGATTGCATGTATGTGCAGTCTTGTGATGCTTAAATAACGCTCAAAGGACATTTAGTCCATATTTTATCTGAGCTTCTGTATGTCGATAAAATCGGTTCTGATCTGGGAATGCAACTTAGACCGTACTTAACGCTCAATTTGATCCCTTCGTGAGAATACAGCACGGCTACAATTTGTTGTTTGTTCAGAACTGCAGATTCCTCAACATCTCCACATACTGCGCGTGAATGGGTTCGAATACTGGCCCGGCACTATAGATTTCATTATGTATTATCAAGCTCTAGCATGAGAACACCTATCTGCTGGTGGATAATTATTTTAATGTTTAATGTATTTTCATTCGTTGTCAACACTAACGATATGTGACGTTTTTGACACCCAGTGAGACACAGGACTATTTGCGAGATCACTGTAAGTTCAAGATGTTAGTCCGAGCTGGACAAAAATTCGGAAGCTGACGTATCTTTGTGTGTAGTCAAAAGCGATATGATGTGTGGAGCTGTATTCCCAGTGAGCACTGAACTCTTCGTCATATTATTTCTAGTTCAAATACGCTCACATGTCGCTGCTGGTGCAACAAACCCATATTTAACGTTCGTTTTATCTAGAATATAACAGCGATAGATGCCGGGTTGGAGTCTTGGGAAGGAAAAAAATTAATGTTTGGTCTTATCATTTCAGTTAAAACATCTAGCTACTGCCGAGAAAATCCGAAATGTCACAGTTGATTGTGCGTCGATATCTATCCGATTAAGTTCTGAGTTCGAATCCCTGCCCAATACAAAGCCTTTCCTCACGGCAATTCAAGTAAGTTACTTGTTAAGAACCAAGATTCAACATCTCTCGTCGTTCGTTAACAGGGACAACAGGTGCTGGGTAGGAATTCGCGTCCGGCAAAAATACTTGCGCTATGTAATTTAAAATTGGTATTTGCAAACTGGCTCTGTCTAAAATCGAGGTATATCACTCTCTGTATGCCTAATCACGAGTGACTGTTAGTTTCCGTCAGGCACGAAATCTTTGCTTAGTCTGCATGACCTGAGTTTGCATCCATATGCAGAACGAGACGGTTCGTCGTGTAATTTGAAGTTCATAAATATTCTCAATCAGCTGCTCGTGAATACCTTTAATTTTTAATCTTATTTTGTGTTTAATAAGTACGGTATGTTACTTTGAAGAGTATATAATGATTTCGACGAATTTACTATGTGCATTACCTATCTGACGTAATAATGAGAGTGGTAAAATGTCAGATATGTCATTCATTGTAATAAATGTGAGCTACAAGCCTTAAGGGCAGTCTTATCTGTGATAAGGTGTTCCGTGATATTTGTAGTATCGTGGTATTACTTTACATCTTGAGTTATTGCGATACAGAACAGTGTTTTCTCGTGGTGACTTGTTGCAACCACTTTCAATAGTCAAACGACTGTACCAAGGAGCGATAAGGGGACCTGCTAGACAGTTGCGTTATGTGGGTTGCATGTGAATCAGGCGAAATTCAATTCGTTCGTTAGGATAGTTTTGAGCATGACTGTACGTGTAGGGCCAAATGAATGATTAGAGTTGAAGAAAAACTGGATGATTAATTCAAGACAAAGAGCTTCACAAATTGATAAGTCGATAACGTGTTGGGCCACCTCTGGCAGTTACTAGGCTTGACATTGACTGATAGGGTTAGTGGATACCCTCCTGATGGATATGGTACCAAATTCAGTTCAGTTGGTTCATTACATCGCCAAAATCGCGACCTTCTTTACAGAACCTGTCCATTTTGCTCCAAATGTTCAAAATTGGCGAGAGATGTGGCTATCTTGCTGAGAAATGTATTGCCTTGCATGTACAAACACGTAGATACGATCTCTGTGTGTGGTGCGTAAATTGTCGGCAGGCACCTCACTTAGTGTCCCGAGCAGAGTTCAAGCCGCCATAGAGACAAAGGTTGGACACACTGCATATTAATGTCCACTAATAGGTGTCTGTACATTCATTGATAGGATAGTGTATTTCGAAATGTTAGCAGATAAAGCTTACGTGGGGCGAGTCGTAGAATCTCTAAAAAGAGACACCTCTGGCAACACTAGTTGAAAGTTGCTTTCAAACTAGCCGTGCTGCGCTCTCTACCTCCGGCTATTCTCGTGGCCGTCAGAGCTCCCGTAGCCGAGACGCCCCCTGGGTAAACGCGCCTCGCGATCTGTCACGAATTATGGAATGTATTCGCAGATACCAATTGTAATACGACAACGGCTATACAGTTTGCTGGAAACGTACAGGATGTTCTGAAATTCCCGTCACTACCTGCTAGAACTTGTAGAGGGGACTGAGTACATAATACTCATATTTTAAATTGTAACCCGTCTCCCGAGACGTACCGTATACTAGAACCATTTGAAAACATGTTGGTAACGCTGTCACATTGACAAGTAATTTGTTACACTGTGGAGCCAAAGAAATATCGTTTATGGCCCCCGCGAGAAATCCCTCAACACGCCGTGGCATGGACTCTATTGATGGCTGAAGTCGCGCAGCAGGGAACTGACACCATGAAACCTGCAGAGCTGCCCATAAATCCGTAACAGTAAGAGGGAGCAGAGATCTCTTTTGATCAACACGTTGCAAGGCATTCCAGATATGCTAGTTAATGCTATAAAATTTACTAGAAACGTACAGTATATTTGGGGAGTTTGGTGGCCAGCGAAAGTGTTTAAGCTCGGAAGAGTGGTTGTGTGGGCCGCTCCTTTGTCCTGCTGGAATTAACCACTTCCGTCGGAATCCACAATGGACTCGAATGGATGCAGGTGATTAGACAGGATGTATCTAGACGTATCAGGGATCCCACATCACTCCGAATGCGCACGCTCTACAACGTCACAGAGCCTCCACCAGATTGAACAGTCCGCAGTTGACATGCGGGGTTCATGGAGTCATGATGTCGTATTCATACCCATACTCTTCCATACTGTATATACATTTTGAAATGAGACACGTCCAACCAGGCAATATGTTTCGAGTCATCAACAGTCCAATGTTCGTACCGATGGGCCCAAATGAGGCGTAAAGCTTTGTACTGTGCAGCCAGCAAGGGTACACGAGTGGGCCTTCGGCTCTGAAAGCCCATGTAGATATATTGAATATTTCGCATGCTGAAACTTGTTGATGGTCAAGCATTGAAATTTTCAGTAATTTGTGGAAGGGTTGCACTTTCGCCACGCTGAACGGTTCCATTCTTGCAGGATATTTTTCCGGCCGCAGAGATGTCGGAGATTTGTTGTTTTACTGGATTGCTAATATTCACGGTGCCCTCGTGGAATGGTCGTAGAGGAAAATCCCCACTTCATCGCTACCTCGTAGATGCTGTGTCCCATCGGCCTTGCGCCCAGTATAAAACCACGTTCAAAGTCATTTAAATCTTGATAACCTGCCATTGTAGCAGCAGTAACCGATCTAACAACTGCGCCAGACACACGTCATACACAGGCGTTGCCGGCCGCAGCACCATATTAAACCTGTTTACATACCTCTCCGTTTGAATATGCATTATTATACTAGTTTCATTGGCATTTCAGTGTAAATGTGATCTAGTACATCTATTGTATTACACTTTCACTCGTTAATAATCAAGAAACAAAGAAATCGGTCTTCAGATACACTGTTTTTACAGGAGGGCCTTTTCCAATTTGAAATTAGAATGATATTATTTCCTTCAGCTACTGACGGGCGTTGATATATATCAACGAATACAGGTGAAAATGTGTGCCCCGACCGGAACTTGAACCATGGATCTCCTGCTTACATGGCAGTCGATCTGTCCATTTGAGCCACCGACGGCACAGAGGATAGTGAGACTACAGGGACTCTCTCGCGCACGCCTCCCGCGAGACCCACTTTCTCACCTTTGTATGACCACACACTACATTCGTAGAGTCCTTTCGGACATGTCCGAAAGAACAGACACCATATCCATATAAATATATTTTCCAATTCTCGTGCGCTGTGTCTCCACGGGGCACCTCAGACGCACCTGCTAAACGGTGAAGGCACCCTTACTCGAAGACGTTGCGCAATGGTAACGAAAAGCGTGTGGGGAGGAGTCAGACGTTGTGGAAAACGATCTTGATAAAGGCGACCAGCAGCTCTCCCAGTACTGTGCGCTTTGGCCACACAATACTCGTGTCGGTGTATTCGGCAAAAGTGTACTCAGCAATGTTCCTCTAACACTCACAGAAACATGAACGAGACTCGAACCAGGTCAGAGAGGAGACAGCTGTCAAATGACATCATACGATCCGACGTAAGTAACCCCCCCCCCCCTCCAGTGATTATAACCCTGTTGCATACCACATTAGCGAAAGTGTATTCATACGGCTGTAGCACGGTTATACCTTTCCATACATGGGCTCCTCTTCAGAATATCATTACTCAGTTCCCTAGAAGTTTTAACGTGATTTTGGAACATCCTGTATCTCTCCAGTAACTATACAGCTGTTTCCAGAATTAGTTCCCTCTGGAGCGGAGTGTGCGCCGATATGAAACTTCGTGGCAGATTAAAACTCTGTGCGGGACCAAGATTCGAACTCGGTACCTCTGCCTTTCATGGGCAAGTGCTCTACCATCTGAGATACCCAAACACGACTCACGCCCCGTCTAAACAGCTTTACTTCTGCAGTACCTCGTCTCCTACCTACAGCTGTTGTACCACATTCGAAATATACGGATGTATTTCAGAATTTCGGCGTAATGCTACTTCGCAGAAACATGGCTGAATTTTCCTGTATATTGTTATCATTAAAACCAAGCACCGTCTCTGTCTCCATATCAAAAAGTATTAGGTACTATTTTCATCATTTCTAGCACTATTAAAGTTGGTAGGTGTAGGAAAAAATACTACTATCATTCTGAAAATATCGTTGAGAAGCGATAGAATTCCTACAAACAAATTTAAGAAAATCATTTTGGGTACTAGGCCATTTCATTATGCAACAGTGAAACAACTAAAATAACGACATTTCGACCATCGTTTCAACGATCCTCTTCAGAGCGAATAAATGCCACGAAATTTCAAATCAGCAGCAGCGAAATGAAAGGTCGATTTGGAAACAATTTCTATTTCTTCTTTCTTATCTTCGATTAATTTCCCAAATATCTCGTTCGTTTCGTATGTTGCTTTCTTTATACAAGGTGTTTCACATTTCTAGAGCTTGCAATTTTACCTAGTAACTCATGCATGCAAACGTCATCTAACGAGGCTACAGAGCATCAAAATACAGGCGCCAGCTCCGGCAAATGTATGTAAGTAGAGTGTGATGCCGTGATTATGTATCAATTTGATCATGTATCATGTTCCGGAAGTTACAAGGGAATATCGTTATCATACCTCTGACGGCGGAATACAAGTACTGGTACTGTTGTTGCTAACTTTCATAGGTGGTAGTATGGATCAAAGTAAGAAAAAAATGTCCGGTAAACATGGGATACAAAATGCATACCTGAGGCGCTATGAGCACTTGTTCAACAGTGGAGATATGTTTTATGCTAGCGAAGATGAACAAGTCCTCACAGCTCTTAAGGTATGCATTTTACAGCCCATGTGTACTGGACATTCGGTCCATACTACCACCTCTGAAAGTTTCCTGCCCTACATCTTAGCTGCAACACTACCGGTACATACTGTCACACGTAACAGGAATGTCTTCTCTTCCAATTTTCCATTATAGGGACATAACCTCAAATTTATACATTTATCCATCTCCATCATCATAGAAAATTGCTAACATCTTCATTGGATCTCCCTGTGTACACATATTTTACAGACTCCAGTGCCTGTAACTTTGTTACTCTGTAGCGTCGCTGGATGACGTTTCCAGACATCGATTCCCAGGTAGGTCCCCTCTACAAACGCGATAAGTGTGTCGCACGACGTGTGAAACTTTCTGTATGCAAACTCTCTCTCTCTCTCTCTCTCCCTCCTCAACTATCAACTACCGGCTTCCTTATAAGTCTTACATCTGCTGGCTGATTTTTGGCAGAGCTCTAGATAACATGCCGCTCACTGTATTTTATTGCTGGTTGCATCTTAAATTCAAACTGTATATTTTGGTCAAAACTGTGAAAAGTTATTTTCTACATCTATAGATGTTATAAATATGGGTTGAATTTCTTCAACCGATCTCTAGCGGCTAGTGTGTTCGATTTTCCTCTAGATCGTCTCCTCTAATGTGTTCCATTCCTCTGCAAATATTTTGGATCTGTATTTTCAGCCAGGACGTATGAAAGAGATGGTTCGGTAGTATTCACAATTATCACTATTTGCCATATGTGGTGTTGGTGTTGTTTTTTTCGTTTATTCTGAAGATTTAGCAGCATATCAGCGAGCATAGATGTTGAGCAGTGAAGCAGCAAACGCCGACAGAGTGAGTCCTCGCCGATGCTGATAGAGCCCTCTGGTAGCGAAGCTCTGCACTACAGGCAACGAAGTGTGTGAGGTACTAGTAGCGACACGTAGCAGCGAAGTGATGAACCGCAAAATGGCCGCGAATATTGAGTGACTTAAATGTCTAGTTGCTGTTTATTTCTTCCTTTACACTATTATTACAAAACAGACTACGGCATCACTGCTCGGTTTGTCTGTTACCGTATTTTTGTGTATTTCACACATTACAAAATAATTCTGTTCTCTTAACATATAATGCAAACTACATCTCGAGCGACATTAATGTACGCAGAATGTTACATTCATCATTCCCTCTTCGTAATTTAGTATTACTAATAGTTTTGTCCACTCTTTTAAGCATTAAAAATGGATTTGTGGCTCGGAACAGGGCTACTGTTATATTAAATGTTAACAAAATAATCGCACGGTATAGTGAGTTAAAGAATATTGAACAGCAACGAGAACTGTAAGTAAGTTTATGCAATGCAACGCTAGTGATATAATAGTACAACAGTAATAGACTTTTTTCATCTCTTTTTCCTATTTTACAGTTTGACTCATTACCGATGGCAAATTCCTTGCAGAGAAGGTAACATTCAGCATCTTCGGCTGAGGCCATTACAATCTCTTTCATTCAACCAGACTTAACGCGTAGAAGTAGTAATATAATTTCTCTTCTGATCCAAAAGATACTTTTACATAAAGTAGAGGCAGAGAGGTAGTCATATAACTATTAATCGAAATATTATATCAAATATATGGGCGTGTTAGTGAAATCGCCAAGAAATTCCTCTTGTTAACGTTAAGTGTTATCTGTTTGATACAGCACTCAGCTCACATAAAACCACGAGAAACAACGTTTTTCATACAAAAAAAGAGTTTATCTCTTTAGTGACCTGTGTCACATCAAACATCCCATTTTGATACTAGAATAATTTGAGAAAAAAGAAGGCCTTTGTTCGTTTTTGAAAATGCAATTATACAGGATTTATTTATCACATAGTCAATCATGATACTAAAAATAACACAGCGTTGGCTTGTGATTTGCTATTGATGTAATATTTGGCATTTTCTTATGACGTTGAAATAATTACTGCTTTTTCAGCACTGAGAACGTGTGAAATACAGTATGTAATATATGAATCAGTATGATAACCTTTTTTTTTTCGAATATTGACTGTTAACTACAGGAAAATGGCACATGTTTGGGTATTTACCTCAGCAGTATTCAGTACACGAAGGAAAACAAAATCTTTTTTTTTGTAAGGGTTTTATTTGATAGTTGTAATCCTACAAATATACCAAGCAATTTCTTTTGATAGTGAGATATATTAAATACCTTAAAATATATGTAGATGAAGTCTGGTGAAGAAAGTGTGTGAATTAAAATTTTAAATGTTTGTAGCAGCATAATTAGGTACAGTTTGTAGTGTGGGAGTGAGCTCCACGTGGGATCCAAAGCACGGACCCCACGGGGGTGCCTGACATGCGCCACATGCCAAGGCAGAGGTGGAGGCTAGTGTTCGGAAGTCTGAAAATTCCAGCGCCGGCCGGGGATTGAACCCCGACCCGGCTGGGGCGAATAGCCCCAGCCGAGGCGCTGGAACGTTTCAGACCCTCTTACCACTAGACCACCGGGGACCCCGGCTGTTTCCTGCTCTGGAGTCCAGCTAGTGGTCGTAGTGCACTTCCTGCTGTCCTCCGTGTTTACACCGAGGCAGCAGTGGCGTGGTGTAACAGGAAGTGTTTACCTGCGTCCGCTGGATGTCCACTTAGTGTGGGACTTATTTACCCGGCTGACGTTCGTGTCGCTATAAAGTCCTTAGTTGAGTTACAATTATTTCCAGGGACCGAAATCTGCCTATGCAGTTCCACACAGTCGCGTCCCACTATTTGAACCTCTGTAATTCGATCGTGTTGTCAAGACCCATGTAAGAACTTCTGTTTACCGAAGAAACCTCCTGTGTTCGGTACATTCCATAAACGGATGCGGCTGTCATAACAGACAGCCCCGTAAACATTTCGTAATGAAGTGCCAGCCGGTACATATTACTCGATATCTGGAATTGTTTTATCGGTTATTAAGATAATCGTTTCATCCCTAAACACTTTGAAAAATTCCCGTGTTTTCTCAATAAAGCATAAGCACAGTACATAGATCCGCCGTGAAAATGACATCGAAGAAGTACAAGTGTTCGAGTGCCACAGAAAAGAAGTCCGTCCTTGAAGGTGTGGAACGAAGAGCAGTACAAAAGTAAGATGTCACGTTTCGGGATTCCCTCATACTCGCTGTAGACACTCCAGAAGCAGGAAAATAAGTTTGATGATGTCTCATGAGGAGCGAGGAATAAATTCACTCTCATATAACTACTGTACGAGATGCCTCGCCGCCTCTTAAAGGGTGTCATGGGCTTCTGCGGCCGTGGACTCGGCGACCCGTGAGTCAACGTGGTGTTTCTGGCCACATACATTTTAGCTGCGGTTTCTGCGACCTGCAAGGGAAGCCGCGACAATGGGGAGGCTGTGTTTTGTAATAAGATCGCCCCTCCACATTTTATCTAGGCTTAAGGCTGTCTATGCACATAGTGCATAGCCGTGTTTAAAAAAATATTTTTTTTTTACATTTTCCGTTCTACAACATTACTTCTGTCTTATTTTACGAACTTTTCGTACGAATGACGTAAATTTTAAACTCCTTAAATCCAACAAGTCATTATGTATTCTTAAAATATCTTTTAACTCCTTTTCAACACGGATTTATTTTTAATCTCTTTCACTGAATAGGCTAACCGACGGATTACTTTTTTTTTTAATTTCAGGTATTGATTTTATTACATTCTCCTTTAGCATATTGATCAGAAATTGTAGGTTCAGATACCTTTGCCTGATTGAGTATCGTTTGCTATGCCAAACTTCGACAGTATTCATGGTCCTGTGCATCGAATTGATGACGGTAGATAGCTGACCGAAATCACTTCGAAATAAATTCTCTGAACGCAGATGTGTTAGCTATCGAGGTGTTACCTAACGCAACTGAAGACAAGTTAAGCATGAATTTATTTCGATATAATTTCGGTCGACTGTCTGTCTTCACCAATTCCACATTTCAGATGGTGTACTAGGATTTTCCATCTATTGACTGACTATATAGTCAACGAATTCATGACCTTTTCGCCACCGGGCATTTGCTACGCTGTTACCATCCATGCATCATCAAGGCAGTCCGGTGGAAGATGTGCTCTACAGCATGCATGCGGCAAGACAATCGAACTACTTCTTCATCCCTGTATTTCTCCACTAATCCATTGCAGTTAATATCCATCTGACAACTTGGTTTTAGTTGTATATTGGCCACTGGTCAATCTCTCTTCATTGTAAATATAAATACGCATTGTCACCATATATCACCAGCATAACGTTTAATACAGATGTACATTACAAAGATCTTCACTTAAAAGTACAGCATACTTTGTTTCAGAGCAATTTTTTGGATTTTTGTGCTTATAACACGACGGCGTGCTGAGAAGATAACGACTCGGTCTGTTTTATTTGATGAAGTCAGTAACATTCTACATCTTTACTTTGGATTCCTACAGCCCTCTGATTTTGCGTAAGGAGCGTTTTGTAACAAGTGTTTATCCTTATTTTGGATAGTTACCTCTCTTATCTGAGTGACTATGTTGGTGGGTGAGAAAGAGCTCACAAAACTAAAAGAACGAATTCGAAGACTTCGTCCGCATGTGGAGCACACTCTCCTTGAGCACGGCAGTGCCAAACTACACACGATCGCTGCGGCATCTGCAGCAAGCCGACGTCCTTGGTTCACTGCCGTCGATCATCCTACACACAGTCTCGATTTTCGTCTATCGCAAAACTAAGAAAACCTTTGAGCACTTCAGTTGTGTCAAGCGGTGCAAGCAGGGGTAAGGTTGTGGCTCTGTTAACATAGTCAAACAATACACTGTGACGGTGTCAACAAAATAGTATCTAGTTGGGGAAATTTTGCTTGTTCCGAGGGTGAGTGTCTTGAGAAATAAATTTATAGACGTGAAGAATACAATGTAGAATGTTAATGAAGTTTGTTTTATTTAAAAAGCTTTGCGAGTTTTCACGTAAAACATCTGTCGACATTACTTTTCAGTGCGTCCTCGTACGGTGGATGTCTGAGAAAATACGTACATTGATTAAAATAAGTGGTGACATGAGTGCTGTTAAGAGCACTAGGTTCAAAAAATTTTAACTGTATGCCAATTGCAGATTAATTGTAATGGCAGCTAGCGCGATTATATGAGTGGAGTATTAGATTTAATGGTGAGCATTTATGTAATTTTTAAGCATTGTCATTCTTCCTCTCTTAAGTACCTCGTCCTCCAGTAACACTGCCGATCGATAGCATGATCTGTTGTCCGTCCATGGTTTTTCAGAACATTGATTCAGTGCTGAACCCAAACTGCTGGTTTGAGTTATTTAGCCAGGTTAATCCTGTGCGTCGTGGATCACATATTCCATTAATCTTTCAAAAAATGGTTCATATGGCTCTGAGCACTATGGGACTTAACATCGGAGCTCATCAGTCCCCTAGAACCTACAACTACTTAAACCTAACTAACCTAAGGACATCACACACACCCATTTCCCGGGCAGGATTCGAACCTGCGACCGTAGCGGTCGCACGGTTCCAGACTGAAGCGCCTAGAAACGCTCGTCCAGACTGCCGGCCATTAATGTTTCCTTTAATTATTAATTTCAACAGGTTTTATTTGTTGTTGCGGAATTGCGCTACCAAAACAATCGAGTTTTGCTCTCTGGATGCTGTTGAGAATTTCTACATTTTCGTACCGCCGTACTTTTGACTAAATCTGTCGATGGTATCCTTAATATTTTTCCATACGATCGCATTTCAAATGCCTAATACAGTCCATGACTCAGCTCCATAGAGTAGGACACCGAACGTGTAACATCGAAGTAGTAGAGTGCGAATCGTAATGACTGCTCTGAAGGTTCTCAACAGTCGCTACGGACTAAATGACTTCAGGGGACTCGGTTCATTGGCTACAAGTCTTCTAGTAATTCTGGAGATTTTCCATTGGACTAAGTGCGAGGTAGTCCCTCGTTGCTTAGATCGTGCAGTTTTCAGACCGTTTGTGTTACTATGGCTACACTACTAACTGTGTGTCCACCACCGTATCAGTAGATATAATGAAACGGCGGCACTCTTTCGTTATGTCTTACAAGGAGATTTCTCCAGGGGTAGGATCGACTTTCTGTAACCATCTATATGGTTATGTAGGTTAAGCACCCAAGTATTACACAGTGCAGCCATTCATCCTGGTGGGTAGACGGTTTCGAGGAACTGACGAGAAAAGAAATTCGGAATTTTGTGTGAGACTCAATAACGTGAAGAAAGCCGAATGACCTAAGTTGGTTGTGAGGGTATTGGAAAGGATACTAGCTTCACATGCATGAGGTTGTGGGTTTGAATCTCACCAGAGGAAGAAATCTATGCTAGGTGTTTATCGAAGTGATATTGATAATCATTTTCATTCAACTGATGTAAATATATTTTTTTTTATTTCCGCTCCTCGGTCACGTGATTCAATAGTGATATGAACTTCTTCATTTGCTCTAATTTTTCTTCTTATCATCCATTTTCCACTGGAAATATTTGTTCGTGAACTTTTAATTATCTTCATGTATTAATTCCGATTTAATTTCTCCTATTTTTATGGCCCTGTGTTTTCGTTATTGTGTTCATTATATCGATTTCTCACATTGCTTGAATTTTGTTTTACTTAGAAAACTTTCTCTCATTCATATCCTCATCTACCATACATTTCCATAGTACACAAAGAATTTAGGTTATGTTTTAAATATTTGTATGTCGATTACCATGCAAAAAAAGGCACGTCTTGTAACGAAAAATACGTTTTTCACGTTAATGCACAGTCAATATAAATAGATTATTTCGTCTTTTGTTTTTTTAATTAATTTATCGGAGTTTTGAAGTAATTGAATAGTCAAACAGATAGGTACAATAAAATACACATTCACAAAAATTCCGATTGGAAGAAGAATGATGTAAAGAAAAATGAAACAAATGGAAAAGTTCATACGGTGATTAAAACGATGTGACAGAGGAATAGAACGAAAGAAATTACATTTAAAACAATAAATTGAGTAAAAATAGGCACCAAAGTCATTTCGATAAGGATTTAAAAAAAAATTTACTGCACCTGACGAGGCATGGTTAAGCTTCTGTCCTAACCATTATGACACGCAACCAGACTATGGAATAAGACTTCCTTAACGCTATATAGCATGACGCAAAATTCCAAACTCTTCTGCGTCAGTTACTTGCAAACGGAGGCCCACCTGGATGCAGGGTCTGATACTGGGGGGTCTTGAGTTACACTACCGCTTATTTGGTTTCAAAAAGTCGACCCCACCGCTGGGGAGCTCTCCATGTTGGTTTTAAGAGTAACAAACGGCACATTTCGAAAGAACAGTAATGTCGCAATCCAATAGAAGCAACTAGCGGTGGCTCCTGCAAACTTAAAAGACGGCTCTAGCAAAGGCAAAAAAAAAAAAAAAAAAGAAATTACTGTAGCAAGTAACCTGGCAACGCTACACACACGTTAACCAACAGAACAACAACGAAATAATAATAATAACAAGCAACAAACCTAGCAACCAATACAACTGGATACAGATCACAAGTATACACAACATTTACTACCAGATGCCCAGAATTAAAATTTTTAACAGAACAACGACTAGCTGATCAGATCTGTGTAATAATCAGAATTAGAAAACATCAAACAACGAGTACAACAAATACTGGAACAAAATAATGCCCAATCAGAAGAAGAAGAAGAAAATAATACAGTAATGGACTCACACATCCCAGAGCAAACAAACGAAGAACAACACGCATCAATTAAACAATCAAAGGGAAACGAAATCTTAAGACTGCCACCAGAACAAGTACAAATAGAACACGAAGTGACACACATGTTAGATATAAAAGAAAAATTTCAGCTGACATATATAGAATACAAAGACACAAATACAGACATTAGACCATTCTTGCATACACCGCAAAATAACCCACAAGTCGAAACAACAATAAAAACTATCAACACAATCATACACAACAAAATAAATGAAAAAACAACTATGGGAGAGTTACAACTACTGGTTTAAATAGGAGCATTCTCTACACTAAATTTACACACTAGACAGACATCAGAACCAACCAACACACAGAAGAAACCCACAAAACCTGCATGGCAACACAGGCTACAGATCGGAATAGAAAAACTGAGAGAAGACATCAGACAGCTAACACAATTTCTAAGAAAAGAAATATCATATAAAAAACGAAAAAGGTTAGGTAAAATCTCACAACAAGAAGCGATAGAGCAATTAGATGAAAAGAAGCAGAAATTAGAAGCATTGGCCAAACGACTTAGAACATACAAAAAAAGTGAAAATAGAAGGAAACAAAACCAAACATTCAACACAAACCAAAAGAAATTTTACCAGACAATAGATAACACACGCATTAAAATAGACAATCCACCAAACATAACAGACATGGAACACTTCTGAAGCAACATATGGTCAAACCTGATACAACATTAAAGACATGCACGGTGGATACAAGCGGAAACAGAGACATAAAAGATGATACCACAAATGCCTGAAGTGATAATTTTGCAACATGAAGCGACCAAAGCAATTAATTCTACACACAATTGGAAAACCACTGGAAAAGATAAAATAGCAAATTTCTGCCTAAAGAAGTTCACGTCAACACATTCACATCTAACTAAATTATTTAACAGTTACATTGCAGACCCATACACATTCCCTGATACACATACACAAGGAATAACGTGTCTGAAACCTAAAGATCAAGCACACACAGCAAACCCAGCAAATTATTGCCCCATGACATGCCTACCAACAATATACTAAATATTAACTTCAGTCATTACACAGAAAATAACGATACATACAACACAGAACAAAATTACAAATGAAGAACAAAAAGGCTGTTGCAAAGGAGCACGAGGATGTAAAGAGCACCTGATAATAGATGCAGAGGTAACATATCAAGCTAAAACTAAACAAAGGTCGCTACAGTACACATACATTGATTACCGAAAAGGTTTTGATAGTGTACCCCACTCATGGTTACTATAAATATTGGACATATACAAAGTAGATCCTAAATTGATACAGTTCCTAAACATAGTAATGAAAAACGACACTTAATATCCAAACAAATTCAAATAATATCACATCACAGCCAATACAGATTAAGCGTCGAATATACTAAGGAGACTCATTAAGTCCTTTCTGGTTCTGCCTTGCTCTGAACCCACTATCCAACATGCTAAATAATACAAATTATGGATACAATATTACTGGAACATACCCACACATGGATGATCTAAAACTACTGGCAGCAACAAATCAACAACTCAACCAATTACTGAAGATAACATAAGTATTCAGCAATTATATAAATATGGCTTTTGGAACAGACAAATGTAAGAAAAATAGCATAGGCAAGGGAAAACACACTAAACAAGAAGATTACATATTGGATAACCACAGCGACTGCATAGAAGCGCTGGAATAATCAGATGCCTATAAATATCTAGGATGCAGACAAAAAATAGGAATACATAATACAAATATTAAATTTAGGAGAGTATATTTTATGTTGTACAACTTCTTGTGGTTGTCCCGTACCTCATATTGTCACATTATGACAGTTCACCTCTCCGTGTAAATGGAGTGTTGCCTCGTCACTAAACACTAACTGTGGGAGAAAACAGCAATGCTCCACCTTGCCAAGAGTGAAATTACGGAACTTCACACGATGTTAGCACCCTCACGAACAGCTCGCAGTAGCTGAATTTAATGTTGTTTGATGCAGAAACGTCGACGCATAGACGCCAGACGGACATCGGGGGCGTGCTGAGCTGTCGAGCTGCACGGCGAACGGATTTCTGCGGACCCCTCGTGAAACTGTGGCGGATGCGTTCGACGTCTGTATCATTCACTCGGGGACAGCCCGGAGGTTTGCCTTTATGCAAACATTCTGTTTCTCTTAACGCTAGGATGCATGGTGCCGAAAACAAACGTGAATTCATATGCAGGGCCTCCAAGGCCCTGACCTAATTTAAAATTTTCCTCTTTCCACATATTCATTCTTTGGAGTTAAATTTCGTTCTGTCAAATTTTTTGTCATATTGCAAGATTCCTAAGATACAGTGACAGGATCTGGTGGGCCAGATTAAAATTTTTTATATAAAACTCTAAGAGTGAATTTTTATTAGTTACTTTCCTTTACAAACAACATATACAAATTATTTTATTAATTCACTTATAACTTGCAGTTTACATTTTAAAACACTTATTACAACCAATTTCTTCAATTAAAACATGCTCATTATTCACAGTATTATGTATATAGGCAATATTTTTATAAAAAGTTATTATTCATTGTTCACATAAAATTGCATCTTTCTTAGTTTCCAACATGTGACAAACAAGAAGCACAAAGAACGCCACTATGTTCCTTACAAATGTTGGGTTTGCACTTAATGCATGTCATAGCACTTTTCCTGTGTTTCTTGTATGGACAATAATTGCATCTTCTTCTTTTTCCTGAAACATGTAGTTGGTTCGGCAATATGACATCTTCGCAAATCATCAACGATTTTCTTTGGAAGATTAGGGATCTGAATATGAAGTTCCATTAGAGGTCTTACCATTTCCTCTGCTAAACCTCTTAGGAACAAACGCCTTTTATTGCTTCTTCCACTATGGTATGTCAGATGTTGGGCGGAAAATAAAATTTCAGTGGTCATTGCTGCGATGTCCATCATATTCATCCATAATGCAAATGGACATCTTCTCGTTTGTCTCTTGCAAGTGTAATAACGAATATTCTGGTCCATTTATCTACTCCACCCTTCGTAGAGTTATAGAAGTTTATTGCATCTGGTTTCTTTTTTGCATGAGTTTCATCAATGTTTCTGTCGTATTGCATTGTGCTAATGAGAACTATAGACTTCTTCTTATTGGGAAGATAACTCACCATTGTAATGACACCTATAAATGCAAACAAAGAGGAATGAATTGCTCTTGAGACAGATGGTTCATCTCATTAGGAATTTCTGGTTTATTTTGTTTGATTGTTCCCACCACTGTAATTTGCTTCTGAAGCACACTAGTAAAGAAGTTGTCAACGGTAATATTTTTTGATGATCATTGAATGCTTTTAGCAAGATCTTTCACTACATTCAATCCAAGATTTTTCTGAATAAATTCATGGGGCTTCCTTCTCGTGTAAACAGTTCCCTCTAAAGCATATGATCACATAACAAAAATATTTTTATGCCGCACTTGGCTGGTTCAGAGGGCATATACTGGGTGAAGCTGCATCTTCCACGGATTAGGACTAGCTGTTCGTCAACTGTGAGCGAATGATTGGGATTCATTCTATTTCTACACTTATCAAGAAATAGTTCACATACATAGCGAACTGCTGCATCATCTGCAGATCGAGCTTCACGGGTACGCCTGTCATCAAATCTAATCATTCTCCTTATATCCTCGAATCTATTTACTGACAAGGTAGCCTTCTATGTAGGATTTTCCTTTTCATCCTAGAATAATTCTCTAATAAGGACATCCCAAGTCTTCTCATCACCAGAAAGCAGTAAAAGACCAAGAAAACCCACCATTCCAGCAAGCAAAACGTTTTTCCACGTAAAGC
Organism: Schistocerca gregaria; assembly: GCF_023897955.1. Classification (NCBI taxonomy): domain Eukaryota; kingdom Metazoa; phylum Arthropoda; class Insecta; order Orthoptera; family Acrididae; genus Schistocerca; species Schistocerca gregaria. The sequence continues at coordinate 115,508 of NW_026061952.1, read as the reverse complement.
AGCCACTCTTCTGCCTTCAATATTTGTGCAGATGATCATTTCCTTGGAGATGAAATAGTCCCAGGCATCCTTAGGTTTACAGGTATTCAAACCAAGGGCTGGACTAGATGCCTTCTTTACGATGTTATGGACAGGCGTACGAAAAGTTGCAGGAGGATCTAATTTCCAAATCGCTCCATTCCGACTAATGTATGTGTGGTCTTCTATACCTTTTTGTGGTGGTGCTCCATTTTCAGACTCTGATGAAGTAATATTATCGGAAGGACTGCCATCTGCCTCAATATTCACATCTGCAGGTTCATTGGCTAATTCTTCACTACTTGCATCTTCAAATATATTTCCTTCCTCGCAAGAATCATCTTCTTCAGACCACTGAGCCACAACACTTCTAGAGCTTGCAGTTTTACATAGAAACTCATGCCTGCAAACGTCACCCACCGACGCTGTGGAGCATCAAAGTCACAGGCGCCAGCTCCGGTAAATGTATGTATATGCAAGATGATCCGTGATTGTGTTACAAACTTCCTAGTATGATGGAAACAGACAAATGTATCGATTTGAGGTAAGGGCCCCTGTACCGGAAACAAACGTGTCGAAAGTTGTAAGTGAAAATCGTTATCCTGCCTCTGACAGTGGAATACATGTACTGGTACTGTTGTTGCTAGGATTGTAGGGTAGGCAAAGTTCAGAGGCGGCAGTATAGACCGAAACAAGAAAAAAAGTGCAGTAAACATGGAACTCTAAACTGCATAATTCTGGAGCTGTAAGCACTTGTTCAATAGTGGAGATGGCTTTCACGCAAGCGATGATGAACAAGTGCTCATGGTTCATGATGTATGCATCTTACAGCCTATGTGTACTGCACATTGTTTTCTTCTTTCGTTCCATACCACCGCCTCTGCAAGTTTCCTGTCCTACATCCTAGCAACAACGATAACGTTACATACTGTCAGAGGTAACAGAAAGGTTTTCTGTTATAATTTTCCGGTGCAAGGACATAATCACAAATGTACGCATTTATCCATCTGCATCATCTTAGAAAGTTTGTAACATCTTCATGGGATCCATCTATTTTTGTAGTTGCCGGTTCCTATAACTTTGACGTTCTGTAGCATCGCAAGATGACGTTTTCAGAAGTAGATTCCTATGTAAAACTTGATCAGTTAAATCCCCTGTATAGTCACGAGTAGTGTGAAACACCGTGCATATAGAATGAATAACACCAGGCAATGGACTAGAACGCTGTCTCACTCACTTCTCACGTATTGCCTTACTTTTATGTCCTTCGACTTGTACAGCCTCTGTCTCATTTCTGGTGGAGTTCTAAGTAATGTTTCTCTCGCTATATTTTATTCCTGGTTCCATCTTAAATTCAAACTGTATATTCTGGTCAACATCGTCAAAAGTTTTTTCTGTATCGAAAGATGTTATAAATATAGGTGCTGTTCCCTCCAAATTGATTTTCCTCTAAATCAGCTTCTGTAAGGTGCTCCATTCCTCCGCAAATAGTTTGTATCAGTATTTTCAGCTAGGAGTTATCATAGTGGTGGTTTGAAAATATTCGCACTGACCACGAGTTGCCTTATTTGGTATTGGTGCTATTACGCTTCTCGTTTAGTGTGAGGATTTAGCGGGTATCTCAGCTGGCGTACTCGTTCAGGAGTGAAGCAGCAAATCCCGGCAGAGTGAGTCGTCGCCAGCTCCGCTAGAGCCCTCTGGTAGCGAAGCCCTGCGCTACAGACAACTGACTGTATGAGGGACCAGTAGCGACACCTAGCAGCGATGTGGTGAAAAGGAAATAGTATTGCTAAAAGTTTTATCCACGCCTTTTAGCATTTAGAATGGAGATATGGCACGGAATTTAATAGCAAAAGAAAACAGCTATAGTAGCAGTCTCTCTCTCGCAATGCAACAATAGTACAACAACAATAGACCAACTGAATCTGTAGAGGTAGTAATAAAATTTCTTTTCTGACCTGCAAGGTACTTTTATATAAAGCTGAGCCTTAGAGGTTGTCATGAAACTACCAACAGAAATATTATATGAGACATGTAGACCTGTCAGTAAAATTCATTTTTTTAAATGTTAACTGTTTAATTTAGCATTCAGCTGACATAAGACCAGGAGAATTATCCTGTATCATACAAACAAAGAGTTTATCTCATTAGTGACCTGTATCCTATCTTAATCTCATTTTGACACTTGAATAATTTGAAAAAAAGGCCTGTGTTCGTTTTGAAACTACAATTACTGACAATATTCACTTATAAATGGCACTGAGTGTGAACTGTTACGAAACGATTTCTGATACAGAATTTATTTATTATCGTATAATCAATCAGGATACTAAAAAGAAAAGGCAGACTGAGACACCTGAAAATATCTTGTGTGATGGTATTGATATAATATTTTGCATTTCTTTGACATTGAGATAATTTATTCAGTATTATAGCCAAACTTACTTTCATAATTACCTACAAGAAAATGAAAGCTGTTTTGGTATTTATCTTAGCAGCATTTAGCACAAAAAGGAAAATAAAACTTATTAGTTTTTTTAGTGAGGATTTCATTTCATTGTTGCAATCCTACAAATGTTCATGATACTATGCAGTTTCTTGCGACAGTGAGATGTCTTATGTAGAAAGTACCTGGAAAATATATGTGGATGTGGTCTGGTGAAGAAAGTGTGCGTATTAAAATTTAAAATAAGTGATTGCAGCAGCATAATGAGGTATATTTTGTAGTGTGGGAGTGAGCTCCACGTGGGATCCGAAGCACGGACCCCACGGGGGTGCCCGGCATGCGCCACATGCCAGGGCAGAGGTGGAGGCTAGTGTTCGGAAATCTGAAAATTCCAGCGCCGGCCGGGGATTGAACCCCGGCCCGGCTGGGGCGAATAGCCCCAGCCGAGGCGCTGGAACGTTCCAGACCCCCTTACCACTAGACCACCGGGGACCCCGGCCGTTTCCTGCTCTGAACTCGGTCTGGTAGACCTGTCACACTTCCTGTTGTCGGCTGTGTTTACATCGGACGCTGAGTGGCATAGTGTAGCCGGCAACATTAGAACGCTGTGAGGAGGAAGTGTTTACCTCCGACTAGTAGCTGTCCCCCCTACCCAGGTGAAGTAGCTTTACAGTTACCAAAGACATTTGAAATCAGCCTTTGCGACTGTATGCAGTCGACGGTTGTTAATCGTTTGTTTCAACCTGTTCCCAAATGCCTCGAGAAAACCGAAGCAACTTCTTCACTAATCGAGGCGACTGTCATATCAAAACGACCCGCAGACATTCTATAATTACAAGTCAACGCCTAGCTTACACCAGATAATTCTGTCTGTTTCATCAGTTGTTTTAACAATGCACGAAATACCACAGCATATTATTAATCCGTTGCAAATAAATTTCTGTGTGTGCAGTTCAGGTCTGCGCCGTACATTTTTCGTGAAAACGTCGGGATAAAATCGTAACATGTGTTTCATATTAATATGAAATTAAGTTATCAATATCTTTATTACAGTGTTCACACTCACAATTTTGGACTTTTCAGTGGCTGAGGTACGATATAGCCTTTGAGTACGTTATCGCGTTGCGCAATTTCTTCCTTTTTTTCCGACTCTGAGGGAGCTGTCGCCTTCTCTCAGCGCTGCCCTATTTAGGCTTCTGGGAGGGCTTTTCTCGCGTTTTCTGTAATTTAGAGCATATTTACAAGTCCTGAGACGAACTCTCCCTTTGTGTCGTAGGTTTAAACTCAATATAGATTTTCGTTTATATTCCGGCGAATATTTTTATTTTCTGTTACTCCTAGCGGCGCTCCCTAAGCTGTTCATCGCAATGACACACAAATGAGAATCCTATCTTACAGCTACACCAGTTTATAACTTTACATAAAGATGATTCCTAACAATGACCCGCATATGCCAATACAGGCAATAAGTGACAACCACGTGGACTTAACCTTTGTTTGCGCACTGTCAGTCTCGTAATTAATAGTGATTCAAATCTGACGCCATTTTGTCACACAAGGAACTTCTACCACGGAGAAAGTAGACGTTTTTCACTTTAGGATATTTTCCAGGAAGTTTCCGACATTCGTAAAACAGAAACGAGTTTCGACGCTGTGGAATGCAACGAGAAGTAGCAGGTAACGAATTGTTTCGGGATTCCACCATCCAAGCTGCAAACGATCATCGAGCGGAAAGATAATGTTGCTCATAAGTATTAAAAAGCGGGAGCAAGCAGACCGGGCGAGGCGAAAGTTTATGGTATTGCCTTACTCAATGCAGGGTACAAAAGGTATATGTCGGAGGTTATAGCTTTACGGAACGCTAAGACATTTACGGTTAGTCTGGGAACAGAAGTCTCAGATACAAATAAGGAGTGACAAGCTAGCTCCAAAGACATAAGGTCCTTTATGAGAAACTTAATTGACAAAAAGCAACCATTCGTGACAGTTGATTCAGCATTGAAAAATGAATGAAGCTGAATTTATGTATTTTCGAACATTTGTGTGTACCTTCCTTTTCAAATACTAAAGCAAAAAACATGTAAGAAAACTGGAAATACGTTAGTAAAAAGAAAATAAAAATTTTATTTCGATTTTTCCTGATTTCATCTAGAGTAAAGTCGAGTTAAATAGAATTAATTATTCGAACTTCGAATTGTGCAGACTCGATTGTAACGGTCCTTTGCGCTTCGAATTTTCTAGTCAGGAGTAATGTCTAAAAAGTAAAAACAAATCTTTTCGTACTACTATCCACGTTGCAGTAGATGCTGGTTTGGTTGTCCTTTTTAGTATATCAGTATGATCATAGAGTCATAATAAACGTACACAACGCTGTTACGGTATAAAAGTACTTTTATTTTTACCAAAGTCGCGTAAGAATGAGCTTTTGCCATGCATCCCAACTCCCTAAATCCGCCATGAGGGAAAAGAAAATGAATACTCTTTCCTTTGCTTTCACCCTTCATCAATGACAATTGATAATGACTTGGCAGCAGAGACCTGTTTAGCTTGAGTGAGCTTAAACGGAAGGCATTGACGAATAAAAATACAAAACAGATATATACGTAACGTCACGTAACCATGAAGAAAAGCAGACTTGGTTCATTTTACCATATAAGTTCATTCTTTTAAAACATCGTAAGTAGAATTAACAATTTCGGTCGCTTTCAACATCTAGGAATGTTCTTTATAATAAATAAGTTTCTGATATTTACTTACAGCAATCTTGTGTCTTTTCCCCTTGCATTTGGAGTTGTCTTCTCTGACTGCAGATCTTCGAGCAGCAGTGATGTCATTATCCTACATTTATGTTGGTCTGCTGCGCTGAGGTTGATCCCTCACCTGTGGTCGAGTGAGAGATCATTCCAAAGTATGGCAGGCAGCGAAAGACTTTGCGAGGGGCCGATCGTAGGGCCTCCAGAGGAAGCTTCTTGGAACGCAAATTCTGTGTGTTCACAGAAGGTGAGTTTGCTGGTAGTTCGGAACTCCAATAATAGGCACGTAATTGGCCGCCTTAGTAACATGGCTGCCAAGGAGGGGAACGACGGCAGTGTGCACAAGGTGGGGGAGTCAGTCCTGATTTGTAAAGAGTGCTTCCGGATGCCATGAAGAGTACAGGGTGCACCCAACTGCAGGTGGTGGCCCAACTCGGTGCCAATGGCGTGTGTCGCTTTGGATTGTTGGAGATTCTCTCTCCTTTTGTTTAGCGGATATGGTTAAGCGAGTTTAAGGCGGAGCTCATAATCTGCACCATCATCGACAGAACCGACTGTGGTCCTTCGGTGCAGAGCCGAGTGGAAGGTATGAATAATAGGCTCAGGCGGTTACGTGACTGTGTAGGCCTCAGATTCCTTGACTTGAGCCATAGTGTGGTGGGTTTCCGGATTCCGCTTAATAGGTCAGGAGTCCACTGCACGGGTAGTGGGGGCGGCTGGGGTGCATTTTTAGGTTAGAGGGTCTCAGGAAAACATAGAAATGGCGTCTGTCTAAAAGGGGGCAGGTAACACACAGTAAGGTGGTTGTAGAAACGATCGGTGTTGTAAATTATCGTAGCTGTGTTGGGAAAGAACCAGAGCTCCAGGCCCTAATAGAAAGCACTGAAGCTCAAACAGTTATAGGTACGGAAAGCTGGCTAAAGCCGGAAATAAGTTAAGCCGAAATTTTTTCAAACGACCTAACAACGTTCAGAAGGGATAGATTAAACATAGTTGGTGCTGGAGTATTTATTGCTGTCAGAAGTAGTTTACCTTGTAGTGAAACTAAAGTAGATAGTTCCTGCGAAACAGTATGGGTAGAGGCTATACTTGTCAATCGGACTAAACTGGATCGTTTTACCGACCCCGACTGAGAGGATATAGTTGCTGAACAGTTCAAAGAAAACGTGAGTCTCATTTCAAATCGGTACCCCACTTCCACAATTATAGTCGGTGTTGATTTCGATCTATCCTCGATATGCTGGAAAATTTATACCTTTAAAGGCGGCGGTACGCATAAAACGTCAGCCGAAATTGTACTGAATGCTTTCTAAAAACATTATTTTGAACAATTAGTTCGTGAGCCCACTCGAAGCATAAATGATTGCGAAGGCGTACTTGACCTCTTAGCAGCAAATATTCCTGGATGAATAGGTAGTATCATGACGAATACAGGGATAAGCGACCACAAGTCAGTTGCCTGTACACTGAATACTGTAACACCTACAACCATCAAAAAGAAACTTAAAGTACATCTGTTTAAAAAAAGGTGACAATGCTCTTAACGATTTTTAAGGAAACAGCCTCCACTCCTTCCGATCTGATCATGTAAGCGTAGAAAAGATGTGGAATGATTTCAGAGAAATAGTATCGATTGCAATTGAGAGATATATATACCACATCAATTAATAAGTGATGGTACTGATCCCCCATGGACAAAACGGGTGAAATCGCTGTTGCAGAAGTAACGAAAAAGCATGCCAAATCTAAAAGAATCCAAAATCCGCAAGACTGGCAATGTTTTGCAGAAGTTCTAAATATAGCGGTTACTACAGTGCGAGATGCTCTTGATAATTTCCGCAACAAAACTCTGTTTCGAAATCTGGCGAAAAACCCAAAGAGATTCTGATCATGCATAGAGTACACCAGTGTCAAGACGCAATCAGTACCTTCACTGGGCGAAAGTAACAGTGGAGTCACTGATGACAGTGCCACTAAAGTAGAGTTAAGAAACGTGGTTTTCCGAAACTCCTTCAGCAAAGAATACGAAGTAAGCATTCCCGAAGCCCAGTCAACAGAAAGTGCATATCCTCGGTGTAGCAAAGCACCTTAAATCACTTATTAAAGGCAAGGTTTCCGTTCCAGATTGTATACCAGTCAAGTTCCTCTGAGTGTGCTGATACAATAGCTCCATGTTTAGTAATTATATACAACCGCTCACAGAAAGATCCGTACCTAAAGACTGGAAAATTGCTCAGGTCACACCAATTTCTTACAGTACTGCCTTTTGTGATGTTTAACAAAACTGTTGGCAAGCGTACTTGTTATACAAATGGGCACGGCAAAGGCTTAAGGTCGTAAAAAAAAATTTCAGCGTTAAACTGGAAATAGTTGTAGGAGAGTATCAGAAGTAATAACCTAATGACATCTTTAATTTCTTGTACATTAGGTTTTTGTGTTGGAGAAGATTCTCATCAGTAATTTTAATAGTCTCATAAATGTGAATGTTAGCAAGTAAATTAATTACGTTAAAGGATACGGAATTACCATCATCAGAAATGGAAAAGTTTTTAATTTTAGCTGTTAGTTAAAGGGAATTTTTGACAGTGTAGTTTTCTTCAAAAACATAATATTCTTTAAATGGTGTATCTAATTTTTTGCCGATTTCGTAGAAGCGCCGTCTGTATAGTTAACACTGTGGACAGGAAGCGAAGGCGGCGTGCAGTCGGAGGCGATGCTGGGCACCAATTGTCGGCTACGACAGGACTGCCCGGGAGGCACACTTACACTCCAGTGGCCGCACGAGTCACAGTGGATGTAGCGAAAGGTCCGCAGCAGCACTGATACTGTCGCGGTTGTGTGCACCACCTGTTCTAGTGTCTCGTATGCACGAAGGACCTCTGCAGACCGAGTTGCAACTTTCTTAGCTCGCTGGACTGTGCATTTGCTGATTTACAGGGGCTGTGCTCGATGCAGCCCGCCTGGCAGTGGTGTGTTGCAGCGTGGCGTCAGCGCCTGACAGTTTCCGCAACTGGACAAATGAACTGGCGGTAAAAAAAAGTCACAACAACTTTCGTTTTCTGACAAAGGCTGCAGCCAGAAATTTAGTTATAGAGTTTGATGGTCTTTTCTATGTGCCTGAGCGATCATCCTTACGGTGAGTTGCTGACTACGCTCAGAGTATTTGCTCGAGTTACCCGTTGCGTGTGTTATCGCCGCGGTATCATTTCATCGACGTGGTGACTGTGACATGTGAATGGCTGGTCACATGAATGGACTTTCGTGGCGGGCAAAAATTGCAGGCCATTTCTGTGGGTCTCTCTAACGGATCGGGCCTGCCGATCCAAAGCCCATAGTTTGCCACTAATGTGCGGGTACTACCATGGACCTAGGACTGTGGTGCCCCTCCTCGGCCCCAGGCGATGTATTTCGGGAATCGTGACTGTCTCACAGCAAGTATATTGTACAGTGCGGCGTTTGATACAAAATTTATTTATTATAGTATATTTTGGCACTTCGAAAGTAGTTTATATATTTGAAAGAATGGACGATAAGAAAAAAAAATTGTGGCAATCGCAGGCAGTTTGTACACTATGAAGTCATGTATTTATTGAAAGAAAAAAAAAATCACACAATACCTGTAGATAATAGACATAACTCAGTGAGTAATAACCGACAATTACGAACATAGAAGCATAATTTTATTAGCAGTCACCTACAGTGTTGGTTGACACACCTCTTGCCCACCTTGTACATTTATTTCGAGAGGCCTACTTTTTTCTGAGATTATTTTAAATACCATCACTGCTTTCAGGAATGTGTCTCGCAACTCCAAGAAAATGCATATTTCCGTCACCAAATGGGTTTCGCTTTATGAAAATAAAATCAGTGATCTTAATTAAACATATCTACCATTGGGCTTCCTTTCTCCATCTACAAGCAGTTCATTACACAACATTTTGATGTTAGTACTTAAGATTTTTGTTCACACGTTCAGAAACACAGAGGTCATTACATTTTATTTTTTTTTTTTTCAATTTAGGTCTTTCACTTGGGGGAAAGTTGTGGCAACCCTGTAATAGGTTTCAATTTTCAGTCTCATTGCAGCATTGTTATTTAAGACAAGGCATAAGAATGTAATGGGTTTGAATCATTGCATGTCAGTCATCCATGAACTGCAAAATCTTACACGTCATTAAGACACATTTTCAAAAGAGAAAAAAGGTACATTGCATAATATACAAAAAATGGACTCGCTCGCTGAGGATGTTATACAAACTTAATTATGTACGTAGACAGTTCATACGTTCCGGGAATAGAGAATCTCGACTATTTTCACCCGTTATCGACATTGATCCTGGCAAGATACCGATCCCACGGATTAAAAGATTTTCGAGAATGTTTTCATTTTAATACTATAAATGTGACAAAGTCATGCAGGAAGCAGGCGACCAGTATTATTATTTTAATAATGAACAGCCTCTGTTGCATCGCTTACCTAGAATTTACCCAGGTTTCAGTAGGGATAACTCAACCTTCTTCAGAATAACAATGTTTACTGTGTGTTCATAGTGGAGATCCAGTACAGCACTCGTGGCTGCCGTATCGCGGTCGCGAAGTGGGGCCGATGCAGTGCCAGATAAGTTTTACAGTCTGGCGATAGTTTATGAATTAGTAGTATTAACTTGGCGATGTCCACTATGGACAGACAGTAGATACTGTTATTGTGAAGAAGGTTGGGTTATCCCGACTGAAACACAGGTAAATTCTAGATAAACGGTGCAACTGAGACTGTTCATTATTAAAATTAATGTTTATACAGTTGGTGACAGGACCGCGAAATGTTGCAGATATTTAAGTATTACTGTTATTAGAGTAATTAGAAGTTCTGCATTGAGGCTAACTGTGTCTGTTCTGCTTCACATGCAACTTTGAACGACATATGCAGATGCAGTAATCGCATATGGATATCTGATGACGGCTACATTCCGAAACACAATACTGCCATTCCTTGCGCGATATTTGACGTTTAGTATTGGGAACCAGTCAACATGAACGCAGAACTACTGATGTTGTAATTTGAAGTTCGATGTTGGATAACAATTTCCGTGTGATATAATAACAAATTCCCAGTTTTCGGATTTTTCCTTTACGTGTACTGTAAAACCTTGCTCCTTGCTAATTTTCATTAGTGTAGGTCAACAGAAAGTGCCCTCTAGGTCTGTATATTTTACACCGTGAAGGGAACACGACCTCAGTATGTGAAAAAAATTTCAACTTGATACATCTCCCCGTTCCTGAAGCAAAGGATCTGCAACAGACAGACGAAAACAAGGGTAAAAGATTAAGTGGTATATTTAGCCAAAAACATGGCACACTGCACTTAAAAATACAAAAAAAGAAAGGCACCGAGATTCGAACTCACGACTTCTACTGTTCCTGCACGCTCATTATCGCTAGACTACCAAGCCCGACATTTGCCTTTTTATACTTATGTGGGGGGGGGGGGGGGGATTTATTTTAATTGGTTGTGATGCCCAGATAACATACACGCAAACGCGATCCTGTTGCCAGTTACAGAGCAGTAAAACGCCCAACTCACATCAGTATATTGCTTTATTTGTATCACATATTCGAGCACAATTTCCATCTGTACTTGTGTAAACTTTTAAGAAGCTAATCGCCATAACTACGCTTACGTCTTTGGTCACGAGATATTTTTTGTACTCCTACTGTCAAACTCTGTGTTACCTTTTACGTCGGTAATCACGTGCTGATTATCCAAGTAGCAGCCGACTGTTAATAAATGTTTTACTTTTTATCAGCGCACCTTGTATTCACGCATACGACTGTGTACAGTTCTCAGAGATTATCAGCATTAACTTCCAAGCCATCCACAAGGAATCAAGAGTGGCATTAGAGCCACCCTGAAGTCTAGGCTGGTCTTCACGGTGGCACGAAATCTTGGTCAAGCAGAAAATTTATAATTCTGAACTCAGGCGTAACGAGTTACCTCAGACTGAATGAGCTCCCCCCTGCTAAGCAGCATGGATTCCGAAAACATCGACTACGTGCAACCCGACTCGAACGACAGTCTGAATACCAGAGATCAAGGCAGACAGGGGAAAACGGTGTTTACTGATTTCCGAAACGCATTTCACTCACCAGGACAACTGTGCTTTTTAAGTGAATTGGGTTTCGCATGATCTATATTCTCAAAATTCATGCTGGCTCGCGTTGAGGTCGTTCTGTTTGACCTCAGAATATGTTCTAAGGTACTACAGCAAATCGATAGCGAAAAATAAAACTGTGCAGTTAAACAGGCGAAAAAATACCGTACCCTATTACCGTGATGCCAAAGAGTCGCAGTTGTAACAGCTGAAATCATACAAATACATTGTTGCAACACTTAATAGGTATAAGAAATGTCACGACCACAATAGTCTGAGTTGTAGGTAAAGCAGCAAAACAGTGCAGCTGACTATCCCCGCGAATTTCCGCTAGCCCCTTGTAACTCAAGGGCAGGCTGCCGCTTCTTGTGGTCGAACAGCCAACCCCTTACTGCATTCCACGGTTACGCCGATGGCGATGGCTGTGGTACTGAGATGAGAAGAATTTAGTGCACGAAGGCTGAGGGCTTACACATCCACACTATGTTCGTTTAGGACTTAAGCTCACGTTCTCTAAACACTTCCATAGTGGAAAATGATGAAAGGTTTCTGTTCCAGTAGTGTGCTGCAGCGTTGGCTCTTGCTATACCGTGCCCAGTTGGCTGTGTTTTGCCTTGCAATGCATAACACACTCATCCACTCGCAACTTTTATTTATCATCATCCCATTGAACCATGAACCATGGACCTTGCCGTTGGTGGGGAGGCTTGCTTGCCTCAGTGATACAGATAGACGTACCATAGGGCAACCAAAACGGAGGAGTATCTGTTGAGAGGCCAGACAAACGTGTGGTTCCTAAAGAGGGGCAGCATCCTTTTTAGTAGTTGCAGGGCAACATTATGGATGATTGACTGATCTGGCCTTGTAACACGAACCGAAACGGCCCTGCTGTGCTGGTACTGCGAATGGCTGAAAGCGAGGGGAAACTATGGTAGAAATTTTTCCCGAGGGCATGCACATTTACTGTATGGTTAAATGAGATGGCGTCCACTTCGGTAAAACATTTCGGGGGTAAAATAATCCCCCATTCGGATCTCTGGGCGAGCTCTACTCAGTAGGATGTCGTTATCAGGAGAAAGAAAACTGACGTTCTACGGAACGGAGCGTGGAATTTCATATCCCTTAATCGGGCAGGTAGGTTAGAAAATTTAAAAAGAGAAATGGATAAGTTAAAGTAAGATATAGTGGGAATTGGTGAAGTTCGGTGGCAGGAGGAACAAGACTTTTGGTCAGGTGACTACAGGGTTATAAACACAAAATCAATTAGGGGTAACCAGGAGTAGGTTAAATAATGAATAAAAAAAAATAGGAGTGTGGGTAAGCTACTACAAACAGCATAGTAAACGCATTATTGTGGCCAAGATAGACACGAAGCCCACGCCTACCACAGTAGTAGAACTTTATATGCCAACTAGCTCTGCAGATGACGAAGAAATGTTTGATGAAGTAAAAGAAATTATTGAGATAGTGAAAGGAGACGAAAATTTAATAGTCATTGGTGACTGCAATTCGGTAGTAGGAAAATGGAAATAAGGAAACGTGGTAGGTGAATATGGATTGGGGGGGAAGAAATGAAAGAGGAAGCCATCTGGTAGAATTTTGCACAGATCATAACTTAGCTATGATTAACACTGGGTTCAAGAATCATGAAAGAAGGTTGTATATGTGGAAGAGACCTGGAGATACTGCAATATTTCAAATTATATAATGGTAAGACAGAGATTTAGAAAACAGGTTTTAAATTGTAAGACATTTCCAGGGGCAAATGTGGACTCTGGACACAATCTATTGGTTATGACCTGTAGATTAAAACTGAAGAAACTGCAAAAAGGTGGGAATTTAAGGAGATGGGACCTGGATAAACTGAAAGAACCAGTGGTTGTACAGAGCTTCAAGGAGACCATAAGGGAACAAATGACAGGAATGGGTGGAAGTAATACAGTAGAAGAAGAATGGGTAGCTTTGAGGAACGAAGTAGTGAAGGCAGCAGAGGATAAAGTAGGAAAAAAGATGAGGGCTGCTAGAAATCCTTGGGTAACAGAAGAGATATTGAACCTAACTGATGAAAGGAGAAAATATAAAAATGCAGTAAATGAAGCAGGCAAAAGGGTATACAAATGTCTCAAAAATGAGAACGACAGGACGTGCAAAATGGCTAAGCAGGGATGGGTAAAGGACAAATGTAAGGATGTAGAGGCTTGTCTCACCAGAGGTAATATAGATACTGCCTACAGGAAAATTAAAGAGAACCACTTGTATGAATATCAAGAGCTCAGATGGAAACTCAGTTCTAAGCAAAGAAGGGAAAGCTGAAAGTTGGAAGGAGTATATAGAGGGTCTATACAAGGGTGATGTACTTGAGGACAATATTGTGGAAATGGAAGAGGATGTAGATGAAGATGAAATGGGAGATATGATACTGCATGAAGAGTTTGACAGAGCAGTGAAAGACCTGAGTCGAAAACCTTCCATTAGAACTACTGACAGCCTTGGGAGAGCCAGTCCTGACAAACCTCTACCATCTGGTGAGCAAGTTGTATGAGACAGGCGAAATACCCTCAGACCTCAAGAAGAGTATAATAATTCCAATCCCAAAGAGAGCAAGCGTTGACAGATGAGAAAATTACCAAACTATAAGTTTAATAAGTCACAGCTGCAAAGTACTAACGCAAATTCTTTACAGATGAATGGAAAAAATGGTAGAAGCCAACCTCGGGGAAGATCAGTTTGGATTCTGTAGAAATATTGGAACACATGAGGCAATACTGACCCTACGACTTACCTTATAAAGTAGATTAAGGAAAGGCAAACCTACGTTTCTAACATTTGTAGACTTAGAGAAATCTTTTGACAATGTTGACTGGAATACTCTCTTTCAAATTCTAAAGGTGGCAGGGGTAAAATACAGTGAGCGAAAGGCTATTTACAGTTTGTACAGAAACAAGATGGCAGTTATAAGAGTCAAGGGACATGAAAGGGAAGCAGTGGTTGGGAAGGGAATGAGACAGGGTTGTAGCCTCTCCCCGATGTTATTCAATCTGTATATTGTGCAAGCAGTAATAGAAACAAAAGAAAAGTTCGGAGTAGGTATTAAAATCCACGGAGAAGAAATAAAAACTTTGAGGTTCACCAGTGACGTGGTAATTCTGTCAGAGACAGCAAAGGACCTGGAAGAGCAGTTGAACGGAATGAATAGTGTCTTGAAAGGAGGATATAAGGTGAACATCAACAAAAGCAAAACAAGGATAATGGAATGTAGTCGAATTAAGTCAGGTGATACTGAGGGAATTATATTAGGAAATGAGACACTTAAAGTAGTAAATGAGTTTTGCTATTTGGGGAGCAAAATAACTGATGAGAAGTAGAGAGGATATAAAATGTAGACTGGCAATGGCAAGGAAAGCGTTTCTGAAGAAGAGAAATTTGTTCACATCGAGTATAGATTTATGTGTCAGGAAGTCGTTTCTGAAAGTATTTGTATGGAGTGTAGCCTGGTATGGAAGTGAAACATGGACAATAAGAGAATAGAAGGTTTCGAAATGTGGTGCTACAGAAGAATGCTGAAGATTAGTTGGGTAGATCATATAACTAATGAAGAGGTATTGGATACGATTCGGGAGTAGGCGAGTTTGTGGCACAACTTGAGTAGAAGAAGGGATCGGTTGGTAGGACATGTTCTCAGACATCACCAATTTAGTATTGGAGGGCTGCAGGGAAGGTAAAAACGTAGAGGAAGACCAAGAGATGAATACAGTAAACAGATTCAGCAGGATGTAGGTTGCAGTAGGTACTAGGAGATGAAGCAGCTTGCACAGGATAGAGTAGCATGGAGAGCTGCATCAAACCAGTATCAGGACTTAAGACCACAAAATCCCAATGATCAAATTTGTGCTGTATTCATATTAATTTATCTCATTTTTAATACAATATACAACAAATAACTGTTTTTATGACACAAGAAATTATGTGCTTTACAGACCTATTCCTTGATGTTGTGATTTCATTTGTCACATCATATATTTTTGTACAGTTGAGCAGAGCTATTCACTTATACTGTAGTGACATTTGTTAAGCATGTGGTTATTGATCTTCTTATGGGCTTGCCAGACATATTCATTGATGAAATTTCGTTCATCACATGAAATTAAATCCTTATACATTTGCGCACAGCTATTCACTTATGCTGTAATAGCATTTGTCAAGCATGTGGTTCTTTATAACAGTTTTAAATTTATCCTAATTTTCCAGCTCTTTGATATGTTTTGGTAGTGCATTAAAAAGTTTGATGCCTTGTTTGCATACATGTTTCTCACTTTGGGTCCCTTATTACAGCCTGTAAGTGGAGATCTTTACATTGCCGTGTATGGTAATCTGTATTGGTTTTTCATTTTGTCGTGATTTTGTTTGAACACCGACAGACATTTCAGAATGTATAATGATGGAATTGCAAAAATTTCCAATGCTTTAAAAAGGGGCCTACGACGTGTTTCATGTGGGCTCTGGGTCATTATCTGAATAGGGTGTTTTTGTAATTTGAAAATCTCATTTAAACAACAATTTGTTTTTCCTCAAGGATACTATCCCATAGGCCTCAATTGACTGTAAATAGCCAAAATATACTAATCTGGTACAGTCATTACTACAAACTCTTGAAATTATTCCAAGTACAAAACATGCCGAATTGGGTTTTAGTGCTAAGCTCACCACATGGTCCTTCCAGTTTACCTTCTCATCAATGTGCATACCCAGGAATTTTGCTCACTGAACTCTTTCAAGTTGTTTCCCTCCATAGTGAGATGTAGGTCGTCATGTTCACTTATTCTTCCATATTGCACATAATTAGTTTTTTTTTTTTTTTTGCTTTCAGTGTTAGCTTGTTTGCACTGAGCCATTTTTGTGTATCTTGTAGGACATGGTCCACAATAGTGTGCAATGACTGCTTCATAAAACGAACAATTAAACTAGTATCTTCAGCAAAACAACTTGATTCTAGCTTTTCTCTCTGGCACATGAATAAAATTAATGTAAATGGGGAACAGCAAGGGGCCTAATACACTTCTTTTGGTGCTGTAATTCCAACCACCGTCATCCTCTTTTCCAGATACTACTCAAGCCACTTTTTGTTCCGGTCCTCTGATACCTATAGCTTCAAGCTTTTCCAAAAGTATGCTGTGGTCAACAGTGTCAAAGGCTTTTGACAGCTCTAGATTTATCCTGACAACACTTTTTCCCTCTCCCAATTTACTAATTATTTCTTTTGGGTTTCTTCCAGTACAGCTGTTTCGGTACTACTCCCAGCTAGAAATCCATGCTGATTACTGTTTATCAGATTCCATAATTAAGATAATGTGTCACTCTATATTTGATTAGTATCGCCAAAACCTTAGAGAAAGTTGGGAGAAGTGAGACAGGTCTGCAGTTTTCTGTTTCAAGATTATCACTCTTTTTCAACAGGGGAACGAATTTAGAAATTTTCCATTTCTGTGAAAAAAACTTGCATATTTTTTGACAAAATACAGTTGATATGCTACACTGGTTTTTTTTCTTTATTGTGTAGATACAGGGTCTGGTCCATAATATTAATGTGACCACTGCCAGCAATCAAAATCGACATGCAGTAACCACTAGCAGTGAAGGGTATACAAAGCATGTTGGGAGCCACAGAAAACAGTGCAGTTGTCACTATAAGGAGGAGACAAAATGTGCACTGTCATTGGCTTTTGGGGAAAGGGTGGAAGCATTTGGGAATGACTAAGTCTGTAAACTGTTTGCATGTCAGTGTGGTTAAAGTATACTAAGCTCAGCAAAATGGCGCTATTCAGAATTGGTGCCGAGGATACTGTGGTGTAGTCGCGGGCCACAGATGACAGGGGTGAATGTCAGCTGCAGAGACGTGCATCTGTTAAACAACTGACCACCCAGATGAACTGAGAGGCATTTCAAATGACAGATGGCTATTGGAATGCACATTGTTAAATGTCTGAAAGCAAAACACACTGCAACAACTGTCAGAATGGGGCACGACAGGGGAGGGAGTCTGTGGCATTCCCTGGGTGGTGATGATATTCTGGGAGGCACAAAGGATTAACAGATGTATCCGTCTGTCCTCGAGGGCCGTGTCCACCCGCACACACAGTTTGTTTTTATTCAGCATAGTGACATTTACCAGCAGTACAATGCAACACAGCTCGCAGGGTACATGTGTGGTTCAAACAGCAACAGGACGAGTTTATCACATGCCTCTAACCACCAAAGTCCTCGGATTTAAACCAACTGAGAATCTGTGGGAACCCCCCTGCCAGGGTGTATTGTCCGTGGATCCTCACATGAGAAACGTAGAACACCTGGACTTGGCAATGAAATCGTAATGGCTCCACACCCCTGTTAATACAGAACCTCACAGCCACGTGGGGGAGCCCAGTTTGATAAGGGATTTTTGTGTCCTTGGAAAGTGGGCATTGTGTTGTTCTTGTCATGAACAAGCATGTCTCAAAAGCAGCATAAAATGAAAAGAATTGCAGTAGGCAACTGATCGAGCCTGGATGGGGTCTGCCAGTCATTAATGCCATATGATCATTTCCATGAATCTCTTCCTGCATGTCTCGCAACGGTGTGCACTGCAAAAAGAGGTTATTCGAGGTCTTGACGGGTAGTCACATTAACGTGTATTTTCAGAAGAAATGAAGGTAACAAACTAAATAAATCATAATTACATTATTACTTTGCAGTGAGCCACAGGAGACCAAGGTCCATTGTACCAAAATACTCATAAAACACCTTTGAACCACCACCTGAATTTTATCAGTGGAGTTCATCTCACCCTTTATGTAGGAGAAAGTAAAAAACCTCCATAGACAATTTCAGAGGAGCCTCATATCTGATAGTACACTGATAAGATATCTTTTCGGTTGCTACTTTGCACTTCTGATCACTGTATGTTTCTAAGGAAAAGCCATAATGTTCAGACTTTGGTGACCAAGGTAGACAAAAGCTTTTAAATTTTGAAATAGTATCCTTGTTTGTTTATAGCCCAACACATTTAGCATATTTGGTCACTGTTCCTCTTTAGTACGTTTCCCTTTCTAATGCTCTAGGTGGAATGAAGTGGTCATATGGACATTGATACCTGGGAGTCACTTGCTGGGTAAATTTGGCTGACAAGTTGCAGGTCTTTTCTGTTGACACCACGGTGGGTGACTTTCATGCTGGCGATGATGAATCAATAATAAGGACAACATATCACCCACTCCCTGAGCAGAGAGAAGGTGCGACATGACTGGAAATGAACTGCATGGCAGTCAGATATGCTGACCACTCAGTGAAGTGGGTCGATAGATGCTACTCCACGTTATTTGCCTCCCCTCATCACATATTTTATAATGTGCCTTTTACATGCTCTTTCCTCAATCCTCCTCATATGGGATTATTCTCTCCCAAATGCTTGTCTACAAGGAATGTTGTACCACACAATGTGGCCACATTAAGATCCTAACTCGTAGTTAGTCATCGAGATGAACATTGTAAGTTGCCATTGACAGTCAGTCTCAAACACAACAGGAATCACTGCAGACCCATGTCTACTAGTTTTCAACCAAATATTGTGATGGCAAGTTGCATGCAGTGGGACCCTTGCAGAAGACTATTGAGGCATAAAAATGTATATGTTGTCAGTGGAGCAAACACCACATAATCTGGACAGCAGGTGACTTGAAATGTGTGGTGGTTTAGCCTCTTTCTGAGAACATATCAAGGACTCTGACAGCACAATAAGGTTTTTAACCTGCAATGGGCAGAGGATAAACAGAGTGTCTCAAAAGTTACAGAACACTTATGTTGTGTAACAGCATGCAAACAAATTAGACCTAAGGTATTGTCACAAAGTTTTATGCAGTTTAATCAATTTCAACATGTGTGCACCAGTGGTAGTGGGCACAATTTCCAGTCTGTTATCAGGATCGATCCACATTCAGCACATTATATCTGCATCACCTGTGGCAAGGACAGTAATGATTTTGTTCATTTAATTTTTGATGTGGTTGACAGCTGCTTGTTAGACTCTGTCCTTGGTATATGCTCATAGAAACAAGCCCAAGTTTCCAATGCCTGTTGGCCTAGAACACCAGGGAATAGGACCACCCCTGCCATTTCAGCATACCTCGTAACACCTGTTCCACAACATCTGCCACAGTGCACCATATTGCTGGAAAAAGACTGTGTCTCGGGAGTCAGCCAGTCATAGTAACAGCCTGAGCATATCAAGGTAAGAGGTTTTTTTTCTGAGGATAAAATGGTCCCAGAATACCATGGACCTCTTCCATCACAGTATGTGGATTTTTTAACATATCATTATCTTCTCACAGGATATGTATATACTCTGAATTGCCAACAAAACTGGCTTTGGCATACAGGGATTTGTAAACATACAGATTATGGCACTGCAGTCGGCAATGCCTATATAAGATAACATTTTTCTGGCACAGATGCTAGATTGCTTAGTGCTGCTACAATGGCAGCTTATCAAGATTTACGTGAATTTGAATGTGGTGTTATAGTTGGCATATGAGCAATGGGACAAAGCATCTCCAACGTAAGAATGAAGTGGTTATTTTCATGAGCATTCAGTGAATATCCGGAATCTAGTAAAACATAAGATCTCCGACATCGTTGCAGCCGAAGAAAGATCCTGCAAA
This sequence comes from Schistocerca gregaria, assembly GCF_023897955.1. Lineage (NCBI taxonomy): Eukaryota > Metazoa > Arthropoda > Insecta > Orthoptera > Acrididae > Schistocerca > Schistocerca gregaria. The sequence continues at coordinate 95,452 of NW_026061952.1, read as the reverse complement.
AACAGGACCAACAACTGAAGAGAATCATTCAAAGTGAAGAAGTGCAACCCTTCTGCAAATTGCTGCATATTTCAATGTTGGGCCATGGACAAGTGTCAGAGTGTGAACAATCAACGATATGAACTTTCATAGCTGAAGGTCCACTTGTGTACCCTTGATGACTGAACGACACCAATTTTTATGCCTCACCTGGGTCCATCAACACCAATATTTGACTGTTGATGAGTGGAAATGTATTGCCTTGTCGGACAAGTCTCATTTCAAACTGTGTCGTGCAGTTGGACACGTACAGGCATGGAGACAACCTCCTGAATCTATGGACACTGCATGTCAGTAGGGGACAGTTGTAGCTGGTGGAGGCTCTGTAATGATGTAGGAGGCATGCAGTTGGAGTATATGGGTAGGTATGACCCTGAAAGGTGACACATACATAAGCATCCTGTCCATTGGGAATTCCGATGGACTCGGTCAATTCCAGCAGGACAATGATACAGTTGGCAGGTCCAGAATTGCTACAAAGTGGCTCCTGGAACACTCTTCTAAATTTAAACACTTCCACTGGCCACTAAACTCCCCAGATTTGAACATTGAGCTTATCTGGTATGATTTGCAATGTGCTGCTCAGAAAAGATACTCACATAGCCCTCTATGCAGCATTCACAGTGTCAATTCCTTCCATCACTACTTCAGACAATAGTCATGCCCATGAGGCACAATCGATTACTAAACTTAGCCAGCACTGTACAACTGATGCGTGTTATGAAGATATAACATACTTTGCTCAGAGACAATAAAAGTGTGTGGGTAAATACTTTAATCAAAACTGAACATGAATGCCCAATAATAGAGTTAAGTTCCAATATTTGCAGCTCTTGCTATGTAGATGAAGTTTACTTTTAAAAACAAGAGTAGAAGGCTTAGATATATCATGCAAGATTATTTATAGTGATATCAATGTAGGTAAGATGTAAAGAGAGATAGGGGGGCAGGTTTTTTTTTTATTTAATTATTTTTGAAATAGAAAGTCTTCATAGTTGTGAAGGCAAGATTTGTCATTGAGCAAGTAGACTGGTGCTGTATCTGTGTTGAAAGATATTTCAGTTCCTTCAAGAAAGTCAGATTTCTTGCCTGGTTCTTTTCTACACTGTTTGCCACAATTCTTGCCCAGTAACTCATTCTGCAAAGTTGGATTTGTTCTGGATGTTAAGACGGAGTGCATCCCTGTGCTTCTACCAGTTTGTTTATTGCCAAAGTTTGGACATACCTGACTTGTGATATTCTTGCTTAGTGCTTTCAGTATTGTGTTGCTTGTGAAGAAGCTTATTTTCATGTCATACAACTTGAAGAGGTTGGCATGAAATCTTCCTTGAAGAAGGTCAGATTATTACAAAGATGGTCTTCCTGTTTGTGGGTGGTTGTCCAGAAACTGGTTGGTTTAATTTATGTATTACAGCAGGAATGTATTCATAACTGGAGGCAGCTGATTTTACAATTTGTGTTTCTTTTTATCTTTAACTTGTATCCATTGGACCTTTACACATGTGATTAAACATTCTTCTGAAGAACACATTTTTATATTGATATGGATGGTAACCCTGGTAATTGTTGGCTTCCTGGAAATTTCAGAATTTTATATAAAAAGCTTTGTTAATGTTTCATTCCTACAGTGACATGAAGTGAATTGAATTTTGTGGTGTAATTTATTAATTTCTTCAGCTAGATTTTCTATTTCCTTTGGTTGTTCTGTTGAAAATAATGAAATGAGAGTGTCGCAATTTCTCGTATTCTCAATGAATTAACTTATTCTAGGTCCCTACAGCTGTTGTGTGATAATCTAGTGTAAATTCCTGCAGATAAGAAAGGGATTTTGAACTCATGTCCATATAGTTTCCATAAGCTGCACTCATATGCGATACTTATAGAAATGATTCTGGTTGTTATTGAGTACAGTGGTTCTACCTGACAGCAGTTTCTAGTGATTTAAGTGTGTGTGTGTGTGTGTGTTTTTTTCAGGACCTCAAAACCCAGTGATGTAAGCACGGGCATTAGAATGCTTTTGAGTCTTGCAGCCAGACCACAAACAAGGTTTTGCCCCCTGCTGAACACCAAACCCACAGACAGTCTGGTTTTCTTTTTGTGAAAGTGAAAATTGAACCATTGTGGGTGCTATGATTGTCAGTTTCCATTAACATGACACAAGCAGAGTGGCAGGTATTATAAAAAAACGGTGCCATATCTTGGCGAACTTCTTTGATATGTTAAGCACTGCCCTAAAAACAGCAGAATGCCAAAGTTATGAGGTGATGTGAGATATTATGCTTGATATCATTACAGCCCACTATAAACTAGAGATTGCTTCTGCCAAGTGATCAAAATGTGGTCCATAAAGAAACTTTGTTATTCCAGCTGGCAGTGGGTCATTGATGTTTAGTATGCTTGAGAGCTGTTCTTTGTTCACACAGTGTTACTCATGAAAAATGACATCTTAGGCATGTATTGACCTCACCAATGACAACTGGCTTTGGCAAAACTTATTACTAGTCAATACCTGTTATGTGTTCAGTTGATGAATTTACACATTTGTCTATCTGGCATAGCAGTTCACAATATTTTTCCCTTTCTTCTGTGGTGAAGAGGTGGTTTGTTCTCTCGCACCCCTAGTGAAGAGGAGCAACTGTCATGGTCTTAAATAGTCCTTGATTGGCATACATAATCATTCCTAGTGTCAGTAGATCTTTCAAAGGAACATAAACAGCTCACTTCATTTCTCTGTCTCTTCTCAGCCTTGAGAACCCAGTTCCGTGCACCACCAAGATTATATAGCCACTGGCCTAATTAGAGTGATTCTCACACATTCTAATTTCTCATTCCATTTCCTTTTAGTTTTTTCTTATAAAACTTGTCTATTAAGTAAAACGTATGCTCCCAACATAAAGGAACTTGCAGACCACACAGAAGACCTGAAAATTTAGTTTGATTTTGGAGCAGAACAAGTGTTGTTGGCAGTAAAAAATTTTATAATTTCGGTGTGGAGCAACCTTACTTACCTTCTATTGTTGTGACAGAAATACTAATAAACATTTAACATGTATTTGGTCCAAAGAAGTTTATTTCTACAGTGTCTGCTAGGATGCCATTGTTTATCAGTGAACAATGTAAACCACAAAAAAGTAAATGAGAACAATAGGGTTTAGGAGCATACTTGTCACAACCATTGTAGTGGAAGTGCTTCTGCTGTGACTAACATTGTGTGAATGTTTCTAACTGGATGACAGTAAGACCATGGTCAGTACTGGAACCTGAAAGTACCTTACCTTGCTCCTGCCCTTCTGCAGTAATATAAAAATGAAACAGAGTGTCTTCCAGTGTAGAATTTTAACATTTTAAAGTAGTTCCTAGAACATGTTTCAGTATTCAGGTTGAAAAGAAATTTTTGGAGCATCTGTCAACGTTTTCAATTGTATACCTGTGTGAAAATGTACGTACGTCTTGTTCAGCAGTATTCAGTTTGTAAATATTTCAAGAGAGATGCTCTTCTTAATTTATTAAATGCCACATCAGTAAAGTGGCAATCTATGGGATCAAATTGAGGCAGTTTTAATATTGGAACTGGTATGGCTTACAGATGCACCATTGGTTATTTATACTAAACACAAGCCTTAGAACAAAATGAATAGCACTGAATGTAAACAAAATTTGAAAGAGGTAAGTGCTGGCACAGATTGCATTGACTTGTTTATCGAGTTTTGTATTGTCATCAGAGCTAATAAAGTTATTGCCAATAACAGTGAACATGAAGGAGTTATAAGTCTGTCTTGTATCAATTGGCAAAAATTGAAAACTAATAGGTTAATGTGAGAACAAGGGACATAAGTGACAACATAATCTGGATCTTGGTGAAACAAACTCAAATGAATACAGATATTATTTAGTTACATTTACTAGCTATTCTAGGTCCCCACAACAATGTACAACTGCCTTTGGTTAGGAGATTTAGCTTTATTGCAGCAAGGTATTTCAGTGTGTACTGCAAGTATTTTGATGAATTTTCATTTTCAACAAGTAGTAAATTCTGGCTGTAGGCATACAATTTTAAATGTATTGGGCCTAATTATTGTTTCTATTGTAAACATGACTATCATTAGTGGTCATGTAAAAACAGTAGCACATATTATGTAGCTCTATTTGCTGAAGAGCTACTCAGGTCAGAATATTACAACCTATTTGTAGCCCACCTTATTGGTGAAATTACTGTAGCTGTGAAGTTGTCATTTGGAACAGAAGCGCACAATAAAGTATTTTGAGACCAGCAGAACTGCTTTTCACCAATGTATGTGGGTAGTTATAACAATTTTTCGTCCAGTGAGTCTTCCACCTAGCTTATGGTTCAACACTATGTAGCAGTGACAGACTGCAGGGAGATAACAGGTGACCATCGGCATGATTAAATGTTTCTTAACCTAACTGTTTCTGTAAGTTGATAAAATTAACCCTTAAGTAATAAAAATGGTCATGTATATAGTTGCACACTGAAGTCCCAAATTATATTTATAATGCAGTGTTTGTTAATGTTGTAATGTGCCTACGAAACATTTATGGCTGAAATTTACTGTAAAAGATAGATGAATTTAAAAAAAAAAATGCTAATGGTCTTCTTAATTTTGTTGGTTCCATTGTTCCCATCACCTATTACGTATGTGAGAAATATTAGCAGTGAGGCTGTTTCGTTTTTTCGTATGGCATCGAGTAATTACTTCGTAGCAAATCCCAGAGGTTAAAAATGTTGTACTGCATGAAAGTCATGGTAATTCTACAGAGCTGTGTACATTTTTTAAAATACAAGCAGGTATCGGTTTTATGCTGTAAATGTCTTGGTAAGCTTTCCAGTGGAACAACCAGAAATCTGTGTGCAAATTAACACCATGCAAGCAGTGTAGGTAATGGTGACAGCTCTTTTAATACACCCTGTATATGAAAACAAACTACATACACACAATTTTCGAGTGTTTAGGAGAGGAAAAGAAGCTTTTTTTTATGTGACTGCCTCTAAATTTCTTTTTTTATAGGGGGAGACGAAGTTGGTATATGAAGCACTGGTTACCAGTTCAGCTGAATGCATTGTCACTATTTGAGCAAGCATATTCCAGTTGTGCTATAATGTAGACAGGCGATATTTTCTGAATTGCCCCTATACCAATAGTCACACCATATCTTGAGCATTACTAACATCTCTGACCCCACAAATTCTTTGTGAATGTAGATTTTTGTACACAATGTATGCAATTTTTTTAGGAGCACCTGCTGACCAGAGAGTAACAACCTCAGGATAAAAGCAAGTAGCTGTACAGGACAGAAGGGTTGGAGCTTGACTAAGGTAACTCAGAAAGTACCTTTGTCCTTGATTCACATTACCTGTCATGACTAGAGAGAGATAAACAAAACAAAGATAGTTCAACTGTTAATTACCCCCCTTGCCACACACACACACACACACACACTGCTTAAACATAGTTTCCATCATAAGCAAAAATTTACATTAAAAGGTGACAGGCACTTCCATTGAAGTCCTAAGTATGAGGTGCATCCTGAAAGTAATTGCCAAATCATTCTACTGCCACTGCAGCACTTGTGTTGTAGGTTCACACATTTCTCTGGTTCATTGTCTTGTCACTGCAGCTCAATTTTGTGGTATTTATATTTGTTAGTGATCAGTCAAAATCTTTAGGACAACCCCTGAGCCCAGTGACTGTGACGTGTGCTCTGTTATGTTTAGTTCCAACACACAGAACATTAAGCCAGCTGAAATTCATCAACTTGTAGACATTTACGGTGAGAAAGTGGATGAGACAGTTGAAGAAACACTCATGACGAAGCATGTGTTGGACAGCCTTCTGTTGTCACTGATGATATGGGTGAGAAAACACATGGTTCACAATAAGAATGTATTTCAAAAACTGTTTTGCATGACTCAGTCATAAATTGCTTAAATTTTTGTGAATTTCGTTTGAAAAATGCTTACAAAATTATGTACCTTGGCAGAGTTTTGACATTTCAGCACTGAATACAGTGATAAGGAAGATGAGTTCTTAAATAGAATCGTGACTGGTGATGAAACTTGGGGTCTTCATGACACTCCAAAATAAAATCAACAATCTATGGAGTGAAGGAACTGACAGTCCGACAATCCTCCACCACCCCCAAAAAAGAAATCATAATGAAGTTGCAAGTGCAAAAAGTCAGGTCAAATGGATTCTACGACCAACAAGGCATTCTGCTTGTTGAGTTCCTTCTGAGAGCTGAAACCATGAAAGCGGTATGATACTGGAAAACACCGAGAGAACTCCATCACACTATTCAAAACAAAAGATGCAAAACTCTGAATCGAATCATTACGATGCTTCATTTCTGCTGGTGGCACTGAAAACCTTACTAAACAATTCAGTTGGGAACAGTGAGACCACCTGCCAATCAGTGCTGATCTCACATCTCCGGACTACCACTTTTACTTCATCATCAGTCAGGATGAAGGTGCTTGAACACCTATGATGATGTAAGCAAGTGTGATCAGTATTGGAGGTCTTAAATGGTATTATCTTTCTATGAAAAGGGCATAGAAAAGTTGGATTACTGCTATGACAAATGTCTGAACAGTGGTGGCTGTTACGGTCTGAAGAAATGTTTTCATGAGTCCTTTCCCACAATGGTACTTACATTCTTGGCATACCAATGTGGGTGTAAAAGTTGACAGAGAACACCCCACATCCTCTTCTTTACAGCAGTCACGTAATGGGGATACGCAAAGCCAATATGAACCACCTATTTTCTGTCAGCAGCCATGTGGTGGAATCTTCTGGATCATACCCAGGGTTATTCAGCTGCCCCTGCCATAAAGTTTTATGGAACCTGCAACATCTTCAAGAACCACACCCATGATTTTAATCTTCTCTCCTCTCCTCCCTACATGCACACTGTTAGTCCTGCAAAAACAATGAAGAGAACCTTTTTGTATCAAAATTAACTACATTACATTTTGTACTTTGTTGGACACCACACTTTCTGTGACATTCAAGAAAAAAGGCATTTGAATGCCTGTCTTGTACTTTTTGAATTATTTAACAACAACTATGGCTTCTAGCAAAAATGTATCCCCTCCCCTCCCAAAAAGAAATGACTACATTAAATTTCCCACAAAAAGATCCTGTTCATTTTTTTTATGTAGGACTAGTAATTTGCATGTAGTGGGTGAGAGAAATGAAAATCTTGCCCATGACATTTGTAGGCATTGCAAGTTGCATAAAACCCATGGGTAGGTGTAGTTTAATCATCGTGTACAGGTTTTTCATGCCAAAAGAACTAATATAAGATTTCTCTGGCTTCATAAACAGCTCAAGAAACATTTTACACCACATTGATGTATAGTGTTTGCACTTTTCTTAATCAGAAAATCATTTCTCATTGCTTTCCTGACCACAGAAAATTCCTACACACAGCCAACTGTTTTTGTTGTTGTGGTCTTCAGTCCAAAGACTGGTTTGATGCAGCTCTCTATGCAAGCCTACATCTATTTGAACCTGCTTACTGTATTTCCCCTTCAACAGCTTTTCCTCCTCTCACTCAAATCCCACCAATACCAAATTGATGATTCCTCGATGCATCAGGGTATGTCTTATCAACCAGTTCCTTCTTTTACTCATGTTGTGCTGAAAATTTCTTTCAATACTATGTCCCTGGTAATTTGATTTGCAACTGCATAATTATTCCATTAGCCACCTCTAGGTGCAGTGCAGAGGGTGTCGAGTGCCAGTAGTAGTCATCTATCCACTTATTGACTACCTCTGTAACTTAGTATTCACTGCTGCTGCCTATCATGGCGAGGACGCAGGTTTAGATTCCCTGTACTGCCAGGGATTTTTCTGGGTGAGAGGATTGGGAAAGTGTACATTCACCCTTGTGATGCCAACTGAGGAACTCGAGGACAAGAAAACTGACACAGGCAGGACAGTGGTGTGCTGGACGTCATTGGTAAACGATGACACGGTGGTCGGCCAGTACCGATGGACAGAGTTTACCTTATGTTTTATCCACGTAATCATCAAAATTTCTTCCTAGAAACACATTTCAAAAGATACCATCCTTTTCTAGCTTCAACTGCTTGTTGTTCACATCTCGTTTCGGAGCAAGGCTACACTTCACGCAGATACCTCCAGAAAAGACTCCGTAACATTTACATCCACTCCTAACATATTCCTCTTTCTCAGATATACAGTCCAGCCTGCATTTTATATCCTCTCTGTGTCAGCCAAAATCAATTATTTTGTTACCCAAATAACAAAACACTTCTATTATCTTCAGTGTCTCATTTCCTAATCTGCGAGGTTTGTCCGAAAAATACATATAAAAGTTGCATAATAACTTTATTTTACAATTATTCAGGTATTACAATATGGTCTCCTTCAAAGTGCTCACCCTGAGACGTGATACACTTCTGCCAACGCCATTTCCACTGTTGATAACATTGCTGAAAGTCTTCAGTTGTGATGTTGTTTAGTTGCCATGTCGTTTCCACATCTCCCAATGCCACACCATTACGCATTTTTGGGAACATGAAGAACTGACACGGGACTAAATCCGGTGGTGATTGAGCTTCGGGCCAAAAACACAACGAGCGACATGTGTGCGGGCGCATTCTTGTGATGAAGGATCCAACTCTGGTCGAACTCTTGCCACAAGAGCTCCGAGATGTGTCAGAACTTCAACGTAAAAATTTCCGTTCTATCTCTGGCTGGGAGGGACAAATTCCTTGTGAACAATGCTCCAAGAATCAACACTGTCATCACATTGGACCTTGATTTTCGCGACTCTTTTGTTCTCGGTTCTCCTGCTGGTTTCCATACCTTGCTTCGAGCTCCACATCGAATTTCTAAAACCAGGACACGTCTCCAGTGATGACTCGGTTGAGAAAGTACCCTCGTTCCTCTGCTTCCAACCAATCCTTACAGCACTCAACCCTCTTTGCTTTCTGTTCTGGTGTCAAGAGCTTCGGTACAATTTCTCCATTTCAAGTTTTTGTGAACAATTGTTTTGAGGGTTGACAGCTCGTCAGCAATCATTCTGTCAATCCACGGTCTTTAAGAACACAAGCTGCTGCTGCACACTCCCACCTTCACGCAGAGTGCTCTGACTCGAACTGAGCATTGATTTGATTGATTACAGCAGTAGTCTCACCTGATGGTGACTGCAACCTGTAACATAAAGACATTATTCAACCTTTATACGTATTTTCCGGACAAACCTCGTATAATGGACAATGAAAAACTTCCCATTCTAGTTAGTTAGTTATATTAGTTGTTCCATGGATCATTAACACGATTCTTTTGTAATGATGTGGAACGTGTCAAAGTGTCACCTGCCATATTCTCCAGATCTGACTGTGTCAGACTTTTTCCTTTTCCCAAACCGAAAAAAAATACCTCAAAGGATGATGATGATGATGATGCAGTGACTGATGCTTTGTTGCAATTGAAATCAAAGATCTTTTACTTGAATGGTTTGCAGAAGTTATCTGAGCAGCCTCCAAGTGTATTAGTGTACACAGGTATTATATATACAAATAAATTGATACTATGAAATTTCTTTCACTCTTTATTTGTTAGGGTAGAAGCTTTTTGACCCCTCCTCGTACAGCTTTCAAATGCAAACTCGCTGATCATCCCTCGTTATTCATTCCGCATCTCCTGATTGAACTTGACTACATTCCATTATTCTTGTCTTACGTTCATCTTAGACCTGCTCTTTAACACACTATCCATTCCACTGTCTGCCTCCTTAGCTGTGCCATTCGACTAACTGCCAGCTATTTTTCCTTGGGTGGGAGGGAGGGGGGGGGGGGGGGGTGGGGGGTGGGGGGTGACTGGTACAAAATGCAGTCAGTCTTGTGAGGAGCTGCTTGACCAAGTAGTTGTGGTTCCACAGTAAAAAAATACCCAGGAGAGAGGTGTGCTGACCAGCTGCCCCTCCATGTTGCATCACATCAGATCACACCACACCACTGGCAGGGGGCAATATGTCGGTTGGTGGAATTTTAGCATTTTTAAAACAACCAACGGGAATTCCAGGTAGGAATGTCAAAAATTTCTGATTTTTATTCCTTCCATTCCATTCAACTTATCTTCCAAGACCCTTCCTGCCTCTGATATCAAGAGCTTTATTTCTTCTCTCTTCCTGTGTCTTATAAGAGTCCCGTTACTCACTCCAAACAACAAGAAAATATTGAAACGATGTAACATTTGTTTGTCAGAACTGTCTGAAGTGTAATGTTGGGATATGACACTGTAGGATAGAGTTCCAATGACATTTGTTGCATAACCTAGAAAACAGTATCAACAATCATCGACAAGATTTGAAGTATTTTGTGCTCAGCTCACCATCCAAATATATTTAGAAGTACAATTCATGTGGGCTCTAGGTCATATAGTTTCAGTTAATATCTTGACTTGCTGATGAAACAACATTGTAGCTTTTGCTAAGCCCAATTCTCCAAATGTAATCAACAACTAACACCACATTTCTAAAGCTTTGGCAACTGGCTAAAAAGAGTCACTTATTTCAAAGTTGCAGAAGTATAAAAGCAAATTACAGTTCATGAAATACACTGGGTTCACATTACTCAGTCCAACAGATAAAACTGCACTTGGTTCCATGTGACATCAAGTCCAAGGCTGGCCCAACACAACTACTCTCATTCAGTAACCTCACTAAAACTATTGAGAAAGTTAACAACGATAGCACAACTCAACTCACGGGTGCAAAGCATCAAAGGTACATTTTTACAATATTAACTTCAGGAACTGTTCTAGTGGTTATGAAAAATTATAACAGTTTCAATTTGATACAGAAGTGCTATGAGGCATTTTCATAACCAAATAATTTGAAAATGTGAAACACATGATATTTATAATCTCAAACATCAAAGAAACAGAATGAAATTTCAAACAAAATATCAATCCAAAAGGCTTAAATTTTTGAACAGCAGATTTGCAATTATTGAAAAAACATAGCTGAAAATTTAATGGAATCAGATACTTTGTTGGCCAGAATATTTATCATAATCTACTATTGAACAGAAATCTCTGTGAGACAGATTCATTAAAATCTTCAACTGTGTTGTCTGTAAACATGCTCTGAAGGATCATTTCAGGCTTATCTGCATTGTGAGTGTATAGCAGCATGGTAAGTTGCCTGTCAATTTGTCATACACCACAGTGACATCATTCAAACAAAGAACTGCTACTGTGAGACAAACCATCTTCCAGAGGTAGCCTGGAGTCAACAACCTGTTTAGAGCATAAGAGTTGTGGCTCATAGGCACCCACAAGAAAATGCAAAAGAGCTGTGCACTGCCCATTTAGAAGGCAGCTGTATTAGTACAGCCCAGTCACCAAGTTTTTTCTGAACTAAATCGGGATATTTTTTAAAAACCAAGACTAAACACACACAGGCAACAATTCAATGTTTTTTTTTTACCTTATTGAGATTTTTGCTCACTTTTCAATCTCCTTCATAGAATCTTCTCTTCTTCCTCAATAAAACTGGAGACATCTAAATCACTAAACCATCTTCATTATTATTATTATTATTTCAGCTTCTAATGTTGCTGCTGGGAAAAGGTTCCTCTCAGCTCACCAAGTGTTCACCATCATCTGAAACAAAACGGAAAAGTTGTCATAGTTTTCATAACAATGAAAAAAAATTCCTTCCACTAATCAGATTTCAGCTTGAAAAGTTCTTCTCTTCATCCTTGAGAAAGTTCTTTAACTGCACATATTCTTCAAACATCAAATCCCCATCTACAAGAAATAACTTCTAGATATTCTGAAAATGAGGTCTGTTTCACTGTCAGTGAAAATGGTTTGAAAGTCCTGTAGACACTTTCTTCAAAGTCAAATCATTTTTCAACATAGTTTAGACTGTGCTGCAAGTAAACTGCCATTTTGTTGTGGTTTGCCTACTTTGTTCCTTTGTTGTCCTCGGTGTCTACATACTGGCTGAAAACATAGGGGTTGGATGTGCAGTACTGTCTACTGTAAATGATGTAGCCGACAGATGCACAGTCTTCTACTTTCACTTTTCACATCCTCCCAATAATACACAGTTATGTATGGCCAGTGCACAACTTCCCATTTATAAGTCAACATCAGAATTAAAGTTACATAAAAATGACTGATTTTGCCCTATAATAAAAGATACTAACTAGGAATACTCAATATAAATTAGAAAATCAATTACACAGACAAAATTCAACCTGAGGGGGCTGCCTTTCTCTTTTATGAAAATGCAGATTACAATTCACATATGTTAATGGTAATTAGTTGAAAGTGAAGAAACAAATTTGAAGGAGGCATATGGCAAAACAAGGGGGAAGTAAAAATTATCCCAGCTTCCTTCGTCACAATTTCTCTTTCGAATGTTTTGATAAGATCATCATGACGACTAAGGCTGCCACAGGGGAAGGAAACTGCCCAACCCTATTCAATTTTTTCAGCAGAGAATTAAAAAGCACTGTCACGATTGACCGCTGATGCACTACTCGAAAACAATGGCTATTGAGTCAAGTATGGCCACTTAGCGCTGTTAATAAAAGGAGGAGTTTAAGTCAGTAACTCATACAAGACTGCCCCTCATTAGAAATTGGTAATGAGCAATTTGAAGTGAAGACCACATCATTTTATATAATGTTGTCCATTTTTATGTAACCAGGAATTTTATCTATCCCAACAAAGTACAGTTGGGAGTTGGGTTTCCAACCAGATATCTGGGATATCAGGCAACTATGGTCAAGACAGAATCCAAGTCTCCACATTATCAATGTGGCCTCAGATAGCACTAGCATCCCTCCCCCAAAGCATTCGTCTGTGGAGTTGGGTACGGGAAAACACAGAATGGGTACTCAGTCAGCAGAGTAGGATTCCATTCACTGATGCATCCAGGAGTAACCTGACATCTGATGATTGTCAAAGAAAGGTGTGAAAGCAGCAGGAAAGTATGAGACTTCAGAAAGAAAGTTACCCGTTACTATGGCAGACTGAGTAACTTTTACTGTATGCTGCAATACAATTCAAAGTGATGCAGATACTACAGTCACTAAAACCTGTAAACAACAATTGTAACATCGCACAAACTATTCAGTTTCTTGAAAATATAAATGTGCGCCTCAGTCATGGAACCATTTGAGGACTGCTGTGTGAATTTCCTCTTTGATGGAAAATCTCTTTCCTGTCAGATATCCACCGAGCTTGCTGGAAAGACTGAATGGTCTTCATCAAATTGTTGGCACTGTTTCACTACGACTGGATGCTACATTGCATTGCACCATACACTGCAAGAATTTCATGGCGAATTTGTGTGCAATTTATATGTTTGGCTAACAAGAAACTTACTGTTCCTTGTACCTCAACTTTGGAGTGCCATTTCACTCCCACAATGTGATGAACCTGTTGTCCGTACTGCAGCAGAATTGTCTCTCAGGAAATCGGTAACATGCCCACTCTTCTGAAAGGGTGCCGTGCCTGTTGTGTAACTTAATTTCAGAAGTCCCTGTACCTCAAGCATGTCTCTTGAATGAATCAATAACCATCCAAGACCATTTCTTCAGCAATTCCTTTGGATCAGTGCTCATTGTGTAGAAGCAGAAGAAGATACACACATGAATGTGAGTCACGAGGCAACGGTTCAAATCTGTGTTCTGTAACTAGTGCAACATTCTTTAATAATTCTCCTGATACTGTGTTACTATCACATTTTTACTGTTAAATGTTTGTTTGCTGATGGGGTGGTAGGGTCAACCAATAACTCTCTGGAAATTTATACAGTGAGATAATCACAAGCCTATTTGGGGCCCACCCAAACAGAACCCTGCTTGCCCCAGTACAGCATATTCCATAGCAGTTACTCAGTAATGATTGTTTCACTCCCCTCAACCCTTATTGACAAACGGTGCATTTTCAAAATTATTTTTCTCCTACAATGTTCACAGTTCAGCCAATAAGATCAAAATCCCATGCACTATGACGTACAGTGTTCCATTACTGTGTCATTGGATGGTAGGCAAAAGCATGTCCAGAGCTTAGAGTAGTAATCGACTGTTCGTGTTAACAAGTCCCCAGCTCATGAAATCCATGTTTGACAAATGTGCACCCAGTCAATGAGACTGATCTCATCAAGATGGTCAACATTTGTCATGACCCAAAAATCAAAAGTAGCATAAAGAATTATGAGGGCATAGCAAGCATTTACCATGCACCCTGCCCCCCCACCAAGTGTTTTCTGGAAGTTGAGGAAGGCAATTGTAACCTGAGAGCTTTTATCGTCTGCTTTTCTGGGGTTCCCATTGCACAGCATTAGTTCATGCTGACTATGTACTGAACTTTGTTGCTGTCTTAATCCTCAATAAAATTTTATATGAGGAGCTTACATGCAAAAGCAAGCATGTCAGGAATTTAAAATAAATGAGACACAGAATGGAACAAAACAAACAGGATAGGCAGAACCTAGATAATCATACAATTTAAGTGAAATCAAACATTTGCCGAGATACAAGCCTAGGAAAATACATGTGTGTCCACATACACATTTTGTGTGAAGGATAACTAATCCATTACATCCAGTCGAGTGATTTCCATTCCAGTCACACTGTTTCTCTAATGCAGAGCAACTGTTTGTGCTTCTGTGTTCCCTCATAATATGTTGCATAGCACTAATAATTACTATTATTAAAAGGACACAGTTACTTATGCACTGACTCCACTTTTGATAGAATAGGAAAACTTCTAAGAAAAAGGCCAACAATTGTAACAAAAGAGGAATACAATGAGATCTACAATCAGTGACTCAGCTAAGAAACCTTGCTCGCCAATGTACATCTTGTAGGTCCTTAGATAGGGATTTCACATTAAATGTGTGAAATAAAATGCACTTCCATACACAAGTACAAAGCTATGGGAAACACTCATACTCATGTTGAGACAAATTCCCAACTAGATGTAAAAGAGCAGATGAACCACTACAAAACCCTTTCCTTGGACAAAAGCAAAAGTACTTTTCAGCCATCCAGTCTAAGATAATAGGAAAAAAAGATGTTGATGGTTTACAGTAAACTATTTTTTAAGAAGCCTGCCGAAATCACTAGTACCTAAGTTGGAACACAACCATCACCGATGATATTTCCATGTTGCCTGTGACTGTTAAGAAAATTATTCTGGTTTGCATGTAACACTTACGTCAAAGAATACTTCTAAAGATAGTTAATGCCACAGTTACGTCATTTTATTCTGGCATGGTGATCTGAAACATTTCAAATCATTGTGAAGTACAGTTTTTTCTATGGTATCACATACTACACTATAAAAATATGTGAAATGATATGGTATAACAAGCATTATACAGTAAGAGGTAAGTTATTTTGAAAGAAAGAAGAAGATTTTTGGTTTTGAAAATCGCTCATGGTTCATGTAATGAATATTTTCATTCTTGATTTGATTTACAGATATGAACTGCCTTTTGGCCTAAAAGTAAAAGGCATTCACACTGCAGTATGCTATTTTCCTTCTTATGTATGCCCAAAATAAGTTTCATGTTGACTGTGATAAATTGCATTTAGTAGATATGTTCATTTTTGGATGTCACCTTCTCATCATTTGCTTGGGCCTTTGCCCCGCTTCAACACGGGGTTGACCCTGTTACTATAGAGTTGGCAATGTTAGTGTCACAGAGAGTTGTTGCCAGATGCCCTTTGTGTCACCATCATGTACCCCCCAGAACAGAAGTAATGTACCCTAGCTCTCTGCGTCTAGTGTAAGCCATGAAATAGTGCGAATGTTTTTCAGATGTCTGTAAGTTGTGTAACTGAGGTGGTACATGGGGACCAGCCCCGTATTTACCATGTGGGATATGGAAAACTGCCTAAAAACCACATTCAGGCATGCCGTCCCTCGTTGTTAACCTGCTGGGCTGATTCAGTCCGGGGCCGGCGCACCTACCCAAGTCCAGGAAGCAGCACATCAGTGCTCGTGGGTAACCTGTTGTTTCCTTCTCAGAAATTCATCTGTGGAATAGCACTTGTCAACTTTCATTATCAGCCAGCACCTTGTTAATTAAAGGGAGGTGGTCAAATATTTTTATGGCTGCATGATATGCTTCTTTCTGTGCTACAACAAGATTAAGTCCCACTGTTTTCCTCCTAGTATTGTATTTATGAATGCTAGTATTATTTTCAAATTGTGCTGATCCTTCAAAACAAACTTTGTAAGAGTGTATGTGTTGCGAGGCTACCTAATTTCTTTATCTATGTGAAGTTTGAGGATAGGCACTGTGTATTTGTGAGTGTGTGTAGTGGGAGGGAGCAGAGGCCCCCTTTCTAAATATGACATCAATGAAAGAAGGAAGTCAAATTTTCTAGTGCTGTCATTGACACTTATGGCAATCACATTTATAGCAAATGTTGCTGCACTCAGTTTTATAATTCTTGTTCTCATCACTATGTACCCCCAAGTAATTTTAACAATCAGCCTTCACATATTTCTTTTCTGTAATGCTTCATTATTAGTGATGATTTGTCTTTCCTTATTCAGTTTTGTACAAGATGCCTTTTCTTTGTAAATGGGGTGTTAGACCATTTATTGAGAACCAATGAATGACAGTTTCGAATATTTCATTTATTGCTCCGTGCTTTTGAGGTGAATTAAGAGATCTATTTTGCCTTTACTGATAAAGTTGCAGACAATTACCCTTCAGCAAATTCATGTTGAGACCTAGAGAAGACAATTCTGGTCTACAAAGAGTGTCACAATTAAGAAATGTTAACTGTGTTCTTTAATGCTTCAACAGATTGTTACCCATAATATAGGCGTGCATTTGCCTTGCAACCATTCCAGAAAATGGGAATGGTGTGTCCTTTTTAGTCACAATGCCTTGTTGCTCCAGTGACATACAATAAACTGCCACAAGAGGAGGGGCTCTCAGACTAGATACATTAATTATTTATTCCACAGACCCACAAAAGAGGGTATCCTCCTGGGTGTGGAACATGTCCATCAGTATTGGAATAGTACCTCAGAATCAAACTAAACAGGAGGTCCTGCCTGAGACCCAGGTATAGCTGCTTTCATTAAATGAAACTATATTGTTCCATTTCATTCAAAACTGAGGTGCTATTCCATGACAGTTTGACAACCTCTGTGGTGCTCTTTGTGTTTTGGGGGAATAAGTGGACTGAGGAGGGAGGCATGCTGGGGCAAACAGTGCAGAGCCACTGTGCCAGGGTGGTGTAGTGGTTCGTGCATCTGCCCAGTGAGCAGAGGATCTGGGTTCAAATTTTCATTCATCTCTTCAGTCTACATGTATACTGCATAGTTGGTTGAGACTTGTAAAGGTCCATGGAACCATAAAGTATCTTTTCGTTTTGATGGTCATTCATATCAATGTTATTTTCAGTTTCAAGTGACAACTGAAAGAACAAACTAATAGTCTTATCTCCCTTAATAATACCCTTTTCGGCGACGGAGAGAATACAGGCAAATGATTTAATAGTGACGCATCAGTCATCTAATCCGAGTTAGTTAGTAGGATACATGTTCTATGGATCATAATGATGAGGAATGTGTCATTTTACATTCATTTGCAAATTAATTTATGCATATGGTTACATTATGAACATTTCTAATGTTGAGAATATCATGATTTTGCCATGTATCAAAAAATATGAGGCGTACATAAAGTCCAGGAACACTTTCAATTATTTATTGCACAAGAATCAAACAGTGTGCAGCTATCATACATGTGTCATTTCAAAGAGACACTGAAAGTTTTTTTTTTAATGTATACCACCACAGTGTAGTTTCGTAACTTGCGGATAGTCACAAACGTGGTGTGTTGAGGTGTGGAGTGAGCTTTCTGTGTGTTGGCGTCCAACAAAAAACTAGTGTGGTAAGGAGCCACCAACAAGGAAGGCCATTTACCACTGGCACAACAAATTTGTTACGATGGGTTGCTTGTGCCCGGGAAAGAGAAGCAGACGTCCCATCTACATCTACATGACTACTCTGCAATTCACATTTAAGTGCTTGGCAGAGGGTTCATCGAACCACAATCATACTATCTCTCTACTATTCCACTCCCGAACAGCGAGCGGGAAAAACGAACACCTAAACCTTTCTGTTCGAGCTCTGATTTCTCTTATTTTGTTTTGATGATCATTCCTACCTATGTAGGTTGGGCTCAACAAAATATTTTCGCATTCGGAACAGAAAGTTGGTGACTGAAATTTGGTAAAAAGGTCTCGCCGCGCCGAAAAACGTCTATGCTGTAATGACTTCCATCCCAACTCGTGTATCATATCTGCCACACTCTCTCCCCTACAACGCGATAATGCAAAATGAGCTGCCCTTTTTTGCACCCTCTCGATGTCCTCCGTCAATCCCACCTGGCAAGGATCCCACACCGCGCAGCAATATTCTAACAGAGGACGAACGAGTGTAGTGTAAGCTGCCTCTTTAGTGGACTTGTTGCATCTACTAAGTGTCCTGCCAATGAAACGCAACCTTTGGCTCGCCTTCCTGACAATATTATCTATGTGGTCCTTCCAACTGAAGTTGTTCGTAATTTTAACACCCAGGTACTTAGTTGAATTGCAGTATTTATCGAGTAATCGAATTCCAACGGATTTATTTTGGAACTCATGTGGATCGTCTCACACTTTTCGTTATTTAGCGTCAACTGCCACCTGACACACCATACAGCAATCTTTTCTAAATCGCTTTGCAACTGATACTGGTCTTCGGATGACCTTACTAGATGGTAAATTACAGCATCATCTGCGAACAGTCTAAGAGAACTGCTCAGATTGTCACCCAGGTCATTTATATAGATCAGGAACAGCAGAGGTCCCAGGACGCTTCCCTGGGGAACACCTAATACCACTTCAGTTTTACTCGATGATTTGCCGTCTATTACTATGAACTGCGACCTTCCTGACAGGAAATCACGAATCCAGTCGCACAACTGAGACGACACCCCATAGCTCCGCAGCTTGATTAGAAGTCGCTTATGAGGAACGGTGTCAAAAGCTTTCCAGAATCAACTTGAGATCCCCTGTCTGTAGCGGCCATTACTTCGTGCGAATACAGAGCTAGCTGTGTTGCACAAGAGCAATGTTTTCTGAAGCCATGCTGATTACGTGTCAATAGATCGTTCCCTTCGAGGTGATTCATAATGTTTGAACACAGTATATGCTCCAAAACCCTACTGCAACCGACGTCAATGATATAGGTCTGTAGTTAAATGGATTACTCCTACTACCCTTCTTGAACACTGGTGCGACCTGCGCAATTTTCCAATCTGTAGGTACAGATCTATCGGTGAGCGAGCGGTTTTATATGAGTGCTAAGTAGGGAGCTATAGTATCAGTGTAATCTGAAAGGAACCTAATCAGTATACAATCTGGACCTGAAGACTTGCCCGTATCAAGCGATTTGAGTTGCTTCGCAACCCCTAAGGTATCTACTTCTAAGAAACTCATTCTAGCAGATGTTCGTGTTTCAAATTTGGAATATTCCATTTGTCTTCCCTGGCGAAGGAATTTCGGAAAACTGCGTTCAATAACTCCGCTTTAGCGGCACAGTCGTCGATAACAGTACCATTGGCACTGCGCAGCGAAGGTATGACTGCGTCTTGCCGCTTGTGTACTTTACATACGACCAGAATTTCTTCGGATTTTCTACCAAAGTGTGAGTGAAGTGAATGAGGAGTGCATACGAGAGACATCTATAAGGAGTCCGAGAAAATCTGTGCGTCATGCATCCCATGATCTCAAAATAGCTCCAATGACATAGTGGAAAGTCCTGCTACAGAAGGTGGCAATGAAATCATTCAAACTGGAGCTAGTGCAGGAACTCAATGATGATGACAAAGACAAGCATTTTGAGTTTTGTTCAGAGTTGCAAAAACTGAATGAGGATGGTAATGGCTTTGATTACATAATATTTACCAGGGAAGCCATTTTTCACACTAATGGGAAAGTGAACAGGCATAATTGTCATATCTGGGGGTACAAAGCATCCACACGAATGCATTGAATTTGAGCATGAGTCCCCAGAAGTGAATGTTTTTTTTTTTTGTGCCTTGTCATACCAAAAACAGCACAGGCAATTCTTCTTCACTGAGAGCACTGTTACTGGATATTCCTACTTTGATGTCTTGCAGCAATGGCTGATACCTCAAATGCAACTGGACCCTTCATTCATCTTTCAGCAGGATGGAGCTCCAACCCATTTTCATCGTGAAGTTTGTGGGTGTGTGAACACAGAGCTGCTGCATCGATGGATCGGCCTTGCTACAGAAGAGGACAGGTGTTTCACTAAATGGTTCCCCAATCACCACATCTCACTCCGTGTGACTTTTTTTCTGTGGGGACACATTACAGATCTGGTGTGTGTACTGCCTCTACCACATGATGTAGCAGTGCCCTGTTTGTTTGGAAGATTTTTACAGGTTTGCTTCAAATTGCAATATGTATGATATCTGTGCAATAATTACTTGAAAGTGTTCCTGGACTTTATGTACACCCTATATAAAGGTATGATAGGAGTGGCAGGCTTGTTAACATGGTGCTGAAATGTACAATGGTAGCTAACGAAAAGCTCTGTTTGATGTGTTGCAGACACTACTGGCTATAACAACTCCCACATTTAGGTATTTAAATATTATTCTAATGTTCTCGTAAGATAAGGCATAGTATTCACTATACTATTGTTAAAAACAGCATTGTTTATTAAACATGTTATCTTCTATATGAACCTTAAAAATTATTTAGATTTGTTTCAGCTATTGCCACATGATTTACAGTCACTTCAACATAAAAAAATATACGAAAAAGGAGACAAACATTTTTTTCAAGGCACTTTCTTGATCCTAAATTACCACAGCATTACATTTAAATGTTTAGCAGCCAATACCATTTTTCACAGCACCTGACATTTCTTGTAACTGTACCCAAGATGTAGTCTGGAATGTCTGAAACACCATTATCATTAGTTACCTTTATAATTCAGTCAATATATGTATTATATTTTCTTTAGCAACAGTCCTTCTCACACAGGCAAGCAAAGCCACAAACATTTCATCCTGGTTACTGTAAATGCACTCCAAGAACTAGCACCTCTACTTTGTGCAGTACTCTGTTTCACCCATAGCAGTTCAATATACCAGACTGTACACAAAATGTTCACCACATCTTGTACTTTTTCTGTAAAATGTTTGTGTTTCTGACCCTGCACAATTTGTCAGATACTCCCGGCAGTACACACTGTTGAGTATTAATCAAATCCCAGGGTAGCTTGCTTGGAATCATTTCAGTTAAGACACTAATCCCATGTTCCCTGTGATCTTAACTGTCTTGGGGTGATTTCCATGCTTCAATGTAGCAAGCTGTACAATGATAACTGTAACTGAATGCAGAAAATTAAGAATTGGAAATATAACAATAATAGACACAGTGTAATCCAATGAGCAATTCTACGTTCACTTACTCATTTATATTTCAGCTTTCTATTCAATTGGAGGCTTTTTCCCCCATCATTTGTAATGAATAACCATGTCTCTGAGCTGGCAATTATAATACCAACACTTCTAGGGATACGAGTTGTGACATTTCACACCTTCCAAAAGCACATGAAAATATTCTGAATTCAAATTTTGAAGATGGAACATTTTGGTGCTACATAGGCACTGTAATACACAGATGGAACACGATTCAACAGCAGAAACATATTACAAAATTAGATACTGTTATAAAGAGAAGATCCCTGATTTTGTTGTAGCAACTCAATATCATTCCTGTGTTTAGTCACTTCTCTGCCAATTCAGTTACAGTTACCTTGACAGAGAGAACACTTAAAATAGCAGAATGTCTGTGCTAGTAGTAAGTGGCATGCATTCTAATGTCTTACAAAGGTTGAATTGCAATCACACAATTCAATTTCTGAGGTTTAGAAGCAGTTTATGTTGGGATCACTATAAAACCACTTACATGCTACTTTGGCCCTCGAGATGTGCCAATGACTCGGATGGCTTGCTGTCAGATGCATTTTGATCTTTTTGGGTGTACAAGGGCTGTGGTCCAGATGATCACACACATTGTCTGCGAATTTTAGATGCTAAAGTGAAGAAAAGTTTTCAGTCGCAGCTATTGATTTGCGTTAAAACAGGGATTTAACTTTGAGTATTGCACCATAAACCTGTTTTGATAGTAAAACATGCAAAAACTAATCTCATTCTTCACCCAGAGAGGTGCTGGTGAGTCTCCACAACACTGGTGGCCTTTACCTAAGAGGGTTCCATTTAAATAGGTCTCATTTCTTTTGCTGCCTTTGTACACTGTGTGTACCTAGAAGTGAGTTTCTATACTTGTTCAAGTTCATGCTGTATTGCATCCTAATAAGATGGAAGGAGGAGGTCGGAATTGAAAAAAGTGCTGTAATTGTAGCTCTGCATCACAAAGGCTATAGGAACAAAATTTGGCCTAACCAAGCTTACAGTAGTGTATACATTGCTCTGGTGCCAGCTCAAGTGTTTGACAATCTGGAAGACCCTGAGTAACACCGTAAAGCAAAGATTAGTTCCTATGTGTACAGAGTAAATGTGAGGACTCCTCCTGCACCTAAAATTAATAATAAAGTAAACAATATGTGAGAAGCTCCAACCTTTGTCTCAACAGAGCAATGCCATTTGTGTGACCATGACTTAAATGGATGGATAGAGAGCAGTTGAACTGATTGCAATGGGCACAGCAATGTAAAAACTGGAGAGCGCAGCAATGGTCCAAGGATTAATCGAGTTTTAAATTTGTAAGCCTTCACTGAATGTTTACTCATTGACATTGTGGAGAACATATGAAGTCAGTACTGATCAACAATTCAGTTCAATCTGCCAAGAGGCATACTAGTTGTGGGTTGATCTGCAGCAAGACAATGATCTCAGACAGACTTCTAAATTGTGCCAATAGTAAGTCAATAGAGGAAAGAAATTTGGGAAACTGAAGAGTATGGTCTGGTGAAGTCAGCCACCTCACTTAAATCCCATCGAATACTTACGGGATGAACTTGAGGGAGGGAGATTAAACACTAATGTCCCACTGAAAACAAGGTTATTAGAGACGGAGCACAAGCTTGGATTAGGGAAGTCGACTCTGCCCTTTCACAAGAACCATCACGGCATTTGCCTGAAGCGATTTAGTGATATAACAGAAAACCTAAATCAAGATGGCTGGACATGGGTTTGAACCGTTGTCCTCCTGAATGTGAGTCCAGTGTGCTAACCACTGCTCCACCTCACCCACTGGGATGAACACGGCAGGGCGATCAGAGAACTGAGGTCATCTAATGTTGAAAATCTGTGGATTACAGATGCATGGGACTGTAATCTCTGCAAAAATATTATCTCCATAATGCCAACAGTCTGCGCAGCTGTTCTTAGCACGAAGGGTACTTAATGACAGAGAGAGAGAAAATATTTGTATTGTTAGCCTATTTAGTTTGAAGAGTGTAGTTGTCTATTAAAATAAAGTGCACAGCTTTTTTCATAGGTGATCGAATAATTTTGACCTGCAGTATATACTTAGTAACAACAATAAACAGAAAATAAGCAAATATTGAGATCCTTGTCAAGGAAGGTGATTTATTGACTAAACTAGAAAGGTTACAATGAAATGCATACCATTTACTCTGCTGAAAGAAGAAACTGCAACACCCTCAAGGAAATGGTCATTTTTGTCACACGATGTGACATCGCTGTAATTTAGGTCAAATGAAACACGTGTCACAGTGAAGGGTGTCCTGTCACATCACTACAATGCATACCACTCTCTGATGGCAATGCAGGTGTATATTCTGACACATAAAGGTGCCAAATGCCATCCTGTGATACATTGCCACATAGCATCTTGGGCTGTTTGTTGGCACAATCTTTCATGAACTCACGATATATAGTGAAGTTTTGCTAAAGTTAAAAAGTGATTTTTACTGCTGAGTGTATATTTTTTGTTTTTTTCAAAGTACGACAACAATTACTGCAAAATGGCCGATACACAGCTCAGTGGAGACAACATGGCGTGTAGAGACATTGTCAATAATAGATCAACTCTATGCATTGTTTGAATAACATTACATACAAGCTAAACATTGTAGAGACGAGTTTAAAAAAAAAATCTTATTACTTTTTGCTATTGATACGGTCATGTCTCATAGAATGGATAACATAAACAGTTTGCCTACTGCAAGTTCCGTATCCTATGAAGCAGCATAGAATTAAATTACACTTGCTCAAACAAGTGAAACAGTAAATGAAATACAGAACCTAAATAATCTAGCCGTAGGAACCGACAGTAACATAGAGTTGCAAGATATGGAAAGTGAGTCACAAGCAGTAAATTCTCACGATTTACCGGGGGCAGATAATGTTCAAACAGTAAACTTCTCACAATTTATCAGTGCAGTCATGCAACAATTTCAGCAGATGAATACAAGTTTACAGAACAATGAGAAACTGTTTACGGAAAAATTTCAGGAAATAAAGAAAAAACTTGACAGTAATGATGCTAAATTAACCAAAATTGGTACTGACTTGAACAAAAGGATCACTCAAATGGCCACCTAGTTTTGAAAACTAACAGTTTTAGCAAAACATAATGAAATCAATGTCAAACCTTTAAGTAGCACATGATGACAAAAGTAGGAAAGTGACATCACGAGGCGTGTCACACAAGTAGAGGCAGATTTAGAAACCATGGCCAAGACAATCGAATTAGAGACAGACAGATGTTTTGCTAAAATGAATGAAAATAAACAAACTAATTAATTTCACATCACTTTGGCAAATTGTGCTTGGATGGGGATGAATAGGTGATTATCTGGACAACACAACACCCAGTCCCTGAGTGGAGAAAATCTCTTATCCAGCTGGGGATCAAATGCGGGCCCTTAAGATCGACAGTATGTCACACTCACCACTCAGCTAACGTGGGTCGACAATGATTTAATAGAAACAAGCAGACTGCAAACTGACTTATTCAACAACCGTGGACACTGGAGCCAATAATCAGTCTGTATTTATATGTCCAAAAGTAATAAATAAAGTATTGTATGTAAAAAAGTTAAATTGCATCATAGTGTTCTCAGTAACTATTCCTTCTCTTTGCAGCCCGTCTGTCCCCCCCCCCCCCCCACACACACACACACACACATCTCCACCATCTTCCCCCTCCCCATATATGCCTATCATGTACAATGCAGTTAGCTTTCAGCTCATATTGACTCCAAATGACTTTTTTTTCCAGTAAATTGTGTCTTGCTGATTACCGCATCTTCCATTGTTAAGCTCTCAGGTTTTCAAATCTCATCCAGCGCAGGCACCAAGGATCAGTCTTTCCTTCTCATCCTGTCTGGTAAGTCTCCTCTGACCTATGGTTTTGGGCAACTTTTCCGTAACTCTCTCCCTTTCTTAAGTCTTGCCAGTCTTCTTTCTTTCCCTTCAAATCTTCTGCTAGAAGGAAGAGCCATTGGCTCTGAAAGCTTCCACATTTCTATATCCTTTACATATAGTTTCTGCTGCCACCAGTGTGGTGAGTAGATCATCTTATTTATCCAATTATACTGCAGCCATCTTCATGATAGTGCTGGCAACAAGGCTGTGGATGAGGTCGTGTTTGGTATGAGAGTCAGCTACCATCTGACATCGGTTTACGAGTACTCAACAAAAAGCTTGTGAGAATTCAATTCCATACAGCTGGAACCAAAAGAAAATTGGTAGTTCATACCAGCACAAGACCATAAATGAAAAAGTTGTTATTAATAATCTGTGTCCCTGATACTCTGTCTACAAGTATGTTAAGTAAGTTTCAATATACCATTTCACACTTAGTCTGCTATTAACACTATTTTACTCAACTCCAGTTGCTTGTGACAAATGGACTGATGCATCAAACAGGCTACAGTATATTTTATTACATGATACATTATTATCTTTTTTGCAGTTTTGGGAAAATGGTGCACACTGACACTTAAGTAAAATGCTAATCCGTCTGCATGCATAGAACTTTATTGCAGGTTTCCTAATACAAACTACTCTATCAATAATGTATTGGACTGAGTGTAATGGAGCAGCTTGTCTTTTATTGTTAGCCAAAATTAGCAGCAATGGCTTTGTGTACATGGTAGCTCCAAATTGTGACAAGCTTTGAGAGCACTTGCCTGCTAAAGGCAAAGGATCTGAGTTTGAGTCTCAGTTTTAATCTGCCAGGAAGTTTCACATCAGCACACACTCCACTGCAGAGTGAAAATTTCATTCTGTAAACATCCCCCACGCTGTGACAAGCCATGTCTTTGCTATATCCTTTCTTCCAGGAGTGCTAGTTCTGCAGCATTGCAGGACAGCTTCTGTGAAGTTTGGATGGTAGGAGATGAGGTACTGGAGGAAGTAAAGCTGTGAGGATGGGTCATGAGTCATGCTTAGGTGGCTCAGTTGGTAGAGCACTTTCCCACAGAAGGCAAAGGTACTGAGATAGAGTCTCAGTACAGCACACAGTTTTAAATCTGTGTACACTTTGCTGCAAAGAGAAAATTTCATTCTGGAAGCTTTGAGAGGTTGTGTGTTTGGGTGGGAAGGAGTTTTTTACGACTGTGGAACATGTATTGTGATTAGTTGGTTTATGAGCACAGAATAGAACTACTGAAACTAATAAGTTATTGGAGGTAATTTGTCACACTTTTTGTGGATTTTAGAAGCAGAGTGTTCACGACTTTGCAATACAAATATTCCGAATGAATCTCTGAGATTGTATTTACAAGATGACTTGAAGTTCCCTCGATCCCATTCAGTAGCAGCAGACCTCTTCTGTGGCTGTGTGTTGGTTGGCCAAATATTTGACAAGTCTCCTTACACATCAGTGTAGCAACTGTGAGGAGAGAAACCTCAAATTGCCAAATTTTTCTATATGTGCTTAATTTTACTAGCTGTGCTGTGGATCTTCCAAGCTCTGACTGGGAAAAATGCTCCTCAGAGAGCACAACTCCCCTTCCCTGGGCTATGTTTTACTCTGGCAACCATTGCTTCCATTTCTGCTATACCCCTTGGAAAAAGTCATGCCTCACTATTCGTATCTCTCTCCCGTGTCAGTGAGGCAGCTTCCTTTTAGCTCTCTGTCACTCTGAAAAACATCAAGATGAACCACTGTCCAAAGGTCTTAAATCCCTAAACAAAATTTTTGTAAGAGTTATGTGTTTGGTGGCATTTAAAAGGCCTAGCTGGGAGTTCACCTGTAAGACAGCAATCTCTGGCACACACCCCAAAGCCAGATTTTCTGCATTTGGCAGTCAATTGCATCTTTCACAAACATTACTCCTCACTCCAACACGTAAAATATTTGTGTGAGTGAACAATGCAGAATGTCTTGACTCTTGTCCATCCGCACGGTGGTGCCATTAGGGATCACAAAGACACTTACTGGGCCAGGCTGCCACAGTGAAAGTTTCCCCTCACCGCCGCTTTCCAGACGAGCTCAGCCAGATCCCCTTATTCCCAGCTAATGTACAAATCTGTTTTAAATTACTCTCTAAACTGACTATCACTCAGACATTTAATATCAATACCGTGCTTCATTCGTAATTAATTGCACGGCTCAAGGTGGACCTCTACTATGAACTCACAAGAGCTTGTGTATGTTGTATGACAGTGTTGAAAACTTGTCCTGTAACGATTATAATAGCTTCATAGTTAGGTCTACATCATTTTATGGCCACAGAAAGAAAGTTCCTGTTTCAATTGACATTTTAGCTTGGTATGTGAAATATTTTAAAATGTTGTGTAAATGCCCCATTCCATCACACGAGTCAGTTTAGGTGGTTGTTGGTCACAGTTTGGAAGAGTCCATTCAGGATAGCAGACAGCTGGTCATACATCGTACCATGCACGAATAGAGTGTAAGGAGATTTGCTAGCTGATTTTCAAGGGAATGAAATATATGGTGGGAACCTGGTATCAGGATGACATACAAATGTACTAGCAAATGGTTTAAGTTAAGTGATTAATAGCATACTGTTATTGGAAGCAAACACAAAATTTTGACCATGATATTCTTACTCCTCACATCAAGCTATGATGAAGTGGGCAAAGTTCTGTTGAAAGATGTAGCCAATTTTCACAAAGCCTGTAAATGTTGGTAAGTGAAGTATTCATTTGTTAGCGAGCAATTTAGTCAAATACGTTAGGACTGTAATAAAAAACTATGGTTGTGGGATTAGACATGTCTGTTATCCAGCTTGGCAGCAAAATTCTGAGCCCTGTAAGAAACCACGTGTGATTTTAACCGATGCACATCTCGATGAAACATTGTGAGTGAAGCTCTCTGTACTGTGCTGTGTGGGCAAGGTTCAATAAGGGTGCACGCAGCCCTTGTAAGGCCAACTGAGGAGCTACTCAACTGAGAAGTAGCATTGCCATTGCCAAAAACTGACAACGGCCGGGACAGAGGTGTGGTGACCCCATTCCCCTCCAGTGAATTTGGTTAGCTGAGGATGACACAGTTGTCAGTCAGTACCATCACTGTTGAGACGTCCGATGCCTCTTCGCATAGATTTTTTTTTTTTTTTTTTAGGTTCAAGTCATGGCTGAAATGTACTGATTGTTATTTACATTTTTTTTTTTTTATGGAAGAGTACAATACATGATTATTAAGCTGTTGTTATAAAAGTGTGCTTGTAGCCCATCATATGTACAAAGACTCTCTAAAAGACTGACAGTATGCACAGGTTCCTAATATATCTAAACTTCAGCCAATGCTCAGTATTAGTGTATTATTCAGCTTTTCCGTAAATTCACAATGGGGCACTGACTGGCTTGTAAATAAAGTTCAAAATTTCATAACGACAAAAATAAATATAAATCAACCCAGAGCACAATCTTTTTTAAATCTCGTCTTCACAAGAAACAAATAAAGCTGAGTTACACACTGGTTCCAGATGTGGCTTAAATTCCATGAGTTTACACCTCTTAAATACAAGAAGTCTCACATTTTTGTAACTTTAAAGTGGAAATTCAGGCAGTGTGTAGCACAGTCAGTCGTCATTTCTCTTGAACGACTAACTACACTGCTAGGTTAGGCATGTGGAGGCTGGCTGTCCAGCCACGCCCACTCGTCTGTGTGTCACTCCTCCGACGGCATCTGAGCGAGCTCACCGGAGGAGGGGTTCACAAGTGTTGGACACATTAGGGCAATATTGTTCACAGCAAGAAAGATAGCCAATATGCACTCAGTAGGTCTGTCAGGGAGCCTCATCCGAGATGGGGCATCTTTGCCTGTGGCTATTGAGCTTGCAGGGTGCAGTCATCTCCGAGGAGTGGCATCAGTTCTGACAGTGCCTTTTGCGAGGGTTCCGAAGTCATCCTCAGTTCATTCAGATGACCGGTGGAGGCTGCTGGCCTCTCATATGGAGTGCAAGAACAGCTCACGATTTGCAGCACAGTTTCCAGAGTTGACTGGGGTCCTAAGGTCTGGAGCCGAGTGGACAATCTCGGCCAGAGGCTTTGTTGAGTCTGACAGTCTTGGCTGGACCACCATTATTGGGTGGATAATTGTAGGACTCTCCTAGACAGGTCAGGGTACACTACACAAAGGAAGCAGCTACTCAGTTAGGTAAGTACTTGCGGGGTGCACATGGTGGTTTTTAGGCTACATGGTAGTCTGAGATACTCTGATGAACACAAAGCAGTTGACATACAGATAACAAAATCAGACAGCATTCAGAGTGAAGACACTTTGACAAATTTTATCAGTTAACTGTTGTAGTTTTTGCAACAAAATTCCCAAACTTATTTATTTATGGCTTATTTACCCTGACTAGATTAGATGCTTCAGGCGATAACTTACATATGACCAGGAACAATATTACACAGAAACTAAATAATAATAACACTAACATTAATAATGTATTATAATAATACGTTAAGACACAACAATCTCAATGCAAATAATTTGGATTATTAATGAAAAGTACACCCCCCCACCCCAAGAAACATGGACCTTGCCATTGGTGGGGAGGCTTGCGTGCCTCAGCGATACACATAGCCGTACTGTAGGAGCAACCACAACGGAGGGGTATCTGTTGAGAGGCCCGACAAACGTGTGGTTCCTGAAGAGGGGCAGCAGCCTTTTCAGTAGTTGCAGGAGCAACAGTCTGGATGATTGACTGATCTGGCCTTGAAACACTAATCAAAATGGCCCTGCTGTGCTAGTACTGCGAACGGTTGAAAGCAAGGGGAAACTACAGCCATAATTTTTCCTGAGGGCATGCAGCTTTACTGTATGGTTAAATGATGGTGTCTTCTTGGGTAAAATAGTCCCCCATTATAATCTCCAGGAGGGGCCTACTCGAGGATGTCGTTATCAGGAGAAAGAAAACTGGCATTCTATGGATCGCAGCGTGTAATGTCGGATCCCTTAATCGGGCAGGTATGTAAGAAAATTTAAAAAGAGAAATGGATAGGTTAAAGTTAGATATAGTGAGAAGTAGTAAAGTTCGGTGGCAAGAGGAACAAGACTTTTGGTGAGTTGAATACAGGGTTATCAACACAAAATCAAATAGGGGTAATGCAGGAGTAGGTTTAATAATGAATAGGAAAATAGGAATGCGGGTAAGCTACTACAAACAGCATAGTGAACGCTACTACAGTAGTACAAGTTTATATGCCAACTAGCTCTGCACATCATGAAGAAATTGATAAAATGTATGATGAGGTAAAAGAAATTATTCAGGTGGTGAAGGGAGACGAAAATTTAATAGTCATGGGTGAATGGAATTCGGTAGGGAGGAAAGGAAACATTGTAAGACATTTCCAGGGGCAGATGTGGACTCTGTCCACAATCTATTGGTTAGGACCTGTAGATTATAACTGCAAAAAGGTGGGAATTTAAGGAGATGGGATCTGGATAAACTGAAAGAACCAGAGGTTGTACAGAGTTTCAGGGAGAGCATAAGGGAACAATTGACACCAATGGCGGAAGGAAGTACAGTAGAAGGAGAATGGGTAGCATTGAGGGATGAAATAGTAAAGGCAGCAGAAGATCAAATATGTAAAAAGAAGAGGGCTAGTAGAAACTGTTGGGTAACAGAAGAAATACTGAATTTAATTGATGAAAGGAAAAAATATAAAAATGCAGGCAAAAAGTAATATAAACGTCTCAAAAATGTGATTGACAGGAAATGCAAGATGGCTAGAGGACAAATGTAAGGCTGTAAGGGCTGATCTCACTAGGGGTAAGATAGATACTGCCTACAGGAAAATTTGAGAGACCTTTGAAGAAAAGAGAACCACTTGTATGAACATCAAGAGCTCAGATGGAAACCCAGTTCTAAGCAAAGAAGGGAAAGCAGAAAGGTGGAAGGAGTATATAGAGGGTCTATACAAGGCCGATGTACTTGAGAACAATATTATGGAAATGGAAGAGAATGTAGATGAAAATGAAATGGGAGATATGATACTGTGTGAAGAGTTTGACAGAGCACTGAAAGACCTGAGTCGAACCAAGGCCCCAGGAGTAGACAACATACCATTAGAACTACTGACGGCCTTGGGAGAGCCAGTCCTGCCAAAACTCTACCATCTGGTGAGCAAAATGTATGAGACAGGCGAAATACCCTCAGACCTCAAGAAGAGTATAATAATTCCAATCCCAAAGAGAGCAAGCGTTGATAGATGAGAAAATTACCAAACTATCAGTTTAATAAGTCACTGCTGCAAAATACTAATGTGAATTCTTTACAGACAAATGGAAAAACTAGTTGAAGCCGACCTTGGGGAATGTCAGTTTGGATTCCGTAGAAATATTGGAACACGTGAGGCAATACTGACAGTCTGTGGAGATTTCAATTTGAATTTTCAGTTGTCCACTATCTGTAACTCATATGCAAATAATTTATTAAATTTGTTTGGTCTTTATATTACAACCACTGAAATAACAAGGCTTCATTATAAAGGTACTGGTACATGTATTGACAATATATTTGTATCAAATGAGTTAGTGCATCTGAAGTCAGACGTAATTAAGACCTGGGTATCTGGCCACTGACTCAGTGCACATGGCAGGAAAGAGTGTATGTGTGGTCAATTATGATAATCTAAATATGTTTAAGTCTAATATTGATAAAAGTTATTGGTTGCAAGTTTATCGAGAACATGCAATAGGTAGAAAGGTGGAAGAACTCATATCTACTCTTTCTGTATATGCTAAGATGTCGTTTCCCATTAAGGTACCAAATAATAAGAAGGCACTAAGAGTAAATAAGGTCAAGGGTGAAAAGGTGTTGGAGATCAAGAGGGAGTGTGATCAATATTATGCCTGTACAGAAGTACAGGTTCTCAAGTATTTAAAGACATGCTCACAGTGAAAAAGGAAAGATTAAGACAGGCCTTAAAGGAAGCTAGGTGTATGAAAAAATGAAGATATAATACTAACATCAGAAAATAATATCATTAACAGTCAATGCAACAGGAAAATGACTTCACAGGCTGAAGGCAGCAATCTGAATGCTGCACAGTTAAATACATCCTTCACTAAGAAAGTGATTGGCACTTACAATATAGTCACTGACCATAAATACTGCCTGAGAAATACCACAAAACCTGAAAGTACATTTAGCTTTAAATTGGTCAAGGCACAGGATGTTACCTATATACTGAGGAAAATGAAGAACAGTTTTAGTAATGACGTTTGTGGTTTAAGTTCAGCCATGTTAAATGTGATTCAGTTCAGCTGCCAGAATTGATAACACATGTAGTAAATACATGTATTTTGGAGGCTCAGTTCCCCAGGGCAGTAAAGTCACTCGAAAACACAAAAAAGGCAGCCTCCAAACATGTGATAATTTTAGGCCTGTTTCAATTGTGCCAGTCTTGTCTAAAGTGATAGAAGCTATATTAAATAGTAAAATACTTTGAAGGAAACTATATCTTCAGTGATAGACAATTTGGCTTCAGATCAGGGTTAGGATCTGTTAAATCTGCCTTATCACTTTTAACACAGTGTGTGAAGCAACTAGAAAGCAAGCTCATGGTTCAGAATAAACTCTGTGATTTATGAAAAGCTTTTGACACTGTGTCTCATGAAATCTTATTGAACAAAGTGCAATTCTATGGCTTTACACGAAGTGCTCGGGAATTGATAAGATTTTATCTAAGTAATAGAGTGCAGAAGGTGGTTTTTAATGGTACAGAATCAGATTACTTACTTGTGGGCATGTTCTGTACTTGGCCCAATTCTATTTATTATTTATATATATGACTTATCATGTAACATAGTTGGGCCATCAGCTAGGAGTTACTTATTTGCAGATGATCTTGCAGTCTGTGTAACTGCAGAAACAGCACAGAAGGTCAAATATTAAGCAGACCAGTGCACTGTCAAAGTTGAAAACTGGTGTAAAGCTAATTCCCTTTGTGTCAAAAAAATAAAATCAAGACCTGTATGTATTGTGGAATAATAACACTGAACTTGAGCAGAGCTCAAATGATGTTGATTTCCTAGGAATCTCAATTGATTCAAAAAGGTGGGAAGCAGCATTAGCAAAGGAATATTTTCTCCAAGGAAGCTGTGTCTTTGTCTAAATGTGCCAGTACTTAAAGCAAAAGAAACCACAGTCACATTTACTGTGGGGACATCAAAGCAAGGCAGCTAATGTCTTCAAACTACAAAATAAGACAGATATGTAGCTTGGCACCCAGAGCTCACTGTAGACCAAGCTTTAAAAAATTACAGATTATGACCCTGCTGTCAATATTTATACCAAGGAAAACTATCCGAAGTATCAACAGTATGACATGCGGCATAATTATAACACAAGAAACAAGCAAGACCTAGTTTCTTTCTGATGTAACTATAAGAAAACACAAAAGTGCTCTTTATACAAGCCCATAAAATTTTTTTATGCCATGCCCCAACATATCAGAGATCTTCCAATAAAAAAAAAAAAAAGTAAAAGAATTTCTTCTTGAACTCAACATTTATGGAACGGATGAATTTTCAAGGGAAGCAAAGAATATGGTATGACTACACTTTGTGATCAGTTTTTACATGCTTCTATATATGAGTAAGTCTGTAATTGGCTAAATTTACTATGCAATATCAATTTGTACCAGAAGTTTCTCTGTTTTGTAATGCCTCTGAGGTCTCTACAACAATAAAAATCAATCAATTGTAGACTTCCTTGAGAGTTTCATTTGCTTTCTCTTAGAGGAGTTCTCTTGTTTTCTCACTGACTATAATATTGCTGTCATCAGTGAAAAGAATTTTTTCACCATGAGTAACACTACTGGGAAAGTCATTGATGTACATCAGGAATACTATTGGTCCTAATATGATACCTTGCGGAAACCCCATATTAATGTATTTTTCGCCGGCCGTGCAGTTCAGTCCAGAACCGCACGACTGCTACGGTCGCAGGTTGAAATCCTGCCTCGGGCATGGATGTGTGTAATATGCTTACATTTGTTCGGGTAAGTGTTTTACTAAATGTTAAGCTCTATTTGAAGTATGTGTTATCACTATTCTTTGTACCTTGTCTGCTAGGTATGATCAAAACCAGTCCTTAGGAACCACTCTTATTCCTAATGCTTCTAATTTATTTAATTGAATCTGTGGTTGACTGCATCAAAGGGCTTAGAAAGATCATAAAGGAACCCTCTGACAGACTCTTCTTTATTAAGAGCATCAAGTACAACTTTTGTGCGTTCTACGACAGCTGACTCCGTATTTTTGCCACATCAGAAACAAAACTGTGATTCACTTAAAAGATTGTATTTATTCAGGTAATTCATTAATCTGTTTTTCATAATTGCTTCTATTATTTTTGAGAATGGTGACAGCTGGTAATTTTCTGCATTACCTTTCTTAAACAAAGGCACAACTCTTGCCTGTTTTAACTGCTGTGGAAATGTCCCTGGTGTACAGGATTCATTTATTATGTGTGTTAAGGGACCTTGTATAACCTCTGTGCATTGTTTTAGTACACACATTGGTACTTCATATAGGCCTGCTGACTTTTTAGTTTTTCAACAGTTTTACTGGCTTCATTATCTGTGATTTGAAGTAACATCATTGTATTTAGTGCAACATTTTTTACAGGGGTTATATTTGTTTTGGGGAATTCTTGTCGTAACTTCCCTGCCATACTTGAAAAATGCTCATTTACATAGTTTGATAAGTGTTGTGGCTTATTTATAACCTTACCAGTATGTTGTTCTGTCTGTCTTTCTTTGCCTCTCCCTGTTCCCGTTTTTATAACATCCCAGACTGCTTTGCTTTTATTCCCTGCATTATATAATACTGTGTCATTAAACGACTTTTTAGCAGCTATCAGCACCTTCCTATGGATCATTGTGACTCTTTTTCCATGGAAGTGAGGTATTTAATTGTTTGGGAGGACTTCTTAGTACCTGCTGTTATCCATCTACTTTTGTGTGACGTTGATACAGACATGCATACTTTTGGAAATGCCTTTTCAAAGTTCAATTTAAATAATGTGGATTCTTATTCACATTGGTTTCCCTATACACTTCATCCCAGCGTTTTTTTTTTTTTTTTTTTTGCTAGTTCCTTTGAAAAATCCTTTATTTTCATTTCCAATGGATGTCATTTGTAGGCTTGTAGTTTATGGGATGATTTCATGTCTCATATTACTGTTGTTGTTTGACAGAGATGGTCTGATAATCCGAGATCTTTTACAGCTACATCACATTTTTCCCTGTCCATATTTGTGGCAACATGGTCAATTACTGATGAAGTCATTGTAGCAACCCTTGTTGCACTATTGACCAATAGGGAGAGGCCAAAACTTTGAAGGTGCTGCTGGATTCATTTATGATATTCATATTGATTTTAATGTCCCTATACAGAATTGTGCTGAGCTTTGTGCTTGAGACTTTATATAGAAATTTTGTTAATTTATTGAAAAACAGTGTCCACACTATCTCTGGGAGATCCATACAAACACAAAATTATTAATATCTTGGTGATATCAAGCCCTGTTAATTCAAACTGCTGGAGACACTCTTTAGGCAGGGGAACCTGTTGTCTGGATTTATCCTAAAAAAGACCTACTTCTCATACTGATGACAACAGGTATTTAACCATGTGTGGCCCGAGATCCACCCCCTATACTTTCACAAATCAGCTGTACCAATCTTCCTTTGCCAGTCCTGTTTAGGTATAGGCCACACCCAGTGAAACCCCATCTGTCGATAGTCCCGACGGGCACGTGAGCAAAGTTGGCTTCCCTCAGAGCAATCCCTAACCCCAAATTGATTCGCCTCACATCTCCATCAAGGTGTGGCCAATCGTGACACCGGAACAGCTCAACAAAGTGTACGTTGGTGCCACAAGTCAGGGAAGCTATCTTGCCCAGGTCACCACCTATGTCATGTGCCCTATCCCTGTGCAAACTGTTTCCTGCCCCACCCACTATCACTACATGGTCTTCTTTTGTAAAGACCTTAAGTCCTCTATCACATGACTTAGCCCTGCATTTGGCTGGAACATACTGGTGGCCTGGTATGTTGCCCCTAAACATTCCTGTAACTCGGGGCCTACAACTCACCCATGCCTAATACCTAGCAGCAGCACTTTCTTCTTCCTAACATTTTGTATATTTCTAAGCTTCTTGGCCTCAGTTGAAGTGTGCTGCACATTTCTTGCTCCGTGTTCTACCAGAGGCTCTGGCAGTGGTAGACACACAGTTTTATCTTCAACCCCAAAAACATCAGATCATGTTCTCTTTCTTCCTACCCTCCTACAAGCTGCCAGTTCACAACCTCCCTATCTCTCTTGATCCTTATCAGTTCCTTCCTTGCTTCCTCAACTGTGCCCCAAGGGCACAGATTTTCCTTTCCTGTACCCCAACCAAAATGTTCCTACTGCATACTCTGCAGTTCCAGGAGAGAGCCTCTTCTGTTCTCCCAAGATTCTCCCCCCAACTCTCCCTCTCCCAGTGAAAATATTTCCTACAAGGTTAGCAACAAATCCCTCTACTCACAATGCTATAACAGGTTCCACATTTCCCACTCATGATCAGTTTCAAAAGAATTATTAAGTTTTAAATTTGTCCAGAACACGAGATTGGCTATATGTATGCAAAAATGACATGGAAGTCTTACATGCCATTGTTGTTGTTTTTGTACTGATTTAGAGATACAATGACAGGAGAGTGAATTAGTAATTACTTTGCTTTTAGAGAATTTACTGTAGTGTTTGGTCAGGTTTTAAATTTATGCCTAGATGACCTCTAACTAGTGAACAATATGAAATGTGTTAGTTAAATACAATTTGGAAAACTTTTAATTATACTTTTATTGTAACAATAGGCACTGATGAAACTAGTACCTGCCTTTCTTAAACGAATTTTCCGCTATCAAGAAAATTTGAATAGACTTTTTTGTGTTTTGGAACGCAAAATTTCGCATTATGTCACAATTATCGTGAATTCAGATTACACAAAGTTTTTTTTCAAGAATAATCTCTATGGGGACGCAAATATTCAGTTTTGTGACAAGAATGGACACTACAGCAAATATACAAAACAAAGGAAATTTAAATTTGACACTATTTCCTCTCAAATAAGTTCTTTTAGTGGACGAAGAAAACACCTGTGATCTCACTCGCTGGACATCTTGTCTTCCTGTCTGTTTACTTAAAAGGCCTGTCACTGGGCGTGAAGGGTAAGCTTTTGGTTTAAAAAAGGTAGCTGGAGATTCCACACAGCACACCAGGTATGAGATTAATTATGTAATATGCACTATACTGAAATGCCTTGTGAGACGTCTATAAATTCAAATATGCTCAATGTTACTTTCCTGTTTCAATACACAATGCCTGCATTCTGATTTAGTGTTTACTTATTTGCTTACAGGACCTGTCATTGGGTGTGAGGGATAAGCTTTTGGCATACCATGGCAGCAAGAGCATCCAAACGGCACACCATATATGCAACTGATTGTGTGTAAGCACAATACTGAAATGCCTTGTGAGTCATCCCTATATTCATATGCCCAATGTTGCTTTCCTCTTCCGATACACAATGCCTTACAGGACTGTCAGTAAATGAGTGTGTTGGAGGCCAGCTCTGTCCATCACTGTGGCTGTCGGATAGAGAGACCAACAGCTATGCAGGGGCTCCAGGTGCAATTCCTGGCCAATTTGAGAATTTATCCTCTCAGAGGTTGGGTGTTGTGTTGTGCTTATCACCATTTTACCATTTCTTTAGATGCAAAAATAAGCAGTATCAACTGATGTAGACTTGCAGTATGCAGCCGATTTCTCCTGCATAAGAAATCCCGGCCAGAAATGCCATACTGTCATTTCATTTCACGCTAGGTATGAAACTGATTCTCTGATATGCACATTATTGAATTGTGAGTCATCTCTTAATTTGTATATGCTCAGTCGGTTTAATATTAATTTGCAGGGCTCTAGAGTAAGCAGTGTGTAGTTGTGTGCACTATGGTGAGTTGTCGTGTCACCTAGCATGGCAATACAACATGCGACTGCAACAGTGCCAACAGCACTGGGTAGTGTTGTCTACTTCACTGCATGAGAAATAGAGCTGTCACGATGGCCAGTCTGGCCTCAGTACTACATGTTTGCATGTTGGCCAGTGGATACTTGGAGCAAGTCCAGTAATACTCACATATGAAGATTCGTTTATCTTTAACATCACAGAATCATGTTTCTATATCTGCTCCATCCCCATTCCCCAGTGGAAGGGGGTCACAATTATTTTGTGCACATGAGGCTGCTAGTAATTGGATCCTTTCTACTTTTCAAAATTGCATTAACTTTCCCGTGCTCATCCATCCCTGTCCTCAATCCTTTCCCTTGCTTACATTGGCCTGGCTATCTTTTTTGTTGATACCCCTTACAGTATTATTCCTCTTGCTTTACAATTCCCTTTTTGGAAATTTTGGTCCCTCTTTGGGCATTGAACTACTCTAAATTTTGTCTCCATGGTGTGAGCAAGCTGTGGAACAACACCATACATGAAGTCTTTGGCATGTGGGCTTACCACCTCTTCCATTTTTTACCGGAAGCCATTGTCCTTTTTGTGCTGTACAGTTACACAGTAGTCATTTCGTGTGCTTGGGGTGTTATGTACTCTTTTGATGGAGTCCTCTGAAAACAGGGATGACAGTTCTGATACACGAGCTGCTACCTCCCTGTGTATGCCTAGGAGTAGTGGCTTGTCATTCTGAAGCATTGGAACTCCCAGCAACAGCCCCTATGACATTGGCCCTTGGTGTGGCTGAGTAGTGCACAAGGGGAGAGCCCCTGATTGGTTTTGGTGCTATTAGGGTCTACACTTTGTATCAAACGTATCAGACTTAAAAAACTGGCCGTCTTTGGCTGACCTTTAGTCAGGATCGACTTTTCATGATACCCCTTTTCAACTTACAACTATCCCCTCATGGGAGGAGGGTCAGACTCGCTTGCTTGGGGTCAAATCCTTTCCCCATTACCTGGTCTGCATCAAGACTGACAAGGACACCTTCCCACCATGAACCCATTATTTTGGTAGAAACTATCAAAGACAAGTTTGGCAAACCATTACTCCTCACTAGCCTTTGAATATGCTTCAGGGTGTCTTTTTCATAGAGACCTCATCTTCCAAACTGGTGAAGCGTGGGCCAGTCTGGAGTGGCAAGGCATTCATTTTGTTCATCATATTCAGAAAGGCACTAAGGACAACCACACTGATAATGACCACTTTATTCTGGTCTTTGAAGGGGATACCCCCAAGACAAGGTCAAGGTTATGGCTCATCACTGTGCACTGTGATGTATGTCCTGCCACTGCTAAAATGTTTTTGGTGTTTATGATTTGTACACATGTATTAATCCTGTATGCAATGAATGAGGATGCCCAGGTGTGCCTTTGTTCTACTGACCACGTGTATTAATTGTCACAACTGTCGCTGGATTGTAAGAAGGAAAGAATATATTGGGGTATACGATCAGCTTTGCCTTGTGTCTACAAAAATCTACTATTGACTCTGTTACATCCTTTCCCCCACCTTATCCCAGTGATGCCTCACTCTTCTCTCCCTCTCCCTCTCCCTCTCCCCTGAACTTACATCTTCCTCCCCTCCAACTGTTGCTCCTTTCATCCACCAGAGAAGTGCCTCTTCTCTGGTGTCTGCTGCCATTAGGGCCTCCTCTCAGTCCAAGAGTCTGCTGGTACACATTGGCCATGGAACCGTCAGCTCTAGCATCCCCAAGGTTGCCTGGTCTCTCTTTATAGAACTAGCAGAAGCCTCTCTCCCCCCTTACCTCTCTGGCATCTAGCGTGTGTCCTCCTCTACTTATGAAAGAGAAGAAGGAACATAAGTCCTGGGATGAGGACACTCCATTGCTGAGGAGGATGGCATTCCATAGGGTTCAGTGTTAAGTATCCTTTTCCTCATCACTATTAAAGGACTTGTGACCTCCGTGAAACTGTTGGTCACCCCTGCTCTGCATGTGGATGACTTCTGTGTCTGAGTTATTTAACACTTGGTGGCTTTTGTGAAGTGACAGTTCCAGGGTGCCATGTGGTATGCTTCTGCATGGACCTTCTCACACAGTTTTCAGTTTTCCCCTCTTAAATTGTGGGTGGTGCATTTCTGTCACCATATTGTGTACGATACCTACTGGAGCTCTATCTCGAGACCCAATTTCTGATTGTGGTCCACCACTTCCATTTCTTGGGTCGTCTTACGACATTTACTTGTGTGTGTGTGTGTGTGGGGGGGGGGGGGGGGGGGGAGGGGGGGCATGGTAGCCAAATTTAGGGCTCAGTTGCTCCTTCCATACTGATCCTCTTGGAGCAGGTCCACCATTGTGGTATCTGTCTGATCATCAGTACCTTTTGCACTAGCCGTATTGTTTCCTGGTTGAAGCTGGGGTTGTCCCCCACTCACTGCCCTTTTGGTTCAACAGTCTAAGCTTCTTGTTTCCTATGCCATCACCATCTTCTCTTTCCCCACACATTCCTTATATTTTATACTTTAGCAGCAGGAAATTGCTCACTCTTCAGGTGAGTTTAACAGTTGGGCTCCAGCTTGCAGTCCTTTGCCATGATTTTTATCTTCCCTCTTTGTCCTGTTCCCCATTCTCTCCAAAAACCTCCTCCCCCTTGGTTAGTTCCTTGATCCCAGATTCAGAGGGGTCTGTGTTTCATTGTTTGTTCTGCCAGCTTTTATGGGAGTTTCAGGCTGCTGTTGTGTTTTAATGGAATGGCTCTAGGCTCTAAATCTGCTAATTACAAGGAATGTGCCTTCTGCTGGCAAGTAACACCATCTCTTACCTGCCCCATGTAGCATGTGTACTGCATAGCTAATGGCCATTTACCAGGTTCTTTAGTATGTTTAACAGTCCTCTCCCACCCACGTTATGTGCAGACTTGATAACTGCCCTTGAGGCTATCAGACAGTGGTTTTCCCTCCCTCTTCTTGGTCTATGACATCTAAGACCACCTTACCAATCTTGACCATGCTGGTTGTTCAGTTGACTTTCTTTGGGTTCCCACTCATGTGGGTATCCCAGGTAATGAACTGCTGATCCTGTGGCTGGAGGGTGTGCCCCTTTTGTGTGACCTCTCTGGTGCTGGGTTTGCAGCCTCATGTCCAATTCCTTTTAGCTCAGCCTTGAGCTGACTCTTGGAGGCCAACCCCCTGCCTAATAAACTTATTGCGATAAGGGGACTCTTGCCACATGGCCCACTGGGGATCTACCATCCTCTGCGAACTTCGTATTGGTCATACAAGGTTGAATCTAAGCCTCTTACTCCATAATGATCTGTAACCCCCACATTTTATGAGACTCCCCTACCATTTGGCCTTTTGCACTAAACACACTCTTCCATTCTCCATTATCACAGATGGTAGCATACAACCTTACATAGTTACATCTGTCCTTGGTTTTCATCATAAAAGTGGTTTGTTCCATGGATTTAAGTACCTGAATTGTCTTCCACAATTGGAGGCCGTCAGTTTGGAAGGCCTGCATCATTGCTTTCATGCTGGTCAGGTTTTCCTCTCCATTTTGTGCTGTTTCATTACCCCCCCCCCCCCCCCTCCGCC
The DNA here is from genome assembly GCF_023897955.1 of Schistocerca gregaria. NCBI lineage: Eukaryota > Metazoa > Arthropoda > Insecta > Orthoptera > Acrididae > Schistocerca > Schistocerca gregaria. The sequence continues at coordinate 53,252 of NW_026061952.1, read as the reverse complement.
GCCACGGTGTTTTCCCCATTGTGTCGCAGTCATGGTATGAAGTGCGAACTGGGGTGGGTTAGCAGTGATTCCAGCACCATGTCACACATAGCACCATTGGGGTGTCTTATGATCTCCCCCTTCCTCCCTCCAGTTCATTACTCTTCCTGCCACCCCAGTGTTCCATCTTCATTTGCCTGTTTTGCTTCGCCATCAAATAGATTGTGCTGTTGGTTTGCTGCTCCCACAGTCTCTGCCACTTTGGATCTTGGGACAAATGATGTCACTGTTTCGTTCCTCTCCTCATTCAGACGATCAATCAACATCTGTAGCATCTGTGTCAGGGTGTTACTAGCATTAATGACAAGTTTGAAATTATTACTTGTTTCCAAATAAAAACAGCCACTTTTGTGCCCTGGTAAATTAGAACTACAAAATTATATGCTTAAATTTAGGAAATAATGGCCCGCTAAAAACAGAAAATTCTGGAATATGAGTTATTTGGTTACAGATAACTTTTCAAAAAGGGGGATTTTTTTTTAAAAGTAAAATTATACTGCAAATTGGAACCTGAAAGGCTTTCAGTTGGGTTATATTGCTAATTCATAATTACTCATTCCTAATTCCAACTGCATGTGTTTGTACTGATACTGAAATTATTATTTATTCACCAAATTTATTTTTTGGTAAATGAGTTACATTATCAGGAAAATTGATTGTGAACAATCAGATGTTAGTGTATTCTTTGCTAGAATATGAAAATATTTAATCTGTTTAACAGTTGCACTAGTGTTACCCATCTAGCTAGATCAAAAATAAATATATATTACAAGTTGACGATTGCAACTCACTCTGTTGTCACGTTGGGACAGTTGTCAAATGTGTGGCCATCACCAGCAGTGTGCTGAGCCTCAGTCACAGTCATCACTGCCCAGCACGGCTTGGGAGGGGGCTGACCCAGTGATGCCAGCATTCTAGGCTGCTGGCACAAGCCGCAGCAGTTTCTGGTGGTCCCACGTGTCAGCAGAACTGCCGCACCAGAGGCCAGTGAAGAAGGAAGGAATATCGACATCTGACATTCTGTCAACAGTGAGGCCGTCAGAGACAGAGCATAAACTCTGACTGTTTCAAGGATGGGGGAGAAAATTGGCCTTGGCCTTGGCCTTTCAAAGGAACCATCCCAGGATTTGCCTTGATTGATCTAGGGAAATAATGGAAAACCTAAAACTGGATGGCAGGACACGGAATAAAGCCATCATGTTCCTGAATGTGAGATCAACACACTAGCTAATGTGGTGTAAACCTTCATCCAGAAGTGTTAACAGTTTCTTCTGTATCAGGAACTGCCATGAGTATGCAGCTTGAGGAATTTGTTTTGAGCAAAGAAAACAGTCTCCTCTGTACTGCAAGTTTTCTCTTGTGACTCCTTTGTGGGCTATTGAAAGAGACGCCACTACTGGCATGAACAGCACCTACACTAGCCTTCAGTGAAGTTACCATTTTGTTGGCCAGCTAAACTTCAGTAACTGAAATACCAGAAACAATTTCTGCCAGTACCTCTGTGTCACAGGAACAAACTGGCTTCAGAATTTTCCTCTCCAACATTCATAAGTAGTACATCTGGTAATTCAGAAATTTCAAACGGTTTTTCTTCTATACTCTCTACTTCATAAACATTATGTATATGCTTGCACGTATTTAACTTAATGCTGTAATCAATACATGCATAGTAATATCTATGAATTCTTACTTTACAGTCAGTGCACACTAATTTGGAGTTACAGTGGATAATATTTTCTTCCACAAGGTAAACTTCAAGTGATTTTGTGGCTGGTACTTTCCAACCTCTGCCTACCTTTCTAGTTGAGTCCTTATTCATCAAAATACTGGATTCGTGCTGATGGTGGATGTTCTCATTTTACTTGTTACTTTTTCTTTCACAATGACAATGAGCCCGTCAAACAGATTTGCTGTTACAAGCAACGTGAATGCAAGTACACCTTTATCCAAATGTTTCACCTGCTTTGCATTACCATGTAGAGTAAGTGGTGGTAATATGCACCCCCCCCCCCCTTAATATCTTAATAATATTTAGCTGAACTCTAGTGATGTATTAACATACCATTATTGGTTAATACTTAGATGCAACCTACTAAGTATTGGCAACAGTTTCAAATAGATTAAAAGTATGGTATTATTGCATTTTTAAGCTGTCTACACTAGTTTACAAGGTGTATGTGACTGTAATGTGGACCCCAGGGTCCATATTATAAGCAGACCGTAAAATGTTTTTATTTCTGTTTTCAGATGCCTAGGACTAATCTGGCACCTAAATGAACCCGTAAAAGGCAGGTGTGGGATAAAAACAAAATGCGAGAGGCAGTGTATGCTGTTGTAGTAAAAATCATGGGAGTTAAAAAAGCAAACATTGCGCTGTCCCAAAAACAACTCTGTGCCAGTATGTGTATGAGGCTAATACCTGACAGACGTTGAAACTAAAAAGTTTGGAAGAAAACCAGCTGCCCTAGAAAGAGAACTAGTGGTTTACATACACTATATGGAGGCCAAATTCTATGCTTTTACTAGTATGGATGTTAGAAAAATGGCCTACCAACTTGCAGTTGGGAATGGAATTGCAACAAACTTCAGAAATGAAATTGCTGGAAGGCCTTGTCTTGACCATTTTCTTTGATGTCATCAAGATAAGCTTTCAATTAGAAAGCCAACTGGAACATCATATGCTCGAGCAAAACGCTTTTCGCATGAGAGAGTTAACTCATTCTACGACTTGCTATAAGCTGAATTCTGGAAACATAAATATCCAGAAGATCGTGTATGGAACGTTGAGAAAACAGGCCTTAGTGTAGTTCAGACTGATACTGCAAGCAGAGGTAAACGCCAAATTTGTTCTGTGACAGCTGCTGAGTGTGGGTCTCTAGTAATGGTCATCTGTTTGCTGAGTGCAGGAGGTTCTTATTTTGCCCTGATGTTCGTATTCCCAGGAACGGATGAGGGGAAAGACCATTGTTTCAACTGATTTGCAGTACAAAAAAGAGTTAGAAGCCATTATTAAAGAAAAAAGAGGAAAAGAACTTTGCCAAAGACCCCCTAGTGAGATAAGCTTCTACATCCTTCATTTGTCTAGCCATGCCTGCTTAGCCATTTTGCGCTTCCTGTCGATTTCATTTTTGAGACGTCTGTGTACCTTGTTGGCTGCTTCATTTATTGCATTTTTATATTTTCTCCTTTCATCAATTAAATTCAATATCTCTTCTGTTATCCAAGGATTTCTAATAGCCCTCATCTTTTTACCTATTTGATCCTCTGCTGCCTTCACTACTTCATCCTTCTACTGTATTTCCTTCCCTTGCCAAAGAAACACACTATATCATAGGATCCAACAAGTTTGCTTTCATGGAGCATCCACTGCCAAATATTCTCGCTGTAGTGAGTCTTAAGTGCATCCATAAATGTACGATCTAGCAGTTGCAGGACTAGAACAATTAGCCTCAGTAACTTCGTCATTCTTGGGAGGCAGTTCATAGTTACAATTCGCTGAAACCTGCCAGCTTGATCACCCAATCTGTTGGAGTCGTCTTTTTTACCTGGTGTGCTAGGTGAAGGCAACTCAAATCGTTCAGCTCCAGATACGATAACCTCTTTATCTGACGGCATCTCAAGTCCGATGTCAGTTTTGTCTTCCTGCATCGGTGAATACGGACTGGTCCGTGGGCCATACTCCAGTAGCTTTCAAACCTTTAATAGCAAATAGCATTGTTGCACTTTTGATGAAAAAAGCGTTGAAATTTGAAAGACCACCGCAGCCTGCACATCCCTCGGTCCATACGCGGAGTCGTTGGAGGGGAGAGGCGACAGGTATATATACCACACCGCCCGGCGGCATAGGACGTCTGTCAACAGGAGTAATCTGATGATGATGGCACGCTACGCCGTGACTGGAACACGATAGTGGGAAAAGGAAGAGAAGGAAACGTAGTAGGTGAATATGGATTGGGGTTAAGAAATGAAAGAGGAAGCTGCCTGGTAGAATTTTGCACACAGCACAACTTCATTCTAGCTAACACTTGGTTTCAGAATCATGAAAGGAGGTTGTATACATGGAAGAACCCTGGAGATACCTTTTAGTATCAGATAGATTATATAATGGTAAGGCAGAGATTAAGGAACCAGGTTTTAAATTGTAAGACATTTCCAGGGGCAAATGTGGACTCTGACCGCAATCTATTGGTTATGACCTGTAGAAACTGCAAAAAGGTGGGAATTTAAGGAGATGGGACCTGGATAAACTGAAAGAACCAGTGGTTGTACAGAGCTTCAAGGAGACCATAAGGGAACAAATGACAGGAATGGGGGAAAGAAATACAGTAGAAGAAGAATGGGTAGCTTTCAGAGATGAAATAGTGAAGGCAGCAGAGGATCAAGTAGGTAAAAAGACGAGGGCTAGTAGAAATCCTTGGGTAACAGAAGAGATATTGAATCTAACTGAAGAAAGGAGAAAATATGAAAATACAGTAAGTGAAGCAGGCAAAAAGGAATACAAACGTCTCAAAAATGAAATCGACAGGAAGTGCAAAATGGATAAGCAGGGATGGATAGAGGACAAATGTAAGGATGTAGAGTCTTGTCTCACCAGGGGTAAGATAGATACTGCCTACAGCTGCATGCCCGAGAGACCTTCAAGCACATTCATATTATATTAATATCCAGAAAAACTTGAATTTCAACACAGTCTAACATGTGTTGGACTGTGACGATACGGTAACAACTTTGATACAGCTTCCAGTTTGCGGAACTGGCGGCTGTTTAGGGGAGGCCCTTTGGGCCGGACTTGTTCTGGGTGAAATCCTGGCGCTAAGGGCACGTGTCGGTTATGCCATCGGCACCCGGACTGTTCATTCGAACGTAGAGCTTTGAGAATGCCGAGTTTATATCGTCATAGCATGGAAAACGCACGCTGGGGAGTCTTTCCAAACGTGCAGCGCAATATCAAGCAAGACAGATATTCTGAAAGTGTGTTCGAACATTGACCAAAGAGATGGAAGAACGCCATATGCACGCCATCTTTCTTCAGTACAGACTCGCCATACACCATACTGGCTTTCAGTTGGTGTTGGTTTCAATGTATAGTCTGTCTGTAAACTCAAGAGCGAGCAGCGCTTTTGGTGGGGGAAGCGGCCTTTTCCGGTAGAACCCTGCCACTGGCCTACAGGGGCACCCAAAATCAGTTGCCTATTACCTGTCTAGCGGCGTAGATCGGCGTGCAGTGGTGTACAATACGTCGTTTCTGTTCGTGAGATCCTTGTTGCCAGCATCAGTCACTGACATACTTCGGTATCTGGAAGTGCTGGATAACAGCGTTGCATTTCAAGAAAATTGCAGAAGACGAAGAGGAGCTATTTGCGGAGTACATTTCCCCACCATGTTCTATTTCTGGGTGGAGATTTTAATTTGCCAGATACACCAGGTGACCAAGAAGTCAGTATAAATTTGAAAACTGAATAAATCACGGAATAATGTAGATAGGGAGGTACAAATTGACACACATGCTTGGAATGACATGGGATTTGATTAGAACAAAAAAAAAAAAAGAAAAAAAAATACAAAAGCTCAAAAAATGTCCGACAGGTGGCGATTCATCAGATCAGAATAGCATGACAAAGCAAAAATTATGTTCTTTACAGGAAATGCTCAATATGTCCACCATCATTCCTCAACAGTAATTGTAATCGAGGAATAATGTTGTGAAAAGCACTGTAAAGCATGTCCGGAGTATGTGGTGAGGCATTGGCGTTGGATGTTGTCTTTCAGCATCCCTAGAGATGTCGCTCGATCACGATACACTTGCGACTTCAGGTAACCCCAAAGCCAATAATAGCACGGACTGAGGTCTGGGGACCTAGGAGGCCAAGCGTGACGAAAGTGGCGGCTGATCACACGATCATCACCAAACGGCGCTCATAAGAGATCTGTCAGACATTTTGTGAATTTGTTTTTTCTAATAAATCCCCATGTCATTCCAAGCATGTGTCTCAATTTTTACCTCTCTATCTACATTATTCCATGGTTTATCACATTTTCCAATTTATACTGACTTTTTGATCACCCGTTAGACTGGGAGACTCAAACGTTTATAACGGGTGGCAGGGACAAAGAATCCAGTGAAATTTTCTTAAAGTCCTTTATCTGAAAAACTACCTTGAGCAGTTAAACAGAGAACCGACTCGTGGCGATAACATATTGGACCTTCTGGCGACAAACAGACCCGAAACAGTTAACGCAGAACACGGAATCAGCGATCATAAAGCGGTTACTGCATCACTGATTTCAGCCGTAAGTAGAAATATTAAAGAAGGTAGGAAGATTTTTCTGTTTAGCAAAAGTGACAAAAAGCAGATTACAGAGTACCTGACGGCTCAACACAAAAGTTTTGTCTCAAGTACAGATAGTGTTGAGGATCAGTGGACAAAGTTCAAAACCATCGTACAATATGCGTTAGATGAGTATGTGCCAAGCAAGATCGTAAGAAATGGAAAAGAGCCACCGTGGTACAACAACCGAGTTTGAAAACTGCTGCGGAAGCAAAGGGAACTTCTCAGCAAACATGAACATAGCCAAAGCCTTGCAGACAAACAAAAATTACGCGAAGCGAAATGTAATGTGAGGAGGGCTATGCGAGAGGCTTTCAATGAATTCGAAAGTAAAGTTCTATGTACTGATTGGCAGAAAACCGTAAGAAATTTTGGTCTTATGTCAAAGCAGTAGGTGGAGCAAAACGAAATGTTCAGACACTCTGTGACCAAAATGGTACTGAAACAGACTGAAGGCCGAACTACTAAATGGCTAATTCACAGAGGAAGACTGCACCGTAGTTCCTTCTCTACACTGTCGCACATATGACAAAATAGTAGATGTCGCAAGAGACGGCAGAGGGATAGAGAAACAATTAAAATCGCTCAAAAGAGGAAAGGCCGCTGGACCTTATGGGATACCAGTTCGATTTTACACAGAGTACGCGAAGGAACTTGCCCCCCTTCTTGCAGCGGTGTAGCGTTCCGAACGATTGGAAAAGGGCACAGGTCATCCACGTTTTCAAGAAGGGACTTCAAACAAATGTGCAGAACTATAGACCTATATCTCTAACGTCAATCAGTTGTAGAATTTTGGAACACGTATTATGTTCGAGTATAATGACTTTTCTGGAGACTAGAAATCTACTCTGTAGGAATCAGCACGGGTTTCGGAAAAGACGGTCGTGTGATACCCAGCTCTCGCTATTCGTCCATGAGACTCAGAAGGGCATAGACACGGGTTCACAGGTAGATGCCGTGTTTCTTGACTTCCGCAAGGCTTTCGATACAGTTCCCCACAATCGTTTAATGAACAAAGTAAGAGCATACGGACTATCAGACCAATTGTGTGATTGGATTGAAGAGTTCCTACATGACAGAACGCAGAATGTCATTCTCAATGGAGAGAAGTCTTCCGAAGTAAGAGTGATTTCAGGTGTGCCGCAGGGGAGTGTCATAGGACTGTTGCTATTCACAATATACATAAATGACCTTGTGGATATCATCGGAAGATCACTGAGGCTTTTTGCGGATGACGCTGTAGTCTATCCAGAGGTTGTAACAATGGAAAATTGTACCGAAATGCAGGAGGATCTGCAACGAATTAACGCATGGTGCAGGGAATGGCAATTGAATCTCAATGTGGACAAGTGTAATGTGCTGCGAATACATGGAAAGATAGATCCCTTATCATTTAGCTACAATATAGCAGGTCAGCAACTGGGAGAACGCATTAGGAGTGATTTAAAATGGAATGATCATATGAAGTTGATCGTCGGTAAAGCAGATGCCAGACTGAGATTCATTGGAAGAATCCTAAGGAAATGCAATCCGACAACAAAGGAAGTAGGTTGCAGTACCCTTGTTCGCCCACTGCTTCAATACTGCTCAGCAGTGTGGGATCCGCACCAGATAGGGTTGATAGAAGAGATAGAGAAGATCCAACGGAGAGCCGCGCGCTTCGTTACAGGACGATTTAGTAATCGCGAAAGCGTTACAGAGATGACAGATAAACTCGAAGACTCTGCAGGAGAGACGTTCCGTAGCTCTGTATGGGCTTCTGTTGAAGTTTCTAGAACATACCTTCACCGAGGAGTCAAGCAGTATATTGCTCCCTCCTACGTATGTCTCGCGAAGAGACATGAGGATAAAATCAGAGAGATTAGAGGCCACACAGAGGCATACCGACAATCCTTCTTTCCACGAACAATACGAGACTGGAATAGAAGGGACAACTGATAGAGATACTCAAGGTACCCTCCGCCACACACCGTCAGGTGGCTTGCGGAGTACGGATGTAGATGTAGATGTAACGAGCGTTCGATCGTCTGTTATGTTACAGCGTGTGTTAAGGAGGTGACACGAAAAGAACTGTTACCCGTTCCAAGAAAAGGGCTCCAATTTATGCAAACATCTGCCACGCCTAAGGAACGAACGCAAAAATGAACCGCGTGGTTTACAGGGATCGCCACGAAGGAAAACTAGTAATTTTGGGAGGAAACCCGTCGTCATAGACAATTTCATAAAATCGATCCTTCCACAAACGATGGAGGACTTTTACATCAATCTAAAAATAGTGCCGACATTACGGAAACTACAAATTGCCGTGAAACAAAAAAATCAAATTTTACTCGTAACAGGCTAGCCAAAAGGAATATTTAACTTTTTTTAAAATTCCATACTCTTTATTCTTAAAACAAAATGTAAGAAAGATTCTCTAATCTGTTTTTACACAAAACAAATAATCGTTGATGCTACCAAAACACATGTATCCTTTTTGACAGCTGACAATAGAGCAAATAGCCAATGCGTATAACATTGTCCACATACTTTTCACGTACGTTTACGAAGGCAGTGACAAAAAATGTAGTGCAAATCGGACTAGTACAACACAAGAAATTGTAAATTTCTTGTTACTTTTTAAACACTCATTGTGTTGCAAGACCTGTTAAGTTTCAACGCAATCCTTCAAAGAAAACTTCTATCCTTTACTAGAAACACAAAGTGACAATAATTCTTAAATTCTACAGATTCATTGCGCTTTATGGGGTAGAAGTAGAGGAACGTACATTCACATGAACAGGCATTCGGTTCCATGTTTGTAGTAAAATCCCGACTTACGTTCATATGTTAATATTATTTACTCTATAGCATTATGTTTCGGAAGAAGCTATCGTCTTTTGTATTCTTTACGGTACTAAAACACTCGTCTAAAAATTAACGCTGCCGGGCCGTGTATGCAGACGGCGTCGCCGCCGACTTAAAGCGCGCGCCGCGGCAGGGCGGTACTGCGTCGTGAGACAGCCTATGGAGGCGCCCCGTGACGTGGCTGGGTAGCCAGAGTGGGGACAGACTGTAAACGGGTACAGTGAGGATCCATAAGAAACGCATTGTCGTTGATACAATCTGTAATATTTCAGTGTCAGTTAATAACGTATCTACCATTAAAACTTTCAGTAGGTCAGATTCAATGTATGGCCATTCGACAGTCACAGTCGGTAGAGCGAAATGATGAGGTAGCTGGTAATGTGATTCTTGTTTGCGCCTCAGTGGATCCGAATATTTTTATTACTAGTCTTCGCTTTTTCTGTTAGGATCTGATACTTTCTTTTCAGTGCAATAAAAGTATATTCTCTAATATTCGATGTTACATATGTACGTTCCATCTGAGGATGGAGTTTGTTCGAATGGTTTAATCTACAAGACAGATTGCACTACATGCAGTAAGATACAACAAGAAAGTGTAAAATAAGTTTTTTTTATTTCACATGTTGTGAAGATTCTGCTGCTGAATAGGAACAAATATAAAGTAAGACTTTGAATCGCGCTATTTGTTACGGAGCTTCTCTTTCTGCCTTATAACATGTCCGTGGACACTATACGCAGAACAACGTGACTCTCACGTGGACAAGAGAGGAAAGGCGCGTTTTAATAGCGCTAGCTTAAGAATTTTACGCCCATGCATTTTGTAAAGTGGGTGATAGAGAGAAACGTGTGACGAGGGCCTCCCGACCGCTCGCCTGGTGCAGGTCTTTCGACTTGACGCCACTTCGGTGACATGCGCGTAGTTGGAGATGAAATGATGACGATTAGGACAACACGACACCCAGTCCTGAGCAGAGAAAATCTCCAACCCAGCCAGGAATCGAACCCGTCTGTCACGCTGACCACTCAGCTACCGGGGCGGACAACCGGGTGATGTGTGACCCAGATGCTGCCGCTGCGGTCGCGTGTACCACGTTGACAGGCACATGCTGTATGCACAAGTCAGAGCGTTCGGCAGCACTTTCAACTTGGCCCGCTCAAGCCTGACGTTCACAACACCGTCCGTGTAGTGACGGCATTACACTTTCCTAAAACAGTGCACGGAGATCGGCACAAATACTGTTGAGTGGTACTTAAGATAGGGAAATAAATTAGTGAAATCAAGGTGAAGTAGAAATTTAAAATTAATGAGAAACTTCGTTTAGCTTAGAAGAGTTACACTCTGGCAAACAATGGGCAGAGCAGAAGAGGCGAAGTCAGCACATTCAGGAGAAGCTATCGTCCTCCCCCACGTAAGCAGAAGCTGTCGATTCAGCCGTCAGGGCATCGCCCGTCCGGCTCACGTGTTTCTCAATTGTCACACGTGATCAAAGGCCCTCGCCTACATTCCGAGAGCCAATGACCGACGTTAAGAAGATTCTTCGCGAAGCTTTTCGACGTGACAGAAGAGGCAACGACAGTGATGTTGTTCACCTCCAGTGAAGTGAGTAAGTACGCGAGACGCAGTGGGCCCGACAGGAGTAGCTTTCAGTTCAGTTCCGGTACAGTCGGTGCTCAAGACCGTCATGCAGGAAGAAACTACATCGTACACAGAAGCACCGAGTCCGCCGCTGTAATGGAATAGCAAGCAGCAGCCTCGGCGCCAGAAGACAGAAGGTATTTGAGGCCAGATTTTTATGTACCCGAGTGACTCGTGAGGACGGGAAGGAGACAGCGCACATCAGCAGTCACATCCGAGTCGTCACCGTCCGATTCACGACTTCTTCCTCAATAATTAAACGGACCACCTCGCGATGCCCGTCTCCAGTCAACTGGGCGAAACGGCGACACGAGATACACACCGCCGTGCGTAATCAGACGCCGCCGCTCACGCAAGCAGAAGGCTTCGCAAACGACACAGTTGCCAGTATCCCAGCCAGAAACCCTTGTACAAAACTTTCAATAAAAGTTATCTTATGTAAAACTGCTGTTTCATTCTACCTCATACCTGAGCCAAGGATGAACCCACCCTGCAAAAATGTTGTTAAGAGAGAAAAAGTAATTTATTTAGTGTTTTTCACCCTGACATAATGCTTTAGAATCAAATGCCCTTTGCAGTAGTGCTCATCCTGACAGATGACCATCGCAAACAGAGAAAACCCAGTTACAGTACGGAGTAGAGAGGAGCGGAGAGTATTCGTTGTGAAGGAGTGCCGTCGAGAAAAGATACGATGTGTCAGGGGACGAAAAGCAGTTCGCTATAAAATTAACGAAGAATGCCAACAAGTTAGGAATTACTACAATAATAGTGATTGCGATATTTCTCTCGGCAGTTTAAACCGAGTAGGTGAGCGAGTAAGGTAACCAGGAAAATAACAATAGCTACAGTTGTATGCTATAGCATACAATGTAAAGAATTTCAGGCAAATAGTTTCAGATCAAGTAATGCTACAGTTAACGGTAACAGTCGAAGACACTATCAGGAAGATAATTACGGAGTTACAGTTACAAGAACAATAGGTAAAGGCACAGAAACAGAGATAGTTGGAGAGTAGATGCAATTTCAAGATAGCATTCAGAGAAGGAGAGATGTTGCAAAAGATTAGTATTAAATTAAGGTGAGAGGTGCTAGGTTTTCGCTTTGGCTCGCATAGTTTCTCTTAATGCTGTTCAGTTCTGACACGTTTCTAAATGCATTCTTTTCAGGGGGGGGGGGGGGCGGCGGTCTTAATTATGCTGCCGCCCAGAGTACATACATTCTGAAGGCCGAAATGGGGTGTGGCGCTGTTTTAAATCCTTAGATGGTCCTTTGTACACTCCTGGAAATGGAAAAAAAACACATTGACACCGGTGTGTCAGACCCACCATACTTGCTCCGGACACAGCGAGAGGGCTGCACAAGCAATGATGACACGCACGGCACAGTGGACACACCAGGAACCGCGGTGTTGGCCATCGAATGGCGCTAGCTGCGCAGCATTTGTGCACCGCCGCCTTCAGTGTCAGTCAGTTTGCCGTGGGATACGGAGCTCCATCGCAGTCTTTAACACTGGTAGCATGCCGCGATAGCGTGGACGTGAACCGTATGTGCAGTTGACGGACTTTGAGCGAGGGCGTGTAGTGGGCATGTGGGAGGCTGGGTGGACGTACCGCCAAATTGCTCAACACGTGGGGCGTGAGTTCTCCACAGTACATCGATGTTGTCGCCAGTGGTCGGCGGAAGGAGCACGTGCCCGTCGACCTGGGACCGGACCGCAGCGACGCACGGATGCACTCCAAGACCGTAGGATCCTACGTAGTGCCGTAGGGGACCGCACCGCCACTTCCCAGCAAATTAGGGACACTGTTGCTCCTGGGGTATCGGCGAGGACCATTCGCAACCGTCTCCATGAAGCTGGGCTACGGTCCCGCACACCGTTAGGCCGTCTTCCGCTCACGCCCCAACATCGTGCAGCCCGCCTCCAGTGGTGTCGCGACAGGCGTGAATGGAGGGACGAATGGAGACGTGTCGTCTTCAGCGATGAGAGTCGCTTCTGCCTTGGTGCCAATGATGGTCGTATGCGTGTTTGGCGCCGTGCAGGTGAGCGCCATAATCAGGTCTGCATACGACCGAGGCACACAGGGCCAACACCCAGCATCATGGTGTGGGGAGCGATCTCCTACACTCGCCGTACACCTCTGGTGATCGTCGAGGGGACACTGACTAGTGCATGGTACATCCAAACCGTCATCGAACCCATCGTTCTACCATTCCTAGACCGGCAAGGGAACTTGCTGTTCCAACAGGACAATGCACGTCCGCATGTATCCCGTGCCACCCAACGTGCTCTAGAAGGTGTAAATCAAGTACCCTGGCCAGCAAGATCTCTGGATCTGTCCCCCATTGAGCATGTTTGGGACTGGATGAAGCGTCGTCTCACGCAGTCTGCACGTCCAACTGAGGCGCCAGGTGGAAATGGCATGGCAAGCCGTTCCACAGGACTACATCCAGCATCTCTACGATCGTCTCCATGGGAGAATAGCAGCCTGCATTGCTGCGAAAGGTGGATATACACTGTACTAGTGCCGACATTGTGCATGCTCTGGTGCCTGTGGTTCTGTCAGTGTGATCATGTGATGTATCTGAGCCCAGGAATGTGTCAATAAAGTTTCCCCTTCCTGGGACAATGAATTCACGGTGTTCTTATTTCAATTTATAGGAGTGTAAGATCTTGTCTTATAGTAAGCCCTGCCCTTGCTAACTATTTTTTCTCGTGGCTGGAGATCTGCGTCCTTTTTCGGTGTGAGACAAATTTGACAATTATTGGATGAGATTTCGAAGCACCTTATAATCCACGTACCACCCAGTGTCTACCTTACCTATGTCAATGCCTAATATTTCTCGTGCAACCTGTATAAGGAGGTCATCTGTGTCTTCCGGCTCATCTTCGCCGCCGGCTATTTTGCCTTTTCATGTAGACTGAAGCGAGGAGAAAGGAAACGGAAGGAACTATTAAGGTAAGCTGCACTGAGACCTTGCGCGGAATCAGCGGCAATGAGAAAAAATGTATGCAACCCTGGAACTCGAACCCGGGGTCCGCTGCTACCTGATTCATTGCTCGTAGAGGCGAATCAGTTATATGAAAGCGTGCTGTCCGTTTATTCAAACATGTCACAAAGAACAGACATCGCATATTCCTAATATTTCGCCTTTACTGCCCTCTCTGAAATTCGTCACACACAAATTATTCTCGGGACCGAGAGCTGTCTGAAACTCCAAGTATAAAGCTCTGAAATGTTTAGCGATTCGTGGAACGTGTAACGAAAAGACATGTTAAACGCCACTGATGGGGAAGCGTTTACCGAGGGTGACAAAAATGTTGTTTCTACTCAAGTCGGATTTCAGTGTGGCTGTGAAGTTATCTGGTAACGCACAACAGGTTTAGGTGAAAAGAAGGTAATTGTTGGATGTTATTAACGGCCTCCCGATTCCGTCGAGACAGAGTTATTCAAAGAAAGTCTACGCCCAGTAGTGCGGAAGTACCCAAATCGTGCAGTATTAGTTCCGAGCATAGACAAGGACACCGATGGATTCATTACAAGGTTTCCACATAAGTAGCCTTGCAGAGTACTGTTGAACATGTTTTTTCGAAAACTGTCTTGAGCACCTAGTTCGAGAGAGCACATACAATGGAAATACACACATAAAAAAAAAAATTGCGTGACCCCGGTTACCAGAACTCGGGAAGATAAACTTTGGCTGTGGATATCGTATCAGATACACAGTCCCTTTGACTTTTTAAAGATGTCACTAAGCCCGACCACAGATGTGAGCAACCGTGTATGAGCAGCGCCTATTAGACAGACGGGGTCCGACAGCCGATCCGTTCCAGTCATTCCACCACGAAGGAGGTACACGGCTCGTGTTGTCTGTAGTTCAACCGTGCCTACACCGTCAATACAGCGGTCCGCATTGTTCGTTTGTGCCAGGAAGGGCTCTCAACAAGTGAAGTGTCAAGGCGAGTCGGAGTAAACGAAAGCGATGTCGATGACATGTCTCGCTCAGGATGCCCGGGGGCGACTACGGCAATCGATGACCGCTGCCTGCGGATTATGGCTCGGAGGTACCCCGACAGCAAAGCCAACATGTTGAATAATGCCTTTCGTGCAGCCACAGGACGTCGTGTTAAGACTCAAACAGTGCACAGTAACCTGCACGATGCACGTCTTCACTCCCGACGTCCGTGGCGAGATCCATCTTCGCAACTACGACACAGTGCAGCGCGGTACCGATGGGCCCAACAACATGCCGGATGGACCTCTCAGCATTGGCATCACGTTCTCTGCACCGATGAGTCTCATATATACCTTCAACCAGACAATCGTCGGAGACGTGCTTGGAGGCAACCCGGTCAGGCTGAAAGCTTTAAATACACTGTCGAGCGAGTGCAGCAACATAGAGGTTCCCTGCTGTTTTGGGGTGCCATTATGTGGGACCGATGTACTCTCTCGTGGTCATGGAAGGCGCCGCAACGGCTGTACAATACGTGAATGCCATCCTCCGACCGCTTTTTTAATTTCGTTTTTAGTGCAACGAGATCGGCAGTATACAGTATATTGCCAAGGCATTCGTCTTCATGGACGACAATTCGCGGCTCCATCGTGCACATCTTGTGGCTGACTTCCTTCAGGATAACGACATCGCCCGACTAGTGTGGCCAGCATATTCTCCAGACATGTGCCGGCCGGAGTGGCAGAGCGGTTCTAGGCGCTACAGTCTGGAGCAGGGCGACAGCTACGGTCTCAGGTTCGAATGCTGCCATGGGCATGGATGTGTGTGATGTCCTTAGGCTAGTTAGGTTTAATTAGTTCTAAGTTCTAGGCGACTCATGACCTCGTAAGTCAATGTTCATAGTGCTCAGAGCCATTTGAACCATTTTTCTCCAGACATGTACCCTATCGAACATACCTGGGACAGAATGAAGAGGGCTGTTTATGGCCGACGTGACCCTCCAACCACACTGAGTGATCTACGCCGAATCAGCTTTAGGAATGGGACAATCTGCCTTGATGAACTTGTGGATAGTATTCCACGACGAATACAGGCGTGCATTAATTCAAGAGGACGTGGTAGTGGGTATTACAGGTTCCGGTGTGTACACCAATCTGGGCAACCGACTCTGAAGGTCTCGCTATACGGTGGTACAACATGCCATGTGCCATTTTTATGAGCAATAAAAAGGGCGGAAACGATGTTTATATCGATCTCTGTACAAAAAATTGGAATAGTTTCCAGAACCAATGGAAGTGATGCTAAACTTTTTTTGATGTAAGTATTTTAGAGCATGTAGCTACAAAGATGCCTGGACTCACCGAGGGTGTCACTACAGAGACAGGCGTTTGTGATAATGACGTCGCCGTAGCGACGATGGTTACTTAAGTTATTAAATCAATCAAGAAAGCTAGGAGAGTAGTTGAGCAGAAAAGCGGTTGTTAGAATCTCAAACAGTGAATGGACATTATTTAGTTCCAGTATGATGGGTGTAGAGTAATTATAATCGTGCTGTGGAAAACTATGTGCCTAGTAAGCGAATGAAGGATGGAGAAGATACATTGCGGAAAATGATGATGAAGCAGAGACTGTTGCACTCTCAGTTCAACAGAGAGCACGCTAACAACAATTCAAGGTTAGTAGAGATTCGTGCTTCTGTGGAAAGATCGATGCTCGAGCATAAAGCTGCCACCGTCATACCTCAACAAATTATCTTGAAGAGATCGCGAGACTATTCTGGTCCTGCGTAAAACCGCTGAGTGGGGAGCGAAGCTTCAGCCTGGTGTGCTAGTAGAAAACAACAAAAGGAATGCTCAAGTTTTAAATTTCATGTTTTAGGAATATTTCACGCAGCAGAATCGTAGATACACGCAGTCGTTAAACTCTCGTGTCGACAGCACGGTAATGGACATTCCTAGCCTAGAGAAGCAGCTGGAACATTTGGTAGCAAATAAGTCGCCAGGTCCTTTCCGAATACCGATTCGGTTTCACAAACAGTACTCTACGGCATTGGCCCCTTACTTAGATTACATTTATCGTGAATCTCTCGCATAACGCAAAGTCCCAAATGACTGGATAAAAGTGACTCCTATGTACACTACTGGCCATTAAGATTGCTAAACTACGAAGATGACCTGCTACATGCGCGAAATATAACCGACAGGAAGAAGATGCTGTGATAAGCAAATAATTAGCTTTCCAGAGCATTCACACAACACTGGCGCCGCTGGCGACAACTACAACGTGCTGGCATGAGGAAAGTTTTCAACCGATTTCTCATACACAAACAGCAGTTGACCGGCGTTGTCTGGTGAAACGTTGTTGTCATGCCTCGTGTAAGGAGGAGAAATGCGTGCCATCACGTTTCCGACTTTGATAAATGTCGGATTCTAGCCTATCGCGATTGCGGTTTATCGGAGCGCGACATTGCTGCTCGCATTGGTCGAGATCCAATGACTGTTAGCAGAATATGGAATGCCGTGCAGGATGCCAACGACCTCGTATCACTAGCAGTCTAGGTGACAGGCATCTTATCCGCATGGCTGTAACGGACCGTGCAGCCACGTCTCGATCCCTGAGTCAACAGGTGGGGACGTTTCCAAAACAACAACCATCTGCACGAACAGTTTGACGACGTTTGCAGCAGCATGGACTATGAGCTCTGTTACTCTTGACGCTGCATCACAGACAAGAGCGCCTGCGATGGTGTACTCAACGACGAACCTGGGTGCACGAATGGCAAAACGCTATTTTTTCGGATGAATGCAGGTTCTGTTTACAACATCACGAAAGTGTGTATTCGTCATCGCCATACTGCTGTATCACCCCGCGTGACGGTATGGGGAGCCATTGGTTACACGTCTCGGTCACCTCTTGTCCGCATTGGCGGCACTTTGAACAGTGGACGTTACATTGCAGATGTGCTACGACCCGTGGCTCTACCCTTCATTTCAGCAGGATAATGCAAGACCACATGTTACTGGCCTTTCTGGATACAGAAAATTTTCGACTGATGCCCTGGCCAGCACATTCTCCAGATCTCTCACCAACTGAAAAGGCCTGGTCAATGGTAGCCGAGCAACGGGCTCGTCACAATACTCCAGTCACTACTTTTGATGAGCTGTGGTATCGTGTTGAAGCTGCATGGGCAGCTGTACCTGTACACGCCATCCAAGCTCTGTTTGACTCAATGCCCAGGCGTATCAAGGCCGTTATTACGGTCAGGGGTGGTTGTTCTGGGTACTGATTTCTCTGGATCTATGGACCCAAATTGCGTGAAAATGTAACGACATGTCAGTTCTAGTATAATATATTTGTCCAATGAATACCCGTTTATCATCTGTAGCTATTTTAATGGCCAGTAGTGTATAAGAACAGTAATAGGACGGACCTGCAAAATTACAGTCCAATATCGTTAACATCCATTTGCTGCAGAATTCTTGAACATACAGCGACGGAAAAAATCGCAACACCACAAGCAGTTGTGAGAGATAAACGAAAGTTGGTAGGCGTGTTTCTACAATTGAAAAATAGTGTCGATTTAAATTTCGCGCCAGTCGCATAAGAATGGTGTTAGTAGGGGCACTGTGAGGGTGCAGATCAGGTCTGCTGTAAATACACGCCGTGGCGGTTGTGAGCGTTAGTTACCTTCTAGATTGGACGTGGTGGTTTGATCTTAGCCAAGAATGCCTTTGAGGAGACAGAGACGCCATTACGATCATCTTAATGAGTTTGAACGAGGTCGTGTAATAGGGCCACGAGAAGCTGGATGTTCCTCCAGTGATTTCGCAGGAGACTTGGCAGAAATGTAGCACTGTATACTGGCAGCGGTGACCGCGAGAATGTACGGTCGCAAAAAGCTCGAGCTCCAACCGGTCACGTGGCGCTACCAAGAGGGAAGGCAGTCGTGTCTGGCGTACGTCTCTGGCACATCACATTTCTTCTCCAGTAGCAATTCGAACAGCAGTCGACGACATAACGAAATAAAAATCGATTACTTCAGGGACAGCCCCGAGCCAAGGCGCCCAGTAGCATGCATTTCACTGACCCCCAAACCACCGGCATTTGCGACACAAAACTGACATCGCAAACCATTACAACACAATGCGTGCCCGTTTCAATGCTTGCATTCAACATTCTGATCGTTACATCTGTTATTAACTTACCAGCATGTCACTTTTGCAACGGCTTATTTCGCGCTTACGTTGCCCTGTGATGCTGCAATGTTAATTACTTAAATATCCTACATAGACAGACGTATTCCCGAAATTTCATTACTCTACATGACTTTTTGTTCGTTTGTTGCTATGATTTTTTCTTTATCGCCAGTTCATTTGTCCAGTCGCGGAAGCCGTCAGGCTCTGATGCCACCCTGCAACACACCTCTGCCAGGCAGGCTGCATAGAGCATAACCCCTGTAAATCAGTAACTGCACAGTCCAGCGAGCTAAGAAAGTTGCAGCTCGGTCCGCAGAGGTCCTTCGTGTACACGAGACACTAGAACAGGTGGTGCACGCATCCGCGACAGGGTCACTGCTGCTATGGACCTTCTGCTGCATCCACCGTGTCACGTGCGGCCACTCGAATGTGAGTGTGAGTGTGCCTCCCGGGCAGTCCCGTCGTAGCCGACAATTGGTGCCCACCGCTACGAACCCAGTATCGCCTCCGACTGCACGCCGCCTTCGCTTCCTGTCCACAGTGTTAACTATACAGACGGCGCTTCTATGAAATCGGCAAAAAATCTCATACACCATTTAAAGAGTATTATGTCTTTGAAGAAAACTACACTGTCAAAAATTCCCTTTAACTAACAGCTAAAATTAAAAACTTTTCCATTCCTGATGATGGTAATTTCATATCCCTTAACGTAGTTAATTTACTTGCTAACATTCACATTTTTGAGACTATTAAAATTACTGATGAGAATCTTCTCCAACACAAAAACCTAATGTACAAGAAATTAAATCCTACAACTATTTCCAGTTTAACGCTGAAATATATTTTACGACCGTAAGCCTATGCCGTGCCCATTTGTATAACAAGTACGCTTGCCAACAATATTGTTAAACATCACAAAAGGCAGTACTTTAAGAAATTGGTGTCACCTGAGCAATTTTTCAGTCTTTAGGTACGGATCTTTCTGTGAGTGGTTGTATATAATTACTAAACATGGAGCTATTGTATCAGCACACTCAGAGGAACTTGACTGGTATACAATCTGGAACGGAAACCTTGCCTTTAATAAGTGATTTAAGGTGCTTTGCTACACCGAGGATATATGCTTCTCATTTTGGCACTTTCTGTTGACTGGGCTTCGGGAATGCTTACTTCGTATTCTTTGCTGAAGGAGTTTCGGAAAACCACGTTTCTTAACTCTACTTTAGTGACACTGTCATCAGTGACTCCACCGTTACTTTCGCGCAGTGAAGGTACTGATTGCGTCTTGACACTGGTGTACTCTATGCATGAACAGAATCTCTGGGTTTTTCGCCAGATTTCGAAACAGAGTTTTGTTGCGGAAATTATCAAGAGCATCTCGCACTGTAGTAACCGCTATATTTAGAACTTCTGCAAAACATTGCCAGTCTTGCGGATTTTGGATTCTTTTAGATTTGGCATGCTTTTTCGTTACTTCTGCAACAGCGATTTCACCCGTTTTGTCCATGGGGGATCAGTACCATCACTTATTAATTGATGTGGTATATATATCTCTCAATTGCAATCGATACTATTTCTCTGAAATCATTCCACATCTTTTCTACGCTTACATGATCAGATCGGAAGGAGTGGAGGCTGTTTCCTTAAAAATCGTTAAGAGCATTGTCAGCTTTTTTTAAACAGATGTACTTTAAGTTTCTTTTTGATGGTTGTAGGTGTTACAGTATTCAGTGTACAGGCAACTGACTTGTGGTCGCTAATCCCTGTATTCGTCATGATACTACCTATTCATCCAGGAATATTTGCTGCTATGAGGTCAAGTACGCTTTCGTAACCATTTATGCTTCGAGTGGGCTCACGAACTAATAGTTCAAAATACTTTTTTTAGAAAGCATTCAGTACTATTTCAGGTGACGTTTTAAGCCTGCCGCCGGCTTTAAACGTGTAAATTTTCCAGCATATCGAGGATACATTGAAATCACCACCGACTATAATTGTGTGAGTGGGGTACCATTTGAAATGAGACTCACGTTTTCTTTGAACTGTTCAGCAACTATATCCTCTCACTCGGGGGTCGGTAAAACGATCCAGTTTAGTCCGATTGACAAGTACAGCCTCTACCCAACTATTTCGCAGGAACTATCTACTTCAGTTTCACTACAAGGTAAACTACTTCTGACAGCAATAAATACTCCAGCACCAACTATGTTTAATCTATCCCTTCTGAACGTTGTTAGGTCGTTTGAAAAAATTTCGGCTTAATATATTTCCGGCTTTAGCCAGGTTTCCGTACCTATAACTGTTTGAGCTTTAGTGCTTTCTATTAGGGCCTGGAGCTCAGGTTCTTTCCCAACACAGCTACGATAATTTACAACACCAATCGTTTCTACAACCACCTTACTGTGTGTTACCTGCCCCCTTTTAGACAGACGCCATTTCTATGTTTTCCTGAGACCCTCTAACTTAAAAATGCACCCCAGCCGCCCCCACTACCCGTGTAGTGGACTCCTGACCTATTAAGCGGAATCCAGAAACCCACTACCCTATGGCACAAGTCAAGGACTCTGAGGCCTACACAGTAAGATAACCACCCGAGCCTATGGTTCATACCTTTCATTTGGCTCTGCACCGAAGGACCACAGTCAGTTCTGTCGATGATGGTGCAGATTGTGAGCTCCGCCTTAAACTCGCTTAACCATATCCGCTAAACAAAACCAATCCAAAGCGACACACGCCATTGGCACCGACTGGGGCCACCACATGCTGTTGGCTGCGCCCTGTACTCTTCATGGCATCCGGAACACTCTTTACAAATCAGGAATGACTCCCCCACCTTGTGCACACTGCCGTCCTTCCCCTCCTTGGCAGCCATGTTATTAAGGGGGCCCAATTACTCGCCTATTATTGGAGTTCCGAACTACCAGCAAACTCACCTTCTGTGAACGCCCAGAAATTGCGTTCCAAGAAGCTTCCTCTGGAGGCCCTACGATCGGCCCCTCGCAAAGTCGTTCGCTGCCTGTCAGGCTTTGGAATGATCTCTCAGTCGACCACAGGTGAGGGATCAACCTCAGCGCTGTAGACCAACATAAATTTAGGCTAATGGCACCAGTGCTGCTCAGAAATCTGCAGTCTGAGAAGACAATTCACAAATGCAAGGGGAAAAGACACAACAATGCTGTAAGTGAATATCAGAGACTTATCTATTATAAAGAACGTTCCTAGATGTAGAAAGCGACCGAAATTGGTAATTCTACTTACGATGTTTTAAAAGAATTAACTGATATCGTAAAATAAACCAAGTCTGCTTTTCTTCATGGTTACGTGGCGTTACGTATATATCTGTTTTGTATTTTTATTCGTCCATGCCTTTCGTTTAAGCACTCACTCAAGCTAAACAGGTCTCTGCTGCCAAGTCATTATCACTTGTCATCGATGAAGGGTGAAAAACAAAGGAAAGGGTATTCACTTTCTTTTTCCTGATGGCGGATTTAAGGAGTGGGGATGCATAGCAAAAGCGCATTCTTACGCAACTTTGGTAAAAATAAACGTACGTTTATACCGTAACAGCGTTGCGTACGTGGATTACGACTCTAGAATCATATTGATATACTAAGAAGGACAACCAAATCAGCATCCGCTGAAAAGTGGATAGTAGCACGAGGAGATTTATTTTTACTTTCCAGACATTAATGCAGACTCTAGAAAATTCGAAGCCCAAGGGCCAGTTACAATCGAGTCTGCACAATTCGAAGGATGTAAGAAAAAGTTAGAACAATTAATTCTATTTAACTCTCCTTTATTCCAGGTGGAATCAGGAAAAATCTAAATAAAATTTCGACTTTTTTTCTATTGTATTCCCAGTTTTCTTACATGTTATGTCCTTTTGTATTTGAAACGGAAGGCACGCACAAATCTTCAAAAATACATAAATTCAGCTTCATTCATTTTTTCAATACTGAACAAACTGTTACGAATGGATGCATTTTGTGAACTAAATTTCTTATAAACCACCTTATGTCTTTGGATTTAGCGTGTCACTTCTTATTTGTATCTGTGACTTCGGTTCCCAGACTAACCGTTAATGATTTAGCGTTCCGTTAAGCTATAACCTCCGACAAATACCCTTGCTACCCTGCACTGAGTAAGCCAATTCCATAAGCTTTCAGCAAGAGGCGGGAACTCGCCTCGCCGGTCTGCTTGCTCCCGCCTTTTAACAATTATCAGCAACATTATCTTTCTGCTCGATGATCGTTTGCAGCATGGATAGTGGAATCCCGAAACAATTCGTCACCTACTACTTCTCGAAGCATTCCACAGCGTCGAAACTCGTTTCTGCTTTACGAAAGTCGAAAACTTCCTGGAAGGTATTCTGACGTGAAAACGTCTAGTTTCTCCTTGGTCGGAGTTTCTTATATGACAACATGGCGTCAGATTTGAATCACTATTAATTACGAGACCGACAGTGCGCAAACAAAGGTTAAGTCCACGTGGTTGTCGCTTATTGCCTGTGTTGGCATATGCGGGTCATTGTTAGGAATCATCTTTGTGTAAAGTTGTAAACTGGTGTAGCTGTAAGCTAGGATTCTCATTCGTGAGTCATTGCGATGAACAGCTTAGGGAGCGCCGCTAGGAGTAACAGAAAATAAAAATATTCGCCGGAATATAAACGAAAATCTATATTGAGTTTAAACCTACGACACAAAGGGAGAGTTCGTCTCAGGACTTGTAAATATGCTCTAAATTACAGAAAACGCGAGAAAAGCCTAAAAAGGGCAGCGCTGAGAGAAGGCGACAGCTCCCTCAGAGTCGGAAAAAAAGGAAGAAATTGCGCAACGCGATAACGTACTCAAAGGCTATATCGTACCCCAGCCACTGAAAAGTCCAAAATTGTGAGTGTGACCACTGTAATAAAGATATTGATAACTTAATTTCATATTAATATGAAACACATGTTACGATTTTATCCCGACGTTTTCACGAAAAATCTACGGCGCAGACCTGAACTGCACACACAGATATTTATTTGCAACGGATTAATAATATGCTGTGGTATTTCGTGCACTGTTAAAACAACTGATGAAACAGACAGAATTATCTGGTGTAAGCTAGGCGTTGACTTTTAATTATAGAATGTCTGCGGGTCGTTTTGATATGACAGTCGCCTCGATTAGTGAAGAAGTTGCTTCGGTTTTCTCGAGGCATTTGGGAACAGGTTGAAACAAACGATTAACAACCGTCGACTGCATACAGTCGCAAAGGCTGATTTCAAATGTCTTTGGTAACTGTAAAGCTACTTCACCTGGGTAGGGGGGACAGCTACTAGTCGGAGGTAAACACTTCCCCCTCACAGCGTTCTAATGTTGCCGGCTACACTATGCCACTCAGCGTCCGATGTAAACACAGCCGACAACAGGAAGTGTGACAGGACTACCAGACAACAGGAAGTGCTCTAAGACCACTAGCTGGACTATGGAGCAGGAAACGGCCGGGGTCCCCGGTGGTCTAGTGGTAAGGGGGTCTGGAACGTTCCAGCGCCTCGGCTGGGGCTATTCGCCCCAGCCGGGCCGGGGTTCAATCCCCGGCCGGCGCTGGAATTTTCAGACTTCCGAACACTAGCCTCCACCTCTGCCCTGGCATGTGGCGCATGCCGGGCACCCCCGTGGGGTCCGTGCTTCGGATCCCACGTGGAGATCACTCCCACAATATAAAATATACCTCATTATGCTGCTGCAATCACTTATTTTAAATTTTAATACGCACACTTTCTTCACCAGACCGCATCTGCATATATTTTCCAGGTACTTTCTACATATTATATCTCACTGTCAAAAGAAACAGCATAGTATCATGAACATTTGTAGGATTACAACAATGAAATAATATCCTTACTAAAAAAAAACTAATACGTTTTATTTTCGTTTTTGTTCTAAATGCTGCTAAGATAACTACAAGAAATTGGAAGCTGTTTTGGTATTTAATAATCAGTAATTAGAAAAATAAATTTGGCTATAATACTGATACATATATTAGATATTTACTTAGTACATTCTCAGTGCAGGAACAGGATAAATTCTTTCAATGTCAAAAGAAATGCAAAATATTATATCAATTTTTTTTAATTATTCAAGAGTCAAAATGAGATTATGATATGACACAGGTCACTAATGAGGTACTCTCTTTCTTTGTATGAAAGAGGATAATTATCCTGGTTTTATGTGAGCTGAATGTTAAATTAAACAGATAACATTTAACATTTAAAAAACGAATTTCTTGACGATTTTTCTGACAGGTCTACATGTTTCATATTATATTTCTGACGGTAGTTAGCTGACATCCTCTCAGGCTCAGCTTTATATGAAAGTATCTTGCAGGTCAGAAAATAAATTTTATTACTACCTCTACAGATTCAGTTGGTCTATTGTTGTTGTACTATTGTTGCATTGCGAGAGAGAGACTGCTACTATAGCTGTTTTCTTTTTCTATTAAATTCCGTGCCATATCTCCATTCTAACTGCTAAAAGGCGTGGATAAAACTTTTAGCAATACTATTTCCTTTTCACCACATCGCTGCTAGGTGTCGCTACTGGTCCCTCACACAGTCAGTTGTCTGGAGCGCAGGGCTTGGCTACCAGTGGGCTCTAGCGGACCTGGCGACGACTCACTCTGCCGGGATTTGCTGCTTCATTCCTGAACGAGTACGCCGGCTGAAATACCCGCTAAATCCTCACACTAAACGAGAAGCGTAATAGCACCAATACCAAATAAGGCAACTCGTGGTCAGTGCGAATATTTTCAAACCACCACTATGATAACTCCTAGCTGAAAATACTGATACAAACTATTTGCAGAGGAATGGAGCACCTTACAGAAGCTGATTTAGAGGAAAATCAATTTGGAGGGAACAGCACCTATATTTATAACATCTTTCGATACAGAAAAAACTTTTGACGATGTTGACCAGAATATACAGTTTGAATTTAAGATGCAACCAGGAATAAAATATAGCGAGCGAAGCATTACTTAGAACTCCACCAGAAACGAGACAGCAGCTGTACGAGTTGAAGGACATGAAAGAAAGGAAATACGTGACAAGTGAGTGAGACAGGATTCTAGTCCATTCCCTGATGTTATTCATTCTTTATACAGGGTGTTTCACAAATCATGCTTAACACTACTCAGGGCTGTTCAGGGGACGTAACTGATGAAGTTTTACATAGGAATCTACTTCTGAAAACGTCATCCAGCGACGCTACAGAGCGTCAAAGTTATAGATACCGGTGCCTACAAAAATAGAGGGATCCCACGAAGATGTTACAACCTTTCTAAGATGATGCAGATGGAAAAATGCATAAATTTGAGATTATGTCCTTGTACCGGAAAATTATAACAGAGAACCTTTCTGTTACCTCAGTATGTACCGTTATCGTTGTTGCTAAGATGTAGGACAGGAAACTTTCAGGTGTGGTGGTACGGAACGAGAGAAGAAAACAATGTGCAGTACACATAGGCTGTTAAATGCATACATCAGGAACCATGAGCACTTGTTCATCTTCGCTAGCGTTCTTTGTAGGAACTATATCGCTTCTGTCCGATATTTTGAGAATGATACAATTATTTTTTCCTAAAACCTAGCAGCTGAATAGTGCTTGAAACGATATAAATGGTACTTATGATTTATGGTATGGAGACAGAAACGGTAGTTCACTTTAATGATAACAATATACAGCAAAATTCAGTAATGTTTCTGCAAAATGCCATAACACCCAAATCCTGAAATATAATCGGATATTTCGAATGTGGTACGACACCAGCTGTACGGTTTACTGGACAGATACAGAGTTTTCCGAAATTCTAGCACTTTTAGAGAGAACTAAGCGACCACATTTTTAATTTGAACCCCCGTACTGAAACGTATACTTTCCGTGCTACAGCCGTTTGAATACATGTTTGCTAGGTGGGTATGCAACAGGGTAGCCATCGTGGGATGGCGGAAGGGGTGGGGGAAGATGCTTACTTCGGATGTCATTCACCGTCAGCCCTGCCACTCTGACAAGGTTCGTGCGTCACTCAAGTGTCTCTCAGTATTAGAGAAATATTGCGGAGTGCACTTTTGCCGAATACACCGATATGATCCTACTGTATGGCGAAGTTCGTCGCCTTTATCAAGCTCGTTCTCAGCAGCGTCCAACTTCACGGCATACGCATTTCGCCACAACTGCGCAACGACTTTGAGATAATGGTGCGTTCACCGTCAGCAGTGGTGACTGCAGTGCTACAAAGAGACGCAGCGCACCTAAGTTTCAAAAGGCCGTATTGTAAAGAAGAGTGTTTCTGAAAACTTATCAAGTTTCCTTTCAGTGAGTGGAATTGTGGAACTATCGATGTACTGGGTCACAGCTAATGACTTACTTGTACAAGTGGTCGCGTTACTAACATGTTTTCCGACGGCTGTAGCGAGGAAACGGTGAGTTACAGGAGATGGGTTCCAATTCAGAATACGAGTATTGTGTACTCATTCCCCATCTACACTTATCAAGTTTCCTTTCAGTGAGTGGAATTGTGGAACTATCGATGTACTGGGTCACAGCTAATGACTTACTTGTACAAGTGGTCGCGTTACTAACATGTTTTCCGACGGCTGTAGCGAGGAAACGGTGCGTTACAGGAGATGGGTTCCAATTCAGAATACGAGTATTGTGTACTCATTCCCCATCTACACTAGGAGTTTGTAACGGAAATTTCGGAACATCGTGCATGTTTCCGGTATATTGTACAGTTGTTGTTCCACCATAATAGAAATTTCGAATACATTTCATAATTTCTGAGAGCTCACAAGCCGCGACTACCGTGTCCGCAGTATAAAACCCAGGGGGCCTCTTGCGTACGGGGGCTCTGACGCCCACGAGAACAACTGTAGGTAGAGAGCGCAACACAGCTTCTTTGATGGACATTTCACTCTAATGCTGCCAGATGTCTCTATTTTTAGAGGTATCTTGAACAGCCTCGCACCAGCTTTAAGCTCAAAGCCGAATGTCCCAAATTCTGGCCACTGCTAACATTCTGAAATACACTATCCGATCAAAAGTATCCAGACATCTGGTAGTGGACTTCAATATGCGGTATGACCACCTTTTGCCATTACGAGGGGTTAACCTCTGCTGGGAACGCTTTCAGTGTAGACGATATTTTATGCATCACACATGTTGAGAGTTTCATCTGTGTGTACGTACGTGACAGTACACTGGCCAACAAGATCTCCACCTCTCTCCCCAATTTTGGAGCTATATGGGATTCTCCTTGCAACCAGGTCGAGATTTTGACGATGTAACAAATCAATTGAACTGAATATGGTACGACATCCGTCAGGAGGACATCCACCAACTTTATCAATGAAAATCAAGTCGAATAGCTGCTTCCTTATGGGCCAGAGGTGGACCAACGCGTTATGACTTTCTCCTGAATGAGTCACCCAATTTAACAGCAATTGTTATCATTTGTTTGCCTTTACACGTACATCACATCTAACAATTTCCTTCACTCTGGGATAATTTATTGGTGGTACTGTTTAGAGTGTAAATATGCAGGGTGTATCAAAAAGGATCAACCGATTTTTTAAAAAAAAGTAACTATTATGTTATTCGACATATGTACGTGAATAGCGTACTGCTGGAAAGAGCAAACCCTACGGCTTTACATGGTTACCGCTTGGCAGCAGCACTGTCCGACCATTTCAGTCCTAGTAAAAATGGTGTCGCGGCGACAGGAAGCGTTTTGTGTTCTGCACTTTGCGCAGTGTGGGCAGTAATAAGTGTTCGACGTGACTTTCGTACAAGGTACGATGATGATCCTCCTACAGCACAGAGCATTAGATGATGGCATCAACGATTAAGAGAAAGAGAAGGTTTGCGGAAAGGCGAATCGCCGGGCCGTCCCCGAATGCCTGACACAGACGTCAAACGCATCCGCCACAGTTTCACGAGGGGTTCGCAGAAATCCGTTCGCCGTGCAGCTCGAGAGCTCAGCACGTCCCCGATGTCCGTCTGGCGTCTCTGCGTCGACGTTTATGCATCAAACAATATTAAATTCAGCTAATGCGAGCTGTTCGTGAGGGCGATAACATCGTGTGAAGTTCCATAATTTCACTCTTGTCAAGGTGGAGGATGGCCGTTTTCTCCCACAGTCAGTGTTTAGTGACGAGGCAACACTCCATTTACACAGAGAAGTGAACTGTCATAATGTGACAATATGAGGTACGGGACAACCACATGAAGGTGTACAACATAAAATAGACTCTCCTAAATTTAATGTATTTTGTACAGTTTAGAGGGAAAATGTGTATGATTCATATTTCTTTGCCGGAAACACTGTTACAGTAAGCATATATCTCGATATGCCTGAAAACTTTCTCTTCCCACATGAACGACTTCATTTTCCAATGCGATGGGGCACCGCGACAGTGGCATCTGGAAGTGTGGGAATTTCTAAATCAAACGATTGCTGAACGATGGATCGTTCACACTGGACTAAATCACTCACCCCTAGACTACTAGACTCCAAGGTCACCGCACCCGACTATATGTGATTATATATGTATGGTTTTGTAAGAGACTCTTTATGTACCTACATTACCAACAGCAATAAATGAACTGAGACATCGCATAACAGCACCTGTGGAAACTGTAACTCCAGACATGCTTGCTGCAGTGTTGGTACAATTTGAACACCGCATTGACATGTTCCGTGCATCTCAACGATGCATATTGAACACCAATGAAAAGGATGAAAATAACTTTTTTAGTTTTCGTACATCAAAGGACAAAATTCATTGTATTCATTGTATATGTTTCTTAGTTCCAGAAATATAGACGGCCCAGGTCGGATGATTGTTTT
This sequence comes from Schistocerca gregaria, assembly GCF_023897955.1. Classification (NCBI taxonomy): domain Eukaryota; kingdom Metazoa; phylum Arthropoda; class Insecta; order Orthoptera; family Acrididae; genus Schistocerca; species Schistocerca gregaria. Next base: position 23,364 of record NW_026061952.1, on the reverse strand, counting down.
TGATACACCACGTATAGATAATGCACTTCAAAACCTCACAATTATTAGGCCACTACCAAGATGGGAGACAACAAGTAGTCACACATGCGTCTTTGCATGTGTTGGATAAAAAGTGGTAGCACAATGCCATAACATGACGGATGTGAGTCATTCGGTACGCACACTTTCTGTTGCTGACAGATGGTGGGCTGAAGTAGTAAAGTCATCAGCACAAGTCGTGTTTGAGTCAGTTGCAGTGTGTACTCTCTCTGAGTTGGAGAGGCTAGCTCGAGTGCCTAAATAGTATGTTTGGGAAACACGAAAAAGGTGCTTGGGTGCAGACTGGAAGGGCACGTGGTCGGAGCGCGCAACAATCTTTCCTTCCAGCGCTGCATTCTACCAACTTACACGACGCCAAACGACGAGCCCTGTGCAGGAGCACCGCATACGTGGCAGCGGGACATACTGGGACATCCACCGTATTCATCCGGTAGAGTCCCCCCAATTATGGCCTGATCACCCAAATGAACGAAGTATTTCGTGGCACGTCTTACAGCAAATGATAAGGCACCATATGGCGGTCCTAGCGAGACATCATCACAGATGGATGCACTGACAGTGTATGACATCTTTCATGTGGGTGTGGAAAGTGATCGAGACGCGAGACGGAAATGTGATCAAGTGTATTTTAGTCAAAGAAGACTGACATGAATTATAGCCAAACTGCCACTACTTTTCATTCACCTCCATGTATATTACCATACCCGTTTATTTTTACTCATAAAAATTTGTCAGTAATCTTGTATGAAATGTTTTCACAATTTTGGTTTGTTTTCTAGATGTATAGCAATTCGGTAAGAAAAATGGAAGAGTTTGATTTTTACTTACAATACTGCTCTGGCTGCACATTTTTCTGGGATCGGAACTGATGCCCTTAGCGTGAATGTACTTTGGCTTACACCACAGCACATTTACGTGACGCAAAATACGACGAAATACTCTGCCAATACAGTTCGATTACCGTCTCGTAACTGTTGGACCTGGTGGTCTACCGGCACAGCGCGTGCCTGCAAATCGAGAATCTCGGGATCGAATCCCAGATGAACAAATAAATTTTTCTGTCTGCTTTTAATACAGCCTTCACCTCTCAATGATATGAGGAGTCGGTAGAAACAACATGTGGTGCGGATTCCACGTTAAACTGCCGATTCCCTTTCCCCGGTTGGACAACTGGAGTACGTTAATGATAAGCATGTCTTCAAAGTGCCGTCCAATTGAAAGACTTAAACGAGGGCGCTGAAATACGCGAAATTTATTAGTATTATTACACTGTCCAGACGCAGTAATCTGACCACGTGTTAAAATACCGAATAAACACCTTCTGCAGCACGAGACGCACAGGAATAGAGTCAATGATGTAACGACAGTCATAAGAAGCCATTCCGACACCAGTACTTGTCATGCTGCGATAGAATTCTATCGATTGAGGATCCGTGGCACAAACTACTCGATCGAGGTGACCTTTCAGATTCTCGATTGGGTTTAAAGGCGGAAAATTTGGTGGTGAGGGCAGTACGGTAAATTCATCCTAGAGCTTTCAGAACCACGCACATACACTGCGAGCTATGTTACACGTGCATCTAGGGGTGGATATGGTCCCCAAGGATAGGTGCGTACTAGGGTTGATCCATTGTGCCTTTCAGAACAACGAGATCACCCAGGGAGTGCCACTAAAACATTGCCCACACCATAACACTCCCTCAGGGTTGCAGGGCGTTTGCTTTCAATCTGTCCGATGGAGCACAAAATGTGATGAATATGGAGAGGCCACCTGTAGCACTCAGTGGACTTTCAGTTGTGGTACCGGCGTGCAAATGCAAGCTTTCAACGCCAATGAAGATCAGTCAGCGTGGGTGCAGGGACCAGGTGCCCACTGCGGAAGCCCATAAGTTGTTGAGGAAACATTGGTGGCAGCCCTCGGTTCGCCTGGGCTGTCAGCTGCACAAAAGTTGCACGTCTTCTCGCCAGCACACACATCTGCAGCTATCGTTCACCTGTGTCGCCTACTGCCCGTAGTCCAACACACTTGCCTTGGAGCCGGATTAGAATACCGAGATTTTGCCACTCACGGTTTACTTTACATACAGTGGCATGTGAAAAGATTACAGATTTTGCCGTTTCGGAAATGCTTCCACCCTTGGGAAGAAAGCCAACGATTATGCCCTGTTGGACGTCACATAAATCGCCCCTTTTATGCATTATGACAACGACTTCACTGTTTCCAGCCTCCTCCCCCCACCCCCATTCATCACCTACTAATGCTATCTCCTGGAGTCTATGGGTTATTACACGTTGACCTCGAAAATAGGAGTTGGTCATATTAATATGACTGGATCTATTATTATTATTATTGAAACTTCCTGGCAGATTGAAAATGGGTGCCGCACCGAGACTCGAACTCGGGACCCTTGCCTTTCGCGGGCAAGTGCTCTACCAACTGAGCCACTCCAGCACGACTCACGCCCTGTCCTCACAGCTTTACCAGTGCCTCGTCTCCTACCTTCCAAACTTTACAGAAGCTCTCCTGCGAACCTATTATTGTTATTATTTCGTTGTTGTTCAGTTGCCTACAGTAATTTACTTGCTACAGTAAAATTTTCTTTGCCTTTGCTGGAGTTGTCTTTCAAGTTTGCAGGGTCCGGCGCTACTGGACTGCGATATTACTGTTATTTCAAAATGTGCCGTTTGTTACTTTTAAAACTAACAAGGAGAGCCCCCAGCGGTGGGATCGACTTTTTGAATCCAAATAAGCCGTAGTGCAACTTAAGATCCCTGCATCCAGGTGGCCCTCGGATTGAAAGTAACTGACGGAAAAGATTTCAAAATTTTGCCTGGTGCTACATAGCGTGAAGGAAGTCGTATTCCACAGTCTGGTTACGTGTCATAATGGTTACGATAGAAGCTTAACCATGCCTCGTCAGGTGCAGTAAATTTTTTTAAAATCTTTATCGAAATGACTTTGATGTTTATTTGTACTCTATTTATTGGTTTAAATGTAATTTCTTTCGTTCTATTCTTTTGTCACATCGTTTTAGTCACCGTATGAACTTTTCCATTAGTTTAATTTTTCTTTATGTCATTCTTCTTCCAATCGGAATTTTTGTGAATGTGTAATTTATTATACCTATCTGTTGACTATTGAATTACTTCAAAACTCCGATAAATTAATTAAAAAACAAAAGACGAAATAATCTATTTATATTGACTGTGCATTAATGTGAAAAACGTTTTTCTTTGGGAGACGTGCCTTTTTTGCATGGTAATCGACATACAAATATTTAAAACATAACATAAAATCTTTGTGCACTATGGAAATTATAGTGTAGATGAGGACATAAATGAGAGAATGTTTTCTAAGTAAAATAAAATTCAAGCAAAGTGAGAAATCGATGTAATGTACACAATAACGTAGACGAAAATACAGGGTAATAAAAACAGGAGACATTAAATCGGAATTGATACATGAAGATAATTAAAAGTTCACAAACAAATATTTCCAGTGGAGAAGGGATGATAAGAAGAAAAACTAGACCAAATGAAGAAGTTCATATCACTATTGAATCACGTGACCCAGGAGTGGAACTAAAAATATATATATATATATATTTACATCAGTTGAAGGAATATGATTATTAATGTCACTTCGATAAAGACCTAAAATAGATTTATTTCTCTGGTGAGATTCGAACCCACAACCTCATGCATGTGAAGCTAGTATCCTTTCAATTATCCTCATAACCAACTTATGTCATTCGGCTTTCTTCATACTATCGAGTCTCACACAAAATTCCGAATTTCTTTTCTCGTCACTTCCTCGCTAACGTCGACTCACCAGGATGAATGGCTGCAGTGTGCGATACTTGGGTGCTTAACCTACATAACCGTATAGATGGTTCAAAAAGTCGATCCTACCGCTGGAGATATCTCCTTGTAAGGCATGACGAAAGAGGGCCGCCGTTTCATTATATACCCTGATATGGTGGTGGATACACATTTAGTAGTGTAGCAATACTAACACAATCGGTCTGAAACCTGCACGATCTAAGCAACAAGGAACGACTTCATACTTAGTCCAAAGGAAAATCTGCAGAATTACTAGAAAACTTATGGCCAATGCATCGATTCCCCTGCAGTCATTTAGTCCGCGGCGACTGCTGAGAACCTTCAGAGCAGTCATTAGGATTCGCACTCGACTACTTCGATGTTACATGTTCGGTGTCCTACTCTATGGAGCTGAGTCATGGACTGTATTAAGCATTTGAAATGCGATCGTATCGAAAAATATTAAGGATACCATCGACAGAGGGGTAAAATACAGGGAGCGAAAGGATATTTACAATTTGTACAGAAACCAGATGGCAATTATTAGAGTCGAGGGGCATGAAAGGGAAGCAGTGGTTGGAAAAGGAGTGAGACAGGGTTGTAGCCTCTCCCGATGTTATTCAATCTGTATATTGAGCAAACAGTGGAGGAAACAAAAGAAAAATTTGGAGTAGGTATTAAAATTCATGGAGAAGAAGTAAAAACTTTGAGGTTCGCCGATGAAATAGTAATTCTGTCAGAGACGGCAAAGGACTTGGAAGAGCAGTTGAACGGAATGGACAGTGTCTTGAAAAGAGGATATAAGATGAACATCAAATAAAGCAAAACGAGGGTAATGGAATGTAGTCAAATTAAATCGGGTGATGCTGAGGGGATTAGATTAGGAAATGAGACACTTAAAGTAGTAAAGGAGTTTTGCTATTTAGGAAGTAAAATAACTGATGATGGTCGAAGTAGAGAGGATATAAAATGTAGACTGACAATGGCAAGGAAAGCGTTTCTGAAGAAGAGAAATTTGTTAATATCGAATATAGATTTATGTATCAGGAAGTCGTTTCTCCGAGTATTTGTTTGGAGTGTAGCCATGTATGAAAGTGAAACATGGACGATAACTAGTTTGGACAAGAAGAGAATAGACGCTTTCGAAATGTGATGCTACAGAAGAATGCTGAAGATTAGATGGGTAGATCACGTAACTAATGAGGAGGTATTGAATAGGATTGGAGAGAAGAGAAGTTTGTGACACAACTTGACTAGAAGAAGGGATCGGTTGGTAGGACATGTTTGGAGGCATCAAGGGATCACAAATTTAGCATTGGAGGGCAGCGTGCAGGGTAAAAATCGTAGAGGGAGACCAAGAGATGAATACACTAAGCAGATTCAGAAGGATGTAGGTTGCAGTAGGTACTGGGAGATGAAGCAGCTTTCACAGGATAGAGTAGCATGGAGAGCTGCATCACACCAGTCTCAGGACTGAAGACAACAACAACACCATCGAAAGATATAGTCAAAAATATGGCGGTACGAAAATTCAGAAATTCTCAACAGCATCCACATAGCAAAACTCGATTGTTTTGGTAGCGCAATTCCGCAACAATAAATAAAACTTGTTGAAATTAATAATTCAATGAAACATTAATGGCCGGCCATTGTGGACGAGCTGTTCTAGGCACTTCAGTCTCGAACCGCGCGACCGCTACGGGCGTGTGTGTGTGTGTGTGTGTGTGTGTGTGTGTGTGTGTGTGTGTGTGTGTGTGATGTCCTTAGGTTAGTTAGAACTACTTAAACCTAAGTTCTAAGGGACTGACGACCTCAGATGTTAAGTCCCATTTCTTTGAAAGATTAATGGCATACGTGACACACGACGCACAGGATTATCCAGGATAAATAACTCAGACCAGCAGTTTGGGTTCAGCACTGAATCAATGGTCTGAAAAACCATGGACGGACAACAGATCATGCTGTCGATCGACAGTGTTACTGGAAGACGAGGCACTTTAGAGAGGAAGAATGACAAGGCAGAGAATGTTTAAAAATTAGATAAATGCTCACCATTAAATCTAATAGTCCACTCATATAATCGCGCTAGCTGCCATTAAAATTAATCTGCAATTGGCATACAGTTAAAATTTTTTGAACCTAGTGCTGTTAAAAGCATTCATGTTAACACTTATTTTGATCCATGTACGTATTTTTTGAGACATCCATTGTACGAGGACGTACAGAAAAGTAATGTTGACATGTTTTGAGTGAAAAGTCACAAAGATTTTTAAATAAAACAAACTTCATGAACATTCTGCATCGGTATTCTTCACGTCAATAAATTTAGTTTTCAACACACTCACCCTCGGAACCAGCACAATTTCCCCAACTAGATACTATTTTGTTGACACCGTCACAGTATATTGTTTGACTATGTTAACAGAGCCACAACCTTACCTCTGCTTGCACCGCTTGAAATAATTGAAGTGCTCGAAGGTTTTCTTAGTTTTGCACATAGACGAAAATCGAGACTGTTTGTAGGATGATCGACGGCAGTGAACCAAGGACGTCGGCTTGCTGCAGATGCCGCAGCGATCGTGTGTAGTTTGGCACTGCCGTGCTCAAGGAGAGAGTGCTCCACATGCGGACGAAGTCTTCGAATTCGTGCTTTTAGTGTTGTGAGCTCTTTCTCACTCCCAACGTAGTCACGTCACACACCGCTATCTAACGCGGTACGAAGCAGAGGGCTGCAGATATCCATAGTAAAGATGTAGAATGTTACTGACTTCAAATAAAACAGACCGAGTCATTATCTTCTCAGCACGCCGTCGTGTTATAAGCACAAAAATCAAAAAAATTGTTTCCGAGCAAAGTATGCTGTATTTTTAAGTGAAGATCTTTGTAAGGTACATCTGTGGTAAACGTTATGCTTGTGATATATGGTGACAATTCGTATTTATATTTACAATGGAAAGAGATTGACCAGTGGCCAACAGACAACTAAAACGCAAGTTGCTAGATGGATATTAACTGCAATAGTGCTCACGCTGCCACGGTAAGTAGGTGTTTTGGTTTCGCGATACATGTCGCCGTTTAACTGCCGCTCGTGGCGATACATTAAAGAGTGCTCTGTCTTATTGTCAAAGAGCCAGTACCCAGATTCAATCTAAAGAAATAAAGACGCGAATTCTGTGCGCCACATTTTCAGATGTCCCTCAAACGGTTCCAAAACTAGTTAACTCGAATTAAAAAAAAATTCAAAAAGGGAGTTGTGTCAGTTTTCCACATTTATGTTCAGTATACATTCACAGGCAGTTGAACAGTGGTTCCCAGCCTTTCTTAGGCCGTTGCTCCTGAGTGCCATCAGACATTTGCCAGTACCCCCCTGTCCCCCCCCCCCCCCCCCCCGTCCCTGAGGTCTGTGGCCTTCCCTCCCCCTCCCCCACATTATCACTAACTTTGGCACATAAATAAACTGTACAGTGATCAACTTTTCTAGGAACACTTTCATTTTTAAAATCATGAGAGGTGGAGGGTATTGTGTAGGGGGGAAGGTGATATTAGACTGAATGACGAAGGAATTCGTGATGCATTTCAAGGGCTAGCCACAATTACTTCTCAGATAAGAAAGCTAACTATCCAAAATAAGGATAAACACTTGTTCCAAACGCTTCTCTTGCTCAACCACTCTACAGTACGGTACTTGCTTGATCTGCACGTTGCAACCTCAATTAAAATCAACCGAGCAAAAATGTGTGCACTTACTGTTCATAAATCACTTGATTGTTACGCTCCTTGCTTCTGAAATATAAGACTTCAGGCTTTTAAATCTTGGTATCCGAAGACAACATGTGAAGCTATTATCCTTTCCATTACACCTCACAACCAACTAACGTCACTCAGCTTTCTTAATGCTACGGAGTGTCACACAAAATTCAGAATTTCTTTTCTCGTCAGTTACTCGCAAACGTAGAGCCACCATTTTGAGTGGCTGCAGTGTCTTAACCTACATAACCGTACAGATGGTTTCAGACCAAGTGTTACTTGCAGAGCAGTAGGATAACGAGCTATCGGCCTGGCAATTGAGTTTGAGTTTGGCCGAAGCAACTTTAGGCACGAAGGGGATAATGATGTGTCCCTCCGAGAATAATTTCGCGTGGGCTGTAAGCGGCGCACAGCTCAGCGTTTACATAGTTTGCCAATTACATCTCACACAGGGAATATTATTATTAAGCCCAGTTCCCACAGCAGCGAATGGAAGCGAACTCAAGCGTACGAACATTTGCAGACCACTTGCCTGTATTCATTACCTTTCGTCTAAGAGGTCTGTTTAAAAAATTCCGGAACTTTGTCCACAAAAATTTTCTACGCATACCTTCACATATTTGTATATGATCACCCCCACGACTGATAAACCGTTTCCACTTCTGGGAGCAGACTTGGTTCACCTTTCGCTGGACCGTGCGTCTATCGTTACAAATCTTCGTCCTCTCAACTTGGTTTTCAACTTTGAAAATAAATGTCTGCAAGGGCCAAGCTGACCTGACAAGCTATTTTATATGTTGATCGTTCAGAACATTTCCCTACACATTGTGAAGATTGAACCTTCATGTCAACGTCATAACTGCAGACCCACGTCTCATCACCAGTTATAATTTTCTTAAGGAACATCTCGTTCTCATTTGGGTGATCCTAAGGCTCTTCTCAGATTGGGAGGTGGAGGTCTTTCTGCTCTTAACTCGTGAGCCGTGGCACGAACTTGGCGGCAACACGATACATTCCAAGATGCTGTATTAGGATTTCACGATCCAACTGCAATGTTACATTCTTCTGCAATCTCTCGGACAGTCAGTCTTCGTTCAGCACGCACAGCATCGTTGACGTTCCTGACACAAGCGTTGCTGGCAGAAGTCGGAGGACGAGCGTCGTCTTTAGCTTCCGTCCGGCCGTTTTTAAACCGTGTGAACCATCCGTAACACGGAGTGCGGCTTAAGCACTCATCACCGTAGGCTTCCTGCATCATTTGGGGTGTCTCTGTAGAGGTGTTCTTGAGTTTAGCTCTTATGTTCCTATGGGACCAACTGCTGATGTCATCAGTCCCTAGGCTTGCACCACTTACACACACCCACGCCGAGGGAGGACTCTAACCTCCGACAGAGGGGAGCCACACGAACCGTGGCAAGGCCCCTAGACTGCGCAGCTACCCCGAGCGGCGGTTTTCTTGAGTTTCACGCAAAATTTATTGCAGGCGCATTGCTCCTCTAACTATACCCTCTCGAAGTTCGCCAACTGTGCGACACAACGTTCTAGTCAATACAGCACTGAACAATAAGCTAACAGACATACAACAGTGAAACTTCCCGCAGTTACACATTAAGCACACGCGCGTGCAGGGATGTCAACTGCATTTCGCCCCAACACGCCATTGGCGCGAAATTACGAACGTTCCCAATTTTTTTTTAACACACCTCGTATATTCAAAATTTACGGTATGTTCTAGAAATTTGGCAAGTAAGCTTTCTCGGGATAGCTTATGTGTATCTTCAGGCATCTCCCAATTTCTTCAGCATCTCTGTTACATTCTCCTGTGAACCAAACAAACCTGTGCTGACTTTATTGTGAACAGTTCAATATCCCCTGCTACTCGTATATGGGACAGGTCCCACACCACGGAGCAATATTAGAGTATGGGTCGCACCAATAGTTCAAAAAAGATCATCTTTGTGCACTGATTATATTGCTCTTTAATTCTATCAATAAATTACAGTTCGCCACCACCTTTATCTTTGACTGACACGATGTGATGGTTCCATTTCTTACTTCGTTATCACCAATGTTAAGACTCTCGCTTTTCCCGTTTATGCTTCATCTCATCACTATTGTCTTTGATTTACTCTGACCCCTAATTCTACACTCATTATATTGTATATTTCATTCATCAGATCCTGTAGTAATTCACTTTCACTGACAACGATAATATTATCAGCAAACATTGTCACTGGTATCCTTTCAACCCGTATTTCAGTGCGAATCTTGAACCTGTCTCTTATTTTCTTCATTGCTTCTTTGATGCAAACATTGAACAGTATAGGCGAATAACTATATCAAAGTCTTACTCTCTTTTTAATCCTTGCACTTCGTTCTTGGTCTTCCACTCTTATTTCCTCTTGGGTCTTGTACTAATATATACCCGTCTCTGCCTAGAGCTATTTTCTTCACAACTTCGATCTTGCACCATTTTACATTGTCGAACGCTTATCTAGGTGTAGAAATCGTATGAACGCGTCTTGAGTTTTATTCAGTCCTGCTTCCATTCCGTATCCTTACAATGTGTTACACCGAGGTATTTGTGTGAGCTGACCGATTGAAAATGAGAGTTATTGATGCTGTAGTCATAGGATACTATGATTTTTCGTTTTGTGAACTGCACAATTTTAGGTTTTCGAACATGTAAAGCAAGCTGCAAAAACATCCGGAATTCTGTTTGAGTCTACGTACAAAAATGCATTGTTAGGAAAACAAAGTAAACCAAGGAGGGACAAAATATCAGTAACGAACAACGTAGAATCTCTGTGGCTAATCTGGATTAAACTGCTCCATCATCTTCAGCAACAACCAGGGCACAATCCAAGGAGGGATCTACACCCACATGGATATTGTGCAAATCATATCTAAGTGCCAGGCATAGGGTTTATCGAATCACCTTCACAATTGTCTATTATTCCAACTTCATGTTTTGAACTGCCCAAGGTGTGGCGAAGACTAAAACGAGTCTGTCACGGAAGACTGTATTGAGTGTGATGTCTGCTCCCAACAGTGGCATGAAGAATGCACAGTTTACGAAGGTCATGGTGCATTTTCTTGTTATTGGTGTTAATGCGTACTCTTGCCAGATGATGCAGCTACGAGCAGTGTCATATATATGACATTTAAGGTTTGGGTTAAACGTTACTCAGCTGTATCTGATAAATGTTGTTCCTAAATAAATGAGCAATGGTTTGCTACTTGTTTGTTTTAACTTTCTCATCAACTAGAAATGACCGACTAAATACTAAGCGCATACTCCTTCGTGAGTTTCCCCTGCAAAGCAAATTAATGAAGTCGAATAGTCCGTAGGAAGAATTTTTGTAGTTTCATGACTTTAGGATGGCATGACTGTGATGAGCTAAGAGCGGCTGACAAAAAATAATTGTTTTATTTATAACCTTAATGTTGCAATTGAGAATGGCGTGTCCGGTTGAAGTTTCCACATTAACTGAGCAACGTTCAACGATGCGTTTTCCCTTTCAGAAGACGGAAAACGGCCGAAATATTTTCTCTAACGTTTTTTCAGTATGGTCGAAGCTGTGCGAACGACGGAAATTTTTGATAAATACGTAGGACAGTTCAAAAACCATCTAACTTCAGTGACTAATAAAAAACACCGTGGCCGGCCAATTGAACTGTCTCCTCCTTCGCTTAAAGCCGGCTCTCACGACATTACTCCTGATGGCCGACGTGTTGCAGTAGAACTGAATAGCAAAATAGCTGCAACAGGTAGTGGCACAGTCCATAACGTCGTCATTGACATGCTCAAGTACAGCGAAACAAGTCCAACGTGGGTCCCGAGAGAATTCACACAACACAAGGAAACAAAGAGTGCTATGAACGTGAAGGTGAACATTTTTCGAACGAGATTTTAACGTGTGATTAAACTTTCGTTCAAAATGGGGAACCCGACTCGAAAAGACAAGGAGTGAAATGGAAGCACACTAGTTCACCTGTCCGAAAGGAATTCAAACTCGAGCTTCAGCGAGGAAAGTGATGCTGGCCATCATTTGGATGCCAAAGTAGTTGTATTTTGGTGATTATTTGGAAGATCAGCGTACAGGATGCAGCGCTGACCACTCACACATAGTGATGAGCAAAGTAAAGCCGAAAACGAGAGGAAAGGGTCGCCAATGTCAAAGAAAAGACGTGATACTATTACACAACAACGCTCGCCCAAACATAGCGCGGCTGATCCAAGAAACCACTGGAAGGGAAAAGAAACAGTAATGGGTTGGGAGACTCTGCGTCATTATCGCTACAGTCCAGATTTGACTTTCGTGAATTTTCATTTTCATATTGCTGATATTATGGAGAATGGAAGCTGTCTGCATTGTACTTGACTGGTAAGAAAAACTTCAAAAGTCACCCTACTTGTAGAGCATTTATTGCTACCTGTTTGACCCGCTCAAGGACGCATCGCTTGGAAAGGATTCGGCGACAGCGAAGAAGTTAAAACAATTTCAGTTTTACTTACTTCATTCGCATTTATCGCCTTTCTCTTGCCCAGCAGTATTTCGCAAAGGACTGGCAAAAGCGCAAGTTGCAGCCGTATATAACGAGATCAATATACATTTGCCTTCTGAATATTACACCTGTAATGGGTCCAACCTAAGGCAGTTTAAAAAATCGCAGGTGACACTCGTGTACAAGAAGAGTAAAAGAAAGGATGTGCAAAATTACAGACATCGATTTTCTGCAGAATCCTAGAACGTATTCTGAATATGATTACAATAAATTTCCTAGACACCGAAAAGCTTACGTCCAGAAATCAGCACGGTTTTAGAAAGCTCGTGTGAAACGCAGCTTGCCCTTTTCGCACATTATATACTGCGAACCACGGATGAAGGGTCCCAAGCACATTGCACTCTCCTATATTTGAGAAAAGCCTTTGGCACGGTGCTCCACTGCACACTGTTAACCAAGGGCCTCGTATGAGCATACGGAGTCGGTTCCCAGATATGAGAGCGGCTTAAAGTCTACAACAGATACCAGTACGTTCTCGACAGCGAGCGTTGATCAGACACAAGGGTATCATCAGGAGTGTCCCAGGAAGTGTAACAGACAGCTGTTATACTGTATAGACATAAATGAGGTGACAGGCAGAGTGAACAGTAGTCTGCGGCTGTTGATGATGCTGTCGTGTACGGGAGAGTGTCGTCATTGAGTCACTGTAGGGGGATACGATTAACGGGAAGCGCGGACAACTGAGAAACGCGCAGGAGTCAGTGAGGTACTGAGCCATGCCGACGTCGGTGCCTTAGTTAGCTGCGCTACGTTTTTCGATTGAGGACCCAGGATACGAAGAGCTTCATCGAGGTGGTCCCACATATTCTCGATTCCGTTAAGTCCGGGAAGCCTGGTGGTCGACGGAGTACAGCAAACTCATCCTGGTGCTTTTCCCACTGCAAGCTGTGTCACAGATTTAGTTGTTCTGCTGGTAGATTCCGAGGGAAAAAAGACTCGATGTAGGTGTGGCAACGGTTCCGACCGATATTTCTGCTCATCCACTGTGCCTTCCAGAACGACGGGAGTGTCACGATAACGTTTGTGAGATCGTAACGATCCTTCCTCCTGTCCTAACCCTGCCACCGACTGTTGCAGGGTGTTCACTTTCAGGTGAATCGCGCCCTACACGCCAACGTCTGTCTGTCACTTGGAAAGCCCGCAGGTCACCGTTCAGTGGACGCCCAGTCGCAGAACTGGCGTGAAAATTCCAGCCTTCGTCGCGGACGAACAGCAGTCAGCATAGGTGTGTGGACCAGGAGTCTGCTGTGGAGACCTACACATAGCATTTTTCGCTGAGTGGTCTTAGAGGAGATACTGTCGGTAGGCTCTTCGGTTCACGTGCATGGTCAGTTGCTCAGCAGTTGCACGTTATTCACCTGCGGTCTCCTTTAACTCCTGTCCTCTGTGGACCGTTGGGCACCACAACGGCCTCAGCGTCGGCTCTCGACAGCGCCATGCGCGGAGTGCTTTAAATATGGCAACACGCCAACATTTAACTCTGCCGTTTCGAAAATGCATCCACCTGTGGCCCGAAAGGCAATGATCACGTCCTTTTGGATGTCACATAAGTGGCTGAGTTTCCGCGTTACGCATACCCTACACATTAGCGTCGGACACAGGCGGTGGTCACGTTAATGTGACTGGAGCGTGTGGTTAGAAAAAGGAAAGGAAAAGGAAACAGAAAGGGGAAAGGATGGTAAGCGGTGCCAGGAGCACCGGAAATGTGGTAATTATACGAATTGCCTGTACAGGAACTCCGAACGGAATAGGAGCAGCGGCAGTTTAAAAATTGTAAATGGTAGAATCACGGCTCAACAGTAAGTTTCTCGCCCAACCTGACGAAACAGATGTGTAGATTGAGAAACGAATGCATAACTGCTGGGAAACAGTCTGCGGTGAGTAGACAGTGCCTTTTTTCGGAGGGTTTAAAGAGCAATTTCAAGATTTGCGAGATAAAGGTTTAGATTACGTCGCAAGTATAACGAATTATGAGAAAGACGGCAGTAGTTCAGGGATTCGGCAGCACGAAGATATTTTGAAAGTGACTGAAGTTTTTAAGGAGACATAATAACCCTGTTCCTGACAAATGAATCCTGGTGATCAGTTAAGAAGAAGGGGAGAAAATGTTTGAAAATAAAGCTCTTCTTATGGACGGACATTTCAGAGGTGTTCGAAACAACTTGTCGATACCTGAAGCACGGAAGACTAGCTTTTTTACCAGAGGAAAGTCAAAATAATTGTGAAATATTTTTTCTCAACCGAGAAATGTCATAACTTGGTTGTCATTTAAAACTGCATTGCTTTACTTCGAAATGGCTGCAAATTAAGCTATGAAAACAGTGTTATCCGAGACATTTATTTTCCAGTTGTAAATTTCATTTCAAGCAATGCCTGTGGAAGACATACAAGAACTGAGATTAGTGGAGCAATACAGGGATGAAGAAGTAGTTCGTTTGTCTTGCCGCACGTGTGCTGTAGAGTCCATCTTCCACCGGACTGCCTTGATGAAGCATGGAGAGTAACAGCGTAGCAAGTGCCCAGTGGCGTAGACTATTTAATCAGTCAATAGATGGAAAATGCTAGTACACAACCTGAAATGTGGAATTGGTGAAGACAGACAGTCGACCGAAATATTTCGAAATAAATTCACTCTTAGGTTGGCTTCAGTTGCGTTAGATAATACCTCGATACCTAACACTACTGTATCAAAGTTATCTGCGTTCAGAGAATTTATTTCAAAGTGATTTCGGTCAGCTATCTACCGTCATCAATTCGATGCACAGGACCATGAATGCTGTCGAAGTTTGGCATAGCAGACGATACTCAATAAGGCAAAGGTATCTTAACCTACAATTTCTGATCAATACACTAAAGGAGAATGCAATAAAACCAATACCTGAAATTGAAAAAAAATCTGTTGGTCAGCTTCTTCAGTGAAAGAGGTAAAAGATACATATGTGTTGAAAAAGAGTTAAAGATATTTTAAGAATACATAATGACTCGGTGGATCTAAGAAGTTTAAAATTTATATCATTCCTACGATAAAATGTGGAGAGGCGTTCTTATTACTAAACGGCACGCAGAGCCTCCCCATTGTCGCGGCTTCCTTTGCACGTCGGAGAACCCGCAGTTAAAATGTATGTGGTCAGAAACACCGCGTTGGCTCACGGGTCGCCGAGTCCACGGCTGCAGAATCCCATGACACCCTTCAAGAGGCGGCGAGGCATCTTGTACAGTATTTATTTGAGAGTGAATTTTTTCCTCACTCCTCAAGAGACGTCATCAAACGGATCTTCCTGCTTCTGGAGTGTCTACGCGACTATGAGGGAATCCCGAAACGTTACATCTTATTTTAGTTCTGCTCTCCGTTCCACACCTTCAAGGTCCCACTTGTTTTCTGTGGCACTCGAACACTTGTACTTCTCCGATGTCATTTTCGCGAGGGATTTATGTACTGTGCTTATGCTTTATTGAGAAAACACGGGAATTTTTTTAAGTGTATAGGGGTGAAACGATTATCTTAATAACCGATAAAACAACTCCAGATATCGAGTATTACGTACCGGCTGACACTTCATTACAAAATGTTTACGGGCTGTGTGTTATCCCAGTCGCTTCCGTTTATGAAATGTACCGAACACATGAGCTTTCTTCGATAAACAGTTCTGACATGGGTCTTGACAACACGATCGAATTACAGAGGTTCAAATAGTGAGATGCGACTGCGTGCAACTGCATAGGCAGATTTTCAGTCCCTGCATATAATTGTAACGCAACTAAGGAGATTATAGCGACACGAACGTCAGCCGGGTAAATAAGTCGTACACTAAGTGGACATCCAGCGGACGCAAGTAAACACTTCCTGTTACACCACGCCACTGCTGCCTCGGTGTAAACACGGAGGACAACAGGAAGTGCTCTACGACCACTAGCTGGACTATGGAGCAAGAAACCGCCGGGGTCACCGGTGGTCTAGTGGTAAGGGGGTCTGGAACGTTCCAGCGCCTCGGCTGGGGCTATTCGCCCCAGCCGGGCCGGGGTTCAATCCCCGGCCGGCGCTGGAATTTTCAGACTTCCGAACACTAGCCTCCACCTCTGCCTTGGCATGTGGCGCATGCCGGGCACCCCCGTGGGGTCCGTGCTTCGGGTCCCACGTGGAGCTCACTCCCACACTACAAACTAAACCTGATTATGCTGGTGCAAGCATTTTAAAATTTAATTTACACACTTTCTTCACCAGACCACATCTACATATATTTTAAGGTACTTAATATATCTCACTATGGTATCAGTAATATTTGTAGGAAACTATCAAACAAAAACCTTACCAAAAAAATGATTTTTGTTATCCTTCGTGTGCTGAATACTTCTGAGGTAAATACCCAAACATCTGCCATTTTCTTGAAGTTAACAATGAATATTCGAAAAAAGTTTATCATACTGATTCATATATTACATAATGTATTTTACTCATTCTCAGTGCTGAAAAGGCAGTAATTATGTCAAAGTCATAAGAAAATGCAAAGTATTGTGTCACAAGCCAACAAGGTGTTCTTTTTAGTATCATGATTTACTATGCGATTTATAATTTCTGTATAATAAATCGTTTCGTAACAATTGACAATACCTTTTAAAATACATTGTTTTCACTTATTGCATTTTCAAAAACTAAAACAGGCCTTTTTTTTCTCAAATTATTCTAGTGTCAAAATGAGATGTTTGATATTACACAGGTCACTAAAGACATAAACTGTTTTTTTTATAAAAACGATATTTCTCGTGGTTTTATGTGAGCTGAATGCTGAATCAAACAGATAACACTTAAAATTAATAAGAGGAATTTCTTGGTGATTTTACTAACACGCCCATATAGTTCATATAATATTTCGATTAATAGTTACATGACTACCTCTCTGCCTCTACTTTTTGTAAAAGTATCTTGTAGATCAGAGAAAAAATTGTATTACTACCTCTCCATGTTAAGTGCAGTTCAATGAAAGAGATTGTAAAGGCCGTACCGAAGATGCAGAATATTACGTTCTCTGCAAGGCATTTGCCATCAGTAATGAGTGAAACTGTAAAATAGAAAAAAAGGGCTGACAAACGCCTATTACTGTTGTACTATTATATCACTAACGTTGCATTGCATAAACTTACTTACAGTTCTCGTTGCTGTTCAATAATCTTTAACTCACTATACCGTGCGATTATGTTGTTAACATTTAATGTAACAGTAGTCCTGTTCCGAGCCACATATCCATTTTTAATGCTTAAAAGTGTGGACAAAACTATTAGTAATACTAAATTACGAAGAGGGAATGATGAATGTAACATGCTGCGTACATTAATGTCGCTCGAGAAGTAGTTTGCATTATATGTTACCAGAACAGAATTATTTTGTAATGTGTGAAATACACAAAAATACGGTAACAGACAAACCGAGCAGTGATGCCGTAATCTGTTTTGTAATAATAGTGTAAAGGAAGAAATAAACAGCAACTAGACATTTAAGTCACTCGATTTTCGCGGCCATTTTGCTGTTCATCACTTCGCTGCTAGATGTCGCTACTAGTTCCTCACACACTCAGTTGTCTGTAGTGCAGGGCTTCGCCACCAGAAGGCTCTATCAGCACCGGTGAGGACTCACTCTGTCGACGTTTGCTGCTTCACTCCTCAACATCTATGCTAACTGACGTGACTGCTAAATTTTCAGACTAAACGAAAAAAATAACACCAACACCAAATAAGGCAAATAGTGATAAGTGCGGATACTATCGAACCATCACTTTCATACGTCCTGGCTGAAAATACTGATCCAAAATATTTACACAGGAATTAGAGGAGACGAGCTAGAGGAAAATCGATTTTGAGAGAACACACTAGCCGCTAGAGATCGGTTGAAGAAATTCAACCCATATTTATAACATCTATAGATGTTACAAAATAACTTCTGACAATTTTGAGCAAAATATACAGTTTGAATTTAAGATGATGTAACCAGCGATAAAATACAGTGAGCGGCATGTTATCTAGAGCTCTGCCAGAAATCAGACAGCAGTTTTAAGACTTAAAAGACATAAAGGAAAGCTGGCAGTTGATAGTTGAGAAGAGAGAGTGAGAGAATGAAAGTGAGAGAATGAGAGAGAGAGAGAGAGAGAGAGAGAGAGAGAGAGAGAGAGAGAGAGAGAGAGAGAGAGAGAGAGAGAGAGAGATAATGGGAGGGGGGGGGGGGCTTCGGTTCTAGTCCATTCACCCATGTTATTCACTTTGCATACAGAATGTTTCACACGTCGTGCTACACACTTATCGCGTCTGTAGAGGGGACCTACCAGATGAAGTTTTACATAGGAATCGATGTCTGGAAACGTCATCCAGCGACGCTACAGGGTATCGAAGTTACAGGCGCTGGAGTCTGTAAAATATGTGTACACAGAAAGATTCAATGAAGATGTTACCAATTTTCTATGATGATGGAGATGGATAAATCTATAAATTTGAGGTTATGTCCCTATAACGGAAAATTGGAAGAGAAGACATTCCTGTTACTTGTGACAGGATCTACCGGTAGTGTTGTAGCTGAGATGTAGGGCAGGAAACTTTCAGAGGTGGTAGTATGGACCGAATGTCCAGTACACATGGGCTGTAAAATGCATACCTTAAGAGCTGTGAGGACTTGTTCATCTTCGCTAGCATAAAACATATCTCCACTGCTGAACAAGTGCTCATAGTTCCTCAGGTATGCATTTTGTAGCCCATGTTTACCGGACATTTTTTCTTACTTTGATCCATACTACCAGCTTTGAAAGTTAGCAACAACAGTACCAGTACTTGTATTCCGCCGTCAGAGGTATGTAACTTTCGACTCATTCGTTTCTGGATCATGATACATGATCAAATTGATACATGATCACGGCATCACACTCTACTTACATACATTTGCCGGAGCTGGCGCTTGTATTTTGATGCTCTGTAGCCTCGTTAGATGACGTTTGCATGCATGAGTTACTAGGAAAAATTGCAAGCTCTAGAAATGTGAAACACCTTGTATAATGAAAGCAACATACGAAACGAACGAGATATTTGGGAAATTAATCGAAGATAAGAAAGAAGAAATAGAAACTGTTTCCAAATCGACCTTTCATTTCGCTGCTGCTGATTTGAAATTTCGTGGCATTTATTCGCTCTGAAGAGGATCGTTCAAACGATGGTCGGAATGTAGTTATTTTAGTTGTTTCACTGTTTTATAATGACATGGCTTAGAACCCAAAATGATTTTCTCCAAGTTGTTTGTAGGAATTCTATCGCTTCTCACCGATATTTTCAGTATGGTACTGGTATTTTTTTCCTACACCTACCAACTTTAATAGTGCTTGAAATGATGAAAATTGTCTCCATATCAAAAAGTATTAGGTACTGAGACGGTGCTTGGTTTTAATGATAACAATATACAGGAAAATTCAGCCATGTTTCTGCGAAGTTGCATTACGCCGAAATTCTGAAATACATCCGTATATTTCGAATGTCGTACAACAGCTGTAGGTAGGAGACGGGGTACTGCAGAAGTAAAGCTGTTTAGACGGGGCGTGAGTCGTGTTTGGGTAGCTCAGATGGTAGAGCACTCGCCCACGAAAGGCAAAGGTCCCGAGTTCGAGTCTCGGTCCCGCACAGAGTTTTAATCTGCCGGGAAGTTTCATATCGGCGCACACTCCACTGCAGAGGGATCTAATTCTGGAAAGAACTGTATAGTTAGTGGAGAGATACAGGATGTTGCAAAATTCCCTTTAAAAACTTCTAGGGAACTGAGTGACGATATTTTGAAGAGGAGCCCATGTATGGAAAGGTATATCCGTGATACAGCCGTATAAATACACCTTCGCTAATGTGGTATGCAACAGGGTTATAATCACTGGAGGGGGGGGGGGGGGTTACTTACGTCTGATCCTATGATGTCATTTGACGGCCGTCTCCTCTCTGACCTGGATCGAGTCTCGTTCATGTGTCTGTGAGTGTTAGAGCAACATTTCTGAGCAAACTTTTGCCGAATACACCGACACAAGTATTCTGTGTGGCCAAAGCGCTCAGTACTGGAAGAGCTGCTGGTCGCCTTTATCAAGATCGTTGTCCACAACGTCTGACTCCTCCCCACACGCTTTTCGTTACCATTGCACAACGTCTTCGAGTAAGGGTGCCTTCACCGTCAGCAGGTGCGTCTGTGGTGCTCCGTGGAGACGCAGCGCATGCGAATTGGAAAATATATTTATATGGATATTGTGTCTGTTCTTCCGGACATGTGCGAAAGGACGCTACGAATGTAGTGTGTGGACATACAAAGGTGAGAATGTGGGTCTTGCGGGAGGCGTGCGAGAGACAGTCCCTGTAGTCTCACTATCCTCTGTGCCGTCGGTGGCTCAGATGGATAGAGCGACTGCCATGTAATCAGGAGATCCCTGGTTCAAGTTCCGGTCGGGGCACACATTTTCACCTGTCCTCGTTGATATCTATCAACGCCTCTCAGCAGCTGAAGGAAATAATATCATTGTAATTTCAAATTGGAAAACGCCCTCCTGTAAAACCAGTGTCTCTGAAGACCGATTTTTTTGATTCTTTGGTTATTAAAGAGTGAAACTGTAGAACAATAGATGTACTCGGTCACATCTACACTGAAATGCCAAAGAAATTATTATAATAATGCGTATTCAAACAGAGAGATATGTAAACAGGCTTAATATGGTGCTGCCGCCGGCAACGCCTATGTAAGACGTGTGTCTACCGTAGTTGTTAGATCGGTTACTGCTGCTACAATGGCAGGTTATCAAGATTTAAATGACTTTGAACGTGGTTTTATACTTGGCGCAAGGCCGATGGGACACAGCATCTACGAGGTAGCGATGAAGTGGGGATTTTCCTGTACGACCATTTCACGAGGGCACCGTGAATATCAGCAATCCAGTAAAACAAAAAATCTCCAACATCTCTGCGGCCAGAAAAAAAAATCCTGCAAGAATGGAATCTGAAGAGAATCGTTCAGAGTGGCGAAAGTGCAACCCTTCCGAAAATAACTGAAAATTTCAATGCTTGACCATCAACAAGTATCAGCATGCGAACCATTCATGGAAACATCATCTACATGGGCTTTCAGAGCCGAAGGCCCACTCGTGTACCCTTGCTGACTGCACAGCACAAAGCTTTACGCCTCATTTGGGCCCATCGGTACGAACATTGGACTGTTGATGACTCGAAACATAATCCCTGGTTGGACGTGTCTCATTTCAAAATGTATATACAGTATGGACGTGTATGGGTATGAAGACAACATCATGACTCCATGGACCCCGCATGTCAACTGCGGACTGTTCAATCTGGTGAAGGCTCTGTGACGTTGTAGAGCGTGCGCATTCGGAGTGATGTGGGATCCCTGATACGTCTAGATACATCCTGTCTGATCACATGCATCCATTCGTGTCCATTGTGGATTCCGACGGAAGTGGGTAATTCCAGCAGGACAAAGGAGCGGCCCACACAACCACAATTGCTACATGGTCGCTGCAGAAACACTCTTCCGAGCCTAAACACTTTCGCTGGCCACCAAACTCCCCAAACATACTGTACGTTTCTAGTAAATTTTATAGCATTAACTAGCATATCTGGAATGCCTTGCAACGTGTTGATCAGAAGAGATCTCTGCTCCCTCTTACTGTTACGGATTTATGGGCAGCTCTGCAGGTTTCATGGTGTCAGTTCCCTGCAGCGCGACTTCAGCCATCAGCAGAGTCCATGCCACGGCGTGTTGAGGCACTTCTGCGTGCTCGCGGGGACCATAAACGATATTTCTTTGGCTCCTCAATGTAACAAATTACTTGTCAAAGTGACATCGTTACCAACATGTTTTCAAGTGGTTCTAGTATACGGTACGTCTCGGGAGACAGGTTACAATTTAAAATATGAGTATTATGTACTCAGTCCCCTCTACAAGTTGTAGCAGGTAGTGATGGGAATTTCAGAACATCCTGTACGTTTCCTGCAAACTGTATAGCCGTTGTCGTATTACAATTGGTATCTGCGAATACATTCCATAATTCGTGACAGATCGCGAGGCGCGACTGCAGAAGTCCGTAGCGTTTACCCAGGGGGCGTCTCGGCTACGGCAGCTCTGACGGCTAGTTTGAAGGCCACTTTCAACTAGTGTTGCCAGAGGTGTCTCTTTATAGAGATTCTACGACTCTCCCCACTTAAGCTTTAAGAGGAAGACCAAATGCTCCAACTTCTGGCCTCTGCTAACATTTCGAAATACACTATCCTATCAGTGAGTGTACAGACACCTGTTAGTGGACATTAATATGCAGTGCGTCCACCCTTTGTCTTAATGGCGGCTTGAACTCTGCTCGGGACACTAAGTGAGGTGCCTACCGACAATTTACGCACCACACACGGATATCGTATCTACGTGTTTGTACACGCAAGGCAATACATTGCACAGCAAGATCGCCATATCTCTCACCAATTTTAAACATCTGGAGCACAATGGGCAGGTTCTTTAAAGCAGGTCGCGATTTTGAGGATGTAACGAACCAACTGAACTGAATTTGGTACGATATCCGTCAGAAGGGTATCCACTAACTTTATCAGTGAATGCCAAGCCTAGTAACTGCCCGCGGAAAGACCAGAGGTGGCCCAACACGTTATCGACTTATCAATTTGTGAAGCTCTTTGTCTTGAATTAATCATCCAGTTTTTCTTCAACTCTAATCATTCATTTGCCCCTACACGTACAGTCATGCTCAAAACTATCCTAACGCCCGAATTGAATTTCGCCTGATTCACATGCAACCCACATAACGCAACTGTCTAGCAGGTCCCCTTATCGCTCCTTGGTACAGTCGTTTGACTATTGAAAATGGTTCCAACAAATCACCACAAGAAAACACTGTTCTGTATCGCAATAACTCAAGATGTAAAGTAATACCACGATACTACAAATATCACGGAACACCTTATCACAGATAAGACTGCCCTTAAGGCTTGTAGCTCACATTTATTACAATAAATGACATACCTGACATTTTACCACTCTCATTATCACGTCAGATAGGTAATACACGTAGTAAATTCGTCGTATTCATGATTTCCTCTTCAATGTAACATACCGTACTTATCATTGAACACAAAATGAGATTAAAAATTAAAGTTATTCACGGGCAACCAGTT